>NC_066618.1:165924698-166572535 GCF_025201925.1 Gopherus flavomarginatus | reverse complement strand
CCAAAATCTCTTTCCTGATTAGTTGTAGCTAAATTAGCCCCCATCATATTGTATGTATAACAGAAGCACCGCCTCTTTCCTGATTTATCAGTGATGTCACAGATCACAATTATTCCTGACATCCACTCTGGCTTCTTGGAAACAAACATCATGGTATCACACGGGGCTGTGACCCGTCTGAACAAGGCAGGGACTGATTCGGGAACAAATTGCTTTCGCTTTGCTTACCTCGAAGTTCAGCGATGCTGCCTCAGCAGCCTCAGGGGAAGTTCAGGATGACAGGATGGGGTTTGCATACTATATTCCATCACTACGGGGGGGCGGGGAGCTGAGCTTTTTGGCTGACAAATCCCACCAACTCCAGCCTTAAATTTGAATTTCCCATGCTTTGGCTCACTTGAAAGAGTGTCTAACCAATCATTCACTCTTCCTGCCTAGAGCTAGGCCCCTAGGCAGCTGGGACTGAGGCAGCAACACAGTTAGACAGTGAGCTGAGGTACTGCATCATTAACTATGTTCCCAGGAATTACCACCAAGGACCTCACCCTGGCTGCACTATGCCACAGTTTTGTTAGTGAGTCCTGCAGGTCACTGTTATTTGTCAGACACAGCAGGCTCACAGTGTTGGCTGCTAGGGTCCCTGGCAGGAAGTGACGATGGTCCAGGCTTTACCGTTTTCCCTTTAAACATTAAAACACTGACAAGTTCAGGACAGAAGAACTAACAACCATTTGTTCTGGCTATTGCTGCAAGCCTTGGAGCCAGATGTGACATTGACATGGCACATCTGGCCTGGTTTTTGGTTTCCATTGCAGAGTTTACCACATCCACTCCAGCCTGCTGGAAACTAAGAGGCTCACATCTGGAAGTAATTGCAGTTGTCACACTTCAAGGAGATACTGTACCACAGAGAAGAAAATTCGATACCAGCGGAGCGGACTCCTCTAGCTTGTCTCCAGATTTCAGACGTATGCAGACAGGGACAATGTCCCTGGCTAGGCTCAGAATTCTCCAGGGTGCTGTGCCCCACCTGAGCGGGGGCAGCATGCTGTCAGCCTTACTCATCTCAGCGGGAATTGAATAGAGCTGGGGGAAATTTTCTACCAAGCTTTTTTTTGGGTGAAATATGCAGATCTGGTAACACCAAAACACTCTGTGAACTTGTGTTGATTTTGCTGAATTGTTTCAGCTGAAAAAAAATCTAATAAAATTGAAATATATTGGTTTGACATTTCCTCTGTGATATGGTTTCTGCTGAGAAATTTACTTACATTTTATAGTTAGAAAATTTAAAAGGTAAAAAATGCTAGAAGTCTAAACTAAATTCATTTTGTTTGATGTTCTGATCTGCCGAACATTTTGAAAAACGTTGTTTTCGATTTGACCCAAAACATTTTTTCCCCTCCATCTTTTGGAATTCCCAGCACCCAGAAAAATCCATTATTCACCCAGCTCTACAACTGAGTGGAGCACCTCTCTGGACAGGGCTCTTCATAACAAAGGATTGGGCTTAGGCCTTGTCTACACTGGGAATTTAGCCAGTGGTGTAGCTGCAAACACCTGGAGTTGACACAGTTTACACCAGTGCAAGGCAAGGAGCAAATAGAGCCACAGTGGTGTAGCTACTGGTAGCTGAAATCCCGGCATCACGAGAAAAGGTCCTGTAAAGGCGTATGGCCGGGGCTCGACCCTCCCTGAGGAGGAGGGGAGCCACACCGGCCTCGATACCCATCATCTACATCAGCCCCTTCCTTCAGGGCTGGGCGACGCTGCACAATCGCTCAGGGCCCCGGCCTTCTGCTATAGGGCGGGGCAACAAATACAAAGTTATAGAGGCTCAGACCCTCCTGGCTCGGGGCTGAGCAACAATAGTTCAGGCAGCTCGAGCCCTTTGGGGCAGGACCGAGCAGTGGCACAGTTAAAGGGGGCCCAGGCCCTTGGTTCGGGCGGGGCACCAAACACCCAGTTACAAAGGCTTCGACCCTCATGGCTCAGGGTCGAGCAGTCAATAGTTGAGGCAGCTCAAGCCCTTTGAGGCAGGGCCGAGCAGTGGAACAGTCAAAGGGGGCCCAGCCCTTGGTTTGGGTGGGGCACCAAACACACGGTTACAAAGGCTCAGCTGAGCAGTCAATCACTAGGCTTGATGGCCTCCTTGGGCGGGGAGAGGGGGATTCTGCCACCCGGGTACAGGTGGCAGGGGGGAACGCAGGCCCACCCACTCCACTGCGTTCCAGCCCGGGGCCCTAGTAGCGGCTATCACTGCTAACGGTCAGTGGGGGTTCCTGACCGCAACACACTGACATGGGTTCAGGTACACTTGCAGCCTGACTGGGGTCGGCTGCCCCCAGGCTACTTCCTATCTCCCCTCTGGGTCTACCTGATCTGTGGCGTCGGCCCCTGGGAAGTCCAGTAGCAGGAGCCCCTCCCGGCTGGGGCTGGGTGGTAGATCTGGCAGTACCTCGGGGAAATCCGGCCAGGCCTGCTCCGGGGGTTCCTCGGGGTAACAGCAGGGATGGGGTGACTCCAGCAGTCCCGCCTCATAGCGGGCGCAGGGAAGCTCCGGCAGCTCCTCGTCGTAGCAGGTGCAGGGAAGCTCTGGCCAGTCAGGGCAACGGCCCTGGGCCTCAGCAGCCTCCCAGTCACGAGCACCTTCTGGCAGGTCTGCTCCCGACGGCGGCTGGGCTTCAATTGAGCACCGCCGGCCGGCTTTTATACTTCTGGGTCACCTCCTGACCCTCTGAGGGGCAGGTCCAGTGTCCTGTGGCCCCGCCCCTTCCGGCCCCTGGTGGGGCTTGACCCTCCCTGAGGAGGAGGGGAGCCACACCGCCTCGCTACAGTCCTGAGGACAAGGCCTGTACATAGCAACTTGCTGGCCAGCATCCATTTCCTGCCAGTGAGTCACCTTGGCTTCTAACCTAGTTATAATTAGGCCTGGGCAAACCAGTTCCGACCAAAGGAGAAGAGATTCATCTGGCCATGTGGTTGTAGCTGAGACTCATCCCGGCTGGATGGCTGTTGGGTGGCTGCTGGTCTCATTCCATTTCCTGGTGGGCAGGGGCTGGGGCTCCAGTCCACACTGTTGTCGTTAAGACCCTGCTTTCCTATCCAGCACAGGCCAAGAGCAGCTGAAACTCATTCCCCCTGACAGCCATTTCATGATCTAGATGAGACAAATTGCTATTCTTCGTGCTGTTAGGACTGGACGAGTGTCCACCACTACACCTGACACCAATCTCTCCTTGCTGCTGGCAGCCAGACATTCCTAAGGGTTCTTATCCTTGCATTGTGTAGGACATAGGAATTGTCAGACTGGATTGGACCAGAGCTTTGTCTACCCCAATGTCCTGTCTCTGGCTCGTGCCAGCTGCTCCAGAGGAAGGCGCAAGAACCTTGCTATAGGGCAGTGATGGGTTAATTTCCCCAGGGGAAATTTCCTCCTGACCCCCAGTAGTTAGAAAGTGCTGCCTACCCTGCAACAGGAGGGTTTATAACTTCCAAAAATCTCATCAATTTTTTAATACTGACTATAATAACTCCGGATGTTCTTTCTGTCCCCATAAATGTCTGATCCTTGTTTAAATCCTGCTAAGAACTTGGCTTCATTATCCTGTGGCAGTGAGTTCCACAGGATCACTGCATGTTGTAAAAAGAATTATTTCCTTTTATCAGTTCTGAATTTGCCACCTTTTAGTTTCAATGATTGTTTCCTGCTCTAAACAGGCTCCCAGAGGCACATTCACCCACCACAGCATTGCTGGAGGGGGAGCTGCACTCAGCCCTGTACAATAAGGAATAGTTTTAGCATTAGTTATTTCTAATTCATTCACATTATGAGCAACCTGACAATTTGGCAACTGCAGCAGGCTTGAGACTGTATCAGACTCTAATAAAAACCTCATAAAGATCTATTAACCTCTGCCATCAGTCTGCTGTTGGAGGAGATTACATAGCCGGCACATTAGCGCAAGCTCTTCACTCAGCCATGCTGGCTTCCGACGCTGGCTGGAACATCTCAGTGACTTTAACATACATCTGTCTCTCTAGTTATCTCTCTCTCTCTATCCCCATGCACCCCTCTATCTATCTAATCTATCTGTCTATCTAATCTGTCTGGTTAGGTGTCATCTCCAGGGCTCACTCCAAAGGAAGTGACAGGAGCTCCCTCTAAATATCTTCAAAGACACTATATTGCTCCTTCTATTCCTTCTGAAAGCTCACCTCTATGCCATGAGGCCTACACCATGCTCGACAATGGTCAGGCAGCTGCTGGGCTGTGACTGTTGCCCGTTCCATTGATAATAACCGTTTCACGGTCTCTGGTACTCCACCATCTCTTTATTGTAAGCACTGGTTGTTGTTCATCACATGGTTAGGTGGTAAGCTCTTTGGGGCAGGGAGTGAGTGCGTGCGTGCGTGTGTGTGTGTGTACGTGTGCGTGCCCTGATTCTGGTGCAAGACCTCTGTGTACTACCACAATATAAATGCACAAATAATAACAATGACAATAGCATCAACAGACAGACATTGGAAGGAATGGATAGGGCTAACAGGGAGACTGTTTTTACAAAGTTATCGGATCAAAAATGATGGGGCAAGCTCTAAAAATGAGGGCTCTAGGAGGATATGGGGAAGTGGGGGAGACGTTCTGTTTCAGAGAAAAGGGGATAGACACATGGAATGAATTGTGGAAGAGCAAATGAAAGAGGTGAGTGTAGATGAGTTCAAGAGAGTCTTATCCTAAGGCTGGATGCGGCTTAACCATCCACCTTCCACTACAGCCAGGGCTGTCTCCTGCCTACCACATTGAAAACGTCGGGGCTAGATTATTGCCTTTCCAAGGCACTGGAGGTTCTGGGGGAAGCACAAGAAGGAGCAATAAGGGATTGTCTTTCCCACTGCTGCCCCTCCAGTTTGTGGGAGGGAATGAACCAACAGACTGAAATAGGAGAAATGAAACAGCATCTGAAGGGAAATAAATATTGCCATTGTTAGCCTCGCCAATATACTCTCGATGAAGCAGAAAATTATTGGCTAGAAGTCCCAGGCTTTGCAGCTTTCACTTGAGAAGAGCAGAGGCATGTGTGTGTGTGTGTGTGTGTGTGTGTGTGTGTGTGTGTGTGTGTGTGTGTGTGTGTGTGTGTGTGTGTGTGTTCACATGAGAGGAGCAGGGGCTGTGTTTGTGTGTTTGTAGGGGGATATAAAGAACTACAGGTGGCTGATATGATCTCAGACCTGCTGCATGTGTTAAGAATCCAGCTGCTCCTCTCCTGCTGGACAATTCGTTTCACTGAGTGAATTTGCATCCATTCTGCCCATGAGCCCCCTTCCACCAGATGATGGGCTTTCCCACTAGGTTAGCTCCAGCTTTGACACAGTTTTGAGACGTTAGGAAGACATTGTGTGCTAAGAACCAGGTTTATATTATGAAGCAAAGGAAAGGAGGAAAGGATATTCTGGCTCAGAGCAGAAAAGGGCCCTGGGGGGAGATCCTGATAGGTGCAATGGGTCTGTACCCATCTGAAATAATGAACAAACCTGTGGACTGAGGTCTTAGGTCAAGTCCAGGACCTTATTGCAAGTCCTGGGGAAATTACCTCGCCCATTGAATGTCAGCTGAGTGGTCAGACAAGAGGTGGCTTTTTTTCCTTTGATCGTCTGTAGTGATTTTCCAGCTGCTCTGACAACACTTGGGAGAGTGGTGCAAGGCATAAAGGCACAGGCTACCTCATTGGGTCATGGTGCACAGTGCACTAGTCCTAAAGTAGCTTGTTACTTTAGAATGGAGACAAACCTCTAATCTCCACACTCATCAATAACTGCAGCTCAGATCCTAGCAGCGAAACTCATTGCACCGTAGAGCAGAGGTTAAAGGCCCCAAGACCATGAATCCTGTTCACACTGAACTCATCAAACTTTGTTCCAAATGCAAGAGAGAGCTAGAGATATTTCCACGTTCCAACCTCCATCTTCCTGTAGGGACAGAAAGTGCAAATAATGAAACCTGACAATTGTGGGGTCTGGCTGCATTATGAGAGGAACGTCTGAGACCTCTATTGCCCTGGGACTCTCCTCTGTGATTATGTCACAACTGGCATTGTCCACCAGAAGAGTCAGTTCGCCTTCCTTCAGGACTGTTCCTTGTGGGCTCCTTACAAACAAGGCCCCATGTGCTCTTCAGCCACAGAATTCACCTCAAGCTGCAGTATGACAATCCAGAACCCCACCTTTCATTTAAAAAAAAAAATGTTTCCAGTCCTTACTGTTGTGGAGATAACATTGAAAACATGAGCCAAATGTAGCTGATACAGTGACATCTGAGTCTGCAAACAGCCTGAAATGATGGTTATAAGAGATGTGAACTGCCCCATTCATTCACATCGGTGTTAACGCTGAAACTTACAGATGACATTATACGCATTGTTAACACAAAAATACGGCATATCAAAAACTGAAAGTGGGGGATCAACATAACATAAATGGAATGTATCAAAATATTGTATTGTACTGAGTGTTACTCATCTTCATACTAAGTGAACATCTCAATTAAAATTTATCTGAAGCTGATGAAAAATTTCCACCAGATGCCACAGAATCCAGGGATCTTTCTGCAAAATATAGCTCCAGCATGCAGTGTATGGCCACTTGCTTATTATAGCACCCCATTATTCTGAACAGTTACTCCTCTCCTGCAGGGGCTCTGCATTTGGCAGCCTGGGATGTTGCACCTAGAGCAGCTTTTAGTTTGGTGTCAAATCAAATATATGCTGTTTTAAATCTCCTGCTTTTAACAGCTTTTCCCCCAGCCTTGGAGGTGACCACATCATTGATTTCTTTTTTTAAACTGTTTCCTCCTTTCTATGCACAGCCAAGTCCGGCCCCAACTCTCTGACTGTGCTAATGCTGTGGTGCTGGCTGGGGAATATTTGGAAGGGAAAATTAAATAAACACATGTTTGTACAAATAACAAGCACTTTGAAGCACTCATGAGAAAATTATGAAAGGATTAAAATAGAGGCTCTATTCTAACAATAAGTCTCCTTAAAGTCTGGCTCAGAACACGACCCCAAAACAGGTCAGAGCAGCTTTCCTGACCTTGGCCTCTGCTGGTGGTGGGCTGAATAGCTGGGGATGGAGGAGGTAAATGTTAACTTTCCTGGCTGTATTGGGCCAGAGTACTCAGACGATATTGGGAACTCTGCTGTTCTACTGTCCATTAGTCCCTTAGGGTACGTCTTCACTACCCGCCGTATTGGCGGGTAGCAATCGATTGCTCGGGGATCGATATATCGCGTCTCATCTAGATGCAATATATCGATTCCCGAACGCGCTTATATCGATTCCGTAACTCCACCAACCCGAACGGAGTTGCGGAATCAACAGGGGGAGCCGCGGACATCGATCCCGCGCCATGAGGATGGTGAGTAATTCGATCTTAGATACTTCGACTTCAGCTACATTATTCATGCAGCTGAAGTTGCGTATCTAAGATCAATTTTCCCCGTAGTGTAGACCAGCCCTTAGAGAGGCAGTGTGAGTGGATCTCTTCTTTCCAAACCCTCTGCCTGAGGGAACCCCCACAAAGAGGGTCAGGTGAGTGTGTGTGGAAAAGCATTGCAAGTCAGTGGAATGGCTTGGGGTGTGTGATTGAGGTGGGAACAGATCCTTTACCATTCGCACACTGGATCCAGTTACAGGCCAGCTCAATAAAAGAACCCATTTTAGATTCTTTTAACAACTGAAATAATTGCAATGCGAGTGCCAGGGGCTTGTTAGCTGGTGAAGGCAGGTGATGTAGTGCAGTGTAGCTGGACCTCACCCACACCCTGCAGGAGATGAATGGAGCCCCAGAAATCAAACAGGTGGAGCACCATACCTCTTTGCCTGCTGGAGAGTAGCACCCCACCAAGCCTGCTGCCCGGCCAGGAGACATTACTAGGAGGAAAACAACGCCTATTCGTGCTACATTTGAAAGGACTCCAGCTTTCACACTCTCCACTTCTAGCTCCCCACTGGAAAATCGTCCATCCTCATTTCTAGGATTCCTCAAGATAATGCCATCTAGCCTCCCTCCCTGGCCCATGCAAGTCTGGTCCCCACACATGGTGTATTCAACAGGGTTTTGTCCAGGACAGGTTGCAGGGGAGGGAGCAATAGCTGAGTGGTTTGAGCACTGGCCTGCTAAATCCAGAGTTGTGAGTTTAATCCTTGAGGGGGTCACTTAGGGATCTGGGGCAAAAATCAGTAGTTGGGTCCTGCCAGTGAAGGCAGGGGGCTAGACTCAATGACCCTGAGGGTCCCTTCCAGCTCTATGAGATGACTCATGAGATAGGGCTTCCACCCTTAGGAAACTAGTCACTAGATACCACCAACAGGCTTTATCTCAGCCTAGATTCTCCTTTGCTTCATTTCATCCCATTATTCCTAGTCTCCCCATTGCTGCATCAACAGGGACTGTGATCTCTGGGCTCTGACGCATGGTGCCTCTGCACAGGCAGCCCAGCATCACAGACTGTTTGGTGGCAGCACTCTGGAGTTACACTCAGGAGCAGAAGGGTTACCGGTGCTGAACCCAGAGACATCCCTTCCACCAGAGAGATTGTCATGGTTTACTCAGACCCAGTTATTTTATCAGGTCACAGAGGGACAGAGGAGGATCATGGAGGGGGCATGGTGCTGTACGTGCTCTGAGAATAGAGCACATCATCTGCCACCAGCTCTAAAAAAAGAGAAGGAAAGAAGATTCGTGTGTGACTTAATGAGCTGAGGTTCTCTGTGCAAACAGCACAGCCTGTAAGGACTGCACCAAGCAAATCCATATGACGCTGAAGTTAACCGCGTTCCTACCACTTCCTTTGAAGTTTCCCTGGTTTCAATGCCAGGAAGAGACAGCCTTCCTCCGGCTTGTTATTGCTTTTTCTCCTCCTCAATGCAGAGGATTTGCAGTTGAAAATGCTCCTTGTCATGCAAAGTTCTGCAGCTGGACAATTACTGAGTTCGGGGCCAGGAACTGAGGCAGCCAGGTCTCCTTGGAATGGCCCCTTCTCCTGATGTTTGTTTTTGGTTTTCATTCAACAGCCTCTCTGTCCAGAAGGGAGCAGTATGTGCTCTGCTGAATCCTGCAGACAGCTGCATGCGATTTCTCAGTGGTGCCCGTGCCAGGCCGAGCTCCTCTCTCAGTCACTGGGTAGATTTTCAGCTGGTCGCATTGGAACGGGTTATGTTTTTATAACCATTCTTATGCAATCCTTTTATTTTTCTTCCCCTCCAGATATTATCCCATATCGTTCAATCCTTGCCAGGTGTTCTTCCCAAACGTGTGTCTCCAGGAGCCCACGCAAAAACTTCCAAATGCCATTCTCAGCTGTTCCTTTCTAGTCGAGAGGCCAAATCCATCCCTCTACCGCCAGCAGGATAGGCATTGCTTCACTTTGATTGATGTAAATCGGTTCCATCAAGAACTCTGAAGCAGGGAGCTGAAAACAGAAAGAAAGGAGGTTGTTTGTGCTAGAGAAACCGATGCCACCATTGTGTCCAATACCCGCATCATTGCTTTACAGGTTTCTCTCATTTCAGGTGTGCCTGAGACTTGGCTCTTTGCACCATAAGGGACAGCTTTAGTGTCATGGTCTGGTTTTAATTTAATGTCTGATCAACTGCCCTAAACTCAGAACCTCCATTATCCATCAAATGGGCACAGGACAGGAAATAGCTGGGTCAGCTTCCTGCATAAGCCCACCAGTGCTCATGGTGCTCACCTATTATAAAGCTGAACGGAACCATTGTGACCCTCTGATCTGCAGAGCACAGCTCAGAGAATCTTCCTCAGCCATTGTCATTCCCTATCTTGACCTGAAGGGGCCATCCCTGTAGGGGAAATGTAGCACTGCCAGCTCTGGTCATTTTATAGTGAGTCTATCAATTGTTAGGTTTTCCTTGAAACCCAGCTCCTGGACTCATGTGATTACTTGCAGTGGCAGCTCCGGGCACCAGCGCTCCAAGCATGTGCCTGGGGCGGCAGTCAGGTGGCAGTCAGTCGGGTGGTGAGGGCTGCAGTCAGGCGACCTTTGGCGGCTTGCTTCCGGGAGGTCTGCCGGTCCCGCGGATTTGGTGGCAATTTGGCTGCAGGTACGCTGAAGCCGCGGGACTGGCGGACCTCCCACAGGCAAGCCGCCGAAGGCAGCCTGCCTCCCATGCTTGGGGCAGCAAAAAAGCTAGACCCGCCCCGATTACTTCACAATTTCAGCTTTCGATTTAAAGAAAATTAATATTCTAGCCCTTGCGTATGCTGAAAAATGCCTGAAAACATGATCCAGGACAAACTAATGCTTGAAAATCAGAAGGCAAATAAAAACAATTAAAAAAGAATAAATAAATAAATAAATAAATTATAAAACAAATAAAAATAATAAAAAAATAAACAAAAAACCAAATAAAAATGTCTGTAAACATGACCCGAGGTAACCTAATGCTCAAAAATCAGAAAGCAAATAATAACAACTCAACACTTATTATCTTGTTTAGAATCTCGTGGTTTTTTGGAGGCCTGACTCTTGGTTTTGGGCATTCAGATCTGGCAATGCAGTTACTTTCCAGTGCCAGTTGATTCTCTATCCTCTCTGCTGAGCCTACTGGCAGTGGAGTGGATTCTGAGATTCCTAGATTCAAGGCCAGAAGGGACCACTGGGATCTGTTAGTCTGAGCTCCTGTACAACACAGGCTGTAGGACTTCCCTGAGTTCATTCCTGTTTGAACAAAAGCAGAGCTTTAAAAAACAACCCATCTTGGTTTAAAAATTGCCAGTGATGGAGAATCTATTGCAACCCTTTGTAAATGTTTTCAGTGGTTAATTCCTTCACTGTTAAAACTGTGCACCTTATTTCTATTCTGAATTGTGATAGGAGTGTCTTGGCTCCAGGGACCTGACATGTGACCATTACACTTACTTCACACAGGAAATGAACTGCCATCAGCCTTCAGAACGTGTCGGTCACTATCAGCTTATTATTATAATTATTATGGCAGCACCAAGAGAGTCCCATTGAGATCAAGGCCACATTGTGCTGGGGGCTGTATATGCCATGGGTGGGAGGACAGAAGCTGCATTAGGCTGGGAGGGTGAGTGGTCCAGGGAATAGGACATTAGAGTGTGAGTCAGAATACCTAGATTCTATTCGCAGTTCTGCTACTGACCTGCAAGGCGCTTTCCCCTCTCTGTGCCTCAGTTTCCCCTCTCCAACTCTTTGTCTGTCTGGTCTATTTAAATGGCAAAGTCTTTGGATAGAGATGGTTTCTCACTAGGTGTCTGTACAACCCCAAGCACAATTTGGTCCCAAAATGGTTGGGGCCCTCTAGGCTTTATTGAAATACTACCAATAATCCCCATTTTGCCAATATTTAGGGCCTATCTATACAAACATTAGTTTGTAGCAATCTGGGTGGTGGATCTACTCCACACTAGCCTGCTATGGATTAACTCTTAGTTTGTTAGTGAGCTTTGATCTGCTGTGCTTTGAAATAGCAGTAGATTGGATATATCCCATGAACTCCTGTTCACTTAAAGCACATCCAATTTTTCTCTCACGCTAAGAATTTTCTATTAGCTCATAAAGCTTTAAAGATGCTTGTGCTAAATGGCTGTTGTTTGAGGCTGGTTGGTCACAATTAGAAAGATCATCAGTGAGTCTGAGGCATCAGCAGCTGCAACTTCAAATTAAATTAAATGAATCTGGGTTCTTCTTTTCTAAAAAAATACAAAGTCTCTGCTTCTCCAGGCAACCGCTGCTCTGGCACAACAGAATCACCCCTGGGCCAGGTGGAGGTCCTGTAATCTGAGCCCCACCACCCAGGGCTGAAGCCCTCGGGCTTTGGCCGTAGGCAATGGGAATTGGGCTTTCACCCCAGGCCCCAGCAAGTCTAACACCAGCCCCGTGACCACATTAAAATGGGGTCACAACTCACAGTTTGAGAACCACTGATAGAGGGTAGAGCACCATCTTGGATAATCCCCTTGTTCTGGGTGGAACCATTTTCTAAAATGTTTTTGTTTCCATGACAAAGGTTGATGAAAATGATAACTTTTTTCTTTTTGCAGATAATTTTCTTCACATGATTGAGTTTTTGACCAAAAAGCAAGAAACCATTTTGCTTTTGGCTGAAATTGAAAAATGTCCAAACCCTAATTTTTTTTTTTACAGACCCCCTCTCTGCTCCCCTCCCCCCCCCCAAATCACAGAGACATTTCCCATAGGAATTTCTATTCTGACAACAGCACAAAAAAAGCACCATTTTCACCCCAAACATTTTTTGAACCAGAACAGTCGACCAGCTCTAATCCTACAGCATGTTCTGCCAGAGTTCCTCCACACACAATATTAAAGGGATGGACTTGTTAAAAGCTTTTTATAATAGGTGGGTTTTTTTCTTCTGCCTTCTATTTTGTTTTAATTCCCTTTTAAAAGCTTTTTTTGGCCCTCCTCTGGGGGACTGACCTCAGAGGTGATGTAAATGGGGCCATAAGCAGTGTGTCTGGACCTTGGCTGATTTAGCCAAATTCAGACCTGGTCTGAGTGGGTGCAACTCCATTGGCATCAGCAAATCTGGACCCAAATTTCCTAGGGTGGGAGAATCTGAATTTGGCCCATGGGTGGGAGATCAGAGTGAAAGCAACTGGCGCTGTTACTAATCACATGCCACAAACGTCTGGGAGTGCAGTGAGGCTCTCCCCATGTGGGCTGACGTCAGAAAACAGGACTTTCATTAGGAAAATCAGACAAGCTGTTCCGCAATGCTCAGAGGTGCCTCGGAAGCCCTGGAGTGTGCTAGATTTCACTTAGAGGTCTCTGCAGCTGGACTGATGAGCTGGAAATATTATTGCAAAGGGACCTGAATCTTGCATTAAATATACTCACAATAACACAGAACATACACTCAAGGTGGGACTCTCTTTTGAGATCTAGTCCTTTTGGACTGCAAAGGGGGAACTGCGGCCAATGGGAACAGTGGGCGAGGGTGGTGCCTGTGGGTGAGAGCAGCACGCGGAGCCTCCTGGCTCCCCCGTCTAGGAAGCCAAACCTACTGGCTGCTTCCAGGTGCAGCGAGGAGATAGGACAGGCAGGGAAGCCTGCCTTAGTCCTGTTGCGCTGCTGACTGGGAGCTGCCCAAGGTAAGCCTGTGCCCCAACCCCGAGACCCAACCCCCTGCCCCATCCCTGAGCTCCCCCAAACCAGAGCATCCTACTGCACCCCAAACCCTTCATCTGCAGCCCCATCCCAGAGCCCGCACCCCCAGTTAGAGCTCTCTCCCCATCCTGCACCCCAAACCCCTGCCTCAGCTCAGTGAAAGTGAGTGAGGGCGAAGGAGAGTGAGCCACAGAGGGAGGACGAATGTAGTGAAAAGGGGGCAGGGCCTCAGGGAAGGGGCAGGGCTAGAGTGTTCGGTTTTGTGCAATTAGAATGTTGGCAACCTTACGCCTGAGGTGGGAGAGGCCAAGCCAAAGTCCAAGGACTTCAGCCCCGGGGGGGCTTGTAGCCTGAGCCTGGTCACTCAGGGGGTGATGGGGCTCAGGCTTGAGCCCCGGGTTCCAGCAAGTCTAATGGCAGACCTGGAAACCCCTGGGAAACCCCATCAGAGTTTGAGAATCGCTGCACTGGTGGCACAGGATCCATACAGACCCAGAGTCAGTGGGGTAAGTGAGAGCCACCCCTTGGTTGCTCTGTCCACCAGGGGTGGTGCAAATGAACCTTCAGGCATCAGGAGCTGTGGCCCGGTTCCTGTTCTGGTCAGTGCTGAGCAGAGACCAGCTGCAGGGAAAAGCTCTGTATCATGGTGTCTGTGTTTTGCCTTTGCTGGCTGAGCTGCTGGGAAATCAGATTGTTTCTGCTCTAAAGGTCACCTGCCCCTGAGGGTGCAACAGCCACCCGCACAAGGAGGAGTTTCACCTGCTATTCCAGCTCAGCCCCACAGGAGTTCAAGGAGTGACCACCATGGGAGGCCTATACATTATCAGATCCGAATGCATTTATTATTTAGTGCCTGTGCATCTTATTTGCTATTCATCCTGTACAAGAGCCATTGGCCACACTTAGCAGGAATACATGTCCACATGGTTTACGGTAATTCATATGAGGAAGTGGCTGCAGGATACAAGGCCCTGGGTAAATGATCTTCATTAAACTCTGGGTGATTATTGCCTTCTTTACAATGTATGTCATGATGGTCAGTGGAGCTAGCATGACAGCCCAGGGGACGAGTTAGCCACACAGAAACAGGGAAGGAGCATCTTCATTGCAAGCTTCTGCTCTGCTGCCCTGGCATGGGTCTCAGTTCTGACCTGGGGTGGCCGCTAGGGAAGTTATATCTCATCAACCCTGAACTCTGCATTTGACTTCTCTAGCCTTTTGTATCCTCAGATATCAAAACACCAAGTAATGGAAAATAAGCATCCACCACTCACCTTTTACAAAATGGGAAGCAGGCCTAGGGAGGGAAAGGAATTTCTCCAAGTTCTCACAGCAGCTCAGTAGCCAGAGCTGGGAAAAGAACCCAGGATTTCTGATTATCCATTAGACTGTGCTGCCTCTGCCAGTCAATGGGGAACCTGTCCAGTTAGGAAACTGGATTGATACCTTGCACTCATATCCCATTAGCCATCAAAGCACCACCCATGTGTCATGATGTGGCATGCCATACCTCAAAATAGTGCCCTGTAACTCCCATAGTCATCACTGGTATAGGTTGTGATGTTTCATACAAAGCATGCCTGGCAAGGTACCATATGAAACGTCATGATCTGCTGGAACTCATTGTTCTGTCAAAACATGGATATAAGGTGTATGAAGGGATGAGATTTTGCTAGCTGGTTGTTTCTGAAATATGTTGCGAGTCTGGAAGACGCCCACTGCTAGCTCTCCAGAGACAACAAAGGAGGTGACTCACACCCAAATGGGTGTTAAGTGACCATCACAAACCATCGACCAGCAGAGGAATGTTAAACAAGAGATTTACAATTCTGTAAGAAACACAGCACAAGCATCACACAATGGATACTGCTCTATTCTGTGACTCAGCAAGGCCCACCAGGACATGTCAGGGCCATTATCCTTCGGTAGTACATGAATAGAGAATATAAAATAAGGGACAGTGGCACCAGGAGACCACCTCTTTCCTCCCCCACCTACGCCGAAGGCAACAAAAACGCTGGAAAAGACAAAGACTTTGAACTGAGGAGACTGGTCTCAGGCTGAGAAAGAAACTGAGCCTTGTATTAAGAACAGTAACCTACCTGAGAAAAACTGTCTGATCAAATCTTGCTTGAGATTTAGAATGCATGTTTACATTTATTTTCTTAGATACTATCTCTGACCTTTATGCCTACCACTTATAATCACTTCAACTCTCTTCTTTCTGTAGTTAATACATTTATTTTAGTGTGTTATCCTTACCAGTGAGTTTGCCTAAAGTGCTTGGGGAATCTGTTCAGATAAAGGCTGGTCCATGTTCACTACCCTTTGATAAAGTGGCAAACTAATTAATGAGCTTGCACTGTTCAAGAGAAGGGCTTGAGCAGTGTAAAATGGTATGTTTCTGGGGTGCACACCTGGGAATTGGGAGGATTTGCTGGTGTTTCCCTCTGTACAATTCATGAGTGGCTTAGAGAGCATTCATGCAGCTCGGTTGGGTGTGTCTCTGCATGCTGGTGGCTCAGCGGTAGCAGCGCCCGGAGGAGTTCGATGCTTGTCTGTAGCAAAGCATTGTGAGAGACAACTCAGACTGGAGAGTTAAGGGGTCCCACAGTCCCAGGTTGTACCCTGGGGATCCTGTCACACATTACCAAGAAAGTGTCTGACTTGTTGACATGCACTGTTCTGGTACCTGCTGTTGCTTTGGACTGCCTCCTAGTGCACATCATTCTGGAATAATGAACAAGTCAGTTGTCTGAGTCTCCTCTGGGGATACAAATATCCTCAGATATGCTTTCTCCCTAACCGAACTGCGGGGCATGCGCCTGAATAACTGTTACCGTGTCAGCAAAAGGCTGATTCAATCATATGGGTGGCATCTTCTCCCAGCTGTGCATCCTGGTAGCAGGAAAACTGGCCGAGGGTCCCCTCTCTCATTCTGAGGCACTGTATAATATGAAGTAGCAACTTCCACTGGAACAACAATGAGCCTCTAACACAACAATCCTCAACCTTTGTCATACTAGCGCTTCATTTTCCCTATTGGGAACTCCCCACCCGGATCTCCTCTCTCATTCAGCTGGGATCTAGGCAGGACCCACCAGTCATACAGTGGCCACAATTCTTGAGCGGAGAGACTCCACTCTGACCGAACAATCCATAATGCCTAATCAATGATAAGCCATCCTGGGCGAGGAAGCCCTTGCCCAGGGCTATGTAGTCATGTCTCATGTCATAGATATGCCTCCATTTTTGAGAGGGCCCTGGCATTTTTGTGTGTGCACAATTTCTGGTTGCAAAATGCCCATTGTGCATGTGGGCTTGTCTACACGAACATTTACTTCACACAACTCATTCACTCACGCTCTGGTGCTGGCATTTTTTAAAATGCAGGCCTTCAGTTAACGAAGAGGGAACACCATGTCGTCTAACCTCCTGTGCTGGTGAGAACACTAGTGGCTGGTCTACACTATTCTTATCATTCATGTTACGCTCCTAGAAATCAACCTGGTTGGAGTCCAACTGCGCTAGGTGCTGTACAAACATATGATAAATGACCGTGTCTACTCCAAGGTGCTTACAGTGCCAAAGACAAGACTTAGCAAGCATATGGGTCCAGGGAGCGGGAGACAGAGTAGAACAAATGCACCAGTACTTGCCCATTGCTATGACTGGTGAAGCTGCAATGGTGCTAGGCCAACAGGGCTGCTAAGATTTTCATTGTAGGCTCAGCCTGATGCTGCTGATTAATGATACAGGGAGCTGTGAAGCAGTCTGTGGAGTGGCTGCGCCTCCTGCTGTAGCAGCTAACCCTGCAATT
The DNA here is from genome assembly GCF_025201925.1 of Gopherus flavomarginatus. NCBI lineage: Eukaryota > Metazoa > Chordata > Testudines > Testudinidae > Gopherus > Gopherus flavomarginatus. The sequence continues at coordinate 166,555,537 of NC_066618.1, read as the reverse complement.
TGCTCACGTTCTGGCTGAAAGCTTTGCTGGAAACATGAATAGCTATATTAGAATTAGAGGCTGGAACATCTCCAGGGAGGTCATTTCATTGCCCCTCCCACACACAAGGGCCCGATTTTCCCTGTGCATCTGTGCATCTGTTAACAAGCGTTAAAGGGCTTGATTTTCAGTACAAAAGGCAAAGGGTTAGAGCTGAGCTCTTGAGTGAGTGACACCGAGAAAGTCAAAGTTTCTTTTGGAATTCCTGCCCGAGATGAAAGCATTGGGATCCCTGTACCAGGCTGATGCTAAGATGGGTGCATTGGTCATGGGCTATAAAGGCCACACACAAGATGCATCTCTGGTGGGTCTCTCCTTGCTAGTGTTCAGCTTGGAATTCATCATCATGCTTGTTGGAAATGCTCAGTTCTCAGAGGCCTGATCAAAGGTCTCTTCTTTCTGAGTGGCACATATGCAGAGACACCTGATGCCCAGGCCATGTTGTTTTAAAAGTATCTTTTTCCTGGCAGTCTGGCAGCACCACGCCCCCGCAGTCATATGGTCACCTACCCTCTCGTGAGCATGCCCCCTCCTTCCTCAGTCTTTGATCCTAGCATATGAAAGAGTTCAAACTGGCTCATGTTGCAAAAGGCTGTCTGGATAGCACAGGGCTAATCAAACCCATCTTGCAGTGGGAGTTTTTAGTTGAGAAGATTTATATCAAACAGCATTTAAAAACTGTGAAATCTGCAATAAAGGCCCTGTACAGACTTTTATGGATGAGCTTTGGACTTGAACATTTATTATGGCTGGCAGAGAACGCTGTCTAATAACTATTGCCAATGATTCAAACTGTAATGCTATAGAAAAGCGAACAACAGTTGCCAAGGGGAGGGAAGCACATAGCCCAGGGTTAGCAAATGTTACCTTGGGGTTTAGAATTTGTTCGGGAAACATACAGTAGTTGAGTGGTCTTCAAGGATCAGTCAAAACTTTTGGCCGGGAAGAATAAGGTGGTGCTGCTTTGAATTGATTTCCTGGACAAAGATGTCTGGAAGAATAAACGGGCCACATAGCTAAAGATCCTGTTCAGTGCATGTATCACAGATCACATTTTCCCTGGTTTCTTATACAATCTGCCTGGGACTTAACTATCTTGAGCAATTTTGTATATTATCTGCAAAATTTCCTACCTCATTGTTTACCCCTTTTTCCAGATCATTTATGAATATGTTGACTAGGACTGGGCCCAATACAGACCCCTGGGGGACACCACTATTTACCTCTCTTTATCCTGAAAACTGACCATTTATTCCTGCCCTTTGTTACTTTGCTTAAGAGCCTTTGGTGAGGGACTTTGTCAAAAGCTTTCTGAACATCTAAGTCTTTTTTTCTTCTTTGGCTATCCCTCAATGTGAAGATGATGTCTGCCAAAGGGGTTCATCAGTGAGTTTTTAAGTGGCTGAGAAGCCCAATTCTTGCTCTGCAGATTTTCTCACAGAAGTGATATGTGTAATCTTGGAGGAGACAGTTGTTGGCTGAACTGTTGTGTCCTTTCTTTTTCCTTTGTTTCTTCTGTCTCATGAGCGGGTCTTTTCTCCTCTAAGTGAGCTGTGGCTTGGTGTAGGGTGCGGCGCCACTGTGTTCTGTTCCGTGCCAAGTCCTCCCAGTTTGTTGGGTTGATGCCTCCCTTTTTAAGAAGTACTTTCAGTAAGTCTTTGAAGTGCTTTTGCTGCCCTCTGTGAGCTCTTCTTCCCTGACTTGAAGAAGAGAAGAGCACTTGTTTCGGGAGGCGAGTGTCAGGTATACATACACAGTGGCCAGCCCAGCAGAGTTGGTATTTCATGACCTGCTCTTCTATATTGCGGATGTTGGGTGCATAGAGAACGCTGATGTTAGTGAATTGCTCTTCTCAGCTGATCCTGAGAATCCTCCTGAGGCAGCGCTGCTAGAACCACTCTAGCCGCTTGAGACGTCGTCTGTAGGTTACCCAGGTCTCACACACATAGAGAAGGGGGAGAGATGACAACTGCCTTCAGATCCCTATCACTGAAGACTCATTTGAGTAGTCTTCCAAAAGATGTGCTGGCACAGCGGATCTTGTATTCAATTTCTGTGTCAATGCTGGCTGTTTGGAAGAGTGGCTGCCAAGGTACAGAAAATGGTCCACATTTTCCAGGGGTTCTCCGCTGATGGTGATTTGTGGAGTATGAAGAGTAGTTTGTGCAGGGGAGGGCTGGTAGAGTACCTTGGTTTTCCTGATGTTGAAGGAGGAAACTCAGGCTGTGATAGGCATCTACAAAAAGATTTAGGTGCTTTGCAGGTCAGCCTCTGTGTGTGCAAGAATGACAGAGTTATCTGCATACTGAAGGTCAGTGTTGCCAATCCTCGTGATCTTAGATTTTGTTTGGAGACATCGAAAATTGAGGAGTTGGCCATCCATACGATACTCAGTCCCGATTCCATCAGGAAGCCAGTCGTGAATGAGAACCAGAATCTCTGAGAGATTCTCATGCTACCATGGAGGTCCTAGACTTGAATGTCTTACCTAGCAGGCTAAATTTGACCTCCAGGACCAATCCTTCCCTATGTCATTGGTACCTACATGTACCGTGACCACTGGCTCCTCCCCAGCACTACACATAAGCCTATCTAGATGTCTTGAGATATCCGCAACCTTCGCACCAGTCAGGCAAGTAACCATGAGGTTCTCCCGCTCATCGCAAACCCAGCTATCTATGTTTCTAATGATCGAATTGCCCATAACTGTTACCCATCTCTTACCAATAATAGGAGTGCCCTCCCCCAGAAAGGTATCTTCAGTGCGAGAAGACATCATCTGGAAGGAGGGTCCCAACTATGGGATCATTTCCCTCTGCTCCAGTTGGATGTTTCCTTTCCTGAGACTTTCATCTTCCTCAACAGCACAGAGGCTGTCAGACTGGGGATGGGACCGTTCTACTGTGTCCTGGAAAGTCTCATCTATGTACCTCTCTGTCTCCCTCAGCTCCTCCAGCTCAGCCACTCTGGTCTCCAAAGCCCGTACATGGTCTCTGAGGGCCAGGAGCTCCTTGCACCGAATGCACACATACACCACCCGTCCATAGGGGTAAATAAACTGGATAGCTTCCACTCTATTGCTGAACTTTTCCCTGCATTCTCATTTTACTCTTGAAGCTCATTCCTTTGTTGTTGTTTTGTTTTTATCAGGGGGTGGTTTGGCTTTAAGTTGAAAGAATGTTAAGTGTATCTACCCCCTCCCACCACACACACACACACACACACACACACACACACTCCCCCTCTAAACTCCCTCTCAAAAGTCCCGTTAGCCACTCCTGTTCGCCAGCCATGGTGCAAGTGAGCGGTAGACAAGGGCCAGCATGTGAATGGAACAGATTCTCCATCTGCAGGGGATGTGCACTGTGATAGGGAGAAATTAATGAACTCTCTTGGCCTCTGAAAAGGAATCAAGGCTAGGAGGGAAGGGAGGAGGGACTGATTTTCAAAGGCACAAATGGCACTTGAAAGTCAACAACAGTTAGAGCCATTTGTGCCTTTGAAAATCTACCCTGGAGCGTAGCCCGGACAGACGGCAACGTGCCTGGGTCCCTTTGCACATGGCTCTGGAGCTGTAATAACCTTAGTCCCAGATTTGGACCTTAGCGTCCAAAATATGGGGGGTTAGCATGAAAACCTCCAAGCTTAGTTACCAGCTTGGACCTGGAACCTGCTGCCACCACCCAAAAAATTAGAGTGTTTTGGGGCACTCTGGTCCCTCTGAAAAACCTTCCCTGGGGACCCCAAGACCCAAATCCCTTGAGTCTCACAACAAAGGGAAATAATCCTTTTTCCCTTCCCCCCTCCAGATGCTCCTGGAGAGATACACAGACACAAGCTCTGTGAAACTACACAGAGTGACTCCCCCTCTCTGCTTCCAGTCCTGGAAACAAAAAGTACTTTCCTATTCCCCCAGAGGGAATGCAAAGTCAGGCTAGCAATCCAACACACAAATCTCCCCTTGATTTCTTCCTCCCACCAATTCCCTGGTGAGTACAGACTCAATTTCCCTGAAGTAAAGAAAAACTCCAACAGGTCTTAAAAGAAAGCTTTATATAAAAAAGAAAGAAAAAATACAAATAGTCTCTCTGTATCAAGATGACACAATACAGGGCAATTTCTTAAAAGAATATTGAATAAACAGCCTTATTCAAAAAGAATACAAATCAAAGCACTCCAGCACTTATATTCATGCAAATACCAAAGAAAAGAAACCATATAACTTACTAGCTGATCTCTTTGTCCTTACACTTAGAAACAGAAGACTAGAAAGTAGAACTACTTCTCCAAAGCTCAGAGCAAGCAGGCAGCCAGAAACAAAGACCTTAGACACTCAATTCCCTCCACCCAAAGTTGAAAAAATCCGGTTTCCTGATTGGTCCTCTGGTCAGGTGCTTCAGGTGAAAGAGACATTAACCCTTAGCTATCTGTTTATGACACGCCCCCCAAATTGCAGACAGTGGGGAAGCTCACTGGCGGCGATTTCCTTCTAGAACTTGAAAATAAACAGATTAATACAACACATACACCTTTACATATACTCCTAAGTATATAACTAACAGACTTCTACATTTTAAGAACACTTTTTAACTACTGAATTCTGGGAAACTCTCACGGGAGAGTGCATCAGCAACTTTATTAGAAGCTCCTGTGATGTGTTGAATTTCAAAATCAAAATCTTGGAGAGCTAAACTCCAACGAAGAAGTTTCTTGTTGTTCCCCTTGGCAGTATGAAGCCACTTTAGTGCAGCATGGTCAGTTTGTAGTTGGAACCGCCGTCCCCAAACATATGGGCGTAGCTTTTCCAGGGCGTACACAATGGCATAGCATTCCTTTTCACTGACTGACCAGTGACTTTCCCTCTCAGACAGTTTTTTGCTGAGAAACACGACAGGATGGAAGTTGTGATCTGTTGCTTCCTGCATGAGCACTGCTCCTATACCACGCTCAGATGCATCTGTGGTTACTAGGAATGGCTTGTCAAAATCCGGGGCCCTGAGCACAGGGTCAGACATGAGCGTTGCCTTAAGTTGGGTAAAGGCCTTTTGACACTCATCAGTCCACTTAACTGCATTTGGCTGGGTCTTTTGGTCAGGTCGGTCAGTGGGGCAGCGATTTGGCTGTAGTGTGGTACAAATCGCCTGTAGTATCCGGCCAAGCCTAAGAAGGATTGGACCTGTTTCTTTGACCTTGGGACAGGCCACTTTTGGATAGCATCCACCTTGGCCTGTAGGGGGTTTATGGTTCCTCGACCCACCTGGTGCCCCAGGTAAGTCACTCTGTTTTGGCCTATTTGACACTTTTGGCCTTAACAGTTAGTCCTGCCTGCCTGATGCGCTCAAAGACCTTTTCCAGGTGTAGTAGGTGTTCGGGCCAGGAGTCTGAAAAAATGGCCACATCATCGAGGTAGGCAACTGCAAATTCTCCCAGTCCAGCTAGTAGACCATCTACCAGCCTCTGGAAGGTGGCGGGTGCATTTCGAAGGCCGAAAGGAAGGACATTGAATTCATACACCCCCGCATGGGTGACGAATGCTGACCTCTCCTTGGCAGGTTCATCTAGCGGTACTTGCCAGTACCCCTTGGTTAAGTCTATTGTAGAGATGAACTGGGCACGTCCCAACTTTTCCAATAGCTCATCGGTACGTGGCATTGGATAGTTGTCCGGACGAGTTACAGCATTTAGCTTACGGTAGTCCACGCAAAAGCGTATTTCCCCATCTGGTTTGGGTACCAGAACCACTGGAGATGCCCATGCACTGGTAGATGAGCGGATTATACCCATCTGTAGCATGTTTTGGATCTCCCGTTCTATAGCAGCTTGGGCATGAGGAGACACTCGGTAGGGTGGGGTTCTGATTGGGTGAGCATTACCTGTATCAATGGAGTGGTATGCCCGTTCAGTCCGTCCTGGGGTGGCTGAGAACAATGGGGCGAAGCTAGTGCACAGCTCCTTGATTTGTTGCCGCTGCAGACGTTCCAGGGTGGTTGAGAGGTTCACCTCTTCCACGCCACCGTCTTTTTTCCCCGTCGTAGTAGACACCGTCAGGCCACTCAGCATCATCTCCCTGGACTGTAAACTGACAAACCTGTAAGTCTCTGGAATAGAAAGGCTTGAGAGAATTAACATGGTACACTTTAGGCTTTAGTGAGGAATTGGGAAATGCTATGAGGTAGTTTACAGCTCCCAGGCGCTCTTGGACCGTGAATGGCCCTTCCCATGATGCTTCCATCTTATGGGCCTGTTGCGCCTTCAAGACCATAACCTGGTCTCCTACCTTGAAGGAACGTTCTCTGGCATGTCTGTCATACCAGGCCTTTTGCTCTTCTTGAGCATCCTTTAGGTTCTCTCTAGCAAGGGCTAAAGAGTGTCGGAGGGTGCTTTGTAGGTTGCTTACAAAGTCCAGAATGTTAGTTCCTGGAGAAGGCGTAAACCCCTCCCATTGCTGCTTCACCAACTGTAATGGCCCCTTAACCTCGTGACCATACACAAGTTCAAATGGTGAAAACCCTAAACTGGGATGTGGTACAGCCCTGTAGGCAAACAGCAACTGCTGCAACACTAGGTCCCAATTATTGGAGAATTCGTTGATGAATTTTCGTATCATGGCCCCCAAAGTTCCATTGAACCTTTCAACCAGGCCATTGGTTTGATGGTGGTACGGGGTGGCAACCAAGTGATTCACCCCATGAGTTTCCCACAGTTTTTCCATGGTCCCTGCCAGGAAATTAGACCCTGAATCTGTAAGGATGTCGGAGGGCCAACCTACCCTGGCAAAGATGTCTGTTAGGGCCAGGCACACAGTGTTAGCCCTGGTGTTGCCTAGAGCGACTGCTTCTGGCCATCGGGTAGCAAAGTCCACTAAAGTCAGTACGTACTGCTTTCCTCTGGGCGTCTTTTTTGGGAAAGGGCCCAGAATATCCACAGCTACTCGCTGAAATGGGACCTCAATTATGGGGAGTGGCTGGAGAGGGGCCTTGACCTGGTCTTGAGGCTTTCCCACTCTTTGGCATACCTCACAAGACCGGACATACTTGGCAACGTCCTTGCCCATCCCCTCCCAGTGGAAGGACTTTCCCAACCGGTCCTTGGTTCTGTTCACCCCAGCATGGCCACTGGGATGATCATGGGCTAAGCTTAAGAGCTTCCCCCGGTACTTAGTTGGAACCACCAACTGTTTTTGCGGCTGCCATTCTTCCCGGTGTCCACCAGAAAGAATTTCCTTGTACAAAAGTCCTTGGTCTATAACAAACCGGGATCGATTAGAAGAGCTGAGAGGCGGTGGGGTGCTCCGTGCCGCTGCCCAAGCTTTCTGAAGGCTGTCATCCGCTTCCTGCTCAGCCTGGAACTGTTCCCTTGAGGCTGGGGTCACCAGTTCTTCCTCAGACTGTGGACTTGGGCTTGGTCCCTCTGGAAGCGATGTAGGTGATGGGGTTGTTTCCGTTGCTGGTGTACCGCTCTCCGCTGGTGCACCTGAGGGTATTTCAGGCTCTGGCTGAGCCTTTTGGGTATGGCTGTCTTGTGCTTCTGCCAGTTTTGGCTCGCTGGCGCCCACTGGCGTTGAGTTTGAAGATGGGGTTGCAATGGCTGGTGCTGGTTGCTGTTCCAGTTCCGGGCCTGGGACTGGAGGTGCTGTGGCTGTTTCAGTGGTTGGCATGGAATCCGGGTCCACTACCTCTGTCTGGGTCTCTGGTAACACAGACGGGGCCTCTGTGGACGGTTCAGGAACAGGAATGGGTCTGGAAGCTTGCCTGGTTTGGCTACGTGTAACCATTCCCACTCTCTTGGCCCGCCTCACCTGGTTGGCCAAGTCTTCCCCCAGTAGCATGGGGATAGGATAATTGTCATAGACTGCAAAAGTCCACATTCCTGACCAGCCTTTGTACTGGACAGGCAGTTGAGCTGTAGGCAAGTCTACAGCTTGTGACATGAAGGGGTAAATTGTAACTTTGGCCTTTGGGTTGATGAATTTGGGGTCAACGAAGGATTGGTGGATAGCTGACACTTGTGCCCCCGTGTCTCTCCACGCAGTAACCTTCTTTCCGCCCACTCTCAAATTTTCCCTTCGCTCCAAGGGTATTTGAGAGGCATCCGGGCCTGGGGATCTTTGGTGTGATGGTGGTGTAATGAATTGCACTCGCATGGTGTTCTTGGGACAGTTGGCCTTGATATGTCCCAGTTCATTACACTTAAAGCATCTTCCATCTGATGGGTCACTGGGCCGAGGTGAGTTACTGGAGACTGGTGAGGTTGAAGGGTAGGGTATCTGTGGCTTTACTTGGGTGGTATGTGGGGTCTTTGGCTGTCCTCGGTTGTAGGGTTTATGGTCTGTGTGCCCCCTGGGGTAATCGTTCCCCTTGACAGTAGCTTTCTTGCTTTCTGCCAGTTCCATCCATTTGGCTCCAATCTCCCCCGCCTCAGCGATATTCTTGGGGTTTCCATCTTGTATGTACCGCGTGATGTCTTCAGGAACACCATCCAAGAACTGCTCCATTTGTATGAGGAGGTTCAGTTCTTCCAAGGTTTGAATGTTGTTTCCTGTTAGCCAGGCCTCATAGTTTTTTGCAATGTAGTAGGCGTGTTTGGGAAATGACACCTCTGGTTTCCACTTTTGGGTTCTGAAGCGCCGACGGGCATGATCTGGGGTTATCCCCATCCTGTATCTGGCCTTGGTTAGAAAAAGTTTATAGTCATTCATTTGGTGCTTAGGCATTTCAGCTGCCACCTCTGCTAAAGGTCCACTGAGCTGTGACCTCAATTCTACCATGTACTGGTCTTCGGGAATGCTGTACCCAAGACAGGCTCTTTCAAAATTTTCCAAGAAGGCCTCGGTGTCATCACCTGCCTTGTAGGTGGGAAATTTCCTGTGCTGTGGAGCAATATTTGGCGCCGGGTTGTTAGGGTTGGCTGGCACATGCAGCCCAGCTTTTGCCAACTCCAGTTCATGTTTTCTCTGTTTTTCCTTCTCTTCATTCTCTTTTTGTTGTTTTTTCCATTTCTTTTTGGTGTTTTTCCATTTCTTTTGGTGTTTTTCCATTTCTCGGTGGTGGGCCAACTCTTCTTCTGCTTGTTTCCTTCGGTAGGCTCTCTCTTCTTCTTCTAGTTTTCTTTTGTGTGCTGCCTCTTGGGCTGCCTGTTCTCTTTGGAAGGCTGCCTCTTTGATCTGTTCTTCTCTTTCTTTCATTTCCATCTCTTTTTGTTTTATTTCCAGTTGTCGCCTGTGTTCAGCTTCTTTGATTTGCTCTTCGGCGTCAATTTTTGCCTTAGAAGTCATGGTTCCTGTTTTCTTGTGTTGGGGTGCCCTCCGGTGTTTATCTTCTGAACTGCAGGTTCTCTGTTGCCTCCTGAAGTCTGCCTAGCAACAGTGCCTTTAGCTAATTTTCCTTTTCTCTTTCTAGCTAATGTTCAATGAAGGGAAACCAGAAAAACCACTTTATTTGCATGCCTATAAGTGCTGGTACTTGACTCCTAATGGGAGGGCTATTGCATGACAAAAGACCCTTAACATGCAAGCCACAAACTGCGAGAGAGAGCAGAAAAAAAAATTCTCTCTGGTTCCCTTTTAAACCAACTTGTTTCTCTCTGCTAAAAAGCCCTTAGCAGAGAAAAGAAAAATATAATATTTCTACTGGCTTCTGGGTTCTGTCTATCTCCCACCAGCTGCCACTCATGTAATAACCTTAGTCCCAGATTTGGACCTTAGCGTCCAAAATATGGGGGTTAGCATGAAAACCTCCAAGCTTAGTTACCAGCTTGGACCTGGTACCTGCTGCCACCACCCAAAAAATTAGAGTGTTTTGGGGCACTCTGGTCCCTCTGAAAAACCTTCCCTGGGGACCCCAAGACCCAAATCCCTTGAGTCTCACAACAAAGGGAAATAATCCTTTTTCCCTTCCCCCCTCCAGATGCTCCTGGAGAGATACACAGACACAAGCTCTGTGAAACTACACAGAGTGACTCCCCCTCTCTGCTTCCAGTCCTGGAAACAAAAAGTACTTTCCTATTCCCCCAGAGGGAATGCAAAGTCAGGCTAGCAATCCAACACACAAATCTCCCCTTGATTTCTTCCTCCCACCAATTCCCTGGTGAGTACAGACTCAATTTCCCTGAAGTAAAGAAAAACTCCAACAGGTCTTAAAAGAAAGCTTTATATAAAAAAGAAAGAAAAAATACAAATAGTCTCTCTGTATCAAGATGACACAATACAGGGCAATTTCTTAAAAGAATATTGAATAAACAGCCTTATTCAAAAGAATACAAATCAAAGCACTCCAGCACTTATATTCATGCAAATACCAAAGAAAAGAAACCATATAACTTACTAGCTGATCTCTTTGTCCTTACACTTAGAAACAGAAGACTAGAAAGTAGAACTACTTCTCCAAAGCTCAGAGCAAGCAGGCAGCCAGAAACAAAGACCTTAGACACTCAATTCCCTCCACCCAAAGTTGAAAAAATCCGGTTTCCTGATTGGTCCTCTGGTCAGGTGCTTCAGGTGAAAGAGACATTAACCCTTAGCTATCTGTTTATGACAGGAGCCCATGGGCCTGATTCTCCACTGCCCTGCACAAAACACTCCCCTTGTGACACATCCCCTTTCCACACAACGCACAAATGCAAACGATGAGGGGGGGGAGCCTCCCCTAACCCTTCCCCATCCCTGCCTCACTGCAGTTTCCTGTCCTGGGGCTGGCAGACTCTCTCCAGAAAGGGGGTCTGGTTGACAGAGGGTGAGGATGGGCCAGGGACTCTTGACTCCCCTCACACCCCTTGTAGTGGTCCCTTCATGTTCGGGTAGTGGAGTAGTGCAAGGGAGGCTTGCACTGTTGCTGCCCAGGCTGTCCTTATTCAGTGGACAAAGGGCTTCAGGACTGACAAGCTGCCACAAGCATGGCTTCACTGTCAGTTCCTATCACCTTTGCTGCGGCCGTGTCCTCCTCCTCATAGCTTGGCTCTCGCCTTTACCCTTCGCACTCCGCAGAGCTGATGCTCAGGGCTAGCATAGAATCATGGAATATCAGGGTTGGAAGGGACCTCAGGACGTCATCTAGTCCAGCCCCCAGCTCAAAGCAGCACCAATCCCCAACTGAATCGTATAGCATCTCCCCATGGTAGCCATATGCAGACATTACAGGCCTGCTGACAGCACATCCTTGCCTTGATAAGCTCATGTTGCTGTGACTCTCTGGCTCTAGCCGGTTTGAATGTTGCTGCTGCCAAAGGAAAGCTGAAGCTCGTTCTCCTCAGGACCAGCCAGGATGCTGACTTCCCACCATTTCCTGCCATCTGGATTCAGGAACTAACACTTGAAAGCAGTGTCTGTGCGAGCTCAGCCCACAGTCGACTACTGCAGACTCCAGCTGCCATCCATGCAAGCCACGTCACCCACACGTCTCACAACAAATACCAACATTGATGCACAATCTTACCCCTGGCATTGGCAGGTGCCAGCACACACAATGGGAGTTGCAAAACACTTATTCCCGGGCCAGCTCTGACCCATCTGTGTCTATTGTTTGCTTGCTGATGTGGAATCTTCTTATCCTAATGGCAGGAGGGACATTTGGTCTAGAAAATGGAAACAGCTAGCATTTGCCCTTGTGCTGAGGGGCTATCCCAAGGCCTGTACACCACTTGTGTCCCATTTAATCCCAATTTGGAGGGTTTAAATGGGATTTACATGGTACAGACCCTCATTCTGTTCCTCAGAGGACTAATTGTTAAGGGGATGCCGAGGATTTCAAATGTATCAAAGCAAGAATAGTCAGGGAAGGTTTTAACTAAAGCCCCCCTATAACAACAACAGAAACAGTTCAGGTCCTTGCTCACCAGTGCAGGTTGTTGTTGCACCATGTCATCTGCCTGGATTGATTTTGTCTTAATTCTGCTGGGGGAAATTGAATGGTGAAGTTTGGCTGACAGTGTTTACGGATATCCTGCTGCTGTCGTGCAATAGCTTTGTTTCTCTCCAGACCAGTGTGCTGGGGTTCCTGGCAGGTAGGCCTTCAGGCTGCTTTCTGCAGACTTGTTTATGGTGTTTATTCTCTTCTGACCATTTCAAGATGACCTTGAAGGATTTTTTGCGGTGTTGCTTGTCTGGGCTGCATCCTACTTGGGTTAGAGGGTATTTACGGTGACTTTAGTGCTATCATTCTGTGGCTGACCCACTTCCCAATAGGAACACAGGTACTGCCAAATGGATCAGACTAGGGCTTCATCTTGTCCAGTATCCTGGCTCTGACAACGCCAGTGCCAGCTGCTTCAGAGGAAGGTGCAAGAAATGCCACAGTAATGATGATGGGATACACTGAAATGTCCCGAGGGCAGGTTAACCCCCTAATGCAGGCTGATCAGACTATATGTAATGCTGTCCTGGGATATCCTTACCGCTCATCCTGCTCTCATATCTTGCAAAGCAGCTTCCAGGCATCAGCTGTATGGGGAGCTGGGTTAATGTCAGGTCTGACAGAGCCCGGGCTTGGGGACTGCAAAGTGTTTGGTGCTGATCTCATAAAATGCTATTTAAGAGCACTCTGGTAACAATAATGGCATTCCCTTTAGGCTCCCTTGACGAGGAGGTATGGCTAACTCAGGGAGAACAGGAGTTTGAAAAGTCAGCTCCTAAGCGACCGACCAGGGGAGCTAGCGAACAGGAGCAGCTAACAGGGGAGTTTGTGAGGGAGTTCAAAGAGGAAGCGTGAGAGCCAGATACACCTAATAAATATTCTGTAAACTTAGGCCAACAACCTCAAACCCAGCAAGAGTAAAAAGAATGCAGACAGAGCCCAGCAGCAGAGTGGGGACTATCCAGTTTATTGTACTGAATGTAGCATGTATGATTACCTGCCTTGTGGGCAAGTGGCCTATGTGCAGTCGGCGCAAGTAGCTCATGGCCCTCACAGGCTCTTAGGCAAAGTAGGCAGTCATGGGCTAAGAGGGAAGGTCCTCTCATGGATCAGTAACTGGTTAAAAACAGGAAACAAAGGCTAGGAATAAATAGTTTTCACAGTAGAGAGAGGTAAATAGCGCTGTTCCCCAAGGATCTGTATCGGGACCAGTGCTGTTCAACGTGTTCATAAATGATCTAGAAAAAGGGGTGAACACTGAGGTGGCAAAGTTTGCAGATGATACAAAATTACTGAAGATAGTTAAGTCCAAAGCCAGCTGCAAAGGGTTACAAAAGGATCTCACAAAACTGCGTGACTGGGCAACAAAATGGCAGATGAAATTCAATGCTGATCAATGCAAAGTAATGCACATTGGCAAACATAATCCCAACTAAACATACAAAATGATGGGATCTAAATTAGCTGTTACCACTCAAGAAAAAGATCTGGGAGTCATTGTGGATAGTTCTCTGAAAAAACGCACTCAATGTGCAGCAGCAGCCAAAAAAGTGAACAGAATGTTGGGAACCATTTAGAAAAGGATAGACAAGAAAACAGAAAATATCATGCCACTATATAAATACATGGTATGCCCTCACCTTGAATAAAGAATGCGGTTCTGGTTGCCTCATCCCCAAAAAGATATGTTAGAATTGGAAAAAGTACAGAGAAGGGCAACAAAAATGATTAAGGGGATGGAACAGCTTCCATATGAGACGAGTTGAAAAAGATGGTGGCTCTTCAGCTTGGAAAAGAGATGACTGAAGGGGGCCATGATAGAGGGCTATAAAATCATGAATAGTGAGGAGAAAGTGAATAAGGAAGTGTTATTTACCCCTTCTTGTCCCATAACACAAGAACCAGGGATCACTCAATGAAATTAATAGGCAGCAGGTTTAAAACAAACAAAAGGAAGTATTTTTTCACACACTGCACAGTCAAACTTGTGGAACTCATTGCCAGGAGATGTTGAGATGGCCAAAAATATAACTGGGTTCAAAAAGATAAGTTAATGTAGAATAGCTCCATTAATGTCTATTAGCCAAGAAGGTCAAGGTTGCAACCCCATGCTCTGAGTGTCCCTAAACTTTCGACTGCCAGAATCTGGAACTGTATAACAAGAAATAGGATCACCCAATAAAATGCCTTATTCTGTTCATTCTCCCATCTGAAGACAGGATATTGGGCTAGATGGATCACTGGTCTGACTCAGCATGGCCATTCTAATGTTTTGATGTTCCTTCACACATCTGTCCTGTGATCTAGCAGAAGCAAATAAGTGTGTATGTGTGTGTGAGAGTGTGTGTGTGTGTGAGGTTTTTTTTTTATTATTATTATTCTACTTTGAATATCTGGGCCAGTGATTGCTCAAACCCCCCTCCCATGTCCCCAGAGCACAAAGCATTTGCCCCAGGTAACTATTTAAATGGAAAGGGGAATAACTGTAGAGTCACAGCCAACTTTCCAGGCCAGATTCTGATCTCAGATACAACTATGTGCATCTGGACAATCTCCATTGACTGCAGTGGAGTTACTCAGGAATTATACTGTTGTAACTGCTGCCTGGCCTAGACTTGGCATAGCTAGGATGCACCCTTGAGTGCTGTAGTTAGCCCCTGGTGTAGACGTGGTTAGGTCTACAGAAGAATTCTTCTATTGACCTAGCTACTGCTGCTCTGGGAGGTGGATTATCTAAATCAACCAAAACCCCCTTGTGTCACTGTAGGAAGCTCTGAGCCAGGCACTCCAGCTGTAGCTGTGCCATAGTGTAGACGTGGCCTAAGAGCAGACTGGCCCTGTCTTGAAACAAACAGGTTTTAATGTCCTAGGCTGTGAGGCTGCTGTGGAGCACAGAACAGCTGCTACATTTGCTGCGCAGTCACAGAGCTCAAAGAACCTGAGGCCCAGCCTACACTACAAAGTTATGCTGGCACAGCTATGTCAGAGAGGAGTGTGAGAAAATCACCCCATTAGCTGACATCGCTAGACTGACAGAAACCTGTGTCCATGCAGCAATGGTGATTCTGGCAACTTAACTAATCTTGGTATTGCTACGTCAGCAGAAGAATTTCTGTTGGCACACACTGTGTCTACACCAGGGAGCTATGCCAGCATAGCCTTTGTGGCCTGATTATCCTCCTACCTTGTGTTGTCATTTACACCCTGGAAAGTGGGCGTCAAATAAAATCAGAATGTTAATCCTTCCCACCCACTTTGCACAGCTGGAAATGACGGCACAAGGTGGTGGGCGATGTAGAATCAGAGGTCAAGTAGCTAACTCGCTGCTGTATAGCGAACTCCGGCAGACTGTCAGAGTGCGCTGTACCCCGCCCATTCTCCCCTTCCCACACTGTGTTTTCTCACTCATTTGTGGGCACTTCATTGTCTCTCTTAGATTTCAAGGTTCTCAGAACAGACAATCTCTCGCTTTGACTAAAACAATTCCTTCCCAAGGATGCAGCGCTTTTTGGTTCTATTGAAGGAAAACAAGAGCCTTGGAGCTGTGTGTGTGTGTTGTATTTAATTAGACTGTCTCTGAAACTGTCTCTTTGTGGCCTTGGTGTGGCATGATTGAGGGGAATTTATTAAAGTTTCTCATTAGTTCCAGAGCCCCTTGCTCTGCTGTGGAATCTTTCCCACTTTAATGCTTCACTGAGAAAACAGAGAGACTGTAAATTTAAATAAGACTGGAATTGCTTTTAACTCCTGCTTCACAGGAGAATTTTGGGCCTGAAGGGAGGTGTTGTGACTTGTCTTGTGCTTTCAGGACTCCTCAGAGAAAATTCAAGTAAATAAACTTTTTATTAAAACAATAAAGGTTTGCAGGGCTCTTAGAGGAGGATGAGGGACCGCACTCAGATCTGCTTTGACTGACATGTTCAGTTTGCCCAATTCTCCTGAAAACCATCGAGAAGGGTCAGCATTTGGGACAGCACATCATAGTTCTACTGCACCTTGGAGTGTCGGAGGAGGAAATTTCATGTTCTAAAACCACCCCCATTCCGTCTCCCAAGCAGCTGCTACGATGGAGTTTCCTGCCTGTGAAACCCCACTAGCTTGTAGTCTCAAGGGTTTTCCTAAGCAGCTGTGCTGGGGAGAGGGAAGTGAACTGGAGTTAACTCCCTGTTGACTAGTGACCAGGTTAGGGCCTCCATCCACACCATGATGCTGAGACCAAGAGCCAAGCCAGACTGAAAATATGGCTTATAGAAGTTTTATATAGGACTTCCCAGTTAGGAGCTTCACCCAGCCAGCGAGTAGAATATAGATATATCAGAGCATTAAAGGAACTCAGATACTATGGTAGTAGGGGTCATATAAGTACCTCAGTGATTGATATATAGATAGATATCAATGTGGTATCTATGTGGGACCTTTCAACAGCACTACATTTATTTGTAAATAATGTAAGCTAAGAACCACTGATAATCTTTGTATGTTCCATCTCTATATGGTGCAATCTTTCTGACTAGTAAGTTACGGGGCCTGCAGAGCAGAAGCTTTTCTGCCAGTGCTTCAGTTTTCACTCTGTTAAGAATCAGCAAAGCATTTAGTCCCCATTACCGATCCCTGCCTGCCAAATTCTTTCCTTTACTATAAATCTTTTCCAGAGTCGTGAGAGCCACAAATAAATACTGGTTGCAGGGAGATTTCTGCTTTTCCTTTTTACAGCCCTCACACCGAACAATGGCTGGAATGGGAGTGAATGAAAAGACAAGTTAAAAATCCTGGAAGAGGATAGCTGGACCTGTGCTACGGGAAGCCCTAGCCCAGAATTGCCAAAGCGCAGACTGCAGGCCTGGTTCTTCACTGCTCTGCACCCTAGCCCATTCAAAGGGATTGCAGAGAAGTTAAATGCCACCCTTCTGGTCTGGTAGTGCTTTCTGCTGGCTTTGCACTGGCATAAATGATTACATGGGGTGCAGTGGAGAATCAGAGGCATTTTATATACCCCTAAAAGACTATCTGAGGCCTTGTCTACCCTTAACACTATGTCCCCCACCCCCACCAAGTGCTGTGGCTATGCCGAACTCACCCCCAGTGTAGACGGAGCTAGGTGGATGGAAGACTGCTTCTGTCACCTAGCTACCATCACTTGGGGAGGTGGTGTCCCTAGAGGGATGGAAAAACCCTTCTGTCACTGAAGGCTGCATCGACACTACAGGGTTATGCTGGTGTAGCTACGCCCCTGTAGCTGTGCTGCCATCATTCCCATACAGTAGACAACGCTGAGGTGGGGAATCCAGCTCTGTGTCACAGCCCACGATGCTGCAGCTGAGTCTGAGTGGCCAGGCCCCATCGCATGCTGCAGTGCTCCATAAGCTCTGCCTGTAACCTGCTCTATTTATTGCATTTTACACACAGCCCTTAGGTACCTGGCAAGATGCCACTGCAGCACCGCAGTCATGCAAAGCCTGGAGACCCTCTTCTAGCTACTGACCCCGATGCAATCATCCTGCAGTCAGGAGGCCTGGCAAATATCCATTCAAAAGCTCCAGCCTCCTCAGAAGCTCAGAAGAGGTCTGTAAGGAGGAGAGCTGGGGGTAGATTTTAGTCAGGTGGTTGTTATTATCAGTAGTTTTCATCATAACTCAAAACTGCTGCCACTTGCCAAAGTGCTTTCTGCAGCAGCCCATTATTAATAGCACATTGAAATGCAGCCGGGCTTTGCTTTTCCTGTCAAACAAGTACTTGTGCTGTCAATTTTGCCTCGCAGCCTGACAAAACTTGGGATTTCTCCTGTAGGTTAGTCATACTCCATCAATTCAGGGCCTTAGCTGAGAAAGAAGAGTGGGGTTTTGGTTTGCTTTGTTGTAAGCAGTTGTCCTAAGCAATGGCAAATCTGTGTTATTGGCTGGAGAGACTGGGAGGCCACATTTCCCGAGCCTGACAATACAAAGCTCCACTCATGCCCAACCCCAGCCAAAGGCAGCCCATAGTTACACACTGCATGGCACCGGGCAGCTACTCCATGGCGACAGATGTTACATGGAAGCAGCATCTGTGAGAGCAGCTTTGAGGGAAGGCAAGTAGACAATGGAATATAGGAATTGCCATAATGGGTCAGACACGAGGTCCATCTAAAGCAGTATTCAGTCTCTGACAGCGACCGATACTGGTTCCTCTGGAGAAAGGGCAAGACACTCTGGAATTATGAGACGACCTGGCCCCAGGGGAATTTCCTTCCTGAGGACGGTGCATGCCCACAAGCCAGAGGGTTGGTGCCTCCTCCCCTCTCTTTGTTATTTAATTATAATCCTCTGGATATTCCCATACCCATAGAAATGTCCAATCCTTTTCTGAGGCCACCAAGAAAGGTGAATGCACCTGAACAGGGGACAGACAGTAACGCAGACTGACTGCCAATGGGTTGTGTGCGACACCGTGACAATGACAAGAAGTTGTGATCTGGGTGGTTCCGACCACCACACCCTATTGGCTGCACCAAGTCGCAGATTGTTCATCCAACGCTGGGCTGGGGTGTCAGAAATATCTGTGCACAGGTCCTCAGCTATAGCTGGTGTAAATTGGCTTTGCTCTATGGACTTGGGCAGCACCACTTCATTAATGTCACTGGAGCTATGACCATTTACACCAAATGTGGATCTGCTCCTGGATCTGCTAATGTGAGGAGACACCAAATATAGGGAAAGGCAATGGCCTTTCAGGGTGGATCCCCACGCAATACACAGTGAAGTACAATGATAGATGTTAGGGACAACTTTCTAACACTAAGGATAACTAAGCACTGGAACAGGTTACTAAGGGGGCTTATGGAATCCCCCTCATAGGTAGTTCTAAGAACAAGTTAGACTGTCATGGTATAATCCCCCACTCTGAACCTTAGCATCCAAAAGATGGGGTACCAGCATGAATTCCTCTAAGCTTAATTACCAGCTTAGAAACTGTAGCACTGCCACCAACCAGGAATTCCAGTGCCTGGTACACTCTGGTCCCCCCAAAACCTTGCCCGGGGACCCCCAAGACCCAGACCCTCTGGATCTTAACACAAGGAAAGTAAACCCTTTCCCCCACCGTTGCCTCTCCCAGACTTCCGCTCCCTGGGTTACCCTGGAAGATCACTGTGATTCAAACTCCTTGAATCTTAAAACAGAGAGGAAAATCCACTTTCCCCCCTCCTTCTCTCTTCCCCTCCCAGACTCTCCCTGAGAGAGAAAGTAATCCTAACACAGAGAGAAAATAACCTCTCTCTCCCCTTTCTATCCTTTCTCCCCACCAATTCCCTGGTGAATCCAGACTCCGTCCCCTGGGGTCTCACACCAGAATACAAAAACATTCAGGTTCTTAAACAAGAAAAAATTTTAATTAAAGAGAGAAATACAGTAAAAATTATCTTTGTAAATTTAAGATGGAATAGGTACAGGGTCTCTCAGCAAATTAAAATCTTTTCAGCCAAATACACATTTGCAAATAAAGAAAACAAACATAAGCCTAACTCGCCTTATCTACCTAGTACTCACTATTCTGAACTTATAAGAGCCTGTATTGGAGAGATTGGAGAGAAACCTGGTTGCACATCTGGTCCCTCTGAGCCCCCAGAGTGAACAACCACCAAAACTAACAGCACACACACAAACTTCCCTCCCTCAAGATTTGAAAGTATCCTGTCCTCTGATTGGTCCTCTGGTCAGGTGACAGCCAGGCTCACTGAACTTGTTAACCCTTTCCAGGCAAAGAGATATGAAGTACTTTTGTTCTATTAACTCTTATCTGTTTATGACATAGACAGATACCAGTCAGGATAGTCTAGAGTTACTTGATCCTGCCTCAGCACAGGGGATGCTGGACCAGATGACCTTCCAGCCCTACATTTTGTATCTTTTACACTAATACAGAATCCCAAGGACTTTACACACTGAAATTGACACACAAAGTACAAGTGTACTCAAGGATCACTCCCCCCAATGAAACACAACTCCCCTTGGGTAGAATAGCATACGGAAACACTGCACAAGAATAGCTTACTATGGGCTCAGCCTAACCCTGCAGCCTCACTGGGGAATAACAATACCTGCTTTGGACTGCCACTCCATCAACCCGTGCAAGTGGACGAGGAGCAAGTACTATCTTGGCTGCTGGGCAGTGCTGTTGAGTGGTGCAGTGGGCTTCCTTCCCCTACGGCCCAGAGGGAGGCAGAGACCAAACTGTGCAGTCTTTGCCAGGACCTTGGGACAGTGCAGCTTTGCAATACTCCCTGTTCAGACTGGCACACAGGGCACCTGGGTAGCCCGATGGGATGGCTGTTTGGTAGTCTTTATTCACAGTACTGATTCACTTGTTTAATTCCTGAATTAACACAAGGTGTTTAGACCAGGCACTCATCTCTCAAGCACCTGGGTGCCTGAAATCCATAAAAACAGGTGGTTATGAAACAAAAACTGTCAGAGGAAAGACTCAGTGTTAGAACCCTCTGTTCTAGGTACCATGCTGAGCACTATTGTCTCACTGTCTCCCCTGGCTGCTGTATCTGGCTGTCAAGTAACAGAGGGGTAGCCTTGTTAGTCTGGATCTGTAAAAGCAGCAAAGAATCCTGTGGCACTTTATAGACTAACAGACATTTTGGAGCATGAGCTTTCGTGGGTGAATACCCACTTCCTCAGGGCATGCATCTGAGGAAGTGGGTATTCACCCATGAAAGCTCATGCTCCAAAATGTCTGTTAGTCTATAAGGTGCCACAGGATTCTTTGTTGTATCTGGCTGTTGTCTCTTGACTTAGATTGGAAGCTCTTTGGAGCAGGGGCTGTCTTTTTGTCCTGTGGGTGGGGTCTGGGTCCATGATTAGGACTCCTACATGCTACGGTAGTAGAAAAAAATATCTATGTATCCTTCCCATATGGATCTCTCCCTCCCTGTTGCTTTGCATGGGTGCTATTCCCTGCGGTACTCACTAACAAACTGCCCTTGATCCTTATGATTTCTAAAGGGCAATTGCAGTTTCACCAAACAGACCATACTTGGTTCCTGCAGCCTGCTTGTTCTACATAAACTTGACTGCTGGGCCCAGAAGGCAGCGATTCCCCATTGCCAGTAGAAGCAAGGAGTTGAGCTGATTTTGATGGCAAGGATGAGGCACAGCTCTCCTCCTCTCCCCCTCCTTTAGTGAGTATCTTTTACTCTGCAATGTGTAGCACTTTAAAACCCATGTTCCATTTTATTAAAAGTGCCACCTCCCCAGGCATGGAGGTCCAGTGCCATCCAGCCAGCTAGCTAGCCCTCATCGATCTGCCATTTCTCTTTCTACTATAAATAGCCAGTCAGCTGAACACGTTTGGATTTACACAGAAGCAGGCGCTTCCTCACAGCATCCCTGCCTGGCAATGCACACAGGACCATGGCAACAGACTATGATGTCATACGTACCTCAAATGGTGATTTAATTACAGGGTCAGGTGGAAGGAACAGATGGACTGTGAATTGGAAAGTTCCTGTTTGAGCAGAAATGTATCTAATTATTTACACTAATGATGACAAAGGCTAAATGGATAAACAAGCCTGCTGCAGGGGGCAGTGGATTTGCAGTGAATAACAGCCCCCACTCTGAGGTCTGCAAAGAAAAGGGAGGATTGTACCTTCAGTCATACTGAAAGGACGTTCCCTTTCTTCAGGCAGCAAGGTCCACAGATCCTACAGTGAGTCTTGCAGCATGGGAACAGAACTTAGACCTGGCAATCACAGCTCAGCAGTCTCCCCTTTGATGAAAAGCTGCAATACCATCCATAGCTATGATAAAAACTACATCCATCTAACTGAGTAAATCATGAATGGCCCTGAATCCTCATTGCCCTACACACAGTCATTTACACCAGTGCAAAGTGAACATGTAAAACACTACCAAAAACTTCCTAACTGTCAGGGTGGTTAAGGACTCGAACAAATTGCCTAGGGAGGTTGTGAGATCTCCATCATTGGAGGTTTTTAAGAACAAGTTAGACAAACACCTGTCAGGAATGATCTAGTTATTACATAGTCCTACCTTGAATGCAGGGGACTGGACTAGATGGCCTCTCGAGGTCCCTTCCAGGTCTATGATTCCCCCAAATCTAACTATTTTAATTTCCAAAATCTAGTTAGTGGCTCTCTTCCTGTATTCACCCTTCTTTCTCTTTGCAGTTGTGTCCCGATCATTCTAGGGCTGGTCCTACTCATATGGATGTCTGGAACAAACTCTCACTGACTGCAGTGGGAGCATGGTTTTAGACCTGGTTACTATCTCAAAGAACTTGTCGGCATAGAGAAACTAGTGAATCTGTGCAGGACCTTTCAGACTGTTACTACCACTCTGCTTTGCACTCAGTTTGCACTGCTCTGAACGACTGCATAAGGAGAATCCACCCCTAATAACTTTAGCTTTTGTTGAAGCTTGTCAAATTCAGACAAGAAATAAGGTGCACATTTTTAACAATGAGGGTAATTAACCATTGGAACAAGTTACCAAGCTTTGTGGTGGACTCTCCATCACTGGAAATTTTAAAATCAAGACTGAATGTTTTTCTTCGAGCCAGGCTTGAGTTCAGCCCTCACTAGACTTGGAGCAAGAATTAATTTGGGGAAGTCCTATGGCCTGTGTTCTGCAGGAGGTCAGACTACATGTTCCCAATAGTCCCTTCTGGCCTTAAAAACTATGAACTGTGACTAGATATCCTGCAGAACATAGGAGGTTTGATATTTGTATAGCCAGGAGGCTCTGTATAGCCAGAGAGAGCCAGTAGAGATACGTTAGCTTATTGCCTTTCAGCCGTAAGAGAAAAGGCACTCTAGTCTGTGATGTGTTTTGCTGAGCTCAGGGTAACTCTGTTCTCGTGAATGATCTTTTTTAGCCAGATTATAGAGTACATTTTGCAGTGGAAGCTAAAAGGGTGGAGCATTCAGCTCTGTTTATAGATCACAAAATCATGCTCCTCCACTGCTAGTAGTAGCCACATGGCAGCCCGTTTCAGTGGATTCTCCCCCATTTGGGATCTGGCTAAGCAGCAGAAGAAGAGAGAAGTGGAATGAACACGTAAGAGTCTGTCCACAGTGGGACCCGGAGCAAAGGAGACAGCACTTCCTCTATGGCTGCTCTCACGTGACTAACTCAGGAAATACAGAAATGATTCCGCTTATGCTCCTGTCTGTGACAAGGTGAATCCATCAGTGACAGTGGGAGCAGGAGATTTCTCACTCAGTGGGGAGAATGGAGCTGCCACTGTTGGAGTCTGGTTTTGCTCTGTCTATCACAGATTTTACCCTTCAGCCCATCACCACTGTATGCAAGTGCCTTCCATACAAAATATCTCCCCAGCCCATGCTGCCCCCTGCTAAGGGCTGGTTCAGTTAGATGGAAAATATGCCCAGCCACTCAGGCCAAAAGAATAGGGTGCAAGGGATCTGTTGCCAGAACCTTTGCCGGTTTCCATGGTCGAGGGGAGCGTGCGTTTCATCTCTGGGGTTGCTGAGAAGTCAGCGACAAGGACAAGGCTGTTCGTACTCAATGTTCACGGTGCTCAGCTCCCTCACAGCCCAGCACCAGGCAGACACCAAAAGATGTATCCCTCTCCAGCCGTCTCTCAGCAGATGATGTTCTGAGCTTCCAGGCCTCGTCCAATGGCCCCATAGCTGGGCAGCACTGTGACCATGCAAGGAAGGGTGGAGCGGCTGGAATTAAGGTGGAAACAGCCCCTCAGTTTTCAACTGAGCAGATGCTGTTGTTTCTCAAAGAGCTTTAGTAGGAAGAAAATTATTGTACAAAAGGTTCCCCTTCAAGCTCGTTCCAAAACAGCTGCTGGCAGAATGGGGGACATGGCTCAGCACTGGCAGTGAGATGGAGACAGCACACATCATCTCTACTTTCCCACTTCGTTCACTGCTGGCAGTTTCAAAGGGACTGAGCTGGGAGCAAGGGCTGGACGCCAGGGTTTATAGAGTCCAACATTATGCTGGGGAAACACACTCCAGATGGTAAAGATGACATTGATTGGCCATTCCTGTCTCTTTATGCAGTGTTTCATTTCAGGACTGTGCTTTAAACTTGAACAACAGTAAAGTACCACGGTATTCTCCCTGCTACAGCCCACTTTATGGCTCTGTTGAGCTGATCAAAGTCTTCTGAGATGGTACAACAGCAAGAATAACCCCCTGCTCAGCACTCAAATTAACACACCGCTAGTGCAAAGAGTCTGGCTCATGGAGGCAGATGGACCTGGATACTCAGCAGGAGTCCCCTCTGCTCAGCTGTCCCGAGAAGGAAATAACCAAGGACATTGAACCAACAGTTGGAGCTATGTCTTCAGCTAAACTTAACATTGAATAGTTGTGTTGGAAGGGAAAAGGTCAATTTGTGTAGGTCCCCAAATACACCCTTCTTTAAGGCAACCTGCTCCCATTTACCCAGTCCAACACTCCAGCAGTTCTCAGGGGAAGACACATTCATAACCAGAAATTAACTGTGAAATTTGTCTTTTGCAGAACAGTTTTAATTAGAGGCAGCAGCTCTCAGCCAGCTCCTGGGGTGGCCATCTTGCTTGAAAGTAAAAACCATATAACCCTACAATTTTATTTTGCGGAATGGCAATCTTCATACTCAAAAACAAACTTCTGGGACAGTTTTGAGGCAAAAGCTTTTTTTTTTTCCTTGGAAAACAGGCCAATATTAGCCCATTTTCACTTGGAAAGAGGCCCTGCTTTGCTTGAAAAGCAGCCCAATTTCAATGGAAAATTGGAAAATTAGCCCAGATTTATTTATTTTTTAAAAACAAAAAGCCTGTACACCTTAGCAAAATTTCCCATGAAAATGGCCCCGCTTTGGAGTTTGTAACTAGCAGCTACAAGCCCTTGAAACTGGAGTAGTTTTTCATTTCTTAGAAATATTCCATGCAGTTCCAGAGCCAGTGTCATATATTGAGCCTGTTTCTAATAACAGCTCAAGAGTCAGGAAAAGAACCTTTCACACTAGGGTGGCTTATGGCAATACCTGGGTGCTGTTTAATGAGAACTAACATTAAATGTGCTCGGTTGGCAATCAGATGCCATGGTGATAGGTGCCTATGGAATCTTTAGGAGAACCGTTGTGTGGTATTAATTTTTATCCTTGCTTTTTGTAAAGCATCAGCAGTTTGTTAAGCATTTTGCTGATAGATACAGAGACAGACTCCCTGCCCCCAAGAGCTTACACTCTAGCTAGACAACGTGTAGACTAGGGAGACGAGAGACACCAGCTAGTGATAGACTCCGAAGATCTCAGCTCCCTCCATGCTTCAACACACAGACTTCTTTTGAAAAATCGGGTCTCAGTAGTGAGTACTGAGCCATTCAGAATAGTCTAACCTTGAGGACTGTGTGACAAGCTGGGCAGCCTCCTGGAGGGAGCTGGGCTCATCCCCACCTACATGTAGTTATTCACCTCCTAGCTGACGGGTGGCCAATGATGGCCTGTGGGTCACCTGCTCAACAGGCAGGCAAGCAAGCGTTTGAGTCAGGGACAGACTGCCAGCCAAGTCCCGCTGGAGGCTCAGGGTTAGGGGGAGGGACATGGAAGCCTGGAAAAGGGAGTAGCAGGAAAAGGGCCTAGGAAAGACAGGACAGTGAAGGACTCTGGGAGGATGACAGCAAGAAGGAAAAGTCATGAGAGGTACAGTGGTGTGGGCTGGAGGCACAGTGTCAGAGCCACGGGGGTATGTCTACACTGCCATTAAAAATCCATGGCTGGCCTGCACTGGCTGACTTGGGCTTGCAAAGCTCAGGCTAAGGGGCTGGTTAATTGCAGTGTAGACAGAGCCTAGGGGTCCTGGGTGGGAACTTCCAGCCAGGGAGGAAGGCCGTCCTTCAACTGGGCACCCCCAGGATAAAGAAGTGGCTACCTGGCTGAGGGGAGAATGGGCACAGATTGAGCTCATGGAGGACGAAGAAGTAGTGAGCCCAGAAAGGGTAAATGGGTTATTGGGGGTTGGCAAAAGGCCTGAAATGTACCGTTTGGGAGTTAGCTGGGACTCAGGTTAACCAGTGAAATAGCAGGCCCTAGATTACTGAGTTTAGGGAAGTGTTATGTTAACATAATTTTGGCATGACCTTTAACCTGATACAATTTATATTAAAATTTCAGTTCTTCCACGTTAATTTCCTTCTCCTTTAGAAACCCTATTCGCTAGGTAGCACATGCACAGGTAGGTAGATTAGAGAGAACATACTTTTTAAATACACACTGACAGATACCACTGAAATCAAAGCTGGATTCTACAGCCATCATTTACTGAGTCCTGCCATGGTGAAATACTTCATCTCAGGGCTATTGCCGTATAAAACATCTTTCAGATCTCTCATCTTTTCTGAATAAAGTACCCATCATTCCATTCATCTTGGTGGAGGGACCTGTCACCCAGTATTAACTGCCGAGGCAGGCAGCGCTGGTGCGTTGCTGATGTATATCACACTTCCTGGGATTGAGTAGAACATGTATTTCTCTTTTATTTATAAGAGCAAAATGTGTTTCATGTAAATTCAAAAGGTTTCAAAAGTACAAACAAGAAAAAAAATAGCCCCAGTCATAAACCATCCATCTCACACTGAGAGCTCTGCAGAGCCTGCCTGCTACATAGCCAGAGTGGGCACTGATCACGGGGCCTGATCTGGCTGCTTTTATGTCCACGTTAAAGCAGGGCAAACCCTAGTGTAAACACTCTGGTTTCCATTTGGGAGCAGCTTGCTTTGGTTTCGCTTAAACCTGTTCCAGGCTGACCACAATTAAACTAAAACAAGCTGCTCTCATACTTGACTCAGTCTCCACACACACAGGACTTTGCACCAGTTTAATGAAGGCTATGACTGTGCTGCCACAGGGAGTGTCATCTGCAGTTTGTGTAGATACCTGCATTAGCTTTACTCTAGCTAGCTCACTTGCACTAGCAGTGAGGACATGGTGGTACGGGCTCCCCCACAGGTTAGGCACACACATACGTACTCAGGGGGGTGATGCAGAGCTGTGCATTGCTGCTTTGAAGGAGCTAGATTAAAGCTAGGGTGGATACGTCTACCCAAGCTGCAGATTACATACCTGGCTGCCTTGTAGAGGTCACCTAACTTGGTTTAAATTCACACCTTAGGATAAACGGTGCCGTCTCTCGTGTAGGCAAACTCTGAGTCAGGAGAAGCAGCTTCAGATTGTTACATTCACTCTGCTGTGGCCTCATGTTGCAGAACTTGATACAGTCCAAGAGCCGTGTACTGGGAATTTCCAATCCGACTTCGGCAGCTATCTTGTTTATATGCCTGAGCTGGAATAGTTATGGGGAAAGGGGAACATCCCCCAGGGAGGCTGGAGCAGAGGGGAAGGTAGCCCGCTTGTGTTCATCTGATAGACGTTTGCCGCAGCCCTTTGTTCTAAACCACCTTGCTGCAGATGCAAGGTGCACTCAGGGGTTTTCCACAGCTCATAGATAATAGAATAAAAGATAGAGAATTCTTATCCACCGAGATGAGCATGTCAGAAGCCAGGATGGCTGTAAGTTACAGGCAGAAATGCTGAGGGGGAAATGGCACTTGCTGCTTGTTGGGGGTGGGAAAAGGGCCTGAGCTAAGGCAGCCTGTGGTGGGCTATGGATTTTTAACCCAATAGATCAGTATGAAGGTGGAGGCTGGGGGAGAAAGTTGAAAAATTACCTCTCTAATTGCACCTGCATGTCTATGCAAAGTGCAAGGAACAACGACCCTCAGCTCTACCCAGCAGATGCCAGTGAATCATTTTCATTTGACAAACCCAGCACTTAAAAGCTGTCACTCACATTAGCTGCTAGAGGGGCAGCACTTAGAAAAGGCCACAGTGGCAATTGTTCAAAGTGCAGACGTGTAAGCCCCCTCCTGCTGTGACATGGACACCCAGGGTATGGCTACACTTGCAAGTATACAGCGCTCCCACTGCAGCACTTTAAAGTGTGAGTGTGGTTGCAGCGCCAGCACTGGGAGAGAGCTCTCCCAGCACTGCAGGTACTCCATCTCCCCATGGGGATTAGCTAACAGAGGGCACTGTTTATGCTGGTGCTTTACAGCGATATAACTTGCTGCGCTCAGGGGGGTGTTTTTTCACACCTCTGAGCGAGAAAGTTGCAGCGCTGTAAAGCACCAGTGTAGCCAAGGCCCCAGTTATCACAGGTGTTGATAGGCCTTTCTTGCCCTGCATTCCCTCAGGGGTCCTTCACTGTTCCTTGCAAATAAAAGCCATTTTGTTACCCCTGACTGGTCCTATACTAAGGTGTAATAACAATCGTGATGCTTTGCACTTTTACAGAACCTCGAAGAGTCCAATGTGCTTTTCACATCATGACTGGAGTCAGGCCACAGTATCCCCAGGTGAGCTGGGTGAGCATTGGTGCCACCCCCATTGCACAGGGCACTGAGGGCCTAGATAGTAAGGCCAGATTTTGGGTGCCTCTAACTTGAGATGCTGTGGCCTGATTTCTAGAAATTTTGCACTCTCGGAATTCTGGCTAACGACCGTGGAGAGGGAGTTGCCCAGAAGATCTGGAAATCCAGCTCCACATGTTTCAGGTTGGACACCTATAAGCCAAGGCGCCCAGCAGGAGTGGACATTTTGGAAAATTTGGCTCCAAACAATTACATAGTGAGCAGAGTTGGGCACAGGCCTGGAATCCTGTCTCCTCTACCCACTCATGAGACTGCATTTTCTCACTGGCAGGGACAATGCCTGGCAGCATATTTGCTGCTTTCAGTGCCCTTTGTTCTACAAGGTCCCCTCGCCTATCTGTGACCCCTTCACTCCCAAATATTGTTACAAACATCATCACCACCTTCATTTAAGGTAGAGTAACCACAAGCCTTCACCTAAGAAAAGGTTACATAAACCCACCCAGAAAATAGTGTCATGTGGCAGAAGATTCCACTGGGTATTGTTTGACTAGAGGGCGGTGTGAGAAAGATAGGCAGGGACAGAAGCAAGACAGAAGCACAGAATGGAAAGCCAAGCAGATGCAGCCTGGAAGCAAGTGATGTGATCCTGAGATAAATCTAAGAGAAAAAGTCTTTTTAGGTACAGAGTGTTGGCCAGAGAGGCAGGCTTGGAACAGCAAACAAAGGAATTGGCTCCTGCTGTTTGATTCCTACTGTGCTCAGAGCAACAGAACTTCATAAATTCCTTGTAAATAAACAAGATTACATCAAAGAAAACCCCAGACTCCATTGTCACTTTCTACTCCCAGCTGGACCGCCTGCAGGGCCCCAAACTGTGATGGGCTGCTCAGGTCCAAAGGGGGTAACACCACATTGGTGTCTGAGTGGAGTCAGCATTGTGAAACCGAGTTCCCAATTACCCAGGCCCAAGCAGGCCCTTCATGCATGTGGGATAATGGAGCTCCTGCGATGGGCTATTGTGTAGCACACCCTGCATGACTCTTAACTGGATTGACCATTAGACTCTGGATTGAGTCTCCTCTGATGATGAAACAGACTAAGCCCTGAAGCCCCTTGCCAGTGGGGAAGCGGGGCCTGGGTTTTAATTTACCTTGCGTTTCCAAAATGATTGCGAGTGGTGGTGAACCAGACTTTCGTGCAGCCCACCTGAAGGTTTCCTGTTCCCTCACTCAGAGGGTCACTAAGTTACACCTTCCAGGGGCCGCCTTAGAGCAGCCAGCTGGGGTCTGCATTTCTCTTGTTGGCAGTCATCCTTTGGGGTCTGGGGTACAGAGAGGATATGAGGTGGGGTGCAGTGGCCTGACTTTGGTTAACTTGGAGTAACTTAAACAATACACAAACTCAGGCCTTTTGCATAGAGTCTAATGGCTTCCAAATGATTAAAATAATCCTTATTTTTGTCTGGCATATTCAAAGAGAAGGGACCAACTGGGGGGGTACACCACAGTCTAGTCTGTGGCAGAGATGGAGGTGTGGAGAAAAACAGTGAAGGTCAGACTCTAGGGGCTATTCTGGCTGACTTGGCTAGAATTCCTCCTGGGGACTCCTGGAAACAGATGCTGCAGAGGCAGCTCTGCCACCCTGGGAAAGGGTGTAACACTTTCTCCCATGCTATGCTGCCACTGGTGCGAGCCATAGATGGGTACTGACCTCCTCAGTCACACTGTGCCCTCTCTACCCCTTTTGCATCTGGGTAGGGCTAACTCCACTGGCCTCCAGTGTTCTTTACGGAAGACTTGCCCAACCAGATCAGAGCCATAGCGCAGGAAAACTGAAATCCTACTTCCAGAATGATGCTCTGATGCTTCAGGGGAAAGCAAACCTCACCTGCTTTTAAACACACCCCTTTGCCAGTCATGAAATGCAGATCCTTCCTGACTCTTGAGGTGTGCCATCAGCTTATGCCCTGGAGCAGGAGACTGGATTACCCTTAGTTGAGCATGTGTTATTTCACTCTAACACATATGGCACCAGCATGCTGCAGGCAGTGAGCCAAGAGAATGATCCAAAGCCCACGGCAGTCAAGATGTGACCATGAAGAAAAAAATCATTTGCAGAAGGATTTATGATGTTCTCATGGCTTCCTCAACAGGAAACTCTGAGTTCAGCCCTCTGTAAAACAGTGTGTTTAGGGGCTGGCTTGGTACACGATGGTTAAAAAAACAAACAAACCAGAGGAAAGATGGCAGATCATTAAGGGCTGAGGACCATCCAAAGCACATTCCTGCGTTTTGGGATTCTGCTTCATCAGATGAGCCAGAGGAACGGTGACGGCTGGAATCTTTGTTTGTCTTCATCGGCCTCAGAATGATGATACAGTTTGCGTGTTCTTTAGCGGGTCAGAATGGCTGGGTTGCAGTATGCATGGAATGCAAGGCCCAGCCACGTCTCAGCACTCAGCTGGTTGCCCTTTGCTCACATGGGGCTCGGCTGTTCCGTGGACATCCTGAAAGGTCTGGAAAGGGAAGGGATCCAAATGCATCCCTACTGGAAAAAGCTTTCCTCCCAGAATAAGCGACCAGCTTGTGACTGGAGTTGCTCTTGTCAAGAGGCTTTGGAGGTGAGAGTGAGAGGACACATTTAAAGGACCTGCAGAGACTGTCACAGAATACAGCTTCTATGTGTTAAAGTGTCACTCGGCTGCATGTGGAGACCAGGAGAGATCCGGATGCCCCATCAGCAGAGGAGGTAGTGAAGGCCCCCCAGGAGAGCATGGGGAAGAAGGACAGAAAGTATAGCCATGGCAGGTTAGCCACCTCAAGGTTCTTTGTGCTCTTCCAGGAGATGCTTCCCAAGAGGTGGGAGAGGGAGGTGGAGCAGCTGGAGCCCACAGATCACCCCGGGAAGCTAAGGGTGCATTGTGCATCTCTGCGTTAGACAGGGACAAAGGAAACAAGAAGCATGCCTATAAATATGGGTGCACTCGAGCCACAGGGAGCTCTGAACACACAGAGTGGTCTAGAGATAAGTTCACAAATGGGATTAAATGATGGGATTGCCTGTGATAGCAGCGGACTGGACTCAGAGACCCAGGACGTCCCTATGAGACGCAAGCTACCCTATTCCAGAGATATAGGGTGCTCAGGAGACACAGGGAGCCCTGAACACAGGATGACCTGCTCTGGAGAACAGGTTCCTCAGTACATGTTGACAGGCACTCAATGATTCAGGACATCATGTCCTAAGAATAGGGAAGGGATTTTTAGTGCATGGTTCTTTGTCTAGAGAAACCCAGATTAATGATGTTCGGTTCATAGAATTGTACCATCTATAAACAGAAAAGGCTACTACTGTCAGCTTGTTCACATAACACAAGAACCAGTGGTCACCCAATGAAATTAATAGACATCAGATTTAAAAAAAAACAAAAAAAAGTAAGTAGTTCTTCACCCAACACACAGTCAATCTGTGGAACTCATTGCCAGGGGATGTTGTGAAGGCCAAAAGTATAACTGGATTCAAAAAAGAATTAGATAAGTTCATAGAGAATAGGTCCATCAATGGCTATTAGCCCATATGGTCGGGGATGCAACCCCATGCTCTGGATGCCCCTAACCTCTCACTACCAGAAGCTGGGAGTGAACAACAGGGAATGGATCACTTGATGATTACCCTGTTCTGTTCATTCTCTCTGAGGCACCTGGCATTGGCCACTGTCGGAAGACAGGATACTGAGCTAGATGGACCATTGGTCAGACTCAGTATGGCTGTTCTTATGCACTGACAATGTAGGGTGGTGCAATATAGGATAATTTTATGAGCACTTTGGCAGTGGTGTTTGGCACTGTTTTGAGGGGGCTCTTTCATGCTTGTCTGGCTCAGGTTTCCTGTCACACTTCAAATGCTTCACAGTAGTTGAGGAAGATCTATTTTTTGTATACGAATGAAATGAAGCCAAATTTATTCCAGATGCCTTCTTAGTCCCTCCCATTGCCCTCTGAATAATATGGCGGAGAGGATGTGGGACCGTGGATGCCTCATTCAGAAGGTCAGGTCACTGAGAAAGCCTCCGAACCATGGCTGCTATTGTTTGATATTGATGTTGCGGTAGTGGTCAGAGGCACCAGCCAGGGTTAGGGCCCCATTGTGCTAGGTGCAGCACAGCATACAAAGATCCAGTCCCTGTCCCCAGGAGCTTACAGTCCAGAAAAAGAAGCAGAAGCCCCTTTTTTGAGTCAAGAAGGCGGCTTTAGTTGAGTGATTCAGACTCTTTCTTCTCCGCGCTGCTCTCCGGGAGCTTGGAACACTGTACCATATGGGGTGATTGTTATGGTAATTCTTGATTTATGAGCAGCCAAACCTGCTAACCCTATCACTTCCCCAATAAGGGAAGATGTGTTTTTTCTGGTGCATCGGAAGAACAGGCCATGCTTTGAGCTCCAAGTTTTCCTGAGCTCCCAGCCCCACTGGGTGTGAGAGACTGTGAGGTGATAGCTTATGCAACACTCCTTAACACCCAGCCTGCATAATTCCATACAAAATCAATCAAGGGCACAAGTTCTAAGGACTTCAGCTCCACAAGAAAAAACACAGAGGGGAAAGGAGTCAGGGCAAAAGAAAGGAGAGCCTGTTACATTCAGATAAGATATGGAGACATTAGAACTCATCTCCTTCTGTCCAGAAGCAGCAAGTTTATGAATCCACCAACTGATTTCTCTGCTTGTGCCACCTTCCCAGGCTAGTGGGATGATGGGAGCTGCTCTGTAGTGCTTTGAGGAGTGCCAGCAGTGGGTTGCCAGCGGGAGGTCAGCACATTGTGTCTTCCATGCACAATGTCCTGGAGAAGTTTGTCTCCCCTAGGAGACAAAGTTGCACAAGTGCTGTGAGCTACTGAGAATCTCCAAGTCCTTCTGGGTTTGCAGCAGAGCTCACTGGTCAAGGACTGTTTTTCCCTGAACTTTTTAATTTTTGCAATGAAAATTTCTCTTGCTCAAAATTTGTTTGCATTTTTACTTTCAACAAAAAAACTAAAAAAAATTCTACAAAAACAGACTTTGTGGTGAAAATCCCATTTTGACAAAGAGCACAAAAACATGTAGACAGAAAATTTTCAGCCAGCTCTCGTTCACCAGGATTTTTCCAAAGGGCTTTCTTTGAAATTTAAATACAATAAACCATCACTAGACTCAAATGCAGGCAGCCTGTGGTCTGGGTTAGCACAGCTAGTCAGGGGCAGACACCATCATCACCTGGAACATCCTCCAGGCTGCAGAAGACACACCAAGGAGAAGTGAACCACCCTCTCTCTCTTTTTCCCCCTCCCCATTTCTGTTGCCTGTGCTCTCATTACCCCCACAGGATCTCAGCCTATTGCAGCACTGCGTGTTCTCTTCCATTATGGATTATATTTTTATTTTGATCTTGCAATGCTCTCAGGATTGTTCCTGGATTGACTCCTTCTCCTCATCCCTTGCAAGCTGTTACCTTGCCTGGCTGTCTCCTCTGATCCCTTGCTAACATCCCTTCCTGTCCTTCTCCACTTTGGTTTTATCCACAGGTAGACTGAGAACACTGAACGCTGTAACAGAGTCCCTTAGCCAATATTCTCTCCCCTATCTGTTCTGTCAGTGCATCCTCTTGGGTTAATCTCTGTGTTCTCCTGGGTGCTCATCTTCTGCAAATGTTTGTGCTATAGGGTTTTACTGAAACCAGAGGCGCTCTGCTGGTCGCCGCGAGGGCAGCAGGCAGGTTGCCTTCGGCGGCATGCATGCGGGAGGTCCCCCGTGCCGCAGATTCAGTGGCACGCCTGCGGGAGGTCCACTGAAGCTGCGGGACCAGCGGACCCTCCGCATGCATGCCGCCGAAGGCAACCTGCCTGCTGCCCTCGCGGCGACCAGCAGAGTGCCCCCCGTGGCTTGCCGCCCCAAGCACGCGCTTGGCGTGCTGGTGCCTGGAACCGCCCCTAACTGGAACAAGCATTTGTGGAAAGTAGATGTCAAAGAGCTGACAGAGTATAAGACAAGGTACCTCTGCCCAGGGGCCAGATCCTCAGCTAGTGCAAATTGTCAATCACAGACTAACATGGCTACCACTCTGAAAACTGAGATATGTCAGGTTTCAGAGTGGTAGCTATGTTAGTCTGTGATTAACAGAGCCAGAAGGGTACCCAGAAGTCAACTACTATAAGGCAGGCCCAACAAAGAAAGTAACAGAACACCACTAGCCGGCAGCTACAGCCCTCAACTAAAACCTCTCCAGCGCATCATCAAGGATCTACAACCTATCCTGAAGGACAAACGCTCACTCTCACAGACCTTGGGAGACAGGCCAGTCCTCACTTACAGACAGCTCCCCTACCTGAAGCAAATATTCACCAGCAACTACACACCACACAACAAAACCACCAACCCAGGAACCAAACTGTGCAACAAACCCTGGTGCCAAATCTGTCCACATATCTATTCAAGTGACACCATCATAGGATCTAACCACATCAGCCACACCATCAGGGGCTCGTTCACCTGCACATCTACCAATGTGATATATGCCATCATGTGCCAGCAATGCTCCTCTGCCATGTACATTGGCCAAACCGGACAGTCTCTATGCAAAAAATAAATGGACACAAATCCAACATTAGGAATCGTAACATTCAAAAACCTGCAGGAGAACACTTCAATCTCCCTGGTCACTCAATAACAGATCTAAAAGTGGCAATTCTTCCACAAAAAAACTTCAAAAACAGACTCCAGTGTGAAACTGCAGAACTGGAATTAATTTGCAAACTGGACACCATCAGATTAGGCCTGAATAAAGATTGGGCGTGGCTGGATCCTTACAAAACCTAAACCTAATTTCCCCAATACTACTTTCCCCCTATTGTTCCTCACACCTTCTTGAGATATGTCAGTTTGCACCAGTTGAGGACTGCCCCAGGAGCTTAAGTCTAAATTGACAGATGACACTAGTCAGCCACAAGGTACACCCAGAGATTCACGTCCAGGCTGCAAACAAAGTTGCATTGGTTTAACCAACAGCGTGATTTTAAAAATCAACTTTGTTACAGTGGTATAATTATGTGTGGATGTTCTGGCATCAATTTAAACCTATTTACATTTATATCAGTTTAGCAGGACAAGCTAAACCACTATAAACTACTTTTAGGACCACACAGGGGTTTGCACCAATGTAACTAAAGTCTGAATGCAGCCAAGCCCTCAGAGAAGGGTCTATCATAAAGCACCTTCTGCTGAAGAGCTGGCCTGTCCCGTGCTGTGGCAGGATTAGTTTCAAAGAGTTAACTCCCTTCCCTTCTAATGGCCAGGCAGGCTGATGGCTTGGTCTCCTATGGTTTAATGTTTCTGGTCTAATGTATTTTGTGATTCATATTTTAATATTGTTGAAAGCCAAGAAGAAAAGAATAGGTTGCTGATTCCCAGCAGGGCCCCCTCCTCCCTCTGTGGGGGCTATTTATTTACCTTTCCTCTGGGGGCTCTGAGAGCTGCATGGCCCCCACCCTCCCAGTCACTACATCTTGGCAAATTAAATCAAGCGTCTGGCTAATTCACTGAATGCAGCTGCTCAGACTCAACAGGTAAATCTGAGGAATCACTATTACTTTAATGGCAGCTCTGGGGGACATGACCCCTCAGAGTGCTTTGTGCCTCAGTGAGAGGAGGATGCTCAGAGCCCCACAGGATCAGGCCCAAAGAGGGAGCAGGAGCTGGATTAGGAACACAAAGGCCTTTTTCCCCAGAGGTTTACACACCAGTCTTGGCACAACGCAGGCTGATTTCTTTTGCAGTTCCCAGAGCATGTCGAAGGCAAACCGACCTCATGTTCACTGTGTTGAGTCACGTTTACACTGAAATACAATTGTAGTCCCGCAGCATGTTTGATTCGATAGCAACATTAAGTTACTTGCCAAGGGATCATCTGCCTGCCCTTCTTGGGTTTGGAGTGAAGAAACTCATTACAGGCTAATGCAAGTTGCCATGGAGAGTGGTGGGAGAAGGCTGAAATGCAGATGTCCCTCGCTGAGCGGCCTGAGTCACGAATGTTTCCAGTTCAGCATGTCTTGCAGAACCCAAACTCTACATGTTGCTGGATATTTTGCTCACTTCAGCAGCCGACTGCCCAAAGGCTCAAGAGGAAATAGAGTCTATTTCCTCCACAACAGCAGGCAGGGAGCTTGGCCAAGGACCACCATGATGGGGAGATAGGAACATAGGATTTGTCAGACAGCATTAGACCTGAGGTCCATCCAGTCCAGTGATCATGGTCTGACAGTGGTTGACACCAGAAGCTCCAGAGGAAGATGTAACCCCTCCCACCCAAGTAGACAGATTTGAGATAATTCTTCCCCCTTGATGGTCTCCTCTTGACCCCTGGTCGATAGAGATTGGCTCAAACCCTGAAGCAGGAGATTCTCTTTTTAGCATTAACTCAGATAACTTGAGCTATTCTGGTTATCCACATAAATGTACAGGCCTCTGAATTGTACTAAGTTCTTGGCTTCAACTACATCATGGGGCATGGAGTTCCACAGTTTAATTATGCGCAGAATGAACTGACTTTCCCTCTCCAGCCAGCAGGGAGCTGAAGGAGAGGAGGAAGACTCTGCATAAAAGTCATCTCCCCTCAAGTTCAGTATGAATTTGCAGGGGAGTGGAGGTGGACAAAGCTTTAGTAGGACAGTCAACAGTACCTATAACAGAGGACATTAAGAAGGCACATACTGTATATCGCATGCCAAAGGGAGGATTAGGGTAACCAGATGTCCTGATTTTATGGGGACAGTCCCAATTTTTGCATCTTTTTCTTATATAGGCTCCTATTACCCCCCACCCTGTCCCGATTTTTCACATTTGTTGTCTGGTCACCCTAGGGAGGATGGTATTTCTTGAAGTACATTTATGAAACTGGAGCCACGGGAAAGGACTCTCCCAGGGGCTGTGAAAGCTTTCCTTACTCTTCCAGCCTGGACACCTGTTCAATTCTCCGCCTGATTCATCAGAGCCTGAAAGAAATTGTATATAAAAGAAGAATGGGTTTCAACTCAGAGCATACATCATACTTAGCTAGGTGCTGAGTGCTGGCACCCCCACCTGGTCATGGATCTAGGTGTTTTTGTTTGGCTAGAAGCAGAAATGGCCCATGTGAGTCACATAATGTTTCCAGCCAGCAGAAATTACTCTGAGAGAAAAATGTGCCACTTCTGGGGAGAATGATCATTTCAAGCTGGAGAGCAGGGGAGGAACGTGCTCTGGCTGGTGCCCTGAAAGAGGGAGAGCTGGAAGGAAATGACGTCAGATTTCAGTCTTTCATGCACTCTGTGGATTTCAGGCTTAAACAGTCCCAGAGCTCATTCTGGAGCCAGAAACAACCTAGTTTTGAGAAATCTGTTCTTTAAACACAAAAAAGCATAATGGCCCAAATTACTGGCTCTCGTATAATTTGCCCTCTGTACGCACAGGCAACAGGCATTGCCCAAGCTTTTAGCCTAGATCTCTTGGGGAGTGCTGTGGTTTCTGAAAGCTTCAATACATATGTATGACATCATTGTCTCCATGTTGGGTACTGGCAGTGAACAGAGAATGATCTGCTCCCTACTCAACTCAAACAACAACATGGGAAATTAAATGCAAAATCAATTCTCAAATAGTGACGCAAGCCAGCAAAATGAAGAGAGTCACACCTTAAAGAGGGAACATTCACGCTACCATACTTCTACACAGGGGAAAGAGCAGTTAACAGGTTTTAAAATCCTACCAGAGACAGGGCAAGATGTGGTTTTAACATGTTAGCTGGTCAAAGTGAACCTTGGAGAGGAGCCTAGAGTTCACTTTGCTCAGCTAACACATTAGTAGGAATTTAAAACATGTTAGCTATTGGGTTTTTAAAACATACTTTTTCTCCTAGTGCAGAAAGGGCCCTCTCACACTGCAGAATCAAGCAGGAGGAGCAGTGCAGCTGTGAAGGAGCGAGCCATGCCCTGAAACACAGATTGATTCCTGACTGAGAGGCCATGGCTACACTTACAGTTTTGCAGCACTGGTAGTTACAGCTGTGTTCGTACAGCTGTGTAGGGCCAGCGCTGCAGTGTGGCCACTCTGACAGCTACCAGCGCTGCAGTGTGGCCACATTTGCAGCACTTGCAGCGCTGTTGGTAGTGGTGCATTGTGGGCAGCTATCCCACAGAGCACCTCGTCCCATTTTGGCGCTGTGGCTTGTGGGAAGGGGAAGGAAGTGTGCGGGTCTTTCCGCTTCCTGTTCCAACGCCCCGTGGTGCTTTGCTACACATTCCGAGCAGTTTGGCGGCATTGTGAGTCTGCAGCGCGATTTCTGAGATTTCTGTTACAAATGGAGCCTGAGCTGAGGACCTTGCTGATGAATGTTGCCAGCACATCACGCATGGCAGTGGAGCTATTCCTTCAGCTGCAAAGTGACAGTGAGGAGTCAGACGATGATATTGAAACGCCTGACGCTCAAGATACTCAATTGCTTGTGGCAGTAACAGACGTGCTCAGCACCGTGGAACGGCGCCTTTGGGCTCGGGAAACCAGCACTGAGTGGTGGGATCACATCGTCCTGCAAGCCTGGGATGACGAGCAGTGGCTGCAGAACTTTCGGATGAGAAAAGCCACTTTCATGGGACTGTGTGCTGAGCTCGCCCCTACCCTGCGGTGCAGGGACACGAGATTGAGAGCTGCCCTGCCAGTGGAGAAGCGGGTGGCTATTGCAATCTGGAAGCTGGCAACTCCAGACAGCTACCGATCGGTGGCGAACCAGTTTGGAGTGGGAAAGTGCACCGTTGGAATGGTGCTGATGCAAGTTTGCAGGGCCATTAATCGCACCCTGCTAAGAAGAACTGTGACTCTGGGGAATGTGCAGGACATTGTGGATGGCTTTGCACAAATGGGGTTCCCTAACTGTGGAGGGGCAATAGATGGGACGCATATTCCTATTCTGTCCCCACCCCACCTGGCATCAGAGTACGTTAATCACAAGGGGTATTTCTCCGTGGTTCTGCAAGCGCTTGTGGATCACCGTGGGCGTTTCACTGACATTTACTCAGGATGGCCTGGAAAGGTGCATGATGCACGCATCTTTCGGAACAGTGCCCTGTTCAGGAGGCTGAGGGCCGGGACTTTTTTTCCAGATTGCAAGATCACAGTAAGGGACGTCGAAATGCCCACTGTGATCCTTGGAGACCCCGCTTACCCATTAATGCCATGGCTCATGAAACTGTATACAGGGAAGCTTGACAGGAGCAAGGACCGGTTCAACTACAGGCTGAGCCGGTGCAGAATGACTGTGGAGTGTGCTTTTGGCCGTTTGAAAGCCCGCTGGAGGTGTCTTTATGGGAAGCTAGATTTGGGGGAAAGCAGCATCTCTGCTATTATATCCGCGTGCTGTACCCTCCTTAATATTTGTGAAGGGAAGGGTGAAAGATTCAGTGAGGAATGGACCTCCGAGGTTCGACGCCTAGAGGATGAATTTGCACAGCCAGAGAGCAGGGCTACTAGAGAGGCCCAGGAAAGGGCTTCAAGGATTAGGGATGCCTTAAGGGAGCAATTTGATGCTGAGAGCCAACAGTAATGTTTGGTGCCTTTGCTGTGCTCCTTTCTACCTTGGGGTACAATATTTACCACTTCCTGCAATAATAAAACATATTGTAAAAG
Organism: Gopherus flavomarginatus; assembly: GCF_025201925.1. Classification (NCBI taxonomy): domain Eukaryota; kingdom Metazoa; phylum Chordata; order Testudines; family Testudinidae; genus Gopherus; species Gopherus flavomarginatus. The sequence continues at coordinate 166,515,569 of NC_066618.1, read as the reverse complement.
CCATAAAATCCTTTATTCAAAGTACAGTACATAAAAGGCCAGGGGGGTTAGGGTAGCAGACTGTACATTCAGAGGTTTAAATATGTCCTGTCTGGATTATTGTTCAATGTCTGCTGCACTTCAGGATTACTATGCTGCAGGGTAATGGGGTTGGAGTGCACAGGATAAGAATTGTAGTTATCAGGGCTGGTAGGTGATCGTACAGGTGTTGGGGGCAGCTGGGGGTAATAAGAAACTGGCTGCTGGAGAAAGGTGTTTTGTGCAAATACTGGGGAACAAGAAAGAGAGCTTTGGGAGGGGTGTGGGTTACCACGGTATAGATCTGCCTGCATGGCTACGAGAGACTCGAAAGACTCAGTTTGGTGAGCCAGGAGGCTTATCATCTGCTTTGAGGTTTTTTTGGTAGCCAATTCCTTTCTCCTGCTTTCTGTTTGCCTCCACTCATACATTTTCTCTCTCCATTCCTGCGTCTTCCTACTTTCTCTGTTGTAGTGAATCATAACTGCTTTGATCAATTCTTCTTTTGATTTTCGCGGATTTTTTCTCAAGTTCTGCAAGCGACGTGAGGCCGGTGATCCAGCTGCATTAGTCAAGGTCACTAAAAAAAACATAGATAGAAACATGTAATACACAGAGCTACATTGTTTATTATCACACAGTGAAGGAGTTTTTAGACTTTTTGTAGCATCCTTCCCACATACCTAACATAACACAGAGAGGCCAGGGAAGCGAAGGCATGGCGAGCAATGGGGTGAGTGTTTCTGCCCCGACTGCACCTGGGAGGGGGAATTGACCGATGGGTCACTGGGGTTTATCTGCACTGGGTACAGGAGGTAGCTGGTGTCCTGCACAGGGGACAGTAGTGAACAGGAAGGTGGCGAGCTGCTGGCGGGGGGGGGGCGGTCCGCGTAACTGCCGGCCTGCTGGTGCGGGGGGGGGGAACGCACAGCTGTGCTGGCTGCCGGCTGGGAAGGGGGGGGAGAGACCGGAGCGCACCGTGGGGCTGGCTGCCTGCTGGGAAGGGGGGGGAGAGACCGGAGGGCACCGCGGGGCTGGCTGCCTGCTGGGAAGTGGGGGGAGAGACCGGAGGGCACCGCAGGGCTGGCTGCCTGCTGGGAAGGAGGGGGGGAGACCGGACCGCACCGCGGTGCTGGCTACGTGCTGGAAGGGGGTGGGGAGACCGGAACGCACGGCGGGGCTGGGGGTGGACCGCGAACCTGGCGCCCTGCACTCAAGTATCCCTAAATTCTCAACAGGGTTTCCTACTGCCAGATATATCACTGCTGCATGTTACCTGGGAAGAGAGGGAGGGTCTTCTACAGCAATGTGGATTCCGCCCTGGCCCCTATGCAGCTTGCCTGTGTGCAGCCATGGTCCCCCCACCCCTCGCTGCACAGTGGATCGGACGAGTTAGCCTGACCGGGACAAGGACCATGGTGGCTCTCCGTATAAACTTGCGAAAGCACATTGCCCACGCTCTGGCTGCAACTTTTCAAGAGATTACTGAGGCAGATTACAGAGATGTGATAGAGCAAATCAATGGGCTATTCCACATCTAGGCATGCATGCAGGCAACCATAACCCAAACCCTCCTCTCCCAAAACATAAAAATCTGCTTACCCCGAGCACGCTCCGCAGCTTCTTCCTCACCAGCAACTTCCAGCTGCTGCGACTGGCTAGGCTCCTCCTGGCTTGAGAAGAGCTCCTGGCTGCATGCCTCCTGGGACTCCGGGGTGTCTCCCTCCACACCAGTAGCCTCACTGTCGGCTTCCTCTACACCCTCCCCCACTTCTCCCTACTCTGAACTCTCCATCGTGCTCCTAGGATTGGCAGTGGGGTCACACCCAAGTATGGCATCCAGCTCCTTGTAAAAACGGCAGGTTGTGGGGGCAGCTCCTGAGCGGCGATTTCCCTCACGAGCTTTGCAGTAAGCACTCCTCAGCTCTTTAATTTTGACCCTGCACTGCAATGTGTCCCATTCATGGCCCCTTCTCAGCAAGGACTGTGATATCTGCCCATAGGTATCATAATTTCTCCTTCTGGAGCACAGCTGTGCTTGCACAGCTTCCTCACCCCAAACACTGATGAGGTCCTGCAGCTTGGAATTGTTCCATGCTGGGGCTCGTTTGGGGCGTGGAGGCATGGTCGCTGATTGATTGAATGATTGATTGCACTCCACACCTGGGTGAGCAAACAGGAAGGGGATTTTTAAAATTCCCGGGGCATTTAAAGGTGGGGTCAGCTGAGCCCAGGGCAGTGGAGTGTGCATGATTACCAGAGAGGCTTCTAAGGTATGCTGAGATACCTCCTTATACTCCGGAGGTCAATAAAAGCGCTGGTGGGCGGCGTCCACACTTGCTGACCAGAGCTGGATCACCAGAGCTGGAATCCCTACATCCAAGGCTCGACCGGGTGTACAGCCAGCGCTGCAACCAGCGAGCTGCAGCGCTGGCCGTGCTTTGCAAGTGTGGCCACATCCTAAGTTGCAGCGCTGTAACCCCCTCACCAGCGCTGCAACTCTCTAGCGTAGCCATGGCCTAAGTGCTTCAGTTTTGGGGCAGCCAACCTGAAACACCTTAAAGATTTGTACAGAGTGCTGAGCTCCTGCCCTAGTGATAAGCAGGGCCCTTTAAGGTACCTCAGGCGAGGCGCCTAAAATCACTGGTCACTTTTGAAAATGTGGGCCAAAGTATTCTGGAGTTTAATGAACATGAAAAGAAAAATTATGAGAAACTGTGAGAGAGGTGAATGCCAATGGAATTATAGTGCAGTCAGGTACGGGTGCAGGTTCCCCTCGACTGAAAGTCCTTCCTGAATGCTAAGATTCCCTTCTGAAATGGGTCAGATACCTTCATCTTTGCCATGCCCTTCAGATGTCGGAACGCCCCTCTATGGGACATTAGCGCTATTCAAAGCTAGTCAGTCATTTGCTATTCAGAATACTAAACAAACCCATGTATGTCCCACCCGCAACCCCTCAAAAATCCCCAGCGCTTGGGCAATGCACACAAAATGTGGGCTGGTGTGAAAGAGATGGGACTGGAGACAGCAGGCAGCTCTGTGACTGTGTCCTTATGTAAATGCCAGGGCTCTAGCGGACCTAAATGTTCCAGTTCAAAGGAAGATGCTGGGAGTGTAGCTGCAATTTTGTATTCCATTATTGCTGATAACATCTGAGATTTACAAGGTAGTGCCAAGATACAACAAGTCATTGTTCACGTGGATTTGTGTACTCCAGTAGTTAGAATGGGGGTCTGGGAATAATGGCTCCTGAGTTTTGCCTGACTCTAACACCAGCTTACTCTATGACCTTGGGCAAGTCCCTTCATCTCTCAGTACCTCTGGCTACCCATCTATCAGAAAGAGTCTTTTGAGGCTTAATTATAGTTTGCCAGATGCTCTGTGACCCTTGAGTGGAGGGAATTATAGAAGTGCAAAATTGTTATTGATCTGATCTATGAAATTTAGGAAATCACACCTTGCATTCCACTAAGTGTTTAACTATTAACAAAAATAGCGGAGACTACAAACTGTGTATGGTGATGCTTGCAAAGGAAACATTCAAGTTGTTCGTGGAGTAAAGGCTCTCAACACCCTGTAATTCATTCGTGTCTGTTTCCTGCACCATTAATGAATTACTTGCCATCTGTGTGATGAGCTGGGCATCTGTGTATAAAAACCTGAACAGACTACACTGGGTTGTGCTAGACCCTCAGAGGTTGCTGTATTTCAGCAGACAAGTGACAAGACTTTTATACAAACCATCTTTGTTGTGTTTAAGTTCTTAAAGTGTCCTCTGGGATGGAAGGTGCTTCAGAAGTGAAAGGTATTATTATAAACAATGAGGTTGACTCTGAATGCAGAGGTGAGCTAGGCAGTCCTGTGCGGGGGTGACAGAATGTTTGGGAAAAGGTGGAACATAGTCAAAATTACTGAAAATAAATTAAGATAATAATGATGATCCAGTCCTTAGGAGATGGAGCAGGTTTTGTCTAGGAGGTAGTGACTTGCTAGTGGAAAACAGTACAGAATAATTAACAGAACAATAACACTTTCCTTCCCCTCTGTGGTGCCTTTCCACCTGAGGATGAAAGGCACTGATTAACATTGATTCATTACAGGCATTGAGCTTCACAGCGTCCCCTTTATACCCATTTCACAGCTAGGGCAGTAGAGTTGCAGAGAGCTCTCACAGGCAGAGCAAGGAGCAGAAACTAACAGGGGTCTTGACTCCAAATCCTCCATCCTAGCCAGCAGGAAACAAACTGCATTCAGCAGTTTACTGCCCCATGAGAAATCTGGAGCACAGAGATTGCAAGAGTCAAAAGCACCTGGCGTAGCTGCTTTCCCTGACAGATTCCTATAAGGCCAGGCTGTGATGCTGTTAGTCATGTTGAATAGCACCTTACAGGAATAATCCAGCTGCAGTCAATAGGACTTACAGTCTGAGTAGGAGTATCAGAAGCCGGTCCACTGCATGGAGGTGCTTAGATGGTGTTGACTCACAAGTATCGATGAGCTGAATGAAACTCCAGTTCCCACTACACACCAGAATGTAAATCCAGAGATGCCTCTGAACACCAAGGGATTGTACATCCTCTGACTGTAAATAAGCATCCCTATTCTCTGGAGGCCAACTTTCTGGTTTCCTGAGACAACAGCTGCACTCCAGTGATGAGCCCCCAGGAGGGCAAAGCATATGCTGCTGCTGAATTTGTAGCCTTTACAGATGGAATGTAGCCACCTTTTGTTAAGTTTTCATCCTGCTGAATATGTATTAGCCTGATTTGCATGACTCTTTTGCATAAGCCATTGTGCTTGTCTCTGCAGAGTGTTTCTTTTTAAGACAATCAGCAGCAACCATGTAAATAATTCCGCAGGCATTTTCCTTCTAGAACATAGCCTGTGTTTTCTGCTACTGCAAATTCCTAGTCATGTGAGGCCAGATTTTCAGTAAGAGATCAGCACACAGCAGTACTCACTGAGAGCAGTGGAGAAATTCCCCCATTCGCTGGCCCTTGAGAACAATAGGAGCTGAGCAATTTGGGAAATCAGCCTTTAGTTAGGTGCCCAAATGGAGCCAAGCTGGAAATCTGGCCTTACATTATACCTACCAGCATCCCTCCCAGTGAGAGCTTTGCATTAAGGTTTCTGTTGACATTTTTAAGTGCTGTACTTACTGGGGCAGTTTAACTATACAGCTCCCTGAATCCAATCCCCTCTTACTTCTCAGGTTCGTTTGTCAGAGGAAATAGGGCTGCTATGCTTTTGATTTCAAACTCTAATTAGGCCTGGGGAAAGGAAATAGTGCTACGTAGGTACTGCACTCACTGAAGGGTCTGAGCCATAGCTCAGAGACTCCACAGCTTTTAGTCATGTAAAAAGTCCCTGCTCAGTCCCATTAAGCTCTGTGGTTAGAAAAGAGTAGGAAAAATTGGCCCTAATGACAATAGACCTATTGAGAACTTTCAGCAGGGCCACAGGAAAAGAACATTTCATTACAATCTGGAACACGGATAGAATATAAATTGTAATAATGACTTTTAAATATAAAACACTTAGGTCAAGCCATCTGGCTTCACATCCAGCCTGAGATGAACGGACTGGAAATCACTCCAGTCCGAAGGCTGCAGATAAATCTGGGATGGCCGAATCAGTGTTCTGAGCACACTGATGAATCAGCACTGTGGATACTGGAGGCGCAGGCTCAAAGCTGAGGGAGTTTTGAGCCATTAATCAAAAGATATACAAGCAGCCTTCTTTCTCTCCCTTAAGGGCTTGTCAGCCAAGACCATACAGGCTGACTGCAGTGGTGCGAGGTCCATTTTTCACAAACATGAAAGGAGTATGGAGGAACTTCATCTAATCTGCCCCTGCCTGTGAAAGCATTGGCCTGATAGGACCTGTTCTTCAATCCCTGGGAGGAGGAAAGACTATTTGCAGACAGGACTAGACAGAAAGAAATGTGCTATAGAGAGCAATCCCATGCTAGACAGGAAGGATGGTTGTGAAAGCATCTGCTCACCCCAGGCATGCCCCTTCAGGGCTGGCTGTGGCACACGGGCCTCTTCTCCTTTAGCATCCCCTGCCAGCGGTGCTCTGGGCTTGCAGTGATCTGCCTCTTCCTCTGTCTCAGCCAGGTCACTTTTAGTCCTATCCCTTCCACAGCAAACTGAGCCCGACATAGCAAGAGTCACACCAGAGTTTTTGCCCAACTTCAGGCTTTGTGGCCTTGCCAGCCCTTGGCTCCAAGGTCTTCAAACACCCCCTCCCACAAGTGGGCCGGTAGGGGAACCCTGGCTCCCCCTCTGTTCTAGCTTCCACCACAGACCCCTGGATGAAGCAGATGAGATGTGTTTAGTCAGACTCCGCTGTATCCTTGGGCAGCAGCCAGGCCTCCCTCACAGTCTCTCCAGGCTGACTTTTCTGCTGACCCCCCAAAAGCTAACTAACCTAGTTCTGGGGGAAAAGAAGGTTCCATTCTGCATCCATCTATGTGCCCCCAAAGAGAGTCTGAGTCTCTGGTTAGGCCTCCAGCCAAGCCATCCTTCACAGGGCTGGCTCTCTCTCCCCATCCATCACTACTGAGCTGCACTCTTCCTCTTTTAACTCCTCCTTACAGGCCTGGCACCTTGCACGGGTGTAGCAGGGTGGGGCTGATTGGGCCCACAGGCTCTAATTAAGCCCTTCACTACAAAGTATGTGTCTGTAGCACAGTGGTCTAGGGGGCCAGATGCTAGCCTACAGCCTATAAGTTCTTGGTTCAAATTACAGCTTTACCTCCCGTTTCCTTTGTGATCTGGGGCAAATCACAGTTTATCTGTGCCTCAGTTTTCCCTGCTGTAGTATGGGGAAAGAACACTTCCCTCTTTGTCTGTCCTGTCTATTTACATTCTTTGGGGCAGGGAGGGTCTCTCACTGTATCTGTGCAGCACCTGCACAATCGGGTGTCAGTATTAATATAAATAAGAACTGGATGACCCAGGTCCTCTCCATGCTTAAGTTCTATCATTATGAGAACCGCATGGTAGCTCCCTGCCAGTACAGAACAGCTCTGTACAGAGCCTGTCATCGGGCCCATTGGAATTCCCCTCACAAAACTCAGTCATCCTTTCAGAGTGACTGAATCCTAGATCAAAGCTTTTCCAGCAACTGCAGAGCCCTTGCCAAGTCTGGAGCTGCCTTGCAGAGCTGATAAGCAGCGAACAGGCAGCGTCCGCTCCTCTCTCACAGAATTTGTAATCACGTTCATGTGCAACATGCTGTAATCAGCAAAGGTTTTATTGCCCCAGGCGCGGGCGGAAATGCCATCCAAACCCACCAGCCTTTCAGCAGGAATCTCTGAAGGAGAGTGAGCCTGAAAATCAAGGGTCTGAATCAGCTCGCGTGTCGAAAGGGCACCCACCTCTCAGAACCCAATGTGACGTGGTCAGGGTTTGTTAGAAATGAGAAAACATGGCAGTGTCAGGTCAAATGTGCACAGAGGACTTGGGCTAAAATGTCCTTCCCTCACCACTGGCTTACCTTCCAGCCCTTTGGTGCATTGCTGCTGTATGTATCTGGTTTGTCAACGACTTTGGCTTCCTTTGGTAGGGATCCTTCCTCAGGAAGGTAAAACATGATTCTCAGTTACTGAGTGTTTTGAAAAACCACATAGCTGTTAGAGAAGCCATAACTGGCTCTTCTCTCTGACTGGCTCTTCTCTCTGACTGGTGTAAATCTTGCCAGTTCCCTTTTCCCACCCACAGAGAGAGATCGCTCCTCTAGCAGGTACTTCATGCCCCTGTGGCCTTCCCTGACTCTGTCCTTCCCCCTCCCTCCCCACCAGAGCTGCGTCCTGAAAGTAAAACAATAGGGGAAAGAAACCAAATGAGAACACAGTGCATTCTGCACTGGGAAGGTAATCGTTTCTTCTCCTGCATCTTCCCTGCACCGCCAGGTGTTGCGAAACTCCAGATTATTCCTTTTCCATCTGCTTGAATTTGAGAAAAGATTAACAAGCCAATGAAAGTGAACCCTGCTGTCCCAGTGCTGCCATTCGTCCTGCAGCAGACTCGCCCCCCCAATACATGCCCTTCCAGTCCCAGGGGCATTGAGAGGTGTTAAAGAGATTGCCTCGGAGATAGACACCAAAAATAAATTCACCAGGGCCCCATTCAAATGGCTATTCAGCAGACTTGGCAAAATTTTAGGCAATCATGTGTAATTGGCAGTGCGCCCCCACCCTCCAAGCCAGGAGTGGGAAACTGGGACTGGCTGGAGTTTCAGATAGAATAGAACTCAGTGAGAGATTTGCCAAAATCACTCATGTATCTGCTGGAGCCAAACAAGGAAAGAGGAGGAATGCAGGCCTCCCAGAGACCTCAGAGGGCTGCAGGACTTGCAGATGCTGCGAGTTCTAATTGACTAGAGCATCCACAGCCACATCCTCTGAATAACAACATAATCCTGATTCTCTCGCTCTCTGTGTCTGTGTGTTTTTCTAAGAGCTGAAGTGCATCATGGAAATACTTGGTTCACCTCATGCTGAAGTAACATTCATAATAGATCAATTTCACTTCTGAATAGCTGCCAGAAATAGAACCATCTGTCCCCCTGTTCTTCCATATAATTCTCCATCAAACTGGAAAGGCTCTACAGAAAGACAGCCCAATTTTCATGTTGATCGAACCCAAACCTCACTGATGGCTGCAGATGAGTCCGTACCCAAGCTTGTATTTTGCCCTATGTTTGCCTAGTCCCCTGTTGCAATACAGGGTCCAGGCACATGTAGCTCTCATATTCTGTTAAGGACACTGATGAAAAAGTTTCACTTTTCCTATATAAATTATAGGGGCCAGATCCTCAGCTGCTGAGAATTGGGATGGTGCCGAGGCCTTGACAAGCATCAGATTCCAGGGAGAAGCTCTGCTGTGTGTGAATGGCTTTTCCTTCCCTCCTGAGAGATGGCTGCTCCCAGCTGAGATCAGGATCAGAACAGGCATCACTGCACAATTGTTTCCCTACAAGCAGTAGGTTTCCTGGGCTCTGACTGACGGGAGTGAGTATATTTCTTAGTGCTCTGGAAAAGGGGATTACGGAGACTGATGGACTCTGAGAGATTGATCCAGCTCTCATTGGACTCAATAGAAAGCCTCCCATTGATTTCTCTGAGCACTGACCATGTATGCCATTGGCTCATGCTCATTGGGCCGTAGAGTAGACGTGTGTCTTACACCTCCAGGAAGCACTTCTCAGCTTCCTGTGGGAAGAATGGAGCTCCCAGCAAAGCCAATTCCCACTAGAGTTTATAAAAACCCTCTGGGGAACAGTCTCCCACCTGAAGCTGACTGTTTCCCATAGCAAAATGTGGGGAAGGCCATGTCTCTGTCAGCTGATAATACTGAAGCCTCAAGTAATTAGGGGAAAAATGCAAACAGTACCCCAGGGTCACCTGATTTTGAGGAAAATACCCTTTATTCTCTATTCCCCAGTCATCCCAGAACTCATTCCTGGGATACACAGGTCCCAGTGCTTGATAATGGGAGGCAAGAAATCTACACTGTCCCTCCCAACATCTGCTGCAAGAGCGTAGGGTCGGGACTGATGTGAAGGACACCTAAGTCTGCCACATTCCTACCATCCACGGCTAGGGGGTGGACCCAGGAGTGACCCCAAACGGTGGCTGCTTGGTAAGCAGTGGAAAGAATCCACTGCCATGCCGCAAGGGAGCCATGCAATGTCTTGGGATGGTAACATTAGGGCAGCTGCCAATGGCAAAGTAGCAGAATACAGATTGCTGCTACCCAGCTGATGACTCTAGGGGCCGCAGCCCCCACACTAGGGCCCCCTGAGTTTGCTCTGAAATGGAATGAAGGTTGAACAAGGCCAATTGATTGAATGATTCTTGGGGTCAGGAGGGGAGACACAACAACAATCTAATAAGACGCTTCTGCAAATATATCACAGTCCATTAGAAGAGCACGAGGGCTCCCTGGCTCGTCAATAGGCCAGCTGTACAGCATGATATCTCTACTCTCAGGCCCAGATCAATGTGGGCCCTACTTTATAAACCCACTAATCACTTTGATTTATAGACAACATGTCCCTGAGGCACCTGGAAGCCTCCTCCGTTTGTTGCAAGAGGAGAGTTTAAAACCGGACTGCATTTTAATAATTCTGGTTTGGAGACGCTAGTGGATTTAAGTTGCCTTCAGCCCCCTTTCATGTGGTTTGCAAGATTTACAACAGAGATTGAATTTCTTAGCTTGGCTGGGGAAGCATGAGAGTTGTGTCCCATTCCTGCAGTGGGGCTTCTGACTGCATTATTTATTCATAGGGTTGGTGCAGGCTTGCCGACTGGGGAGGGAGGGAGGAGAAGGGGACAATTGCCCAGGGGTCAGGGCGATTTAAAAGGGCCGAGGGGCCCCCAGCTGCAGCAGCATCGCAGGGCTAAGGCAGGCTTAATGTCCGCCTCCACTCGTTGCTTCGCTCCACTCCCGGAAGCAGCTGGCACCATCCCTGTGGCCCCTGCCCCGAGCGCCAACTCATCAGCTCCCATTGGCTGGGAACTGCAGCCAATGGGAACTGCGGGGGTGGTGTCTGCAGCCAGCAGTGCACTGAGAGCCCCTAGGCCCCTCACCTAGGAGCTGCTGCCAGAGGAGTGCGCCAGTCGTTTTGGAATTTGGGAGCCACCCAAGGTAAATGCCAACCCCCTAACCTCCTCCTGCACCCCAACCTCTGCCCCAGCCTAGAACCCCTTCCTGTATCCAAACTGCTTCCCTGAGCTCACACCCTGCATCCCCTCCCACCCCCAAACACCCTCCCAGAATCCGCACTCCGCATCCCCTCCCGCACCCAAATTCCCTCCCAGAATCTGCACCCCGCACCCCCTCCCACACCTAAACTCCTTCCCATAATCCACACTCCGTACCCCCTCCCGCCCCCAAACTCCCTCCCAAAGCCCGATGCCCATCCTGCCCCCAAACTCCCTCCCAGAGCCCACACCTCGCACCCCCTCCCGCACCCAAACTCCCACCTAGAATCCACACTCTGTACCACCTCCCACCCCCAAACTCCCTCCCAAAGCCTGCACCCCGCCCCGCTCCCGCACCCCGCACCCCTTCTTGCACCCAGACTTCCTCCCAGAGCCTGACTCCCACACCTCCTCCCACCCCCAAACTTCTGAGTCCCAGAGCTCACACCCCAAACTCCGCCCTGCATCCAAACCCCCTCCCAGAGCCTGCACCCCCTCCCACACCCCAAACCCTTGCCCCAACCTTGTGACAGTGAGCCAGAGTGGGGGAGAGTGAGTGATAGAGGGAGGGGAGATGGAGTGAGCAGGAGGCGGGACTTCGGAGAAGGGATGGGACAGGGTCATGGCCTCGGAAAGAGGCGGGGAAGGGGGTGGGGCAAGGGTCTTTGGGTTTGTGCAATTGGACAGTTGGCAACCCTACCGGGCAGGCATGTGTAAGCTCTGGCCATGCTGGAAGGGCGTGCCCAGCTGGCAGCTCACTGGGCACCAGCCAGCGCGGGTGCAGCACCACCCAAATGTCAGGCTGACGGCGTCCACACGGCTTGTGAGTGCGTGGGGGCCCATTGACTGTTCTGCCCTCGGGCCCGGAATTGCTGTTGGTGGGCCTGGGTTGGTGATCTGGCATTTCAGCCTTTAACTGCAAAGTGGGGTCCTTGTATTACTGAGACCCCAAGCCTAATCTCCTGAGACTGGTCATGTAAGGTCCAGATAACATGCTCACCTAAAACCCTAATGCTTTGGGGGAACACAGCAAACTAAACCGGACCCTTCAACCACCTCCCTTCAGCATCCTAGTTACGCCTGCTCCAGCTGTGCATGGAATACTGCTCAGATACCCACGGATAACATGATACTGTCTCTGGTTTAGTGTCAATATCCATTAAATTATTACAGAGTCTAGATGTGAGGCAATATTGCGAACCGACTCATCTGACTAGATGTAGATGAGTGTCCCCAACCTAACCTTTATTGCGATCGCAGCTGAATCTAAACCCAAAGCTGCAGCAATTTAAAAGTATATCAAAGGATCCTGGTATAATCATTCTTACTTTTAACAAGACCATCTTTGCTTGGCAACTGATTTCTGTTGGTTCCTTGGGTAGTTGCTTAAAACAATACCTATAGATCCTCTAGCCCAGGGGTCAGCAACCTTTCAGAAGTGGTGTGCCGAGTCTTCATTTATTAACTTTAATTTAAGGTTTCGTGTGCTAGTAATACATTAACATTTTTAGGTCTCTTTCTATAAGTCTAATATATAACTAAACCATTGTTGTATGCAAAGTAAATAAGGTTTTTAAAATGTTTAAGAAGCTTCATTTAAAATGCAGAATCCCCGGGACCGGTTGCCAGGATCCGGGCAGTGTGAGTGTCATAGGTTGCCTACCCCTGTTCTAGTCTATACTGTCATAGTGCTAGAGGCAGGATCAAAGACCTAAACACAGCTCTGGTGGTAGGTAAGGAAATCTTTCCCCACCCCACACAGGTGTTTGCTTGTAATGTAGGTACCTGGCCATGGAATTTACAGTTCTGCTGAAGGGGCCTTTCCAACCCTTCAAAGTTTGTTTGCAAAGGTGGATGATTTCTCACTCTTTGGAATCCACCAACCCACACATTCTGATGTGATTTACAACCCTCTCTCCCATATTCTGTAGCGCCATCTGTTAAAGAGGGCACTGCTTTTAAAGGGCTGTATTTATTGTCTTGTAACTCTACCTGCAAGAAATGCAGCTTTGATGACCCAGCAGATCAAAGATAAAACATATTGTTTATAGCATTTGCTTTCATGCTGAAAATGGAATTGTATATCTCCCAGGCCATAAAACTGAAATATTGCTCTTTGAAAGAGTTTCATTGTGCTTCACTTGTCTTGGGATTCCAGTCATTGACCTTGTAAAGCGCAGGAGGAAAGATGAAGGCTGGTTCTGTATGTCATTAGAGAAAATGAATGAAGTCATAAATCATCCCTCCAGAGCAGTGCTCGGGTGGCAGGGACAGTATTCCAACCTGCTCCCACAATCTTCTGAATGTGCCTTTTCAGATACGCATGGGGGCCCCAGGCATAAATGTTGTCAGGTATCCCTGATCCTGGTTTCTGTCTAGGCTTGTTGGTTTGTTCCGGGCTGGGAGAGATACAGGAGGTTTGAATTCCCCCTGGACAGAAGGGGGGTGGGGACCTAAAACAAGAGAGAGAGAGAGCACGTAGAGACTTAACAAGACATGAGTTAGGCATGGGGAGGTCTGTGGAGCTAGAAGACCACCTTGCCTGGGGATAGAGTGCTCGCTAGCAGCGGCGGCTCCAGGCATCAGTGCTCCAAGCGCGTGCCTGGAGACAAGCCGCGGGGGGGCGGAGTGCCAGTTGCTGTGAGGGCGGCTGTCAGGTTGCCTTTGGCAGCTTTCCTGAGGGAGGTCCGCCAGTCCCGTGGATTCGGTGGCTTGCCTAAGGGAGGTCCGCCAGTCCCACGGATTCAGCGGCTTGCCTGAAGGAGATCCGCTGGTCCTGCTGATTCAGTGGCAATTCAGTGGCGCATATGCTGAAGCTGCAGGACCAGCGGACCTCCCGCAAGCATGCCGCCAAATCCACGGGACCAGGGACCTCCCTCAGGTGCACCACCGAAGGCTGCCTGACTGCCATGCTTGGAGTGGCAAAAAAACTAGAGCTGCCCCTGCTCACTAGGATCCAGGCATGGGGCTCAGAACAAATTCTAGCAGTGCAGCTGCCCCAAGCTGGAAACTCCTGCTCTAGTGTACTACTTTGTAGCCTTCTCTCTCTCTCTCTCTCTCTCAGGGGTACATACCTACTGCTGCCCTTGACCCGAGTGCCTTCCATCTAGTAGACTGGGAATGATGAAGCCCCTGTGGATTAATGGAGCTCTTCTCCCTTTTCGGGCCATAGAAAGTTCTGTTTGGGGCAGGCGTGTTTTTTTAAAGGGGGTAGAGGGAGCTGCTTGCTGCTCTGAATGCCATTCTGTCTGTGGCTAGAACTGCTTGAGCAAACCGGAAGGTTGGCAACATTTCCTAAAGATGCACAAGATCTTCCTCTGGAAGATTATTGTGCAGCTAGAATCCTTCAATGGAGAATGCTCTGTCACCAGCTCTCATGCACGTTATTGTAGGGCTTTGTGATCTGGTTAGATCTCCTACTCCCGTCTAGACGAATCTCAGCTCTGGCTTTTCCCAGCCTCTCACGTGGTGGATATATTTTTTTGGAATGCTTGATTTCCTTTTTGTTTTTATAAAGACAAACTGCATCGTAATATCTGCTGGAGTGTGCCGTGCAAGTGATTTCAGCTCCTCCCTCAGACTGGCCACTTAACAACACACTATATATTTGTGGTTTGCTCAGGGCAGACTAGGTGCCTCAGATTGGAACAGAAGGAGAAAAAGCATTTTCGCACAGTTAGTGGTTAGAGTCTTTCCATTGTATTTGGTTGTCAAACCTTTCACTGATGTTCCTCATCAAGCGCAGAACAGTTAGTGGGAGCCATCTAGCCCATCTCCTTATGCATGAAGAATAGACACCTGGATTAGTAGCAGCCTTTAACACCATGATTGTGCTCGGGACTGTACAACACAAAAAATAAAGACACTTCCTAGCCCAAGGAGCACTGGGCCCAAAGTGCTGCTCAGCACCTCTGCAAACCAGGACTTGTCTAAAGAGGGGCAAAAAGAAGATAGAATACACTGGGAGATCCAGCAGGAGGACATTTTCACTTTATTACTAGTGGGGGGTTTTTGTTTTTATCTATTTAATTGGCCCCAAACATCTCTCCTTGTGAGCCTGGCAGGAGAAGGGAGTCTTTGAGAGGGCTTTGAATAGCCCTGGGCAGCATGGAAAGATGCACAAAGGCAGGAGTGAGCATCCAGACTGGCATTGCTGCAGAGTGGATGGGATGCGTGGGCAATACAGACTCTACTGCTTTTTATAAACCAGGACGAGCCTAGACAATGACACCTGGAACAGAAAGGTTAAAGGAAACTGAAAGACAAACATTATCCTGGTTAACAGGTCCTCTGCATGCTGTCCTTGCTGAGCCTTTTCAGGGGGAGGCAGGCTTCACCCTGCAGGTGCCTCACATGCTGGCTCTGATTAGCAAAGCACTTAGGCATGACCTTAACTCAGAGAAATTTAAAGAGCTCAGTCTGATTGGTTTATTAAAAAGACTGAGGTGGCTTGATTAGAGTGTGTAAGTACCTTCTCGGGGAGAAAATACCAGGCACTAAAGGGCTCTTCACTCTAGTGGAGAAAGCCACAACAAGGAGCAACAGCTGGAAATTCAAGCCAGACAAGCTCAAATTAGATAGAAGGAGAACATTTTTAACAGCAAGGGTGATTAACCATTAGAACAAGTACCAAGGGGAGTGGTGGATTCTCCAGCTCGTGAAGGCTTCAGACCAAGACTGGATGCCTTTCTGGAATATATGCTTTAGCCAAACACAGGCACAGAGGTGACTGGGTGAAATTCTACGATCAGGACGCCAGATTAAATGATGCAATGATTCCTTCTGGCCTTCAGATCAGTGAACTTTAAGTACCTTAAAATTATGCAAATCCTTAAAATTAAGCATGGGCTATGTGTTTTTCTGGATTGAGGCCAAAGTACTCAGTGTGATGCTGGCAGACCAGGTGCCAGCTCATACCAACGGCCCCATGTCTCCACTGCCCACTGACAAATACATGGCTGGAATCAGTCTGGCTCACCTGTGTGAAAGTATTGTCAAAATGGATTTTAGGATTATAAGAAGGTGTTTAGACTTTATGGAAGGCTGGTGAGTGGCTGCCTGCATTGATCTCATAGCGTCTGTATCCCACACATTTGTTTTGTAACATTTCCAACGCTGCAAAGTACCAGACAGGAGAGAGAGACATTAACTAGTGTAAAGTGGCTCATTGATACCAGAAGGACTAAAGTGGGATATCAAAGAGGACAAAAGAGATTGTTGCTCTGAACTTCCCGCACATGAAGGTGAGTCACGTGAGTGGATTCCTCCCAGCAGCTGTGCTTGGAGCTCAGTGCACAGGGGGGAAAGGGAATAAAAACAAAAAGAGACTGTAGTGCTATGGTGCTTGGACTTTAGAGGGCAAAATTTCAAGGCATAAGCAAAAGATCCCCAGACCTTAGCCTCAGTTAGCCCTAAAGGTTGTCTAAAGTGTGCATATTAGAGAAGTTTCTAATACTTTTTGAAACTTAAGGTTGTAACTCATTTGTGTGTACGTTATTCTGCTTTAAGCTTGTAAATACCTCATTTCCATTTAATAAATCTTTAGATAGTTTATTATAGGATTGGCTACAAGCACTGTCTGTGTTGTGAGATTTAATGTGCAAGTAACCTAGGGTAAGTTACTCACCCTTTGGGACTGGGAGTGACCTGCATTGCTGTGATCCTGAGTATAAGGGACCATCTGCCACAGAGGCAGGCTCACCGGGGTGGCAAGACAGATCAGAGTACCCAAGGGAACTGTTTGTGACTCCATGTTTAGGCCATTATAGTGCCGGAGGAGATAACATTTGATAACTGGTTGGGGAAATCTTAGAACTCACAGCCAACGTGGGGTTTGTGCCCAGGTTCCTAAGCGTCACCCTTGAGGTTAGTCCTCATGCTCTTGAGCCACTACAGCCAGCTTTATCCTCAGCCCCTGAAAGCCTGGGCCCAGGACAGGGACTGAAAAGCATGACAATCTTGCTCTGCTGAGAGGAAAAGAACATGGTGCTTTTCTGACAGCTGGAGGGGTGTGTTTTCACCTGCACAAAATGGTTTTCACTGGAGAAAGGAGTGAGACAGAAATGCCATTCTTCCACACCTCACAAATCCTTCCCAATATGATTTTAGCTTAAACAGATTATTAGATCATAATGCAGTTTTCATACTTAGCCTGGAAAACCATGTCATTGTTTAGGAGGTTTGATTTGTGTGGATTCTAGTTCATCTGTAGAAAGCCTGGAAAGCCCTGACTTGTATTCATTTGCAAAATTATTAGCACTTAACAAGCATGCAGTGAGCGATACCTTTCCTAGGCATGTCATCTAAGAATGAGCTCAAGGTGCCCATCACACACAATTCCTGGAACCTGTTCCCAGCTCTGCCACTGATCTCTTTTGTGACCTTGGCCAAGTCACTTCACCCCTCTGTGCCTCAGTTTCCCCCATCTGTAGCATGGGGGTAATCAGGCTTATTTATTGAATGGTTAAGTGCTGAGATCTGTGGATGAAAGGTGCCACCAGCAGGCAAGGTGTTAATATCACTAGTCTGTGCCATAGATTCAGCCTCAGAGAATTAGGATGCCGCTCAGCTCTGCCTGCATCTGTCTCTTTAGCACTGACAGCTGCAGCATGTTCCCTTTGAGGCTGACAGCTGCATAGTCTCCAGTATGAAAGGTTCATGCTTTTCCCCTCACCCTTCTGCTCCCAAGTCAGTTCCAGCTCAATGATGAACATGAGGCGAGCCAGGTGCCTGACCCGGCCCAGAGATGGCTCTGGAACTATCATAACAAGTGGCAGTGAATGCTTTGCATATCTTCCTCCGTAGCCTTTTTAGTGCACTCTGGAGAGGAGTCTTGGTCCTGGGAAGAGTGTGCAGCAGGGGCAGTGCGAAGTTTGCTTGCACCATGGTAACTACTGGCTTGAAGGTATTTTCTGGTGGTATCCGAAAACCTGTAAGCAGCTAGGGCCAGATTATGCCCAGCCCCAGAGCAGGTGCATGAGAGAGGGCTGGGCTGCAAGCGTGGCCCTGGCCTATGCCAGTCACTATAATAGGAACCTTTCTGCTCAGAGAGCCCAAAAACTCTGCAGAGTTAGAGGCGCTATTGGCACCAACCTCTGCGAAGGGGAAGAGGATGGAGGAGGCTGAGCCACCACCCTGACTCCAGCAGGGTTGGCTGGCTGCAGGGGAAGGAACAGGCTTGAGAGCTGGATTTCCCTGCAGCTCTTGGAAATGGTATGGTCCTTTTTCCTGACCCCTAAGCACATTCAAAGCATCTATTGGACCACCAGCTACCTAACCTAGAGAGAGAGGCCTGAGCCATAAGTCTGTTCTTGGGCTGTGGATCAGAACCCTCCCATCCCCTAAAGTCCCAGGGCACCTGGCTTGGGTCCCTTCTCGAGTTACCCAAGCAGTGACGCCCTTGCACCAAGGTTCTTCCTAGTAATAAAGGGCTGTCAAAATTCTCCTCCATCGTAGTGATACAGCCTGTTTTTGACTGGAACTGTGGTAGTTAATTTCAGCAAGATGTACTCATCAGTCATCATAGGAATCGGCTGTCATAAAAAACCTGCTTAAAACTCTAGCAGTTCAGATTAACAGTTGCCTCATTAATGCTTGTTAGGGGCAATTAAATGCCAGGAGAGACGCTCATTTTTATATGGAGATGTATTTAAAAATGGTTCCTTTCTATGGGAAAAGCTAGTTTGCAGTGTAGCATTTGGAAAGCATGTTTGCAGATAAAGTGGAATTTCAACCTCTGTCTCCTGCCAAAACCAGGAAGAGCAAAGAAAAATGGAAATTCAAATAGCTCCCCAAAAGTTAACCGAGAACTTCTCAAAGTGCTGGAGTTTGGGGTTGGGCCAGTTCTCATTGGAGTTAGATTCCTGGCCCTGGTTTGTGACACGAAGCCACACATGCTGGGAAGCAAAGCTACAAGAGCCTAGAGCAATATTATTCTGGTGAGGGAAGGGAGGTGGCAGTCTCATAATTCAGCCTCCACATTGGACCACACCCGCTGCCAGGGGATCTTGCAGCTCCTGGTGCTAAAGACTCACTGTGTTAAATCATGTCTGTGATGCTGGGTAGAGCCAAGTATTGGCACTCAAGAGTCATTACAGGCAATTAGGAAGATCCTCCTTTGCACTCATCAGCATTTCCTTAGAAAGCAGGGCAGTGGCAGCAGATAACCTGTCCCCTCTTGTACTCCAAGAGAGAGTTTAGAGAGAGTTACTGTCTTGATGACCTGTCTATTCTTCAGTTTTTTTGTTTGCAAGCTGTGACTTTTGCAAGCTGGGGACTCTGATCAAGATCCCAGCACCAAGATTTCACGAGCACTTTGGTTTACATTGTTCCGACACCAGTAACAAGGGAAACTGAAGTTTCTACCTAAATATCCAAATATTCCAGACTCTGTATGGAACCGAAACCACACAGTGCTTAAAATTACAATTGCTAGAGTGCCACGAAGTGAACAACTTCACATGCTCACAGCCTCTGAGTCACAGAATAAATTCCCAGTACCTGTAATTTATAGATGAACATTAGAACAGCCATACTGGGTCACCAAAGGTCCATCTAGCCCAGTACCCTGTTTTCCAACAGCGGCCAATACCAGATACTTCAGAGGGAATGAACAGAACAGGCAACTGAGAGATCCATCCCCTGTTGTCCATTCCCAGCTTCTGGAAGTCAGAGGCTTAGGGACAGAAGCATGGGGTTGCATCCCAGACCCTCGTCGCTACCAGCCATTGATGGACCTATCCTCTTTTTTAAAGCCAGTTATGTTTTGCCTTCACAACTTTCCCCAGGCAAGAAGTTCCACAGGTTGACTGTGCGCTGGGTGAAAAAATACTTGCTTTTGTTTGTTTTAAACCTGCTGCCTATTAATTTTAATAGGAGTATATTATGAGCTGCGCAACATCTTATTTTTAAGAAAGCCAAAGCCATGTTTGTATTTGTGAGATCACCTGCATTATCACTGTTTGAGTCTTTGGGGGTGAAGGACGGGGGAGATTGTCTCATTAGTATTTAGCAATACAGTGGCAGCATTTTGCATTTCCACTCCTAGTTTTCTTGGAAAAGTTGATTCTATTGGTCATTTGCTTCCAAAATGCATCACCCCAAGGCATGCAAACGCATTCTTCCTCCAGTCAGGCTCTCTGACAACTGCCCATTAACCACAGTGTGGTATCTCTTACAAAAACATGGGAAGAAACAACAGAATCAAAGCAGTTTCCTTGGCAACAAAGTGGTGGAGAGGATGGGGAGGGTGGAGTTACTTGCATCTTGTAAATAATGCATTAGTTTGTGCTCATAAGAGTCTGAAAATACTGCAGACTAGTTCATGTTACTAACAGGTTCACTGAACCTGCTGTTGCTCTATTAGCAAATATTCCCAGGAGATAGAATTGCAACATCCCCCTCTTGCCCTGGAATTATCTTTTCTTTTCATGATGTTTAGGCTTTAATTTCCTGCACTCTAGCTTTTCTTTTTTTAAATGTATGACTAAGCTTTGGGGAGTGTTTCTGCAGGAGTGTGCACTTGTAGCTCACATTAATGCCAAGGAGACAGAGCTAAGGTAGGTGAGATAATATCTTTTATTGGACCAACTTCTGTTGGCAAATGAGCTTAATTTTCGAGCTTACACAGAGCTCTTCAAGGTAGGCATTCTTAGCTGCCAGAGCATTGGGAAGCATTTTGGAATCTCCGAAGGGAGCTGGATGGACCATCATCATTGTAGACGTTCAAGGGCCAAGCAGTGATGGGACAGAGGGCAGGCAGGCTGACCAACTCCAGGACTCCATCGGGTTCTCCCCTGTGGGCTTTGTTGTCTATGGGCCAGACTCCAATAGTGGGTGTAAAGAGGTGCAACTCCACTGATTTCATTTCAGGAGTCCTATTCCTGCACCCTGCAAGAACAGGGCACCAACTCGCCCCTGAGAGCGTTCGGCCTGAAAAGGGAAAAGCCCAGTGCTGAGCATTAGTGAGTGATTCTTGCATTAGCAGCAAAGAGCAGAGAACAGTGTTCCTAGCACATGCTCTGTGCTAGGCTGTGCTGGCACTGGCCATGTTGGATACACAGACATTAGTCCTGCGATGATGCTGTCAGCACCACTTATCCAGGAGCCTGGGACCGGCCTGGTGGGTGGCTGTTGAGCCGAGAGCTTGCCTGAGGGTGTCATATGCGTCCCTGCAGGTGTTCTTGCTAGTGGGGAATTAGTGCTGTCCCTGAAAAACTCCACTCCAGGCAAGAATCAGTGGGCACCAATGAGAGTGGTGAGGTGTATGGGGCAGGCACCCACTCATGAGAAACTGGGCCTACACCAGCCCACTCATTTCACATCGTCCGACAGCTAGCCAGCAGATGGCAACAACTTCCAGCCCAAGTCAACAACAGCTTGAGTTGAACTTGTGGTGAGGTATTAAATGCTCCGGCTCCCAGTCCAGGCCCCCTTTCCCTTTCTTCTGAGTGATCTTTCATGTGTCTGGAGTCTCCCCACCCCAAGCTGTGTCAGGGAGCACCAAGAAATGAGTAACATTCACCAAGAGGAGCAGTGTGAGCAGCACCTACCCCAGGACACACACATCTAATGCATATTTCAAACAGCAAGAGCAGTTTTAGTCACTGATGAAAATGGTTGCAAAAATTAGTGACGTTTCACCTGCTGAGATGTAAAAATTCCCAGAACCAACCGCTGGAGTTAAGAAAACCCCCACGATTAGCCAGCAAAGCTATTGCGTTATTAAACAAAGCACAAAGAGTAAACAGAACCTGTTCTTTTTAATCCTGACCTTCTCAGCCAAGAGGATCATGTCATACCATCCTGTCACCCACCCATCTGCCAGCAGCGCTGCTCGTATCAGAGGTGTCAGCATGACAGATAAGATAATCACTAAATAATTCATCGACAGTCCAAACAAAAGCAAATGGAAAGGGCAAGTCAACAAAGCAAAGACGCAGGCTGAATCAAATAAGCCGGAGAGCAAGAATCAGTGTCCACTTGGCAGAGAAGGCTCTGTTGGCAAACACCATTCACCAGCTGGAAAAATCTCACGCTGACTTTCGTTTGCAATAACACACCTGCTGCTTTTCCCCTCCAACCTTCCGGCTTCTCTTGTAACATCACTTTCCTTTCTCACCCTCCTCCTTGCTTTTGTTTTGGACCCGAGTGAGGGATCAGAATCCTAGGGAAGGAAAGCCATGATCCAAGCTGCAATCCACAGGCCAGAGCACAAGTACATTCCACCCCGCTGGGCCTCAGAAGTGCTCCTCAAGCCTGCTTTGGAGAGGCTGCCCTCGGACATAAGTAGTAAAATGGCTTTGGTGCAGACCCAGGGGACAACTGCGGTCAGTGGGAGTCTATTGTTTTCAATGGACTTTGGATCAGGTCCCTAATCTGTGCAGAAGCTTCTGGAAAGGGTGTCGTGACCGCCATTAGGTGCTAGATGGAGACTCATCAGGCCCTTCTGTGTAGCCTGCCCAGCCATCAGCCAGTAACCACGTTTGGTCAGTAATGACCTTCTCTATAGAGAGATTGGTGACCCTGACCCACAAAGCTCCATGCCTATGTCATCCAGCCTCCTTTCCCACACCCTGACCACAATGCGCAAATCCTGCTCACGTCGTAGCCCTTCTGGGACCAGCTCCAGCTTTTGAATCCAGTATCAGGAAAGTGCTGCAGGTCAGAGAGGGGCAGGTGGCTGTTTCCAGAAGGGCTTTGACCATGGCAACGCGCTGGCAGTGGTGACGCTCAGTGCCATCAGCCAGAGCTTTATGAGACCCCTCTGACCTGCTCTCCTGGCCAACTGGCAGGCAGAAGCCACACGTGCAGCCTGCTACATGGAGGCTAAGCAGGAGAGCTTTTCCTCCTGCCTCTGACATCCTTGGCAGTCACATTTCTTCTGCTGCTGGGTGTCTCCTTTCCTGTGTGTCACTTTTTGCACCAGCTCTCCCTGCCTTTCAGAGATAGACTGTCACTGCTGGTCACTTCAGGGCTTGCTGTGAACCCCAGGGGGTGCACAAGGTGAAGGTGGCCGAATGCCCTCACCACCAGAAAGCAAGCTGCTTCCCCTCCCATTTGCAAGGTGCTCGCTAGCAAATTATTCCACAGAGAGCCTGGAGCCTGACACCCTTTCCTCTGGCTGACTAGCTCAGACAGATGTGCTGTTCTCCTGGGCCAATCCCAGGGAAATCTAGCCTCAGAGAGCCTTCGTTCTGTCTGACACTAGTGCAGGCTGATAGTGATTTCTGTCCACCTGGGACAGCTATGGCCTGGGGGGTCCTGCCTGTCCTGTCCCCTGCCTTTCTTCAGGTTCATCTCAGAGAAGCCGAAGTCCCGAGGCTGTGGTTGTGTTTACTCTGTTGTGGAGTACATAGGAGGCTCATTCGAGTTGACGCCTTGGTACCAGATGCAGGGCTGGCTCTAGCCATTTCGCCGCCCAAAGCACGGCGGCAAGCCGCGGGGAGCGCTCTGCCGCTCGCCAGTCCTGCGGCTCTGGTGGACCTCCCGCAGGCGTGCCTGCGGATGCTCCACCGGAGCCGTGGAACCAGCAGACCCTCTGCAGGGACGCCTGTGGGAGGTCCACCAGAGCCACCTGCCACCCTCCCGGCAACCAGCAGAGCGACCCCCGCGGCATGCTGCCCCAAGCACGCGCTTGGCGCGCTGGGGCCTGGAGCTGGCCCTGACCAGATGGGACACAAGCCTCTGCCCCAGGTGCAGAAGGCAGAGTGCCTCCTCTCAGTAGAAGGGAATTCAGCCTAGCTAATCCCTCTCCTTTCCTCCTCCAGGCCCTAAACGAGGTGTGGCCAAGACCCCATGGAGAATATGGTCAATAAGGCACCAATGCCTCTTGCTAGTGAGTGGGAGAGAGTGGAGAAGGGCTGGGAGGAGGTTTGCAGAAGCAAAACGAAGAGGAATAGGCTCTGAAAATATGCTGCCCAGTAACCATGGCGTTTCAGTTATTTATTGACCACAGCTTCACCCCCTACCCTCAAGGTCTCCCCCCTCCCCAATTTCTCAGCTCATAAACCTCACTGCCAAAGCAACTAACCTAACTCCTCAGCAGCCAGACAGCGGCAGACACGCTACAGACACCTACACTTCAAGAGAGAGCGCTTCACCAGATTCACTGGGCTGGTGGTTTCCAAAGAGCAGCCTGTTTGCGAGAGGCGTGGAACAGATGGTAGGTCTTTAGATGGTGGGTCACAGGGACTTGGTCAGGCCAGGCAACACAGGCTGGGTTTTTTCATAACAGCCTGTTAGTCACCCCATGTGTTATCTCTGGAGAGTTTTCTTACCGTCAATTTGTTTGGTGCTAGGAAAAATGCAGAAGTGAGCAGCTGATAGTTATTGCTCTGTGCCCACTACAGCAGGTTCAGTTGGATATCGGATTCTAGACCCTGCTATTAGAATCTCAGCCATCCCAGGCTTGGAAGTTAGCCTCTGCCGATCCACATCTGATGCCAGTTTTCAATACCAGCTTCTTGGGCTGTCTGCACACTGGGCTGCCTGTGCATTCTCTGTCACATGGTCACCATTAATGGCTGTTGGTTTATATAGCTCCCTCTCCCACTGTCTGCATAGGCCAGCCTATATAATTCAGCAAGCGACTCATTTCTGTACCCAAATGAACTCAACTCTGGTCATGACACAAGGGACTTGGCTAGCAGGTTCTTGATGCTCTCACATCAGGTTAAATCAGTCTTAGACCACAAATTAAATGTGTCTGGTGAGTTCTTCTTAAATTACAGTACAGAATAGTCCATATAATTAGGTGCTCCGTTCTGAAAGCATATCCTCAAGGGGGAAAAAAAAAAAAAAAGCACACACTTCTTCTTTCTCTTTGGAATAAATCAAGCTGTGTGTGTCCTCCCCCTAGATGCCCTGCCCAGGAAACCACTCGAAGGAGTTGTTATAAGCCCTAGTGCATCTGCAGATAGCAGAGATCTGAGCTGGAGGAGGCTGGAGATTAATGCAATAGCTTAGTGGTAGAGTGTAGGACTGCAGCATCTGCATCACCAATGCTCCAAGGCTGTTGCCCTGCGCCTTGTGTCTTGGCTTTCACTTGCACGATGTGGATGCGAAACGCCCACACCAGTTTCAGTGAGGGCAGAAGGCTGATTTAGGAGCATTTTAGCACAGTAGGAACATAGCAACAGGAAGCCTGGAACAGACCTGTAGCCCATCTAGCACGGGGTCCTCTCTCCAAGGGTGGCCAGGAGCAGCTGCTTCAGAGAAAGGTGCAAGAACTCTCCCATTAGGCAGAAGTGGGACAACCAGCCCTGCACATTTAAGTTTCCTCTAATCCCTTGTCATCCAAGTGGCTAAAAGTCTGAAGCATGAAATTTAATGTCTCTTCCAAAGTGTCTATGGGTGTTAACCATTATAACTCTGGGTATTCCTGTTATCCAGAGGCAATGCCCAACCTCTCTCTGAGGCTTGCTAAGTTCCCAGCCTCAATGACATCATGGAAGTGGTAGCACACAGCCCCGGGTGTCCCTGCTAGCACTTATTAGCAGTGGTGTGATCCTCCTGCGCAGAAGCCATCACATGACCTAGGCACCACTCACGCTATGATCCCAGCCCCTGAAAAAGACTGATGTAGGGATACCTGAGAAAATATTACCAAAGCCACAACTCCTATAGGGTCAGGCAGCAAGGCAGTGGCAGAGCGGATCTCTGCTCCCATCACTAAACCACGCCCCCCTGCAGGAGCTGGATGCCAGCTGGAACAAAAAGCTTCATTTCCAAATGCATTTTGTAGCAAAGTGGAGGCAGCTCCCTCCCTCCTGCTCACTCAGTGGGGCAAGTAAAGTGCCATTTGCCAGCTTCAGCCCCCTCCCTTTTTGGGATTGCATTTGTCTGTGCCAGTCACTATTGCAATCCTCCCCGTTCTGCTCTTTTATTAATCTCCTCCAGAATGTTAGCCCTGTCTCTGAATTGTTTCCCCTGTGCAGAGAGCACAGGTGTCTACCTGTGATAAACCACTACCAGCCCTGCAAGGGAAAGCTCCAGGGAATGGCAGGATTCTTTCGCTGGTGGGGAGGAGGCTATGAAACAGAGCAGCAAAACAAAGCAAGGTAGCAGAGCTGCTTTGCTAGCCATTCAGGGCTATGAAGCTGTTCCCCCCTCTCTGCAGGCCAGGCCGGCTGCTTCTGAGCTCAGAGCAACTCATCCCTCCATCCAGGGCTGATCCTGATCCCAAAGTCTGACAGGATTGTTTTGTAAATTCTCAGCTGTGTTGTACCGGCACACTTGGTGGTTTGGTTTAGAAGCAGGAGGACGGGAATATCAGGAGAGAGGCAGTTCTGGGGGGAATTCTGACCGAGCTGGAAACAGTGAATAGCTGGAACATCTCCATGGGTCTGCCTTCTAAGCAGGGCTCGGACTGAGGGGTGCAAAGTGATGGTGCTTTCCTGGTCTTTCCCCACAATGGGTCCTACCCATTTGAGAGGCCACTGACATCATCCTCAGGACTGGCTCCTTCCCCATAGCCTGCAGTTCAGATTCACTGGGGGGAAGGTAAGATTAAGGCATAGCCACATTATTAGATGTGTTCCTAGGTGCTCTGGATCCCAGACTCTCATGATGACATGAGAATTTCAGATTTCACTTTAAACAAAATAGGTTTCTAGCCCTCCTGGGTGTGACGGGAATCTTGAAAACGTGAACTGAGCCTCATTGATGCCTGCCTGAGTCTGCAGACAGCATTTGAGGAGCAGCAGCCACTGGAGCTGGGAGGAAACTGCTTGGCCCCTGTTGCTCTAGGATGAACATGTGGAGGGGGGGGAACTCCCTGGTTGTGGGATTCTGCTCCCCTCCTTTGGCTTTTCAGCTCCTTGGGATGGATTTGGGAGTGGAAGGAAGCAACTGTTCCCTCCCAAACACCATCCACTCACAGCACCAGAATGAAACAATACCCACACTAGACTGCAGATGTGAGACTCTCTCTCTCTCACCTTTCCCCTGCGCTCTGACAGCAGTGAAATAGTTGACAATGTTAACATCATCATTGGATGTCTGAGTTGCCCATCACCAGGCATTGACATGAACAGGGCACATTACGCCTCTCAGAGCTACCGTTTCAGGCTCTCTGCACACTCAGGCAGCCATTGCTGCATTGGTTATGCATGTTTTTAAAGTGTTTTCTGTAACCAAAAATGCTTGAGACCTAGTCTGTTTTAAAGTGAAAGCAGAGATTCAAAACACACACAAGTCCCAGGTTGCTGACCTGACCCAGTTTGAGCTCTGTTACTACTCACCAGGCCCAGTCTTGGTCCCTTCTGACCTTAAAGTCTATGATTCTATGATCAGCTCTGAATAGATCTCAGACCAAAATATTATAGTGGTAAAAGTTTATTGCCTCTGTTAATATAGCCCACTAATCTGCAGCATCTCTCTGCTCTCCCGGCATAAACAGGGATTCTGTCTTGCATTTATAAGCAGGGATTCGGTCTTGCATTTACCACACGAATTACCGAAACTATGACACTACTGCAGCAAAGGGCTGGCAGGAGTGAATCAGACAATCAAAGCAAGTGCCAGCCGATACCTCCGTGGATCTGCTGCTCCACTTCAAAGGGAAACAGGAGCAGGAAGGAGTTTTGGCCCTGTCTAGATGGTTCCATCATCCCGAAGTGGCTGTGAACACAGCACAGGAGGTGTGGGAGGGAGGGGGTCTCTCTCACAGAAACCATGGGAACTAGTGAGCTCAGCAGTTTTATCACCAGCTTCCCTTATTGGAAGAGAGGGAGAACCGCTGCTTTGGGGCGATGATGAGTCCACGGGTGGCTCTGTGCTTGGCCAGACTGTGGAATAGCATGCACAGGGTTGCAGATTTCAATCTGCAATGGATTTAGCACTAGTGGGAAGTGCTGGATTGGGAGTGCTAGACACTGAAACCCCTTTGTTTATCCACATATCAAGAGCAGAATGGGCAATGCCAGCTTTCTGCACACACGCTGGCCAGCCACTGTGCCAACCCTTGTTCTGCAGGAGGCGAGACAGTTCTGTCCCCAGGCTGTCCAGCCCAGGGGTCCCTGCTGAGACAGCCACTTCTTCTGGATACGGAAACCTCCCTGCTGGGAGCCGGGATCATCAAACTCAGTTATTCCACCTTAATCACTGATTAGCTCCTGGTCAGTCCTGATTGGGGTGAGTTTGAACTGGCGTCTGAGATACAACCCCCTGAAGCCACCCGGCGCTGTCCTCCCCACACACTGCTAAGAGATTTCAAACTCTTTGTAGACCTGTTGGAACCAAAAGCATTTCCTTTGTATCCCACTGATGCTCGCTTTTCTAGCTCAGCCTGGTGAGGTCATGTGCAGAGCCCCTCTGGGTGGATGGAGAGTCCCATCTGGGCAGGATTGCACCGGATGTCCAGCTATCTAATGCAGTTCTTGCATGAGTCGAGTTTCCTGCTGCTTCCGTTAACTGGTTTGGAGAAACCCAAATTTGGCTTCTGATCACAGCATTTGGCAAACCTGAATGGAAACTCCTCCCCTGCAGCACTGCAGAGAGTGTACCTGGGACCATTTTGGGATACCTGCCAGACTGCCTGGCGTGGGGGCTTGGGTCTGCACAGCTGGTTTGGCCATGCTGGGAAGCCCACCTGATCAGCTCAGGACAGGTGTATTTATTGCTATGAAGAGCATTCGCAGCAGGTAGTTCCTTCATTTATGCCACACTAGATACTCTCGCCCACCCTTCACAGCTCAGTGGGGCTCTGGGCACATCCAGGGCCTCACAGGTTGTTTCTGTCCCTCTCTGTGCACTGCGGAGATTAGTTTGGCAATGGCTGAGCACTTGGCAGTCACACCAGGCATGGAGCTGGTCCTTTGTTTTCCCTCCTGTAACCGTGAAGGTCTAAAGCCAGGGGGTAGCTTCCCAGGTGCCCAAGGGCAACAACAGCATCTGCAGCACTAGAGACTCCAAGCAGAGCTTGGGGCTTGCTTTGGAGAGGTGAACACCAACTCACTCCTTTCTGCTGCTTGAGTGCCAAGGCAAAGCACACACGTCAACTGGCTCTTTAAGGGAGCAGGCTGGGGCCTTGTACACCTGTACCCAGCTGAGAGGGGTGACACTATAGGGCAGCAGGTTAGCCCCATCTGGGAAAGTGAAATCAGCAGCTGGTGACCTAGCAGGATGAAATTCAAGAAGCTTTAAAGTTATCTTCATCCATCAATCATCCCCTCCTCTGCCTGCAATCTCCAGAGCTGGGCCTTGTCTCCATGTCCACAGGCAGCAGCCTCCATCTCAGAGCACTGGTCCCATTGAGACCCTCACTGGAATGTCAGTGGCTTGTACATAACCTTTTATAAATCCCACTATTGGATCTCCTCTGAAATCCATTTCCAACCTCAAGCTCAGAAGAGCAGCACTCCAGAATCCTCGTGGCCTGCTTTCACCCACTGCTCATGGAAGGGCATGGAGATCATCCCCACCCAGGATGGTGGTGTCTGAGTGAGTGCACCGTGGGCCTGCCCCTCATGGAAGGGTTCATACCCAGCAGTCAGGCTTCAGGGACCCCACTTGTTAGGTTCTTGTCTTGGGATTTGGCAGTGGGACCAAATCCATAAGGGCTGTCGCTTTGGTTTTACAGCTGCTCTAATTTTTCTTGGCCTTCCTGTGGGTTAAAGGACGTCCCTGGATATTGACGTGCTTGTGTCCACAAGTGGCAGATGGATCTCCAACAGCAGCTTGAGTCCCTCTGAGCACCTTGCAATAGTGAGCGCTGACAGGATTACAGGCAGAGCAGGCTGGTCACTGCTATGGTGAGCAAGGAAACGGGGACTGATGGAGAAGATGGAACTGGGTGTTCATGTGATGAGGTCTCAGAGAGAGATTAGATTATACACTGTGCACTGCCCCTGCGGCTTGTAAGGTGACGGCACCCAGGATGAGATGGGCAGGGGCTTACCCAAGCTTTGCCCTCTTCACTGAGGGGAGATCCTGTGCTAGCTTGACAGGGGTCCCAGGCAGGCTAGCATCAGCGGGGGAAGGAGTTTCAGCTTGGCTGGGACTGTAAATCAGGCTCATCTCTAGGGGAAGAGAGGAGCAGGTTCATGGCCAGGGGAAGATCCGTCTCCTCTCCATGGATCAAGCCCAGGCGAGGACCCCGCTAGTGATGGAGAACTGCCATGTCTCTTTGTGCAGAGGGCAAATGCCCCAATGTCACACCACAGCCACTGTGACGAGATGGGAGAAACAAGCCCTCTGCCCTCCAGAAAACAAACAGAGCTGGCTCTGGCCCTCAGCAGCTCCACTCACCAGCAGCAAAGAGCCGCCATTGTTCCCGAATTGCACTCTGCACACAGGGCTCCTTTCTTTGAAACTCCAGACGCAGTGGAAAGTTGCCAATTCCCCCTCCATGAATAACAGACCCACTTCACTTCTGAGAGCCTGACGCAGTCTCCCCAGACTCACTGGCCTGGCCTGGGGGGTTATTTTAGCCAGCATAGCTGCCTGTGGCCACTTCAGAGTCATTATTCCTTTCAGTGCAACTATTTGTTCAAAGCCACAGTAACCGAAAGATAATTGTTTGCTCAGTCGAGGGAATTATGGCCCAGGCGAAGAGATTCAGCTAGTGCCATCTGCGTGCAGAGAGAACAAGCCACAAGGGCTCCAACAAAGCAAGTGAGACCCTTCCCTTCCCTTCCATCTGCTCATGGCCTGGCGGACTCTTCAGGTTTTGCCCACTCCCATGGGGTCGAGCGCAGACTGATCTGCCAGATTTTATTGGGCTCTGAACATCCAACATCCAGACCAGCTTGGAAAAGGGATGGGTTTTTTTTTTTCACCATGGAAAATCTGGATGAAAATTTAAAAAAAAAATTCAGCAAGAAGTTTCCAAGAAACCCATGTTGGGTTTTTACTGAAGACACCAAAATTATTTTTTTCCCACAATACCCAAAAGAATTTTTTCATGAAAATCCAAAATGTTCAGGAAAACCAAAAACATTTTTGCAAAAAAGAAGTCATTTTTAACCAAACGCCATTTTTCCCCACAAATAAGTAAATAGTTTAACAAACCCTAGTACAGTTCTAGGTTCCAGGCAAGCAGCTTCCTCATTCAGTACTCTGGGGCTGCGTCTCTCTCTCAGAACCACACCTACCGACTCTTTTCTGCCCCAGACAGATGTTGAAGGCATTGTTGGCTGCATAGACAACTCAGGGCTTATCTCCCCCTAGTGAAGACACCACCTAAACCGATGGAAGAGCTTATTCTATGGGTGTAAGGACTCCACCTCCCTGAGATGCCCTTCTGTTGACAGAGCACTGTCTACACCAGGGGCTAGACTGGTATAACTGCATAGCTCACGGGTGTGGATTTACACCCCTGAGCGACAGAGTTATACTGACATAAGTGTGTAGTATAGACCAGGCCGTAGGCTGGATTTACATGTTGTATAGACATTAGCCCAGTGTCCCAGCCAATTCCCCATTCAGGTAATTGTATCCTGCTCCCCCAACTTCTCCACATGGGTAATTGTGCCCATGCTTCCAATTGGGTTCCACATGCACCTTCACTCCCTGCTTGAATTGCTGTGTGCAGTATGTATGGGCCTTCCAGCCCGGGGGCCGTGTGTGTGGTGTATGTCACGTGCACACACAATGGCAGGGAAAGTGATCTCTGTGGACCTGCTATTAGTTTCCCACCTCAGGGGAGCGTTAGGAGGCACAATTAATTCATGCTTGTCAAGCCCTTTGGTATCCCTGGATGAATGGGCTGTGTGACCGTCTAGCTCTATCCTCTAGTGCACCCCACAGGTCCCAACAGTCACCTCAT
Source organism: Gopherus flavomarginatus (assembly GCF_025201925.1). Classification (NCBI taxonomy): domain Eukaryota; kingdom Metazoa; phylum Chordata; order Testudines; family Testudinidae; genus Gopherus; species Gopherus flavomarginatus. The sequence goes on along the minus strand of NC_066618.1, from coordinate 166,484,067 downwards.
TCCCTGTTCTTGCAGCTCAAATACCTTCCCACCGACGGCTCCTTTACTGGCTCACAGGGTTCTCGCCTCAGCCCCTCCACCCAGTCCAACTGACAGCCCACAAGGAATAACATGAAACAGCCTCACCTGAGTCTTTTCCGCCCTGGTTTGTCCCGGTCTTGCCACAGACTTGTGCTCATCTGACCATGAGGAGAGGGAGACCCCCAGGTTCTTCACTCCCTAGTGTCTGCTTAGCTAATTACATCATTAAACAGTCCTTGCCAGCTGAGGCTTAACACCTAAAGCCCAACCTGAGTCCCTTACTCCAGACACTTCCTGCTCTCTACTTCCAAGATGTCACTAAGCTTCCCCTTCCTGGCAGCCCTGCTTGTTTTATATAACCCACTCCGCCTCCGCCCCAGCTGAGAGTGACAATTCATCAATTAGCCACAGGTGCACCCCCTCTCAGGATAAGCTGGCTGCCCTGAGGAGCCACTCACCAGCCGTTGGGTCTGGTCTTGCTCCACTCCTGAAGAGATGGTGTACCCTGTGACTGGGTGAAAAGAAGTATTGTTTGGTTGCTGGCAAGCGGGATCAAACTGGGGATCTCTGAAGCTTAGTGCATGAGCCTCTGCTGCGTGAGCTGAAAGCCACATGGCTGTTAGTTAAGGCTGTAGCGCAGACTTGTTAAGCTCTCTCTCTCTAAGTTGTCTCGGTGCCACTAGATGGGACACAACACCACAGCCAGAAGGTGTGTGGGTCACACTGGCATGGCCGCTCCATGCTCCCTCTGGCCATCCAAGAGTGCTCTGGGCTCCTGGAGCAGACCCCGCACAATATGCTATTCCTGGTCTAATTGCCAGTTCCCAAAGTCAGCAAACCACAGGAGCTAAAGCCGGGTAATAGCTTTGCTCCCTGTGAATGTCATTTGTAATCACATTAAAGCCCGGCAGGATGCTTGATAAATCTGCGGGAGATGAGACGGCATTTTTGTGTGTGTGTGGTTTGTTTCTTTATGCAGAAGCCAATAGCTCGAGCCAGAGACCATGCCCTGCTGAACTGACCCACCAGAATGAACCCAGAGACCTGCTATGGCAGGAGCTGCCAGCTGGAAAATTGCAGTTCCTTTAACTCGCACAGTGTAATTAGGCTGAGATCTCTGCTTCGCTTGCTGCTTTCTGTAGATGTATTGTGTAAAAGAGGGGGAGTCCTTCTCACCCAGCACATTTAACATACTCTCAGAGCTGCCTTCCCTGGGGCTTAACCCATTTCTTAGGGCACTGACAAGCTGGGAATCACCAGGGCTGGATTTTCTAGAAGTGCAAGCGCCCAGAAGCTCTCATGGCATCACTGAGGGCCAGATTTTCAACAGAGCTCAGCAACCAGCATGTACCCAATGTGCTGAGTTCTTCTCTAGGTGCTACTGTAACACAGATAGTAACAACCCACAGCTCCCTTTGACTTAGGAGGCACTAAGTGTTTATAGTGCTGAGAACTGCCGACTGCACTCCCCTACAGCCTTATAAATCTACAGGACCGAAGGCATAATACCAGCTTGCCAGCTGACATTGGTGTCGTTACACCAGGCATACATTTGGCCAATTATTCCCTTTGGTCTCTTTAGTCACTTAAAAATACTCCGTGTTTTCCCGTGTGCTGATGTGGTTTGTAATTGAGGTGTGTGTATTTATGGCAGCTGAGCACAGCTATATAAACCCCACGCAACTGGGGGCACTGGGCTTGGTCTTTAGCAAAAAGTACAGTGCATGGAAAGGTGCAACCCAAGGGTACATCCCTGTGTCTGGGCTGGAGGGTCACGGGACTGGTAAAAATAGGACCATAAATAGGGGCTGGAGGAAGTTTAAATAAACCTCGGAGGTGGTGCAGCGCACAGCAGGCCGGTCAGCTAGGCACCACGCAGGTGCCAGTGTGCAGCTGAGGAATGAGGGCCTCTCCCGGCCAACGCAGCTGTCCCATGTCAGGCAAGAGTCGCCATGAAAGCAAGAGACCGGAAAGCTCAGGAGAGTGGCAGATCCCCAGCCTGAGCGTTAGCTGCCTTTAGCCAGCACGTCCAATCTGCCTCCTCCATGAGCACCAAGGCCTGATCAAAAGCCCACTGGAGGGGGAGAGAGTGTTTCTATGGACTCCAATGGGCTTTGGATGAAGCCCAAACTCACACAAAATGGAAGCAAAGTGAATCTGGCAGCAGTTTCTGCTTTGCTTTGCTTTCTCCATCCAACATGTATGGGCAGGCAGGAGTTTGAGGCTGCGGGAAGGCTGTAGGTCCTCTAAGATTTGTCCCCTTGGAGTTGACTTTCTTGGCACAGAACGATTGATGCCAGACCTGGTGGCCAGCATTCTGTTCTGTACAGGGGGTAGGGATTTCCTGACCAGCGGCAATCCCCGGCAGTAGTACGCCAATTGCAGTTAGCTCCCAGAAAGGTTTGCTAGGGATGGACAGCCATGGGGCTCCACCTTCTCCACACAGTGGCTTGAGGCTCGGTCAGCAGTTTCCCATCACAGTGACAAGCACATGGCTAATAGGATTCCACAGTGAAATTGTTTTACCAGTGTTCAGCTGGGCTGGAGCAGCCATGTCAGAGTCTCCTCTGCTACTGCTGCCAGTGGGATGGACCGGCAGAGCAGGGTGGTCAATATTACCTGGATTCTATTCTTGGGGAAATTACCATTCTCCACAAGCTCTCCCTGCAGCCTGGCTTGCAGCAGTATAAGTTTCTCCTCCCTCAATCTCCTCAATTAAATTCTACAGAATTCCCCATAGGGGATGTTTCAGGTTCACGGGCTCTCAGGTTGCAATCTCACACGCGCCAACACAAAGCTGCATGCTGTGTAATTTAAGAAAGCTGCACCAGCCCTGTACAATCATGGGAACCCAGGAGCATATTACTGTTAACCATGGAGGAGCAGCAGCTGCAGCTGCCCCACTGAGACATGCATGGGCAGGAACACCCTTACCTGGAATGGAAAGGTTTTGATGAGCCCTGTCCCATCGGAGAACAGAAAGGCCAGTAGAGACTGCGGCATTCCTCTAGAGTAGGACCCAGAACACTGAAATTAAGAGAATCCATGAGGGCTCGGACCCAAACCACCTTCCGCCAGCAATTTGCAGCGGCTTTGATGGTTTTTGCCTCCTCTCTCAAATCTTCTGAGTCAGCCCTTTCTGACAGCACAAAAGTGAAGGCTCTGTGAGTCCCACAGCACAAAATCCCGGCTTCTCCCCCTTTTCCTCTCACAAATCCCAGCAAGGACTTCAGTGACCCCAAGGGATTCGCATTAGTCTTGGCACTGGCTGAACGGCAGACCCCATTCAGCTGAGACCTGCTGCCTCTGGAGAAGCTGGTGCATCTGCGTGCCTAGGCCATTGTCCTGGCTTCAGGAGAGCAGCGTATAAAACACACTGCAGTTCCCAGCTGCAGCATGCCTGCACCCACTGTACCACTGTATAGGAGGCAGTGTGGTGACCTCATCTCCTCCCGCCCCTCATCACCCCCTCTAGGGTGGCTGGGGTCCCATCCCCACCAGCTAGGAGCTCTTGAGAGTGCCGGGGCTTAGATTAGGTTTTGCATCCACACAGGGGAGTGAAGGGGAAAGCCTGTCCGTCTCAGAGGTGCCATCTAGCACCATGTGAATCATGCTCAGGGCCCCAGGTTACAGGTTACATGCTCAGGGCCTCACTGATTATTTCAAATCAGAAATGGCTGTTCACACACACAGATGGTGGAGATCTGGACTGAAATGCTCTGTGCGTGGCTGGGCTCTCCCTATTCAGGAGCCAGACAGGCAGCTTAAAAAATTGCAGAGCCTAAGTGAAGTTGCCTTTGCCCCTCTGAATGCCTAGCAGTGTAATAGACAGGCAGGCAGGCAGCTCCCAGAGGCTTTAGCATCGCCAGGGGAGGAGAGACTGGTCTCTGATCTGGGTCAGTGCCATCATCCCACTGCTGAGGAAACAGAGACTTCCCCAGGGGCACATAGGGAGCCTCGGGCAGAGGCAAGACTAGAACGCAGGTCTCCTGATGTCCAGTCCCACGTCATCAGCACAACCCCATCCTGCCTCCCCCAAAGCCCTCCTGTGAGTGTGCAGTGTAGCCAGGCTGCCCTCTCCCTGGGCTCTGCTGAGCACCAGCTATGATGCTAGCAGGAGGTGCAGAGAGGTTTGTGGCAGCAGGGGGATACTGTCTGGGAGGCAGCCCATGATGCCTGTTCACAGAAGAGGTTTAGCATGATGGTCCAGGACCCCGCTCACAGTGCTGATGTGTGGGCAGCAGACTAGCCAGTGCTTGTCTTCTCTCCAATAGCAGAGGCAGCATTAAGCACAGAGCTGCGAGATCTGGCCAGCAAAACAACTGGCCAAGTTAGGAGCAGTAATAAAAAGTAGCTGAGCCTGGCTCCAGACCCTCAGCCAGCAGCAGTAGGTTCTCAGACAGTCCAGGGTGAGAAGACTTTTGCTTTCTGCTGTCAGTGCTTACCCCTGGCTGGCAGGGTGGGGTGCCCAAAAGAAGGAGACAATGCCAGGTCCCTGGCACACAGGCGAAGGGGCTCGCCTCTTTCCTCTTGCCTTTGCATGTTTTTCTGCTGCCCCAGATGGCTTGCAGCCCAGCAGCATCCCTTCCCCTATCGCATCTTCCTCTGGGCCCTTGGTCCGCCTGGACAGGGAGCTCCCTGGCTCTGCTTCCTGCCGCACCCTGAGCTCACCTCTCCCTAGCAAACAGCACCCTCAGGCTCGGCTGGCCAGCATGAGACACAGTGTCTGCTGGCTGGGCTTGCTGTAACCCCCTCCCACATGGTAAACTGCACCTTGGTGGGGGCTGTAGCCCTGGAAGCTAGAAGAGGTCCTCCCCATGGCAGAGCCAGCAGACACAGTGCACCTGCCTCTCCTTTCACTTTCCCTGGTGTAAATCAGCAGTAACCACCACCTTTAAATCTGGAGTGAGAGGAGAATCGAGCTCCCAGCGTGTTGCCTGAGACACCAACTCCACCATACGCTGCACAGATTCCCTACGGGGAGTGGAGGCAGCAGATGAGGAGGGGCTGGCTATGGAGCAGGCTTTAATCAGTCTGTAGGATGGGATCAGCCCGCATGGCAGGCTGTGATGGGGGCAGTATCTCCCAGCTCTCCAGGGAGATTCAGAGCTCATGGCACAACAGCCAAGCTGGAAGTGGCTGGCTCCTGGCTGCGTGCCCCAGGGGCAGTTGTTACAGTTACTGCCCCTGGGTGGCTCGGCTGGCTCTGGCTCCGGCCCAGCCCCCTGACTGTGGAAGGCCCTCAGGCACTGGTTGCGGGTGACGACGCGGAGGCTTTGTCCTGAGTCTGTGATGTTTCCCATGATTTATGGGGTATTTTACAACAGCTGTAAAGAGGCTGTAAATTATAGGCGGGCATAAATTAGCCACGGACTCCTTTACTGGCTATAAAGATCTAAGGCCCCTCTAGGGCGGCTGTCGCGGCCGCGGGTTGGGAGCATTGGCAGGGAAGCCGTGGGTGTCTGTAGTGAGGCCCCTGGGGCCAGTCAGACTTATTTAGCAAGTTTTAAATAAATGGGCCCTTTTGTTCAAATGGGACTAAAGATTGAATGGGTGGTGGGGGGAGGGGTCAGTGTGCAGTGGGAGAAGAGCAGCCTGGGGGCAGCACAGGTGGCTGGCGGGGGCGGGATCAGGATTCAGTTCTATTCAGAGTCACTTTTGTGAGCTTGGGGGCATCACTTTCTCTCTCTGCACCTCTATTTCCCTCTCCGTACAATGGGGGTAACAAACTCCCCCTACTCCCTGGGGATGTGGAGGACTTTCACTGCCATTCGCAATGACCTGAAAAGCCCCAGCTCAAGAGGCCACCCTCAGTTCCCACCTTCCCAGCCTGCAGCAGGGCAAGCAACAGCACCTGGCTTTTCACTGTCAGAAGAACCCTCCGTGATCGATCATATCTTGAGGGTGGGAACCCTTTCCAAACGAGCTCACTTGCCCCCACTGTCCGGTCCCTGGCACTGGGCTGGCTCAGCAGCCAAACACGCCAGAGCATCAGACATGCTTGTTGTTACCAGGTTTATACCCAGCTTGTAAGGGTGACGTCTGTTAGGTCAGTGGTTCTCACCCAGGGATACGTAGGGTACACAGAGCTCTTCCAGAGGGTACATCAACTCAGCTAGATATTTGCCTAGTTTTACAACAGGTGACATAGAAAGCACTAGCAAAGTCAGTACAAACTAAAACTCCACACAGACAATGACTGGTGTATACTGCTCTGTATACCATACACTGAAATGTAAGTACAATATTTATATTCCAATTGATTTATTTTATAATGACAAGGTAAACGTGAGAGTGAAAGCAATTTTTCAGTAATAGTGTGGCTCGGACAGCTTTGTAGTTTTATGTCCGGTTTTGTAAGCAAGTAGATTTTAAGTGAGGTGTAACTGGGAGTACGCAAGACAAATCAGACTCCTGAAAGGGGTACAGTAGTCTGGAAAGGTTGAGAGCCACTGTGTTAGGGCAAAGAGCCCTAATGTGAACTCAAGACTTTTCGCCTGCCTGCTCTGCAGAATCACTGCTTCACTGGGTGGTTTTCCCTTTTTCTCCTCACACAAACTTTGCAAATCTGTACTCTGCTGAGTGATTATCTCTGAGCCATGTTTTCCCACCTCCAGCAGATTTAGTCCGAATGTGTTTTCAGCAGAGCCATATGCACACACAAGCTCTCACATGCCCACAGCCCAATTTCCATCCTGGCAGTGCCAGGGGACACCTTGTGCAACTGACGCAGCCATTGTTTGCACAGCCAAGATTAGGTGCCTGCTGTATATCAAAAGGCCCATCTATTTCCCAATGATAGGGCAAGGAAGGAAGGCAAAAGGGACTTATTTCAGGACAGGAAGGACTGCAGAGCTCCTTGGCTCTTTAACTATAAATACATCAAGTGAGGACCAAATATCTTGGCCTGTGTCCAGCAGCACATTTATATACAAATTGATACCGATGATGCAGCCTTCTGTCTTCTAGTAAAAGCCATTTGAGTTGATTGTTTGAAGCACAATGGTGCATCAGGGCATCATTCTGAGCCATAAAGCTGTACACTCCACTCCATTAAGTCTGGTGTTGACTTAGCAGGCCTTCTGGGAGCAGCCACCACTCCAGCCTTTACTAAGCTCTCACAGGCTAGGGGCTGAGGGAAACAATTCTGCATGCTGTCACCCCTGGTGTAAAGGGGGTGTCGGTGGCATTATTCTGGATTTACACCTGGTGTAGCAGAGATCAGAGTCTGGCTGCCTGTGCTCTACTATAACAACATTCAGCCTCGGACACACGCCCTGCTCCTAAGCACATGCTGGGAGCTGGGAGGGCTGGGATGCCCCTTACCATGCAGGGGATGCCCTGGAGATCTCCACGTGCCCTGAGATCTGCCCAGCAGCCTAAGGAGCAATTGATGAGTCCCTTCAGTCATCTCTTCGCTGCTTTTCCTGGCACTAAATGCTGGGAAGCCCAGCTTGGCTTGGCCACTCACATCCTTCTGAATTATACCAGTGTCCGCTATCTGTTTAGCTCTTAGCACTAGCTGCTGTTGCTGCCCTCAGCGGTGCATTCGCTGTGCATGTAGGGACTCCTCTGTGTGTAAAATCCCCCCTAAATTCCTTGGCAGGCTGGCCTGCCTTAGCGTCAGTTGGTGCCCTGTTGTTCTTCTATGTGACCCTGGAGCACAAACAGCTTTGCAGCTCCTCTCCGTCCTGTTAATTACATTATGTCTAACGAGAAGGATCAAGCGGAAGGGATTAAAATTTGAAACTGCTTCCGTGGTCCCATAGCACGGCAGAGAAAAGCAGCTTTATCCCTTCAAAACAGGAGTCATTTTTCTCGCCCACTTCAATCCCAGTGTTAATCTTCTTCGTTTACACAGCTCCTTGCCAGCCCCGCATAGCTCTGCGGAGCAGAATGTGCCCTGGGCCACAGCTGCAGCTCTGGAGCTGCCAGCGGTGTGATCTGAACTGCTTTGGATTTAGTCAAGAACCAGCCCAAAGCTTGAACCCAGCCATATTTGGGGAGGGTTGGTTAATGGAGAGGGTTGGCACGTCTCTCTCTCTCTCTCTCTCTCTCTCTCTCTCTCTCTCTCACACACACACACACACACACACACACACACACACACACACACACACACACACACACACGTTGGTTTATAGCTCTGCATCTCCTAGCTAGCCATGGGAGCTGAGCCCTCAGAGATGGGATGTCCTGGGAATGGCATTAGCGCTCCAGGCCAGATGGCTTGGGAGAAGCATGAAAACTTTGCTAGTTTTCTCCACACTGACTCCTGAACCTGCCAGCAGAGAAGGCCATGCCTATGCCCTGAGAGGGGCTGTGACCAGCTGAGGGTGGGAAAAGCCAGCAGCCTCTTCCCAAACCCTTTGCAGCCCAGAGACTTGCCCCAAGGGCTTTGAATCCAAGCTCCTCAGCAGTAGGAGTCACTGGTGCAATGGCTTCCTCTTCCCTCTGGGCTGGATCCGCAGTGTCAGCTCCCTGCACTCACTCCCAGCATAGCCTGGTCCTGGAGAAGAGAGCACAGCTGGAGAGTTTCTGCAGCTTGCGAATGAGCAGAGGTTCAGCCTTTTCTGCTGACATGGGCTGCAGCTGCCTGTGGCCTGACTGAAGAGGAGTTAGGGAAGATGCATAACCAGGCATTTCAGGCAAGAGCTGCAGACGAGTTGGGATGCATTTAAAAGCAGTACAAGGAACTCAGGACCCCCTTGAAACCCTGCACAATTCATCTGCTGTGCCCAGCATGTTGTCTGAACCAACTTCATCCTGAGTGTTGTGAGCCAGTGCCTGGGGCAGCTGCACGCGCCCATAGACTTTAAGGGGCAAGTGCCTGGGCACACCTGGTGACCCCGAGGGCGCTGGCTTGTATCCCTGCGATGGCAATATACAGGACTCACATACACAGCATGTCCAGCTAGCTGGTGACCTCCACTCTGGCCCTCCCAGGCATCCCAGCAACTGCCAGGTCTTGGCAAGAGCCATCATCACATAGAGCAGCAACCCCAGAAACAAGGGCAAGGGCAAAGTCAGGCAGGTCCAGCCAAGAAGACAGGCTTGTGAGGTGGTTCGAGGCAGCCCTCAAAGAGTGCAGGGTTCACCCCCAGGCATCCGGCGCAGGCCAGGGAGGGGCCACAGTCCCCTGCAGCTTCCTCACTGCAGCAAGCATTTGCATTTTGGCCCGGGAGGAACAATCCCCGCAAGGTGCCACCTTGCCCCGCTCACAGAGAGCATCATGCTGCCCTGGCCAGACTGACCTCTCTGGTAGTGTGGAGCAGAGCAATCTGGAGGCTGGCACGCAGGTGAGGACAGCCTTTGCCCTGCTTGGCTGCTGGGCTCCCCATGTTCAGTGCAACCAGACCGGTGGGTGGAAGTGAGGGGGACGCTTCCTAGTTTGGGGCCAGCTGAGCAAACAGGGGCCCGTTCCTCACCCAGTGAGGCACAGAGCCCTGTGTCTGCTGCAGACCAAGCTGGACATAGGGTCAGGCCCCCCCAGTATAAGTAGCACCATGATTAGGAATAGCACAAGTTCCCTCCCACACCCCCATTCTCTCCTAGCAGTGCTGCCGTGTGACAGATTCAAACAAGCCAAGCTGCCCCACTGGAGCTCCTGCTTCAAAGAGCCAAGAAAACGTGTGTTTTTTCACCAGTGACTAAAAATAAACAGAGCAAATTCCAGCCCTGAAGCTGTTGCGTTCTGTCAACACCGCACCTTAAATTGCCATGTGACCACAGAGGCTCAGGGATGGGGATTCTGCTGCTGCTACTGCTGCTCTGAGCATCTGTTCCACGTTTCGGTTCCTTTGAAGCCCTGCCAGGAGGACTTGGTGCATCAACAGCTGTGGAAGCCACGCGACTCCACAGTGGAAGTTAAGCCTGCTGGGTGGAGAGGAGAAGTTAGGAATAAAATAGATAAACTTGGGGAAGCAGAGCTCCCTGCAAATAACTGCAGAGGGTGGCAAGGAGCAACTGGAGGGTTGGACTAGGAGCTTCTGCAGCTGTTGTCCTCGTATGCCCTTCACCTTTAGATAAATGTGTGGAGACCAACTGCTCTTTGTCTCAGAAGGGCTAGCTAACAAGGAGGGATTGCTCTATCCCACTCAGCGTTTGGTAGGTTATTATCCTGTAGGTGTACGGATAACATTCTTAGGCTGGGAATTTAAAAGGAGCCTAACACCTTGTTTATACCGGGGAATTGACTGGTACCACTTTTCAGAAAGAAGGATTCTGGTATCATTTAGCTCTTCTGGAATAACTCCCGTGTGGATACTCTGTTCTGGAATAAATGTGATTGAATTCCAGCCTAATTTCTGTGCTTTATGAGTAGAACAACTATTCTGGAATAAAGTCACTTTTATTCCGGACTCGAGTATCCCCATGGGGAGCTGTTACGGAACAGCTCCTGTGGAATAGCTTAGTTTGGCAGTTAGTTTCGCAGTGAAGACATGGTGCTCAGCTCCCACTAGAATTCAGTGAAAAGAAAAATAAATCTCCATTAGTTCAATCAGCATCACATTGGGTGGCAAACTGCAGTAATGTCTCAACTTTGTACCCCTGGCAACCTAAGAAAATAAATAAACGCCAATGAACAATTTAGAAAGCAAGTGAACAGCTCAGCAGGACTTTCCCTTTCTTACGAGCCCGGTATAGAAATCACATCTAATTATTTCCCCCAGAATATCTCCAGATTGCAAGGAAAGAGGGATCTGCCAGCAATGTGACAGCCAAGCCAGAGTAGCCAATAGCGGTGGCTATGGATCAGGGGCCTGGCTGCCCATCCTCTGGTTGCATGGAGTTCTCTGTCTGCTGTTGAAGTGCTGCAGGTCATCTGTGGCTCTGGTTTCAGCTGGAGGATGGTCAAAGCATTTCACAGCTGGGTCAGCCAGGTTACTGACTTGTCTTCACAATACCATCTCCCCAGGCCTGCACTGCACACGCGTGCACTCAGAAACACGTTCCCCAAGCTCCTGAGAAGTCAGGCAGGTGTTTACATGAAGGGCCACTCGCCTCATCGCACCAGGCCATGTAATTAACGCTGCTAAATGACAGGTTTTTACAATCATGCCAGCTCATTTCCTGAACGCTGGGTCTGGCTGAATAAGTGACAATTGTCTTCACCTGACACTGAGAGGACAAATGGGCTGTCATGGGAGCAGTGGAGATGAGCCCTCCAGCCCTGCACCACCCAGGGGCCTGAAGGAGGCTGATTTCAGGGAAACAACTAGTCCTAGGCCCCCCTACTTTACAACTGGGCAGGCAATTTCTCTGTTGTAGGAGTCTGGCCCCCATTACCGCAGGATCAGAGCACCTCAGAGTCGTTTATATATTTATGCTCACACACCCCTGTGTGGCAGGGCAGTGGTGTATCCCTGTTGCACAGATGGGAGCTGAGGCACAGAGAGGCTAAGTGACTTGTCCAAGGCCATATAGGAAGTCTGTAGCAGAGCAAGGAATTAACCCTGGGTCTCCTAAGTCCCAGACGAGCACCATAGTCACTGGACCAACCTTTTCACCCTCAACGTTGTTTATTCATGGTATAGTGGATTGAGCACTGGACTGGACAACAAGAACTCCTGGGTTCCCATCCCCGCTCTGTTATTGTCTCCTTGAATGTCCTTGGGCAGGTCACGTCATCGCTCTGTACCTCAGTTTCCCCACCTGCCATAGGGAAATAAAACTATCCTAGCTCTCACGTCTATTATGGGGATTCATATCTTAATGTCTGTGCAGAGCTCAGAAGACGCAAAGGGTTGAAAAACTGCTCTCTTGCGCTGTATGCACAGTGTTCCCAGACATTTGACAGCATTGTCACCAGCCCAGTGAAGAGCCGATAGTCTGCCATTGATGTCTATCACTGGGCACATTCCAAGGATAGGCGACAGTCTGAAGCTGACCATGTCTACATCGTGGGTCATTAGAGAAACCCCCTTTGAAGAGACTGGCCACACAATTGCCCTGTTCTAAAATGCTGACAGTTCTCCTCGGGGGCTGGGTTCTGTAGCCTGTCCAGAGAGCAGCGCCTCACCCCACAAACAGAGTTTCAGTGTGAGCAGCGGGGCAGCCCTGTGTAACACAGAATCCCAGAAATATATGGCTGGAAGGGACCTCCAGAGGTCCTCATGTCCGCCCCCTGCACTGTGCCTGAGGCACAGAGAGCAGCACTAGAAAGGGGACCTCTGTTACGGGTGGGCCCTCAGCATCCAGCAGCCACCTTGGAGGCCGGAGCTGCGGATGAGAGTTCTCAGGGGCTGTCAGCCTCACCCTGGTTTCCCACAGAGCTGGATTTCCAAAGGAAGGGGGTCGTTTTATGGCAGCTGCTCCAGGAGCAGAGGCTGGCCATGCCTTGTGTCCTGTAAGTAATGGGGAATGCCATTTGTTTGCCACTAACTTAGGGAATGAAGTGGCATCGCTGTTGTGTCTGAGATCTGCTAGGTGGGCACCATCCCAAATTTCTAAAGGGCAGAAAACACTTCTGTAGGCTGCGATCGGCCCTTAAAATGCAAGCAGCAGCACTCAACACACCTGCCAGCTGGAGGTCTGTCATAACCTTAGTCCCAGATTTGGACCTTAGCGTCCAAAATATGGGGGTTAGCATGAAAACCTCCAAGCTTAGTTACCAGCTTGGACCTGGTACCTGCTGCCACCACCCAAAAAATTAGAGTGTTTTGGGGCACTCTGGTCCCCCTGAAAAACCTTCCCTGGGGACCCCAAGACCCAAATCCCTTGAGTCTCAAAACAGAGGGAAATAATCCTTTTTCCCTTCCCCCCTCCAGGTGCTCCTGGAGAGATACACAGACACAAGCTCTGTGAATCCAAACAGAGTGATTCCCCCTCTCTGTTCCCAATCCTGGAAACAAAAAGTACTTTCCTATTCCCCCAGAGGGAATGCAAAATCAGGCTAGCAAATCCAACACACAGATCTCCCCGATTTCTTCCTCCCACCAATTCCCTGGTGAGTACAGACTCAATTTTCCTGAAGTAAAGAAAAACTCCAACAGGTCTTAAAAGAAAGCTTTATATAAAAAGAAAGAAAAATACATACAAATGGTCTCTCTGTATTAAGATGATACAATACAGGGTCAATTGCTTAAAAGATTATTGAATAAACAGCCTTATTCAAAAAGAATACAAATCAAAGCACTCCAGCACTTATATTCATGCAAATACCAAAGAAAAGAAACCATATAACTTACTATCTGATCTCTTTGTCCTTACACTTAGAAACAGAAGACTAGAAAGTAGAAACTACTTCTCCAAAGCTCAGAGAAAGCAGGCAGACAGACAAAAGACTCAGACACTAAATTCCCTCCACCCAAAGTTGAAAAAATCCGGTTTCCTGATTGGTCCTCTGGTCAGGTGCTTCAGGTGAAAGAGACATTAACCCTTAGCTATCTGTTTATGACAAGGTCTCTAGCCAGTTCTTCTCCAGCCACCTACTCTTGGGTATAACAGGAAAGTTCTCTGCCCTTGAACGTGGGAACAGGGCTGTGCTTTGCACAAAGACCATATTATGCTGCCTGCCAGGGACAGGAAGAAGGGGGCATTTGAAGACGGTAACATTTCAGCCCCATCAGTTCACTGTAACTCTCCAACACCTTCTTGGGCTGCTAATAAGGAGAGTGGGTGAATTCCCTCCTCACTTACCTGGGAGTCAGCCCCGCAGGTCCATTCTGCTGGAATTCAGTGGGGTTGCATCATGTGTGCGGGAGGAGGATTTGGCCCATTTCCATTTACGTAGCTCCAGAGTAATGGAAAATGTGCCCCAAGCCATCCACCTCCTGCCCCGCAAGTGCAGCTGCTGCACAGGGTTCATTATTCCTGCACTAGACAGTGGCAGTAAATCTGGACTCATTGCGGGAGACCCTGAGAAGAGCATCTGCGGATCATTTTCAGCGTGAACTCCTGTGAAAAGAGCATCATTCCCATAAATCTGTCAGGGGAGCTTCCTGGAAGCCCAGTTTGGCTTCTACTCATCTAACTTAGCTTGCACAGAGCCCCTGCCACTGCAGAAGCCAGTGGCTCCCTCATTCTAAGTTTCTGAAGCTCCACTCTCTGACGTCAGTCAGCCAAAAGATTCACCCCACCCCACCCCCTGGCCAATGATTCAGATAAGACTCCCATGCTCAGTTCATCAGCATGGGCAGTAGCTTTTGTCATCTAGTCCCATGATTCCCAAACCACTGGCTGCTGATCTGCAGGGAGCTGGCAGGTCACAGTGCACTGGTTTCACTGCTTGGCTCCCATTGCTCCTTATTGCAAAGTGGAGGCCTGGAAAAGCAGCTGGAGTGAGGAGGGTGAGCCAGCCTAGGTTCCTCTGACTAGCCACTGCTGTGAAGGTGGAGGAGATAGGTGTGTGATATGCTGAGGAGCTGGCACCACGCTGGATGCCATAGGAGAGGGGTGTGCTGCTGGGCTGGGCAGATGCCATTTCCTGCTGAGGACAAGAGGATGCATTACAGTAAAATCATTCTATTAGCTCCCTAAGTCCCTGTGAGATTAGTGAACAGTAAAGATCTCAGTCAGCGCTGGCTGCTTTCTCATTATCTCTTTCCCATATGCTTCCCCCTGGCCCATATTAAACAACTCTGTAGCCGTTCTCCACCTAGGCTGTCGGTCCCCTGGAATTCTGCTCCAGCTCTTTCTAGCAAACATCTCTGCATTTGGGATCTTGAACTGAGCAAATGGGAAACCTTCTGTGGGGCCCATTTTCCAAACCTTTGCTGGGAGGAAGCGGACAAGTGCAGTTGAGTGTATATTGCATTTCACCTGCTGGAGCATGCTGCTCCGTCTGTCTGCACCAAATAGTTAGAATCGGCTTTACAAAGACTCTTGGAAACCATATACCAGCAGCAAATGGAATGAGAAATATTTGAAAGCCAGATATTGAAGAGGGAGTCCAGCACTGGTGTCTCCTGGCTTTGCAGACTAAGCACAAAGGAATGAATCAACAGGGGTCAATGTAAGTAGCTCTAATCTACCTGTCTTGATGTTCATACAGTACCTAGCTCATTATAGGTGCTACTGTAAAAAAACTATTAATTTGGATCATAAACACAGAGCACTAGTCACTGTAACATCTCTGGGCCCCTAGATACTGTCTGGGCGACACTCTAGTCCAGTTGTCTATGTTGGAGAAAAGCCCAGCCACTTCAGCACCTGGGTTAGTCTCTTCAATCCCATCCCCTTTGAGGACCATGCCAGTGTCACACAGCTCTGAGACGCGGCATCCTCTCAGCTGAAGGGGCTCGCTGCTGGACTGAGCTTCCTGCAAATCCTCAGCTGCCTCACTGACTTGGAAATCCAGGGACTGCATGGGTAGCTTGGCAAGCAGCCAGAGCGTCACACCTAGTTTGCACACAGGGCAGCAGATCACAGCTGTCCTGATGCAGTCAATGGGAATCCTCCACCTAGAGCCGAACAGGATGAGCAGATTGCATGCTGGGAGCTGCAATGC
Organism: Gopherus flavomarginatus; assembly: GCF_025201925.1. NCBI lineage: Eukaryota > Metazoa > Chordata > Testudines > Testudinidae > Gopherus > Gopherus flavomarginatus. Next base: position 166,468,595 of record NC_066618.1, on the reverse strand, counting down.
CTCCATGTTACAAATGGCTGCATTGCAGGGTATGTCTACACTGGGAGCTGGCGGGGGATTGCCAGACAAGGAGATCTACCAGACCTAGTTCTGAGAGTGGAGCTGGGCTAGAAGGAGTGGCTAGCCACCCCGACATCATGCCTTGCATAGGTAGGTGCTCGGGATGGCTACCCCCTGCGCAGGACCAGCGCTAGGGGTTTGAGCGCCCTAGGTGGACGGCAATTTCGCCGCCCCGTGGGCTGGTCCTGCGGCTCCGGTGGAGCTGCCGCAGTGATGCCTGCAAGAGGTCCACCGGTGCCGCGCGAGCAGCCGACCGTCCGCAGGCACCACTGCGGCAGCTCCACTGGAGCTGCGGAGCACCGGACCCTCCGCAGGCACCACTGCGGCAGCTCCACTGGAGCCGCCTGCCGCCCCCTCCAGCAAAATGGCGCCCACCAATTATTCTGGCGCCCTAGGCGATTGCCTAGGTTGCCTAAATAGTAGCGCCGGCCCTGCCCCTGAGGCCACTCTCGCTGCTGCAGCGACATGGTTTTTAGAAAGCTAGCATGGGTATGTCTCACCCCAGCTCAAAGCTGAGACATTACTTCAATGGCTCTCCCTGGACTCCCCTGCACATCCAGCTCCCTCTTTCTTTCATTATGGACATTCTCTCTCTAAGCCTTGCCCACTCTGCTCCCTCCCAGAGGGGTGTTGCTGCTTGCCGTTGATGGGGAGGACAATGACCTTGGTTCCAGTCCCATGCAGACTCCTTGACATGCCTGATTCTAGTTTTCCTCTGTGGATAACTAGCTACTTTTCACCATGGGAGACGAGCGCGTGTTGAGCAGGAGACAGGGGATCCGGAGCACTGGAAAGGAGACCAGGCCAGTGTAGGACGCAGCCAGTCTCAGTCTCCCAAAGGTCTCTGCATGGTGATGGTTAAGATGCACAGGTTGTGAAACCCATCACCTAGTGCGGTGTGTCTGGCTTGCTGTGTCCCTCTGATCAAAGAGGCTGAATAGGGCAGTGTCCCTTGTACATGCTCCCTCGCTAATTAAAAGAAATTAGCAGTAAATAATTCACAGCTGCAAACTTGGGCTTCTGAAGCCTGTGATAAGTGGTGTCCCCAGTGCAAGGCTGGGCTGGCAGACAGATGCAGCAGTCTCCCACTGAGCCACTTTCCACAGAGAGCAAGAGAGAGCTCCTGTAAGGCCTTATCCCAATCCCCATCCTTAGGCAGTGTCAGCCTGGCTCTGTGTCCTGGTGTGGGACCAGGGAGAACCTGTCTGTCAGTGCTGAGAGCTGGGGGGGCTGAGCTGAGGAGCAGGGTAGGGACGAGTCCTGCCCACCACGTCCCCAATCTCTGGCTGAACCTGCTCTGCAGGAGGCATTGGGCTAAAAGGGAAGCTAGGTCTTGGAAAGCGGAGGCCCCTGGGCTGAGGGGATGGAGCACTCCACCCTATCTCCAGTGACATTATGGGAGCACCCAGGGCCCAGTGCAGATCAGGGCCTCATTGTATGGGGCACTATCGAGAGTCTCTGCCCTAGAGAGCTCACAATGCAGGGTCAGGCAGGCAGCACACTTAGCTCGGATTCCATTCCCTCCTCAGATGGCGACTCCTCAGGGTTCTCTGAAGGCCAGAGGCAGCAGGAACTAACCCTTGTCCTCCTCAGAGCAAGTCCAAACAGGCTCCACCACCTTCCAGGATGCAGAACATTTCCAGAGCAGCCAGCTCTTCTCCCTGTGTTACCATCACCACAGGCGGGTTACGTCTATTCCCCAGAGTTTACGTTCCTGTGTCAATGGGAAATGTGATCCCTGGAACACCGGGCTCATTAAGCTGGGCCTAACAGCCTCTCAGGAAAGGCAGCCCTGATGACAAGTCAAGGCTACGGTCACCAAAAGAAACATGCAGCATTCCTGTGCTGGCTGGCCTGGCTATCGAGTGACAGACAGCAGCTCATCTGTCATTCCCAGGTGCAGCTGGCCCTGGGCACTTGCTGCAGGGCCTGTTCCTGGGCTGTGGCTTGGGTTACTTTGGACAAGGGAACGCACGGTCCCTGGAGCATGACACCTGAAATCAGGGCCAGCTTTAGGATGTGCAGCGCCCGATTCAAAAGAGCTGCTGCCGAAATGCCACTGAAGATGGCAGCAATTCAGGCGGCAGCTCAATCAGTTGCCGCTGTTGCCGGTGGCACTTTGGCGGAGGGTGTGGAGCCCTCTTCCGGATGCTGCGGGGCCCTCTTAGTCATGGGAATTGGGGGAAATCACCCTAAAGCCAGCTCTCCCTGAAATGCTCTGACTCCAGCTGCTGGAAGGAAGCCAGGTGGCAGCAGGGCATCCAGCAGCAGGCTGCCAGCCAGGAAAGAGAGCGTCCAGTGGCACAGTGGATCCCACTCTGAGGAAAGCAGCTCCAGAGTTGGGGGTATGGCCGGGAGAGTCTCCTCAGCAAGGGGCCCAGGATGCAAACTCGTCTGCGTGGCTGGTAGAGGGGAGTGGGAGCCTGTGAGGGAGACATTCTTCCCCAGCGTGTTGGAAATAAATCACCGAGCTCCCCGGCAGCATCTGCCATGGCTGAGTTCCTCAGCTGTTGGCTGTGAGATGCCACATATCACAACAGTGTCTGCCAGCTGGTCTGATAGGGACCCCTTGTCTCTAGAGTGGCTGGGAAGGAGGGGCCACCCCCAGCGATGGGCAGACTTCCAGGGGCTCTGCTGGCATAAGAGGCAGACTAAACTGCACCACAAGGGGCGGGAAAGAAGAAAAGTAAAGAGACACTTGCAAAGAGGGTGAAGGAAGAGAGAAAGACGCACGCTAATAGCGAAATCAATAGCCCCTCCACTGCTGTAACCTGGGCACATCCTCCCAGCCTTGCTTTCGGGATGACAGGCTGGATGACCCCCCAGCTCCAAACCCCCCCTTTGCAGCTGGACACCCTAATGTCAGTGTTGCCACTGCCCCTCTTGGCCCCTGAGGACTCCATAATGGGCTCTCTGGCCTCAGACACGCTCCTCCTTGGGACTGGTTTTTTACAAAACGAAAATGAGTGCAAAGAATCTATAACAAAATCCCCAGGCATTGTCCATTTGTCACCCCCTGCACGTTATCCTGAACATCACACAGCATCTGGTCTGTCGGCATAGTATGAACCACACTCCAGCAGCTCACCCCTAGGCTCATCTTCAGTCAGAGAGCAGCCAACCCAGCCCTTCCCAATAGGAACAGCACTACCCTCACCACTTGCAGTTCATCCTCTCCAGGGAGCATCCCTCATGCCCCCTGTTCCATCTCAGACAGGCCCCCAGGTGGGCCCAGTCACTGTCCCCCTGGCCCTCAGCCCTCTCTGGGCCTCTGGTTCCAGCTCAGAGAGATCAGTGGATAAGCCCCTCTGCTGCTCCCCTGCCTTCAGCCCTGTCTCAGGGAGATCAACTAGCAAAACGCTGTGCTGCTCTCACTCTTCCACCAAATACCTCCTTTAGCTTTCTTCACAGATCTTCTCCTTTCTGACTTGTCCTGATCCTTTATAAGCTGCACATGCTGCCCCACCCTCTGACTGGCCAAACTGGCAGCACCTGTTCTGGCACAGGGAAGCTGGACTTGCTTCATTTAAATGGGTCAGCCACCCTGTAACAGGCACCTTCCATTCCCCCACAGAGCCCCAGCCCCGTCCATCCCACCATACCAGACAGGCTGCCCCTGGAGCTAGTGGGGTGTTAGTTTTCATGGCATTCTCCTTAGGGACAAAAATCAGCTAAAATTTCCACTCACTCTCTTTTTGCAAACCCCCAAACTAGTGAAATTGATTTGCAAAACCCCATCTTCATGCACCCTGGCCTGGCTCCTTTTCCAGCTCTGGCTCCACCTCATCGATTCTCCACCGTGGTCCGAATCCCACCTGGAATCCCGACTTGCTTCCCCATTTCTCTGTCCCTCAAATCAAGCCATAAAATTCAGAACCAGAATGGGCTGCATGAGGTGCCCAGAGCCAGGGGGGTTAGTTCAGGCCTATACCAACTGTGCACTCATCAAACTCTGCAAAGCACATTGTAGGAAAGGCTTTATGCAGCAGCAGCTGTCCCGGATCCTGCAGAGTGGGGCAATTGGCCTGGCATTCAGCAGTAGATGAGGCAAATAGCCATGCGATATTTGGAACAAAAGAGTGGGACCAGTTCCCGGGCCCAGTCCGGAGAGGTGCTGAGCACCCAGAGTACTCACTGATTTGGGAGCTGACCTGCAGCATTAACAATGATCCCCTGCCTTCTCATCACCCACTGTGCTGGCAGGAGCATGCATTCAGTGGGGCTCAGCACAGCACTGGTCAGGATCTGGCCCCTAAGTGACAAGAAGGGGGCAGGAGCTGGGTGGGGGACACAGGAGGCTGAGGTGGGTGGCAGGCGCAGGTGACATATCAAAGCAGATTCCAGACGGGAGGGGGCAGGTTTAGTCACCAGCTGCAGTTTGCTTCACGTGTGGGAGGCATCTTCGTTCCGGCCTCACCAGGGTCATGTGGGTTTGGCAAAACAAACGGGCAAACTCTATGCTCTCCTCTCTAAATACAGTGGGCTCTTCAGCGCTGTCTAGACAGGAAGGGAGGCTGTGACTGGGAGAAAACTCCCATTGTCAAATGGGCCAGGCAGCCAGTGCTGGGAACCCGGAGAAAATCAGCAACCAAAATATTTACAGATGTGCCTGATAAGTTCCCTCTTAAAGGGGACATAGACAGTGAGAGAGACTGATCAGAGTGCCAGTGCAGGGGGCAGGGAGAGCCAGCAAACCCTGGGGAAATGGGACAGAACAGAGCTCTGCCTGTGACGAAGGAAAGGAGTAGGGGACAAGGCAAGGCTGAAGGGGGAGCGGGACAGGGCTGAGCCAGAGCAGCAGGGTAAATGTGAGCATTGGGGATGTGACAGTGCAGCACGAGGTCCCACCACCCCCGTCCATTAAGTGCCCTGCTCCTGGGCTTAATTTGTAATGAAAGAGGGGCTGGGGCTCAAGCAATTTTTTAACTTTCATAACTGATGTACCAGGCCCAGAGGTGCTGGGGCTCTGACTTGGCAAGCCCTGCCACAAATTAAGCCCTGGCTGCTTCCATTGTTTTCTCTCTCGCTCTCTCTCCCACTTTCCCCTCTGTCTTTCGATTCCATCTTCCCTCCTGTGCCTCGGTTTTCAGCAGGGTGAATAAAAATCAATGATTTTTTTAATTTAAATTGGATTTTTTTGATAAAATGCTTTTTGAGAAATAAAGATAGTTTTAATTAAGATACATTATAGCTCAAAGACATCTCTTCATGGGATAGGGGTTATAAATTCTAATTCTATAGTATGAGACAATATATTCATGCAATGTTTAAGAAAAGTTTTGTAAATGAGTTCCAATAGTTCATGGATTAGGGACCCAATTTTATGGGGTCCCAGGGGCTTCTGCATAGATTATTTAGGTTAATCTTTCTATCTACCCAATGGGACTCAGTGCTCAGTCTAGAAGATGCCATCAGAGATGCTTAGTTTTGCAGTTTCACAAACTGTGGATTTGTGTCTCCAGAGATAACATGCTTGTTAACAGCAAAAATGTTTTTAAATAAATATATATGTAGAGGTGAGAAATAGCAAACCTCAACCTTATTGTCCCTCTGCAAATTTGTGTACACAGAGTCAATCCCTTATCTCTCTCTAAAAGTGCAAAGTTTCAAAAGTTCAATGAATAGAAGATTGTTTGGGTCGGGATAGATCTGGACAAGGAGAAGAAGTCTGGAGATAAATGTGAGAAGTGAGGGATGTATGCTTGTTTTGTTAAAATATTATATGTTTGCTGCTGAAAAAAATCCAGAACACTTAACGTTGTTGCTTTACTTAAATAAAACAATTTAAAAGTCTGTTTGGTGATGTTCTCCTCCTAATACAGCATGGCAAGAAAATCCTCCAAATATTAATGATTAACCTGTTGAATTGGAGATAGTTCACCTCCCAGTGACCTCATAAATATCTGCTTCAATTACCTTTGGTAAATGAAATAACCAAACAATCATTCCTTTTCTGATATAGCTGTAAAACTCACCTGAAAAGTTTTCAAAATAAAATCACTATTTAAAAACGTATAGTGTGTAACTTCTAAAAATGAAACCTACATCTATCCCTGAGTTGTGAAGTATATGTATTAAGGTTACTTATAACAACCCACAAGAATGCACTTTTATGTAAAAAACCACGATTAAATCGAGCCTTCCTGACTAGTGTTTTAAATCAAATCCACCCTGATTTTTAGGGCTCATCTCTGACTGGAGGCCCAGTGCTGAACTCTGAAGCTGGGTGCTGGGCAGTAGCTCTCATACCACGGCCTTGTCCGCCAGGGACACACCAGAGCTCTGGGGATCCTGGTCAGACTCCCCCATTTAACTGCCAATGTGTCCAGCACTAGGATCCTGGCTCCCAAACCCAAATGTCCTCTTACTTGTTAGTTACCAGTGGGGCTCTACAATCAATGGAGAGGAGGCTCAAAGCTGGAGCCACCTGGCGACCTCCATGCCCTTGGGATCAGCTTCTCTTTTGCCAATGGCTAATGTGCATTGAAATCTACATTTGCCGGGGGTGGGGGAGGGGGTAGAGGTCATGTCTATTGGCCTCTGCTTGAGAACATCAGGGTCCTGCGGAATCCCCAGCGGGCCAGGAGCCTTTGCAGCAAACACAAGTGGCTCAGTAATGATGCAGCAGAAGGGAAACCAGAAGGTGCCAGCGAGCAGCAGGTCCCCAGGCTGCTGCTGCCCTGCTTGAGTCAGCTCTTTTCACTGCCATCATTTTCATGCCTGATCCTCTTTGCAGCAGAGTGCATCTGGTGATCATTCCTGAGCTGAGACAGGACTGTGTTCTACACCCCCTCTTCTACATCCCCCAGGGCCGGCTTTAGGCCAATTCCACCAATTCCCTCGAATCGGGCCCCGCGCCTAAGAGGGCCCCGCGTCCAGTGTGAATCTCTTCCCTGGCTAGAGGTGCCTTTTTAATTTTTACTCACCTGGCGGCGCTCCGGGTCTTCAGCAGCACCTCGGCGGTGGGTCCTTCGCTTGCTCTGGGTCTTCGGTGGCACTTCGGCAGCGGGTCCTTCAGTGCCGCCGAAGACCTGGAGCGAGTGAAGGACCCACTGCCGAAGTGCCGCTGAAGACTCGGAGCACCGCCCGGTGAGTACAAGCCCCACGTGTTTTTTTTACCTTTTTTTTTTTTTTTGTGTCATCACTGCCAGGGCCCCGTCAAAACTGTTCGAATTGGGCCCCACGCTTCCTAAAGCCAGCCCTGACATCCCCTACCTAAGCTCTGCTGCCCTGGACTCAGTTCTCCTGTATAGCCACACTGGGCCGGCACTCTGCATCATGCTGCCAAGTTTGAGACACGCTATAGGGAGCCATGGACACAGGGCATGTCTCTGGGGTGATGCCAGGCCTTCACTGCTCCTATCCTAGGAGCCGGGCTGCTGATAGCAGGATCACTTCCCTTTTAATTCCCAATGGGACCCTGTGTGGTCTACTGCCCACTCTTCACTACTGCCTCCTACCTGGTCGATGAGGATGGATGGTACACGAGACCTGCCCACACTCCTTCATACCTACCAGGTAGTGAGAGCCATTGGGAGGAGGGTCCATGCAGCTTCCTTCTTCTCTGGTCAGCTGCCTCCACCTGCAGCGCAAGGTTCCCCAGCTCACCTGGCAGCTCCTGTAACTCTGCAGGGGTGCAGCTAAGCCAGGAGAGAGGGTGCAGCAGGGGACAATGGCTAATCCAAGCCTGGCAGGGCCCACCGGTGTTCCCATCTGGGCAGTACCAAGGAGCTGTGAATGTTTTCCAGCCACAACAGAAGACTCATATTATGAGGATGCTCCCGCTCCACTCACAGCCCCCCATGCACCCAGGGGTGGCTCCGGGCACCAGCGCTCCAAGTGCTTGCCTGGGGCGGCAAGCCGCGGGGGGCGCTTTGCTGGTTGCCACTAGGGCAGCAGGCAGGGTGCCTTCGGCAGCTTGCCTGCGGAGGGTCCGCTGGTCCCGCAGCTTCGGCGAAGGAAGCTGTAGGACCAGCGGACCCTCCATACGTGGGGCGGCAAGTCTAGAGCTGCTCCTGTATGCACCCTCCCTCTATCCATCCTTCTCCAGTGCTTCTTGCTCGTCAGCTCTGTTGCATAGATGGCAGCTAAGGTGCTGTTATACAATGCACCAGAATTGGGGGGTGGGAAAGGACATCCTTTCTGAGCCCTGGACCAGTCCTGGAGGTTCAATTGCTCTTAGCTCGTGCTCCATAAACCTCCTATTATCCAGCCCGTTTTAGACTCCAGGCACTGGATTCTGTCTTCCTGCAGCTCACGTCATCTCCCTGAGCTACTTTAAATTTACCTGCCATTAACTTGGGCCAGTGACCTCAGCCCCATCCTGTGGGACCGTCAGGTCTCTGCACTCCTCAGCGAACTTTGCTTCTGCTCTGGCAGTGCTCTCCAGTAGTTTCCTGGCAGAGACAAGCATTCACTGCTTCTTGCCAGCACATTACACTCCATTCTGCAGCCCCGGCCCCTGGAAAACGCAACAACCTCCCCCGAACACCAGCAGCACCGAGTAGAAGGCGGCATCTCGCTCGTAACCCATTGATCTGCAAACTCACTGCAGGAGCAGCACAGCACCAGCAGCAGAGCAGATGGGCGGGTGCTGCAATGGGCTCCATCAGGTTCCTGAGTCCAGGAGACCTCGAGAGCTGAACATTGGCATCAGGTTTCCAAACAGTGGGAGCCCAGCAGCAAGTGGCACAAACGGCTCCAGAACTTTTCTGCTCCTAGGGCCTGATCCAGAGCCCATTGTAGTCTCTGTGCGTTTTGGATCAGGCCCTTAACCCCGCCACAAAGCTTGCCCAGACGCTCTGCCAGCTGGTGGGAGCATGTTGTCCAGAGGACACCCCTCCACATCAGTAACTTTAAAAGCCACAGAGGCAGGTTTGTGGAAATGAGGAGTGAGTATCAGGCAGGGGCAGGATTTAAAGACCAGGATTAGGAGCCTGAATCTGAGGCAAGAAGGTGGATGTAACATCACAACCCTATGAAGAATCTGCATCCCTGAGTGGTTCCATCAGTCCATTTCCCAGCCTCCCACTCCGATAGCCTGGGGCTGCCCCTGCTGGCAGGCTGTTCTGCATACAAAACACACTGCACAGCGCAATCCATCACATATGGCAGAAGATCCAGGGGAGTGATCCACTAGGTTCCTGTCTAACCTGGAGCCTGAAGAGCGTCCCAAAGGCCCAGGGATATTGAAACCAATTCCTAGGCACAAAGGGTCACGTTTCCTCCTTGTCAGGCTTCAGAGCTGTTCTGTTTGCTTTATGTTGCTTTAATTTAAGGCCCTTAAAGGAGAACGACCTCCTTCCTGGTGTTTTTGTTACTCGGTTGTGGCTTTTCACTCTAAATATCAGAGGGTTGCTAGAAAGAAAGAAAGAAAGAAAGAAAGAAAGAAACCCAGCTCTAGGTAGTGGGAGAGAAACCATAGCCCGTGGGTAATGACACAGGTATAGTCTTTCTCCTGATGAAAGAAGCTGACACAGAACTTCTAAAAGACAGTGTGCAGAAAATGCTATTATCAGATTATCTGCGTGGTGGAATCTCTGCAGCGACAAGAAAGCAGAAAGTTTAGATCCTCTGGATTCCAGAGATAAACAACAGGTCCAGGGCCCCTCCCGAGCAGAACAGCAGCCAGCCCTGCTAATGCCAAGCCTCTGGGAATGTGGAGCCAAACGGAGCATGGCTGCGGGAGTGGGCGGGATTCTTGGAGTATTAGATGTCCCTTGGCTTCCTTGAGTGGAAGGGATTGCTCTGAGCAGCCCAGGTTTTTCTTTTCTCTTGGCAAGTTTCTCAGTTCTAAAAGAATCCGAGTGGCTTAGTCCAAATTCTGTCTAGCCCAGTAAACACAGTTCTGCAAACCTGCTGCTCTTTAAAGACAAGGCCAAGAGGGACTCAGTTCTAAACGATCTGGGAACCAGCTTGGGGAAGCTTCTTGAGCAAACGGCAGATAAAAGCAGCCTAATATCACAAGGAGAAACAGATGTTTGGTCAGAACAACAAACCCTGCCATCCCAGCTTGCTGTCAGCCTGGGACATGCATTGTGCTGCCTTTCCCAGCAGAGAGTCCCTGAGATAACCAAGTGCAGCCGGCAAGCCCGGGTCAGAGCAATAGCGTGGGACAGCTGCATGTGATGGCGGCTGGCCTGCACCTTCCAGGGATGCCCAGGGAGGCTGAGACCTGCAGAGACTCTCTGCACAGCTCAGGTCTGCACTAGAGAGGAGGGGAGCTGCAGGTCTAATGGGCTGGGCTTGGCCTGGCAGCCACACTTGATCACTGCATCAATAGCTGTTAGGGAACTGGGATCTGGTCCCATGCTCATGAACCCTGCTTTCCTTGACAGCTCTGGGATAAGCATTCGGGTCTGTTCCACAGCCATGGTAGTCAATGGAAAGACACTTACTGGCTACGCTTCATCACCTGAGAACTGGAGGCAGGCCTGAAACAGCACTGTGCGCTGCTGTCATGATTGCCACATGCACGGCTTACAGCATCTCACCAGTCCGGCCAAGTTATATCCCCCCAGCAGCTGGTGAAACCGAGGCACAAAGAGGGGAAAGGTTGTGCCCAAGGTCACACAGTGAGTAGGTGGCAGAGCCAGCATTAGCTCTTCTGATTCCCACTTTGAACCCACGGGAACCCCACAGCTCCTGGCTTGTTGGTGGCAGTGTCTGAGAGCTGCCTCGAGATGCACCGGACAGCAGTTTACTAGATTACCTGGCTTTCAGTGAGAGCTCCTAGCAACACCTTTCATGAGCACATCTCAAGTCTCAGTCAGCATAGTTTGAACGACCCCCCCAGGTAGCCTGAGAGCCCTTAAGCTGCTGTGCACTAGGCACCTTCAGGAAAACTTTGTTCTCTCTGTCCCCCAAGTCAACCACTGAAAAGCTCTGATACAAAGCCTCCCACTACCTGTGTCCCTCCAGAGGGTTTGTAGAGGTGTGTGGGCTCACCTCTGCGGCAACTCCTGCTGATCTGTTCCAGGAATTAGCTTTCCAACCTCCGGAGTGCCCTCTGCAGGCCAGTGATCTGCTGCCTCTTGGCCCCCGTGCCCCTTTATCTGGGGTGCTTCCCCCTGGCAGTAACCCCTTTCTCTTTGGGTCTTCCCTTCCCAGGGACACCCAACCCATTATCCCCATCTCACCTCAGTATAAGGCTACTGCCAGTCATCATCTAGCCACCATGCCCTGGGACAGACTGCAGTATCAGCCTACTCATCACTGGCAAGGTTGGATTTGGACCTGCTACCTTTGCCAACCCCTGGGCTGCCCTCTGCACCTCCTAGTACCCCTTGGCCTTGTGCTAGGCCGCAGCCTGGGGCTTTTCAGGCTGGAGCTCCCCAGCTCCTTTGCCTTGTCTGCCCTGCCCCGCCCCGCCCCGCCCCGCCCCGCCTCTCCTCTCCTCTCCTCTCCTCTCCTCTCCTCAGCCAGGTCCATCTCCTTCTACAGCTAAAGAGATTCTGCTTGGGCCTCTGGCTCGCAGCCTTTTATGGGGGTCAGCTGAGCCTGACTGGGGCTTGGCCCCAGCTGAGCCTACTTTCCCCAATCAGCCCAGGCTTCTTGCCCCAGCCACAGCCCTCTCCTGGGCTGTTTTCCACCCTGAAGGGCAGAAGCGGGTAACCACCCTGCTACAAGATCAATTATTAATATAAGGAGAGAGAAATGTCCCAGGGCTGGAAAATCCCAGGCCAAGGGGCCAGTCTATCCAACCTCGAAACTTCAGAGGGTGTTTAGTCTAAATGACTTTGGTCGGCTTCATCAGCTTATTCCCCTGGCTTCCCAGGAGTGGTGTGGCAAGTTCCTTTCCAGCTCACCTTTTATTAATGCCTGCTCTGTATTAGCAAGTCCCGGTGCTGTGGGATACGGGAGAAGGCAGCTTTGCATAAAAGTTCCAGGTTAATCAAAGTGGGAGCCTGTGTTTGTGCGTTGCTCATTTCCAGAGCAAATGCACTTTATTTACAATCCAACGCATGGAGCCTTTTCCTGCTTGTGACGGGGGGAGAACTGCACCTGAGACCAGGGAAACATCTGGGTTCTTTTTGCTCCTTATACCATCACGTAATGCAAGAAAAGATCCCGGAGTCTGAACTTAGCTGGGGAGAGTCTGATCATGAGCGAGGCAGGGTAGAAACCAGTTAATTCTCCTGCAGCTAGACAGGCTTCTCCTGAGGAGTCACAGGATCAGCTGTGCGCTCTGCCCTTAGAGCCTAGTATACAGCACTTGTTCCAGTGCAGCCCCTTCCACCTAACTAACATCCCCCTAGATATCCCCATCCTCCCCAGGGGAAAGGCTTTTTCCATTTAAATCTCAGCAGTTCTCCCCCAACCAGGGCAGGTCCCTCTCTCCCTCATGCTTCGCAAAGCACAGTCAGCAGGCGGCAGCTTGGTGGCTTTCAGAGCAACTCAGCCACAGAGCAGATACCTCAAAGGAGGCAGTCAGGGCACCATCACTGTAGAACTTTGAATGTGAGGTGAGGTTCAGAGCAAGAGTCTGTCTACAGGACAGACGCTCCAGCCACGGTGCTGCAGACACGTAGTGCAGCGACACAGGGGGGTTCTGTTGTTGTGATTATTCCACCCCCTCGAGCTGTGAGAGCTAGACTGATGGAAGAATCCTTCTGTCAACCTATACTCTATATCAAGGCTTAACTTCGTCTCTCGGGGGGGAGACATAGCTAGGGCAACCTAGGCTTTAGGTGTAGACCAGGCCCTTGTGAGGATGGCATGGTGAGCAGGAAAATATGGGGTGTGAAGAGAGGAGCTGGGGAGGGGTCTGGAAATGAAAGCGCAGGGCTTGGGAGCAGGAGGGGGCAAGCCTGGCTGGCCCAAATGGCCTTCTTTGCCTCTCTTTACAGAGCATGGGAATGGCCACACTGGATCAGAGCCACGGTCCCTCTACCCTGTATCTGGTCTGTGACAGTGGCCAGAACTAGGTGCCTCAGAGGAAGGCATGAGAATCACACAGCGAGCAGATGTGGGATAATCTGTCCCCCGCAAGAAAATGAAGTTTGTTTCCCCGCTACCCCAAAGCATTTCTCTGGCCTGCAACGTGGCTCTGGGAGACCTGCATTTCCCCCAGTGGGCCTGCAGCCCTCCCTCAGGGGCAGCAGACAGCAGGTGATGAGCAGGCCTGGCACGGCCCTTGCAGCAAAAGACCATTTTGCTGGCACTGTTGAGAAGAGGTAACCTGCACCCCGCAACAAGTCTGCTAGCTCCACTGCTGCAGCTGAACAGTTTATTCCGAAGCCCATCTGCTGCTCCATCGCCTGCACGCTGAGCAGGCCAGGTGCTTGGGGCAGGATAGCAAGAGGAGGTCACAGCTATTAACCCAAGTACCTTTATCTGCAAGGTCCTGATCCAAAACCGACAGAAGTCAATGGGAGTCTTTTTACAGATCAAACCCTGAGGATGGTGATCAATGGACAGGGGGAAAGCAAGCAGAGAAGCCACAGGGCTACGGGCACCTGCTACTATCCCGATGGAGCTGCTGATGTGACCCAAGGCGAGGGACAGGAGCCAGTGTGGTGTGTATTGCTCCTGTAGCTCAGGCAGCACCTACTGACCTTCAGTCCCCTAGCTACATAGCCCATTCATACTGCAGAATCCAGTGCTGCCCATGGTTCCCGGGCAGCCAGGTCACATAGGGCAGGGGCCATCTGTGTTCTCACAAGTGAAGCAGAGTCAGGCTGTAGACTCCGATGAGAGTCCTCCAAAGAACATAAAGATTCTGTAGGAAGTGCTGATTCAGTAGGTAGCTTTCTTAAGGTGCCTAAGGGATGTGATGCTGCTGGAGGTGCTGTCCCTTGGATGGGACGTAAACCCAAGGTCTCAATCACGTAAGTCTCATAAGGACAGAGTGTTACTGCTGGTATCCTGGACAAAATCCAGTCCAGGCGACTACATTCTGCCTCCTTGAGTTCCACCACCCATATTCTTCAATTCCTGTCCTAACGCGCAGTTGTGTTCAGCCCCAAAGCTGGCTGTGTTTTAGTGGTGAGTAAAGGGATCCCTGCGGACAGAGAGGTGAATTCTGTGCTGAGCTATATACCCTCCAACTCCATGGACTTAAGAATCAATGCAAAACTTGCTCCATAACTTAAACAATCAGTTCTCACAGTCTGTAAAGTGCCTTGGGATCCACTTGATTGACAGGCTGTTGAAATCTAGGGCTGGATCCTCAACTGATGTAAATTGGCATAGCTCCACTGAAGTCAACCTAGCTGCATCAGCTGGGGACCTGGCCCATTAGGCCATCATCATTCATCCATGACAGCCTGGAATCCTCTGCTGACTGATCTCACCCAGGAGCCCACACTGTCACCTGGGGACCTGGCCAGCTCAAAAATGTATGGAGAACATTGGAGCTGAGATAGTGAGCAGAGCACTAGACTGGGCCTCTGGAAACCTGGGTTCAGTTGCTGGCTCAGATGCAGATTCCCTCTGGGACCATGGGTAAGTCACTCAGTCTCGCTCTCTCTTTGCTCCCATCTGTCATGGGGGAATGATCCTTTGCTTCCACACAGAGATGAATGCTGGTGAGGTGCTGTGATACCACAGTGGAGGGGGTCATACAAGGACCTAGACAGAAGCCTGCATGCCTGACTTGCTACCACGGAGAACTCAGGAGGCGTCTGCCTGCCAGGGCCGGTGCAACCATTTAGGTGACCTAGGCGAACGCCTAGGGCACTAGGATTTGGGGGGCACCATTTTCTTCAGCAGTGACCGCGGCGGCTGGATCTTTGGCCGCCCTGGTCTCCACTGGCATTTAGGCGAAGGGATCTGGGGCAGGGGAGCGCAGGGAAGGCCGCCTGAAGCAAGTAAGCTTAGGTGCCGCAAGCCTGGGAGGAGGGAGAAGTGAAGCAGCGATGGCATGCTCGGGAAGGAGGCGGGACAGGGGTGAGCTGGGGCACGGGAGGTGCCTCAGGGTGGGGGGTGGTGAGCTACTGCAGGGGGGGCACCTCAGGGTGGAGGAGGGAGCTGCTGCGGGGGAGTGGGCGCCTCAGGGCGGGGGCTCAGGGACAAGAGAAGGCGCAAGGTTGAAGTTTCGCCTAGGGCGCGAAACATCCTTGCACCGGCCCTGCTGCCTGCCCTGCACCAACGTGAATGCCGAAGATCCTTTGGGTCCTTCCGAATGGGGGCAGGCCCCTGCATGTGCACAGAGCAATCAGTGCTCGGCAGGGGACAGACAGACTCTTTGGTGAAGGAACCACCTGCTTTTCCCTCACTAGCAGTGACAGGTGACAGTCTCCATTTGTGTGGCGCTCACCGCATCAAGACTCAGACAACAGACAGAGCTGCTCATGGCGTTGGAATGTGCCCTGTGGTTACTGTTGAGCCTTGTGATGTCTGAGCCCCGGGAACAGAAGACGGGATAAGAGAAGTGCCCTAGAAACACTATTACAGCTCCCAAGGCTGGGAGCCGTGTCCTGCAGGGATTGATTTAGCACCTCCCGACATTGGATTGATCAGAGACAGCTAGAGAGCAGCACCTGTCCAGATTCCGCTACTCAGACTCCTCCTGAGTAGTGCTTACTCCCCCCTGAATTCGGAGGGACTATGCGCAGAGCATGGTGCCCCTCCATGCAAACAAATCCCTGGAATCTGCCCTCTTGCTAAGCCTCTGTGCATGCCCAGTGTGAGCGAGGTGCTTCCAGAGGCCTGAGCAGTGTCCGGATGAATGGAGTGTTAGTGCAGCTAATGAAAAGTGCTGGGCGTCTCTGCTGAGTGCTTATAAAACATTACAGCCCCTCCAAGAGACAGGAGCAACTGGAATGGCCTGACACTCGTGCATCAGGCTCGGTTTCCAGATGAGAGAGAGAAGGGGATGTCAAGCAAACAAAATTAATTCCCTTCTGCAAATCAATCAGAGGCCAGAAGTCAAATGTTTCTCACGCAGAAAATACACTACAGTGAATAATTGTCCCCAAGGAAGTGTTCCACCAAGCGCATTTCCAAGGGTGCACTGTTAACCTCGGAGCAAATTAAAGAAGACTCTCTATGGCCCGAGGGCTGGGGAGTTGAGACAAGTGTTCAGGCCCCTCAGAGCTGATTATCTGTTACAGTAAATTACAGTCAGATGGCAGTTTGTAGGAGAGCTGTCTGGCTCCTGGTGCCAGCTCTAGTTCCGAGGGCTGGAAGTCACTGAGATGTTCACACAAGTTACGTGGATCCCAGCAGGTCCTGGATGCCACGCACCTCAGTTCTCATGCAATCTCACTGTAAGATCTGAGATACTTTACATCAGAATTCTGGGAGAATAATCTGGAGGCAGGACAATTGGGGAGTGACCGGCAATCCCACATCCGACAGTTCCACAAAGGTGCCAGGCATGTGCCTCTCACCCGGGAGTCCCCAAGGGACAGGTTTGCAGAAGAGACTGGTGCCCATTTAAACACCACCATTAATAACTGGATTTTTTATAGAGTTCCATGAGATGGGTAAATGGCGGGTGCTGAGCTCTTCTGGAAAACTGGCCCTTACTTCCGTGCCAAAATGGGAGCCAAGCTCCTTTGAAACTCTGCCCCACGTGCCAGCCACCAGCCATGGGGAGTTGCAGCAGGTCACTTGTGCAAGGCTAATGTGTCTCTGCTGGGCATGGCCTCTCTCCGTCTATCTCCCTCAGTCCCTGACTGCCAGAGCCCCACTCTGTTACTGAGCAGGACAGTGGCACAGCCTCCTCCAATGTCCCTGCCAACAATCCTTCAGGACAGACTGAGGCCCAGTGGTAGCAGGAATGTGTGTGTAGGCGGGGGGCAGGGGGACTTAGCCTGCCATTGCCCACACATGCTCTGGGATCTCAGGGGGACTCTGGGACCACCACACTGGGTTGCCAACTCAGTGCTTTTCACTGGCATGGCAGTCACTAAAGAAGCCAAAGGAGGAACCCAGCCATTCCCCAGGTGCTGGAGCCCCACTCAGAGGTGCTGTATATTTGGGGGAAGCTCCCAGGGAAGGTTATTCCCAAGCAGTCCTTGTTTTTATGTGATGGCTTCAACGGGCAGCCATTTCCATCTGTCTCCAACACGGGCTTTCTCCGCCTTCCAAAATGACCAAAGCACCTGAGCCGTCACTCAGGTAACACGGCGCAGTGGAGATTTCAGCTGAAACTTGGAGGCCAATTTAGTTTGGCTCCTAAGGTCAAGCAGCAGCACTGATGGCTTGTACTTGAATTCACTCACCATCACAAGGGGCGTGACTAGTGCTGCAATCTTGGTCTTTCCTGCTAGTGAGCTCTAAACGTAGCACCAGAGGCTGTGGATAACTATGTGTAACAGTCTGAGGTAGATTTCTAGTTGCAAGCGCAGGGTGATAAAACCTAACCATCCC
Organism: Gopherus flavomarginatus; assembly: GCF_025201925.1. Taxonomy (NCBI): domain Eukaryota; kingdom Metazoa; phylum Chordata; order Testudines; family Testudinidae; genus Gopherus; species Gopherus flavomarginatus. The sequence goes on along the minus strand of NC_066618.1, from coordinate 166,451,216 downwards.
ACGGAGCTGCTGTTCAGCTGTGAAACTTTCAGGGGAATGCTTGTTTCTCTTGGTTTCTGCCTGGGGCAGGTGCTGAACAGACCCAAATGCAATGAGGAAGGCAGATCTGGACAGGGGCGAAAGTGGCAGTTCCAGGGAGCTCACTAGAAAGCCAATTTGCATGAGATTTCCACCTGGCTCCGCAGACTTGAGATGCTGGGATCGTTCAGAGGATCACCCTGAATCACAGCGGCCTCCTGCCGGCCGCTGTCACCTTCGCTTTGAGGAGTACAGTTCTCCTTGTGAATTCGATGCAGAGTCTTGCTGGGGACTGATCCATGTCTGGGAAAAAGAACCACTCACCGGGGCAGGCAGGTCTCATCCCCATCCCTCCCTCTCAGGATTCACCATGCAAACCTGAGCTTGGTGTCACCTTGTCACAACACATTATGCACGTGCTTGATCCGAGGTGCAGAGACTTCTGCAGAATAAACAAAGTGGACTGCGGGTTTGCCTTGCACAACAGCTGCTGGAGAACATGGATCGCATGGGTCACCAAACCAGCTCCTCTTACCCACCCTGCCTGCCCCCCATGAGTCCCTTCACCCCTCGTCACTGCCTTTATGGATCATGCACACTGAGCTCGGGAGGAGAAAACAGCAGGGTAATGAGTGGCTCCCCTCTAGGTCCCTCAAGCCTGGGAGAAGTACATTAACTGCTGGTCTGGCTGCAAACAGCACAGTGTAACTGTCTCACCCCATTGTTTTCTGCAGACAATAAAATATCATGTGATGTCTTAAGGAGCTCCTTGGTATTTGACAAGTGCAGGGTAGCCGGCCTTTCTCCTATAGCAGGGGCATTTGCACGTCCGCTCCCTGAACTTCCTTCCACTCTCCTTAACTAAGTGCTTTGAAGAGGTCCATTGTTAAGGATCTGGGATATACAATGAGCTGCCCTCACCTCTCTGGCCAAGTGGGGTGTCATTCCTGCCTCAGCCCTGCTCCCCATCACCTTGAACAGCCTCATCCAGCTTGATCTGGCCGATGGTCCAACCTTAAATAACAGTCGTAGAGGGACAGAGAAGCGAAGAAGACAAAGCAGTGAGGGGAGAGAGATTTCCTTACTGGAGCACAGTCTGTGATTTCAAAATTCAGGCTCATCTCAATATGGGATGAAAAGTTGATATCTTGGAATTTTTCATGAAACAAAGTATTCCAAAGTATTTCGTTTCAACCTTACCAAAAGGATAAGGGCGGAACACTTCATTGGGCTTTATCATTTTGACATTTATATTATATATTAATTAATTATATTATATTATATATCAAAATGAAATTAAGCATTTCGATAATTTCCCATGAAAATGTCAATGAAATCGCTACATGCCTGCAAAATGTTTCAGTTTCCTTCACACAGCATTTTCCGATGGAAAACTGCTCCACTGGAGAAGAAAAATTCCAACTGTCTCTCTCTTTCTGGGCAGAGGGAGCTCCAAGCAAAGCCGTCAGGATTGATGGGGGGTTATTGAATCCATGTGCTGGTTCAGGTAGCCAAGGGGAGAGGATGTCTAAGTTTTCCAGAGACACTTCACCCATCCCTACCCCCAGTATCCGTCAGAGAACAGTAATGAAAGATAGTTGCTGCTTCCCCAGCACAGCATTGGGGGCCCTGTCCTGAGGGTGAAGGCCAAATAGGTGGGAGTTTGCATGAGGGTGAGAGGAGGTTTTCCTCACCAGAGGTGGTGGCAAGGGAGATTGGTCTCCTCTGACTGGAGTCATGCCAGAGCTGCTGTTTCTACTCACTGATCGGGGAACTCAGGGTCCTGAGCCAACCAGGCTCCTGCCCTCCATCCACAGCTTGGAAGGCAATGTCTCCTAATTTCTGTAGTTTCTCTGGGCCGTGTGTGAGCCAGATGTGTCTCCAGATGAATCAGAAAGTGTTTGAGCCACCGATCACTTGTGGATCAACCCAGACAAGTGACTCATTCTGCAGAGAGGCGGGTTAGAGACACCCTAGGTTAGAGACAGGGACCATACCCTGCTCTGGGTTATGCTCTGGGGCGCTCCAAAGTCAGTGCTCTCACTCCACACTGACAGCAGTGTGACTGAGAACAGACTCAGGGCCAGGGAGTCTAGCAAAGGCCCCCATGCTAACTGGGGGTCTTGAATTCGAATCCACAGCTGATACATACAGTGCCATTAGCTGGTTCTGGGGTGCTCACTGTGGTAGCAAAGAGATTTGGTTCATTGCTCATCCCTCAGTCACAAATCTTGGATCTCAGTGTATGTTCTGTTCCATCAGTGGTTTTGCCTCCTATCCCCTCCGTTTCTGCTTCCAGGGTTTGGCGTCATTGACAGGGCCCACTAAATCCATTTCCTAGTCTCCCAGCTGCCAAAATGGCCAGTCCTCTCAGTGCTGGGTCTGTGGGTTAACCACAGTGAATCATGTGGGTACACTGGCTGGGCTTCTCCATCTCTTCTCCCATGGGCGGGCAAAATGATGCCTTTGCTGCTCAGTGGAGATGGCAACTGATGGATCGGTTTCCCTTAATTACCAGCAGATAAACAGCTAAGTGGCAGTAGCTGGGGCATGTTGTTATGCTTTTGAGATGCAGCCAAGGGGAAAAGAATGGGTTTTGGTCGATGCTCAATACAGAGCAAATGTCGGTGTGAGGTTGTGGGTTTGAAAGCAGCACAGCAGCAGCACCATAAATCAGGAATCCAGAGCCTATGTCTTGCCAACACAAAGGATTTGCCCTGGCACAGCTACATCACATGCCAGGCTGCCACTCCCTCCTGCAGCGTAACATACCAGTGACATGATGTACAATGCAGACATGCCGCTGCCTCAGACACCTGCTGCATTCCCCTGAAAGCTTGGCAGAGTGAGAAGGAAATGCCACGCTCCAGAAGAATAGAGTGTGCTTTCAAATGCAGCCACACCCAGTGCTCCAGGTACCTGCCCAGGACCATGGTGCCCAAAACAGGCAAAGTACCAACACTAATTCCAAGAGATAGCTCCAAGCTGGGAGTTCCCCCCCCCCGCCCCCCGCAGCATGCCTGCCCAGGAGTCCTATGAGGTAGGGGTCAGTGCTGCTTGGAGGTGACTTGTCTGGAGATAGCTGCTTTTGTTTCAAAGGCTTTACATAACTCTGTCGTGGCCCCTGCACTCTAACACTCAGGCCATGTCTACATCTAAAATTTTGCAGCGCTGGTTGTTACAGCTGTATTAGTACAGCTGTATAGGGCCAGCGCTGCAGAGTGGCCACACTTACAGCAACCAGCGCTGCAAGTGGTGTTAGATGTGGCCACACTGCAGCGCTGTTGGGCGGCTTCAAGGGGTTTTGGGGAAGGCGAGAGCAAACCGGGGAAGGAGACCAGCTTCGCCGCGGTTTGCTCTCGCGTTCCGCGAACCACCCTGCAAACCGCAGGGAAGGAGACCTGCTTGTTCGGGGAACGCGAGAGCAAACCGCGGCGAAGCTGGTCTCCTTCCCCGGTTTGCTCTCGCGTTCCCCGAACCCCGAGCAAGCAGGTCTCCTTCCCTGCGGTTTGCAGGGTGGTTCGCGGAACGCGAGAGCAAACCGCGGCGAAGCTGGTCTCCTTCCCCGGTTTGCTCTCGCCTTCCCGGAACCACCCAGCAAACCTCAGGGAAGGAGACCTGCTTGCTCGGGGGTTCGGGGAACGTGAGAGCAAACCGGGGAAGGAGACCAGCTTGATTACCAGAGGCTTCCTCAGGTATGCTGGGATACCTGCTTATTCCACGGAGGTCAAGAAAAGCGCTGGTAAGTGACTATACTTGATTACCAGCGCTGGATCACCAGCGCTGGATCCTCTACACCCGAGACAAAACGGGAGTACGGCCAGCGCTGCAAACAGGGAGTTGCAGCGCTGGTGGTGCCCTGCAGATGTGTACACCTCCTAAGTTGCAGCGCTGTAACTCCCTCACCAGCGCTGCAACTTTCTGATGTAGACAAGCCCTCAGGCAAGTGGCTGTATCAGGGATCATAGCTGTAGAATATTGCAGCCTCCTGTTCAGTGCATGGCTCTGGGTCTTGGAGACCCCAGAAGGGGCCACTTAGCCAGTGGGCTCCCAGCAGCCCCTGAAGTGCAGATGATTGCAGGAGTGCCTGGAGCACAGCTGTCCAGACCCACTCATATTGCTTTATTGAGTTAGAGCAGAGAGGCAGCAGAGGGCTCTTTCTGGAAACCACTGCCATTAGTTTCTAAATCATGCCCGGCAGCTAATGTTTTATTCTTGGTGTTGCTGACTATTAAATGCCATGTCTCCGGAGGGAAACTAGTGGCTTGTGCTTCTCCTTGTCAGTCTCTGCAGCTTCTCTGTTTCCACAGGGAAGGAGGGGTTAGGGTTCTGTTCTCATTGATTGCTGGCTTAGGGACCCAGCTTTCTTCTTTCAAAATGTGTTTGACTTGCTGTTGGTTTATACAAAATCCTGCCTTGCTCTAAACTCCTGGCTCTGCCAGGGAACTTGGCTCTGAAATCCGTTAACCTTGGGACAGCTTCACTCAGTCACATGCTAGTGACTCAGATATTCTAGTTCAAGGAGACACGGCAAATCACCACGTTATAAAGATACAGGGCACATGGGTGGGGGGCAGTCTCTGAATACTTTACAAATGTCCATTGGCAAAGTTGGTGATGAAGAGGTGTCCGAGCCCGATTTTACAGATGGGGAAACTGAGGCACAGAGAAGTTATCTGACTTGGTCATAGTCACACAGTGAGTCAGTGAGGAATCAGGACTCTAATGGCCAGTCTCCTGCTCTCAGTATGAAACCAGACTCTCTCACACTGCTGAGCTGTCCACTAGTTAGGGTCTCCCTTTCCCTACTTTTGTTTATTAGCTTTATGTACACACAGAGAGAGCCACATGGGTATTCCAATACAGGTACATTTGTACACTTGCAAGGACACACACCAAACTCTGCACACGCAGCCACACATATGCACACGCATAGAGACAAACATGCACACTGTGACAAAGTTCCTCCTCTACCTTGGTGGGTCCTGCGCTTACTGGCAGATTTGCTCACCTCAGTGATCTTCCCCACAGTCTGGGTCAACTCCTCCCTGTGTCTGATCAGGAGTTGGGAGGTTTGGGGGGAACCCGGGCCCGCCCTCTACTCCAGGTTCCAGCCCAGGACCCTGTGCATTGCAGCTGTCTATAGTGCCTTTTGTAACAGCTGCATCACAGCTACAACTGGGCTACTTCCCCATGGCCTCCTCCAAACACTTTCTTTATCCTTACCACAGGACCTTCCTCCTGGTGTCTGATAATGCTTGTACTCCTTAGTCCTCCAGCAGCACAGCCTCACTCTCAGCTCCTTGCACCTCTTACTCCCAGCTCCTCTCACACACTTCCTCTTCTCTGGCTCCCCCACTCCTGATTGGAGTTAGCTCCTTTTTAAACTCAGGTGCCCTGATTAGCCTGCCTTGATTGGCTGCAGGTGTTCTAATCAATGTAGCTATCTCCACTGCCTTCTAGAAAGATCTTAATTGGCCTCAGGTGCCTTGATTAACCTGGAGCAACTGCCATTTGGTTACCACAGTACTAGGGATTTGTTTAGTCTGGGGCTAACATATCTGTTCCTCAGTACTTTACTGTAGCCATCTGGCCTTGCCCCATCACATATCCCGCCCCCCCACTCAACACTATAGGGTTGGGCAACTTGGGACGCCAGGCAGTGTGCTCATGAAAGACCATCAGCGTTGCCATGGTGGCATCCAGCCCTGTGCTGTATGTGGAACTGGAATGGTTGGAGGGATAAGAACCACCTGGTGACCCTTGCATTCTTTTCCTTATTTCTCTGCATCCACTGGAGGGGTGCATGGTCCATCACAAGAGTAAATCGACGGCCTAAGAGGTAATAACACAGTGTCTCCATGGCCCATTTGACAGCAAGGCATCCTCTCTCAACTACTGCATACATCTGTTCTCTTGGGAGCAGCTTTCTGCTTAGGTAGAGGATAGAGTGTTCTTCTTCTCCAATCATTTGTGACAGAACCGCCCCTAACCCCACCTCAGAAGCATCTGTCTGTAAAATAAATTCCTTGGTAAAGTCTGGGGCTATGAGTATGGGGTCCTTACACAGAGCCGTCCGAAGGTCTCAAAATGCCCCCTCTGCTGCGTTGGTCCACTTCACAATGTCTGGACCTCGGGCCTTCACCAGGTCCATTAGAGGACTTGCCCTACTGGCGAAGCGGGGAATAAAATATCGGTAGTAGCCTACCATGCCTAGAAACGCACGGACCTGCTTCTTTTGGGTCGGCCGGGGCCAGTTTTGAATCGCCTCTAGCTTATTAGTTTGGTGCTTCACTATATCCCTTCCTACAATATATCCCAGGTACCTAGCCTCTGCTAGTCCTATGGCACATTTAGCAGGATTAGCGGTGAGGCCAGCCCGCCTTAAGGTGCGTAGTACTGCCTCAACTTTCTCCAAGTGGGTTCCCCAGTCTGGCGTATGGATGATGACATCATCTAGGCATGCAGCTGCATAACTAGTATGGGGGCGCAGCAGCTTATCCATGAGGCACTGGAATGTGGCTGGGGCCCCATGTAACCCGAAAAGGAGGACAGTGTACTGGAATAGCCTGTCCGAGGTGGAGAACGCTGTCTTTTCTTTAGTTTCTTTGGTCAGGGGAATCTGCCAATACCCTTTTGTCAGATCCAGTGTAGTCAAGAATCGAGCACTACCCAGTTGGTCAACCAGTTCGTTGAGGCGTGGTATGGGGTATGCATCAAATTGGGATACTTCATTCAGTCGGCGAAAGTCATTACAGAATCTCATGGTACCATCAGGTTTGGGCACTAGAACGATTGGACTGCACCACTGACTGTAGGATTCTTCAGTAACACTTAATTCTAACATTTTCTTTACTTCAGCCTTGATTTCTTCTCTTTTGGCTGCTGGGATTCGGTAGGGTCTCAGTGTTACCTTGGCTCTGGGGATCATGCAGATATGGTGATAGGTCTCAGTCGTCCGCCCCGGTTTTGTAGAGAACACATCTCGGTTGCGATTAATCATGTCGGCTGCCTTGATCTTTTGGATTGGCATCAAGTCGGGTGATATCTTCACTTGCTCATGTAAGTTATCCTCCTGGGGAAGGGTCTCCTGGGTGACTAAGCATGCCTCTCGATCATGCCAAGGTTTTAGAAGATTGATGTGGTAAATTAGCTCTGGTTTCCTGCGGCTTGGCTGCAGCACCTTATAGTTAACCTCTCCCATGGCTTCAATCACTTCATAGGGTTCCTGCCACTGGGCCAACAGCTTGCTTTCTGCTGTGGGCACCAGGACCATTACTCGATCCCCTGGTTGGAACCGTCGAAGCTTTGCTTCGTGGTTATAATGGGTTCATTGGAACTCCTGTGCTTTCTCCAAGTGTTCCCATACAATGGGTGTAACTCGAGCTATCCGATCCCTCATCTGTAGTACATGCTCGACTATGTTCCTTCTGGGATTTGGCTCCTCTTCCCAGGCTTCTCTGGCTATATCCAATATATCTCGGGAGTGCCGCCCATATAGTAGTTCGAACGGAGAGAAACCTATGGAGGCTTCTGGAACTTCTCGGATGGCGAACATGAGATAAGGCAATAGGGTATCCCAGTCTTTCCCATCCCGTCTCACCACTTTCCTGATCATGGCCTTGAGGGTCTTATTGAACTTTCCACAAGACCGTCTGTTTGGGGGTTGTCAAGGTTCCTTCCCCACTCTGAACTTTAGGGTACAAATGTGGGGACCTGCATGGACACTTCTAAGATTAATTACTAGCTTAGATCTGGTAACTCTGCCACCATACAGAAATTTCAGTGTCTGGATCACTTCTTGTCCCCCCTAACACCTTCCCCTCCCTGGGCAGCCTTTCCTGGTGAACACAGATCCAAACCCCTTGGATCTTAAAACAAGGAGAAATTAACCATCCCCCCTCCTTTCCTCCCACCAATCCTTGGTGAACACAGATCCAAACCCCTTGGATCTTAAAACAAGGAAAAATCAATCCGGTTCTTAAAAAGAAAGCTTTCAATTAAAGAAAGAAAAGTAAAAAAATAATCTCTGTAAAATCAGGATGGAAAATATTTTACAGGGTAATCAGATTCATATAGCCCAGAGGAACCCCCTCTAGCCTTAGAGTTCAAAGTTACAGCAAGCAGAGGTAAAATCCTCTCAGCAAAAAAGGGACATTTACAAATTGAGAAAACAAAAATAAAGCTAATCCTCCTTGCCTGGCTGTTACTTACAATTTTGAAACATGAGAGACTGATTCAGAAAGATTTGGAGAGCCTGGATTGACGTCTGGTTCCTCTTAGAACCAAGAGTGAACAACCCCCAAAACAAAGAGCACAAACAAAGACTTCCCTCCACCAATATTTGAAAGTATCTTGTCCCCTTATTGGTCCTCTGGTCAGGTGTCAGCCAGGTTTACTGAGCTTCTTAACCCTTTACAGGCAAAAGAGGCATTAACCCTTAAGTATCTGTTTATGACAGGGGTGGTATATAGAGGTCCGTAGGGCTTGTACATGGAGCAATGAACAGAGATCTTTCATCAACTTGGACACAAAAGATGTCCCTTGATCAGTCAGTATCTCCTTGGGTAGCCCAACCCGGGAAAAGATCTGTACTAGCTCCTTAGCTATTGTCTTGGAAGCTGTGTTGCTTAGGGGGACAGCTTCCAGGTATCGGGTTGCATAGTCTAATACAACCAGCACATGTTGGTGGCCCCGAGCTGTCTTCTCTAGGGGCCCAATCAGATCCATGGCTATGCGTTCAAATGGTACCTCTATTATTGGAAGAGGTATCAAAGGGGCCCATAAGTGTGGGCGAGGGCTATGTAGCTGACACTCTGGACAAGAGGTGCAGTATCGCCTGACATCTTCATGTACTCCTGGCCAGAAGAACCTCCACAGGATCCTGGCCTGGGTTTTCTCTACCCCTAAGTGTCCTCCAAACAGGTGACTGTGGGCGAGGCTCAATATGGCTTTTTGATGTTTTCGTGGCACTGGAAGTTGATGTATCTCCTGCTCCTGCATTTGCACCACACGATACAGGAGATCTTTCTTCACTATAAAGTAGGGTCCTGGACCCCGGACCTTCCCCTCCACTGGTATCCCATCTATCTCAGCCACCTCTTTCCTGACATTATCATATCTAGGGTCCTCTGCCTGGTCCCGTCCGAAAGTCTCTCTCCCAGGACTAACCTGCCTGAGCTCCCAGGGGCCGGCTTCTGCTTCTTCCAACGGCTTGTCACCATCATGGCTGGGGCCAGCCTCCGTCTCACCTTCCGTGTTGGTAGTTTCTCTGATGGCTGCTCATGTCCATCTGCCTACTAGCACGGTCTTCTGGCCCTGGGTCAGGATCCGGGTTCCCAAAGCCTTTGCGGTCTTCCTTTTTTTTTTTGTCTTATGGGCCTTTTAGGGGGCTGAGAATAGATCCTGAGAAAACTCAGAAAACATTGGGGGTTGACATTCCCCCAATGATGAGTCGCTGCCAACAGGGTCTTCATCTCCCTCCAGCCTCTCCAGGGCGAGTAAATTATCAAACCCTGGATAGTCCCTCCCAATAACTACAGGATATGGGAGTTTAGGAACTATGCCCACTGTCACCTTAATGGGGTTTCCCTGAACCTCTATCTCCACTGGGATGGTGGAGTAATGGCTCATGGCCCCATGCATACACGTCACTGCTACGCATTTAGCTTGCAGCAGCTGACTACTTTTTACCAGCTTACCCGATGTAAAGGTGATAGCACTCCCTGAGTCCACAAGTGCTGTAGTCTCTGCTCCAATTTTCTTCACCGGCCTGGTGTAGTTATGCGGGGCTAATGCGACGCCCGTAAGGTGGGTAAGGGAACATGGGACTTCCCAATCCCCCAAGTTGCATTGCATAGACTCCTCGGTGCTGGGACACTGTGCTGCTATGTCTCCCCACTCCCCACATGCGTAATATCTATAATTGTTTCTAATCATTCTCCTATCATGTGGGCTAGGGGGTTTAGTCCTAGGGTTCCCCCTACTCAGGCCAATCCCTTCCTTCTGGGGTCTCTGCTGGTTTTCAGCCCCTCTCTTCCTCCACCTGGGACTCCCCAGGGGTTTGGCTGTCCCACCTTCCAGGGTTGGGATTCGGTGTTTGCTACGAAAGGGGCTTTCCTTGGGTAGTTGGGTCAATTTCCTGGCTGTCATGCGTCTTTCTACCAGAGTGATCATCTCATCATAGGTGGATGGATCGTTCTGGCCTACCATTTGCGGAGATCTGGTGGCAGTGCCCTCATGTACCAGTCAATGACCAGAACCTCTAGTATCTCTTCCAGACTCCGGGACTCTGTTTGCAATCACTTTCGTGCGAGATGGATGAGGCCATACAATTGGGACCACAGGGTTTTGTCTTCCTGGTACCTCTACTCATGATACCGCTGGGCCCGCACTGCGGTCATTACCCCAGATCTAGCCAGGATCTTTGCCTTCAGCTGGGAGTAGTCTGCTGCAGCCTCTTCAGGCAGATCATAGTGAGCCTTCTGGGCCTCCCCACGCAGGAATGGGGCAAGGATGCCAGACCAATGATTTCAAGGCCAGGCCTCCCGTAGGGCTGTCCTCTCAAAGGCCAGAAGGTATTCCTCTACATCATCCTCCTGCATCATTTTCTGCAGCCAATGGCTAGCCCGTATGAGCCGCATCCCATCATGGCCATGGTTCAGCTCTGTAAGGGTCTTTACCTGGTTTACCAGTTCCCGCAACATAGCTCGGTCTTGAGCAGGTTGGTCCATCAGCAGGCGATTAGTCTCTTGCTGCAGCCACACTGCTTCTTGCTGGGCGGCTGCCTGGACACGGGCAGCCTCCTGCTGGGCCGCCATGGCTTGTATCAGTGCCCGCACTATGTCATCCATTGTGGTGAAAAAAAAAAATTAACCCTTTCTCTTTTTTTTTTTTAAATCATCCTCCTTCTTCCACCACGCTGTGCACACCAAAAATCCCACCTCTGACACCAGTTGTGACAAAGTTCCTCCTCTACCTTGGTGGGTCCTGCGCTTACTGGCAGATTTGCTCACCTCAGTGATCTTCCCCACAGTCTGGGTCAACTCCTCCTGTGTCTGATCAGGAGTTGGGAGGTTTGGGGGGAACCCAGGCCCGCCCTCTACTCCAAGTTCCAGCCCAGGACCCTGTGGATTGCAGCGGTCTATAGTGTCTCTTGTAACAGCTGCATGACAGCTACAACTCCCTGGGCTACTTCCCCAAGTCCTCCTCCAAACACTTTCTTTATCCTCACCACAGGACCTTCCGCCTGGTGTTTGATAACACTTGTACTTCTTAGTCCTCCAGCAGCACACCCTTTCACTCTCAGCTCCTTGTGCCTCTTGCTCCCAGCTCCTCACACGCACTTCCTCTCCTCTGGCTCCCCCTACTCCTGACTGGAGTTAGCTCCTTTTTAAACCCAGGTGCCCTGATTAGCCTGCCTTAATTGTCTGCAGGTGTTCTAATCAATGTAGCTATCTCCACTGCCTTCTAGAAAGATTTTAGTTGGCCTCAGGTGCCTTGATTAACCTGGAGCAACTGCTATTTGATTACCACGGTACTAGGGATTTGTTTAGTCTGGGGCTAACATATCTGTTCCTCAGTACTTTACTGTAGCCATCTGGCATTGCCCCATCACAACACACACACTTGCACATGGACTCTCTCACACACACTGGAGGGCTGCAGGACATCCTTGCCTTTCCCTGGCTGCAAGGAGCTTGCAATTCCCCAAGCTGGCCAGATGTCTCTGGACAGCTCCGCACCCTGATGTGCTCTGACCTTTTCAGGGAGAGCAGAAGCTGAGGTCTTTGTCAGTCAGAGCTTTCAGGGGCAGCTCTTTGTCCTTCAGCTTTTATTCCCTGCCACCTTTTGTTTTTAAAATTCTGAATTAGGGACTGCAGAGAGCCTCTATGAAGGGGCTGCAGATCTTTAACTAGGCAATTTAAGGTTAGGAAAAAACAGCTCTATTGTCCTGCAGTTCTCATCCTCACCCAGCTGCAGACTGAATCTTTTATGGCTCTCCACCTTCAGAGCTGTGGGTTCCTAATATAAGGAAGCTGGGAAGGAGGAGGAGCTGTACTGGGCTGGCTAGTGCAGGCTTAAGGTATGAAATCTTCCAGCCTGGGGCTAACTCAATCTGTGTCTCACACAGCACTGAGTACATTGGTGAAGTAATAATAATCAATTGTGATATGACAGGTAGCACCTCTTCCCTCTCTGCTATGCAAACGGCTCCTGCACAACCTAACAGGTTTCTTTAGGGGGCCTGACACCCCGGAATTGGTTGATCTTTAGCCTCCCAAATGGAAACAAGGCCCTGACTTCACGAGTTTCACCGTGTCTCTTGAGGTCTGTGCAGCTAGGTGGTTAATTTCCCTTCCCCTCTTGAGGAGTGAGTGTAGGGCAGGGCCGGTGCAACCATTTAGGCAGACTAGGCGGTTGCCTAGGGCGCTGAGATTTGAGGGAGCCAAAAAGCGCCCTCAAAATTTTTTTTAAATTTAAATGGTTGAGCAGCCGCTGCTGCTGGGACAGAGAGGGAGTCTGAGCGGCCGCAGTCGTGCCTGCCGACGGTCGGTTGCTGGAGCGGTTCGGTTGCTGGAGCGGCTCCGGTGGACCGCCCGCAGGCACCACTTATCACTGCTTGGAATGTTCAGTGTCCCCCTTAGAAATGCAAACAAGCTTATTCAGCGAAGTTTTGATGTACTTGATACATGCTATTAGATCGTCAATTAGGCATCAACGAGATAATTTAAGAGTAAATGTCTTTTTGTCTGGAGTACCACTGAACACTAATCTGTCCATTGCCCTCTCCCTCCTGTGTTACTGCTTGAAGCAGAATCCTGGGTAACAGTAATGAGGATGCCGGTAAAACCTTTTAAAATATTTCCCCTTTATAATGCCACATTTTTAATACAATTTTAAAATTAGATCCCATAATTTCAAGGCATTGATTTCCCCGTTTGGACAATTAAATTGCAATTGTCGGCATGAACATTATTTTAAAGCTGGGTTTTGAAAATCTAATTTAACTTCAAAAATTAATGACCAAAAGATGGGCACGTGAAGTAAGGTAAAAGTAATTAACCGAGGGTCTAGCATTCACTCCCAGCACCGCAAAAGAGCTGAGGGATTTCCAAAGAACTCCGACACCACTACAGTGTATCATTCAAACGTGAGAACATAGTTACTACAGGTAATAAATAATAAGTTACCTGGGTTGGAAATAGATCTTTGTGGAAGGGAAAGCAGGAAACTTGTCTTTTTGATTACAGAATTATTTTGCTTCTGGTTCCATTAAAATCATAACCGATTTTTTGGGGGAGGGGATGTGGGGAAGAAACTCTTTTCTCTACTAGGTTTGTTTATAGGCAGCCGAAAAGAAAAGTTAACCGGCTTTGCACAGAACTGAAACCTAAACGTCTCTCTTCCCTCCTTCTCTACTCTGACCCCTCTGGGCTATTCCAAGTTAATTGTCATCTAATTGCCCAGCAAAGAAAGAGATAGTGGCAGCAATTAGGCATAGCCCCCACCAGTTCAGGAGTCATTAACACAGTACAAAGATATGCTGCATGCTTTACAGGCACCCAGGCCTAATGAGGGACTGGGGGCAAGAGGAGCAGGGCTGAGCCCCTAGGAAGTGAGCCGCAGAAAGCCAATGCCCAGGAGGCTGGGCGTCCCCACTGCTATTTAAAATGCAGATCCCGCAGTGGTACCTCTCCATGGGACAGAGCCGTTCCTCACAGAAGCTTCTGTCCAACAGCTCTTCCTTCTGCAGCTGCTCTTTGTGCTCCAGCTCCATCCATGGCAGCTGAACCCCCTGTCCTGACTGCAGCCAACCCCTCATCCCCTGCCCTGCCTCTAGTCAGCCCCACACCCCTTCCCCTGCCTCCAGCCAACCCCTCACCCCCTGCCCTACCCACAGCCACCCCTGCTGCACCCCCTGCCCTGCCCACAGCCAGCCTCACACCCCCGGCCCTGTCTCTAGCCAGCCCCACACCCCTGTATCCAGCCAGCTCCTCACCCCCTGCCCGCAGCCAGCCCCGCACCCCCTTCCCTGCCTCAACCAGCCTCGCATCCCCTGCCCTGCCCGCAGCCAGCCCCTGCTGCACCCCCTGCCCTGCCCGCAGCCAGCCCCACACCTCCTGCCCTGCCCATAGCCAGCCCCATACCTCCTGTCTCCAGCCACCTCACACCCCCTGCCCTGCCCACAGCCAGCCCCTCACTCCCTGCCCTGCATGCAGCCAGCCCCTGCTGCACTCCTTGCCCTGTCCATAGCCAGCCCCACACGACCTGTCTCCATCCAGCCCCTGCTGCAGCCCCTGCCCTGCCTGCAGCCAGCCCCACACCCCGTGCCCTGCATGCAGCCAGTCCCGCACCCCCTGTCTCCAGCCAACCCCACACCCCATCTCCAACCAGCTTCGCATCCCCTGCCCTGCCCAGAGCCAGCCAGCCCCACACCCTGTCAGGTTATTCAATTATTTTCATTAAATATGTAGGCTAAATAATGAAATTAATAAATTTTCAAGCCGAATATGTATTAATTCTAATGAACAATGCCACATTATGCAGTATTCATTTTTGAAAGTTTATAATGAGCAATGCTCTGGGGGGAGGGGTGGGGGCAGAGGGTGCCAGGTGGAAGTTTCGCCTAGGGCGCAAAATATCCTTGCACCGGCCCTGGTGTAGGGCACAGGAAAGGCTATCCTGGATCAGAGCCGTGGTCCATCTTGTGTAGTAGCTACCAAAGCAAATCACCTTCCCATCTCATCTGGCCATGTGCACCTGAGCCAATCCTGTGTCAAACACTGACAAGAACTTGACCCAAAGCCCAGTGGAGCCAAAGGAAAGACTCCAGAGAACCCCAGCTGACTCTGAGGCTCAAAGGCTTCAATTTCCCAAAGCACCCACATGATTTAGGAGCCTAAGTCCCATTTTCAGAACTGACTTAGACACCTAGGGACACATTTTCAAAGGCACTTAAGGATGCAGAGGTGCCAAGTGGAATTTTCAAAAACACCCAGGTGCCCAACTCACACTGATTTCAATGGGAAGCACAGGTGCAAACATGAGGAATTTTATTTTTATTTTATTTTATTTTATTGGCAGAGGGTGTGTGAAGATTTGTATAAACCCCAACATCTCTGGCATGTCAGAGGCTGCAGGCATAGGTGCCAATTCCACAGGTACTCCAGGGCTGGAAGGCACTGGCCCAGCTTCTCCTACCCACAGCAGGAGAGGTCTAGGCAGCAGCCTCCACCAGCACAATTCAACCTAGCCCTGGGGCCAGAGGGGAGCTCCACAGCCTGCTCACGCCCAGCAGAGGCTGCCAATAAGGGCCAGGACGGAGCGACGTCCATGGTCCCCGAGTAGGGTGACCAGACAGCCAGCGTGAAAAGCAGGACAGAGGTGGGGGTGATGGGCACCTATATAAGACAAAGGCCTGAATATCAGGGCTGTCCCTATAAAATCGGGACATCTGTTCCCTTTTCCCCAGGGAGGCCATCTCACTTCACCCCAAGGCCAGTATATGGTAACAGCTCTATCCATCTCCTGCTTTTGAGTCAGGGATGCTGGGTAAGGGACTCACCCCGCCTGGTGCCAGCACTGGGAGCAAACCCCTGGCCTGGAGCTGCCCAGGAGGGTCAGAATCTTGTTCACATTTTCAGCAGGTTCCAAAAGTCTTTAACTGAACCCCACAAATTTCCTCATCATCCCCCCCAGGCTGCTGCCTCGTTAATCCAGCCAGGCAGAAAACCATCTCCTTCCAGAGAAACAATAGCAACAGAGGTGTGAGCCCTCCCCAGCTCTCTCCCTGTCACAGGGAAGTGTTAAGGATGAAATGCAGGCAGAGCCATGCCAGGGATGACATTAGGGACAGGACAAAAGCTCAGCAGAACCCTTGACTTGGCAGGCCACTAGGACTGCTGCTGCAAAAAGACAACAGTAAAATACAAGTCAGAACTCCCTGCCTGGGACAATGTTCTCCGTTGGCACCCCCACCACTGGAGTCCTGCCCACCCACTCTCCAGGGCAGGTCTCCAGGTGGCTGAGCCTTGGAGACCTGGAGGAGCGCTCCTTTGTAGCTTGAGCTATAGATTATGAATAAAAATCTCCAGTTATCACGTTCATAGAATATCAGGGTTGGAAGGGACCTCAGGAGGTCATCTAGTCCAATCCCCTGCTCAAAGCAGGAACAATCCACAACTAAATCATCCCTTTGATGGGTTGACAGTTTTTGTCCCAAGATCAGGCCAAGTATTGTTAAAATTATTCTATAGTTGGGAACCCTGATGTGCACAGGTGCAACACACACTATAGGAACTCTTTTATATTGACAAATAAATAATTTATTAATGCATTTAGCAAAATCATGCACACTCTCACTCAGCAAGGTGGATAGAGATAATGCAGACCGTACATCTGAACATCCATACTCACACCATCCCTTGCAGAACAACTTGAAATGTTAGCCATCATCTTCCTTATCACCATCACCCTCCTCATCTTCACCAGTGGCCGTCATTCTGGCTCCTCCCAAGGACTACATCTCTCTTTCCTACTGCCCCAGGTTGGGATGCCACTCTTATATATGCTATGCTGATGTTACCATATCAAATGCATATTCAACAGTGGCTTCTGCCCTCTTCCTTACTTGTATTTCCTCCCCTTACCAATGTTAAGGTGCCCTTCCTCTACAGGTTAGTATATTTATGATTTTAACTCATTATCATATACGTTAATTCATTGCCATGGAGCTCTTGCAGTCGGATGATCCATCCAAAACCTTCCAGAAGTTGGTGTCAGTTTATGTTTCTGTGGTTGGCTGATGTCATTATGGACAAAATTCCCCCTTACGCTCTACTTCCAGTTCCCCAAAACGTATGGGTTACCTGTGTTTATCTATGCCAAGTTCATAGGCCTCAAGCCTAATGCTAACTGTTGAAGCCAATGTCTTACAGGATACAAGCCTGTAAGTTCCCTGCATTACCTCTGACTATAATAAAGCAGAATATAATGCAAAGCAGTGACTATAATAGAGGTCAGATGGCCCACTGGGCTACACGCTGAACTCCAGCTCCAGTATGCTGAGCTCTTTGGCTACCTGCACTGAACCTATCATGGCCCTCGTCACCAGTTGTCAAGGTTCCTTCCCCACTCTGAACTTTAGGGTACAAATGTGGGGACCTGCATGGACACTTCTAAGATTAATTACTAGCTTAGATCTGGTAACTCTGACACCATACAGAAATTTCAGTGTCTGGAGCACTTCTTGTCCCCCCAAAAACCTTCCCCTCCCTGGGCAGCCTTGAGAGGCTTCACCAATTCCCTGGTGAACATAGATCCAAACCCCTTGGATCTTAAAACAAGGAGAAATTAACCATCCCCCCTCCTTTCCTCCCACCAATCCCTGGTGAGTCCAGATCCAATCCCCTTGGATCTTAAGACAAGGAAAAATCAATCAGGTTCTTAAAAAGAAAGCTTTTAATTAAAGAATGAAAAGTAAAAAAAAAATCATCTCTGTAAAATCAGGATGGAAAATACTTTACAGGGTAATCAGATTCATATAGCCCAGAGGAACCCCCTCTAGCGTTAGGTTCAAAGTTACAGCAAGCAGAGGTAAAATCCTCTCAGCAAAAAAGGAACATTTACAAGTTGAGAAAACAAAAATAAGACTAACCCGCCTTGCCTGGCTATTACTTACAAGTTTGAAACATGAGAGACTGATTCAGAAAGATTTGGAGAGCCTGGATGTATGTCTGGTCCTTCTTAGTCCCAAGAGTGAACAACCCCCAAAACAAAGAGTACAAACAAAGACTTCCCTCCACCAAGATTTGAAAGTATCTTGTCCCCTTATTGGTCCTCTGGTCAGGTGTCAGCCAGGTTTACTGAGCTTCTTAACCCTTTACAGATAAAAGAGGCATTAACCCTTAACTATCTGTTTATGACGCCAGTCTAGCTAGAAGGGCACTTTAACACAACTGCCATGCCAGAACCGATGAGGTATTTAATTCCTAGGGATTTGGGGGGCAGAGGCTGCAGGAGGAAAGAAGTTGGCTGTAAGGGTATGTCTACACTGCAAGAAAACATTCCTGGCTGGCCTGTGTCAGCTGACGCAGTGGGACTCAAATTGCCGCCTAGCTGTTCTGAAACCCTGGGAGAGGGAGGGTCTCAGAACCCCGGACTCCAGCCCAAGCCCAAATGTCTACACTACTGTTCTTAGCCTCGCAGCCTCAGTCAACTGACCCAGGCTCTGAGACTCCATGCCACAGGATTTTTATTGCAGAGTGGACTTACCCTAATTTACCCAAACTCTTTAATCCGTTAGGGTCCGACAGTCTTGTGCTGCAGAACCAAACTGCAGGCCTTCACGCTCCTCCCTTCTTGTTGTAAAGAGCTCTCGTCTTCCCTGCTTGGCTAGCCGTCTCCCTATATATTTTCTCTCCTAATATATTTTCTTCCTTCAGTGCTGCTGCTTTGGCTGCTAACCTGGACTGCATTCTTCACAATTATCTGCCTTAAAAGAATACATCTGGAGCCAAACAGAAACAGACAAAATGAGGATAACAAAATGCAGCTTTGAAACCAAAACAAACAACAAATCCCTCCTGCTCACCAGCCTGTTTATAACCAGGCTCACTGCCTGGGTGTGTATTTCACTAAGATCAGAGAGGAACTGTGAGCTGAGACATAGTATGGAGCTCTCCAAAAGGCAGCAAGCCAGAGACACCAAATCACAAGTACACTGGGATCAGAAGGGGGAACTGCGTCATAGCTCCCCACCATAACCTTTTCATGGAGTCACTGAATTTAAAGCCAGAAGGGACCACTATGATCATCTAATCTGCCCTTCTGCAGAACACTGGGCAAAGAACCTTGCCCAGTGATTCCTGTATCTAGCCCATATCTTGTGACTGAGCTAAAGCATATTTTTTATAAACTATTCCCTACACAAGCCCTCCTCCCTAATGGATGCGATCAGTTGCAACATTCTGCATTGATAGGAGAGTCTTGGGAGGAATGTGACCTTCTCTCCACTCCAGGCATCAACCAATATTTATTGATCACCCCTGGAAAAACCTATTAAATAACCATTGGCATCAAAAGTAAGCAGTTGCCTGAGCTGGCAATGGACTGCCCTCGTTCCAATGATGGACACCTAGCATTTGGTTCAGATATAGCTGTGGTGATTGATGGGTCTAATTCAGCCTGTCTTGTTCCACTTTATAACTTAATCATTTACACATTGTCTCTTCCAGCTCTTCCACAGTGAGCCAGGAGATGTCTTCATTCTGGCCTATACTGCACTAGAGTCTTATCCAGGACTACCTCACTGTTTAGGCTCCCTGAATCTAAATCAAACCTCCTTGTGCAGTCTGCGTTATCCTAGGTGAACCTAGCCTGGGGACTGCCCTCTCTGTTTTTAGAAGCTGCTTAGTAGGGGGGGTTACTGGGCCTAAGAATTCTGAAGCCAAGTAGGGTTTTTGGCAAATTAATTTGCATGACAGTTACCTCCTAGCAGAGCTGGTGACTGAGGCCTCCCGGAAAATCCAAAGGTTGGACTGTTGCCTGTGCCTGCAGAGATTTTCCCAAGTGCTTCACAGCTTAGAACTTTCACCATGTTTCTCCTCTAGACCTTGCTGAAGTGTTGACATGAGACAGATGAGGTGAATGATTTCAGCTGTCAGTTGTTTTTTGGACTGTTCAGTGGTTTGTGGCACAGATGATTTGGATCTGACAATCCTTTCCAAACCCATAAGAATGGAAGATACAGGCTTGATTTTCAGAGAGAGCCGTGAGCGCTCATCACTTGCACAAGCCAGGCCACATATGCACAAGGGGAATAAACGTTAGCTATCTGTGCAATAACTAAGAAAGACATTTGCCTATAGCTTTTCATGGAAACAAATATGCCAAGAGAGCAAACCTCAAATAGTTTGTTCAAATCACCAGAACCCCCAGATAATAGCAGTTTGGTATATTTTTGTCTATAAGGAGCAAAAGGCAGAAAAATCTAAATGGAAGCCATCAGGCAACTCTTGCAAATCAAAGCAAATTCTGAAACTTGAGGATTTAGGTCCTGATCCTCTGGTCAGATCCATGCAGAACGCTCAGGGCATAAGGGTCTGACCACACCAATAAAATGAGAGGATCCGGGTCTTAGGTGGTACATAATAAAATCATACTAAGATATTTGTGAGCTGGAAGTATCAAACATAGGAAAGAGGAACTCTGCTAGCCCATTTCTCCCAGAAAAGACAGAGGGGCATGATTTTAATTCAGGTCTTTCTTCTGGAAAACAAACGATTCACAATAAAATCAGACTTTTCCCTAGCCTTTGCCTGTGAATTCTCTTTTTGTTATTGTTTGTTTCTTAACTCCAGAAAGCTTAGGCAGTTTGCATGAATTAACAAACAGTGGGGAAGCGACTGTGTGTGTTGGAGGGGAGAGACAATATCACCAACCCCAACTGTTCAAAAATCGTTAGTCAAGCCCTAAATAATCATAAATTGTCTTAAAAATTCTGAGATTTGATCCGTACAATCAGCAATGCTGGGTTCTGTGGTTTTGCCACCTGGTTTCCCTGAGCCTTTATCTCACACTTAGTTCAGGTTTACCCTGCAACCATGAGGGCTAGAAATTTACCGAAAGAAAGCAAGCTGAGATTCTCACTTGATCCTGGCAGGTGGGGCTTTAACAATCCACCAAATATCAGGAGATTATTATGCAGCAAGAGTTGGCAACACTGATTCCTGACCAGTTCTGCTCTTCTGACACGTTGCATGTCTGTTGCTTGGTTATTTTATTTGTTGTATGTCGGCAGCCTGTGTCTGGCAGTGTCCATTGACCGAGTCTTGGCTGCTCCATGTAGGGTGACCAGATGTTCCGATTTTGGGGTCTTTTTCCTTATATAGGCTCCTATTACCTCCCCCCACACACACACTCCCACCCCGATTTGTCACATTTGCTGTCTGGTCACTCTAGCTCTATGAAGCTCATTGCAGGATCGGGGCCTTAGATTGTAATAGGCGGGTCAGGGCAAAGACTGGCTATTTTTTCTACATATCTGTACTATAGCCTAGCCCAATGGGGTCCCGGATCCTGATCTCAGGGACTCTTGAGAACTACCATAACACACAGAAATAATCAGGATATGAAACACACCCTGCACAATAAACTGCACTGTTTGGAACCAACCTTTAGAAACCACGTGGGTTTATTTGGACGGGAACACGCAAATCAAATGTAAACCAGAGAGGTGGCCAAAGCCCAGCTCTGCAGGAGAAGAAGGGACGTTCCCCAGCCCTTGTGCCCCACAGCCAAGATTTTGCTATGAGCTCCGTGCGGAAGGAGGAGCCGCATTTCGGGGGCTCAGAGCTCACTGCACGATCCAAGTACCGAGGGGCTTGTTCGCCCATCCAGCGCGCTGGGAAGAGCCTCCCGGTCCCGGACAAAGTCCCGAGCCCTTGCCGCTCCTGTCTACCCCGAGAAGCCGGAGCCTGAGATTCCTTCTCCCGCGGAGGCAGGGACGCTGCCCCACCCGGGACAGGCTAGCCCGGGGGAGTGAGCCCTGCAGGTTGCTGGCGGGGGAGAGGAGGACTGGGGAGGGAGGCGTGGGAACAAGCAGGGGGGC
The DNA here is from genome assembly GCF_025201925.1 of Gopherus flavomarginatus. NCBI lineage: Eukaryota > Metazoa > Chordata > Testudines > Testudinidae > Gopherus > Gopherus flavomarginatus. The sequence continues at coordinate 166,429,585 of NC_066618.1, read as the reverse complement.
AGTGGGACGAAGAGGGGACAGGGCCAGAGACAAGGCGGAGCGAGAGGGGCTGAGCGAAGCGAGGAGGAGGAGCTGGGAAGGAGAGGGGTGGAGGACGGAGGAGGGGCTGGCGGAGAGGGAGGGGCTCAGTCCTGCTCTGCAGCGCGTAGTGTGGGACTGGGCACCGGGCAGCAGCCGGAGGAGGGAGGTGTATCGCTCCGGAGCACACGGAGGGAACCCGGGGAGCGCAGCGCATCCACCGCAGCTCGTCCGGGCACCTGGGCTTCCAGCCTCCGGGATCGGCGGAGTCTAGGGGACTCGGGGCCACTTGTGTCTTCCCCGGGGGCCGAGCCCCTTCCCGGATCTACAGCGCGCGGGGAACCCCTTGGCTAGATGGAGCCGGGGCTGTGAGCTGGGGCGGCTCGGGAGGTCTGCGCGCCTCCAGCCCCGGCCAGGGCTCTGCGCCTATTGTTCCCAACAGCCGGCGCCGCCGGGGGATTGTGTCTGTGCGGCAGCTCCGGGGGCAACGAGCGGGACTGGCCCCACCTGGGGCGGCCGCTCCCCCACTGGACCCCGCGGACTGTGCCCAGCCTGACCGGTGAGTAGCTGGGGGAGGGGGCGTCCCACGCGGCCCCCCACCCGCCCCCCTTGCCCGTTAGGCGCCATCGCAGCTGCGGGAAAACTTTCCCCAAACTTTGGGACTCGCTCCTGGGGGGAGTGGGAAGGGGGGGCGCCTCCGGGGTCTGCCCCGTGGGGGCGGGGCTGCTGAGTGAGACCGGAGTGGGTCGGGCGGGGGGCGCCCCAGCGCCGGGCGGGGGGCCTGGCGGTGAAATGCTGCGGAGTGCGCCCAGGGCAGCCTGAGCTTGGCCCGCGGAAGGGTCAGTGTCCGCCGGGGGGCTGTGATGGAGGCTGGAATGCACCCCACTGCTTCCCGTCCCCGCGCCAGCCTGGGGCATGGGGCCCCGGAGGGAGCCGCCAGACCTTGCTCAGCAGTCGCTGGGGCAGAACGGCGGGGGCTGGTTCCGGCCCCGTCCCGGCCTGCGATACCCGGGGAGCGGGGCGCTGGGAGCCCGCAGCAGCCTCCCGCTCTGTGCTGGGCAGAGTTCGCCGCGTCCCTCGCACGGGCCCGATCCTGGGAGCAACGCAGCCCCAGCCCTGAGCAAAGTTGCCGGTGCGCGCGGACGCTTGCAGGATCGGGCCCTGCACCTCCTTGTCTCTCCCCCAGCGATGCACCGGCCGCAGGGAGCCCCGGCAGGATCCACCGGGGGGAGTTGAGGGCACTTCTTGGTGCTGTGCCTGGCCTGGCCACCAGACCTCCACAAAGGAGAGCGAACTGCTTAGTCCCATGGTCAGAGCAAACCCCGGGGACACGCTCGCCTTCCTGGTGGAACAGGAGAGCCATTGAAGTCACTGTGCTGGGGTAAGGGGAGGAACGTAAGAGCAGCCATGCTAGGGCAGGCCAAGGGTCTCTCTAGCTCAGGATCCTGTCTGCCAGCAGTGGCTGGGGCCCGGCTCTTCAGAGGGGATAAACAGAACAAGACAATTTATGGCGTGATCCACCCCCTGTCATCCAGTCCCAGCTTCTGGCAGTCAGAGGTTAGGGACACCCAGAGCTTGAGGCTGAATTCTCTATTTCTACAGTAGGGCATCAGAGACTGCCCCGTGCTGGAGTTTGCAGGGAGGGATTTACTCCTCTCTAGGTCACGGGGAAAGGTGGCTTCAGAGTTCTTGTAGGGCAGGTGCCACCGGGGTCAGGCCACTAGCTGGTTTTTGAGGAGCCCTGGAGAGCCTGTGACTGGAAATTGGGGGGCGGGGGGTTGTTTCTTGACCTTGTGTGAACTCTCTGGATAGTTGGCACCGGTAAATTTTCTCATATTGATTATTGCGAGCTTAATGTCAGGCATGCTGCTGCCTGGCTAGTTCAGAGGATATAGGCAAGGTGCTAAGAAATTCCTGTCCGAATTGAACAAAACCCAGTAGCAGCCGCTTCCTGGGGTGGTGTGGGCAGATTCAGAGCATTGCAGCCAGGCGTTCTCCTAGACCTTCACTGGATGGGCTGCTGCTCCCCACATGCTCCCCGAAGGAGCCTGCATTGTATTACTATCCGGCAGTCATGCATTGCTTTTTTCCATTCTCCCATTATAACCTTGCGGTCTGAGGAGAGCGAGTGAGGCCAGTTTTAGGGGTTCGGCTTGCTGCGAGATTCTTGGTATTTAAGGAACTGTTTTCTCGCTGGGACCTTAAGAGCGCTGCCTTAACACATAAAGTAAGACCTGCCTTTTAAAAGAGGAGGGTTTTCTGAGCCAAAAAAAGCTTCTCAAGGTACAAAGTTTAGTGGGGGAGGAAAATCTCTTTTGCATTGAAAATATTCCCTCTGGTTTCAAGCCTGTCGATTTTGTCTCTGTAATGGAATAGCACTTTCTCTAGACATGGCCATTGAGCTAAATGTTTCCTTACTCTTCCTTAGCAGATGTACTGTGCATAGTTGAATGTCTGAGAAAAGTTTTTTTTAATACCTGGCACACCTAGACAATGTAGCCAAACACTTCCCCAACATTGATTTACTATTCCGTATTTGGGGATGATATAAAAGCATCCCCATAAAACACTGCTGGGTAGTTTTCCAGCCCTGCTAATCATTTGACACCCCAGCGATATCCCTCCTATTTGAATCATTTTTGCAGGCATGCAGTGTGCTAATGCCCTGTAATGCAGATGCCTGCCCAGGCGCCTCATGCCTAGTGATGTCTTGTTGACGTAGTTCTCCTTGCTAGAGCGTAAGTTTGTTGGAGCCTGTATTGGCCCTATGGGGAGGCACTGGCTGGAATATCCCATTAAGGTGGTCCTGTTGTAGTTATTGCCCCTTATGTTAGACGGTTTGTTAGCGAGTCTAAAAAAATGTTGGCTGTGCTCTGTCCTCCCTCCTATAACGCATTGAGCTGCACAAAGCTAAATGAGGCCCTCTGCTTATCCTTGGTCATGAATGAGAAATGGCCAGAAGTAAACTCTTCATTGAGACTCTCCAAGCTCTGCATGCAGCTATATCTGGGGGCTGATCTTGAGTGAATTTGTTTTCTTGAGGCCTGGCCTTCTTTAATGGATCCTATGTGACCCAGGTTGGGACTCTGAATCTGCAGTTTCCGTCCCTCGACTGCCAACACAGTCAGTTTCTCTTTCAGAAACAGAACTACAAGGAATTCCTGGATGTTCCCTTGATAGTGCTGCTGCTTTTCTGTCTGCTCCAAATGGGCAACATTTCATTTTAAAATGCATTTATAAAATGATAGCTGCTGGCACTGGGGGTGGTCCTGCACTCCCTGGCTTGAATTGGTTTCCATCACACATAGGATTTGCACTTTGGTTCAACGGCTCTCAGCATCCCAACTATACAAATTATTCCAGCACCCCTGAATGATAGGGGCCTTTCCCCTAGCCTCCAACAAGGGGTTTGTCTGTATGTCTATAGAAAGGATCATCATGCTGGTGCAAGCCTCCAATGAAGAGGTGCCGGTGTAAAGTGAGGTTTGAGCCCTGCAGTGATATGTACCACACCAGAGTAGCTATGCTGGGGTAAAAATCCCTGATATAGACAGGCCTTTCATACAGAGAACTCGCCCCATGGGAAAGCTTTGCACTTGCCTTTGCTGTGAGAGTATGAACAAACCATTCGGCATTTTTGAAACCACATTTTAAGATCGTTGAACTTTTCTGGAGCTGAGTGAGTAACTCTTAACAAATTAAAATAATGCTGCCAACTCTCACCATTTCAGCACGGTTCATGATATTTGGTGTTTTTCTTCAAGCCCTGCTCCAGCACACGTGCAATTGCATGGGAATATCTGCTTTGGGTTTTTTTTTAAATAAGTGTCTAGCCTTACTGGTTACCTAGAATATTTTATAAACACAAGCCCTAAAGGCTCCAAAACCAAGGAAAATCAGAAGAACCCGAGGTTTATTATTTTTAAAAATCTCATGATTTTGATTCATAATTTTAAAATTGGGAGTTGGGAATACTGCGGATAATATATTCAACAAATTTTGACTTTTTATTCACAAATTCATGATGAGATTCTGTAATTTTTCTTTATTCCAAGTTATTCACAAATTTCTTCAGAAAATAATCAGGTTGTAAATGCTCCATATTTGCATTGTGGTGGCTGGTTTGCTTCTGTGATATTGTTTGTGTTCTCTGATTGGACGACATATATAATTAACCAACACCGTGCAAAATTTGAATGTTATAGTCAATTGTGATGCTTGCAATTTATACTGTGTCGGTTAGTTGTATAAATCATCCAGTCAAGGAATGCAAACAAAACCACTTGACTTATGTATCAAACCAATGCAGCTCAAAATCTGAATTTTATATTCAGTCGTGATGGGTGCAGTTTGTACTGTGTTAGGTCCTGAAGTCACATAGCAATGTTTCTGTTCTCTGATTGGATGAGTTAGGTAACTAGCATGCCACAAATTGGTACTGGGAAGCTGCAGTTTTACAGTTGAATATATGGTTTCCTTTTGGTGACTTGAACCTTAAGATGTACTCAGTTGGCCTGGTGGCACGACTAACGTGTGTGCCTGAAAGTGGTTTGTTTTTCAGAGTCCTGAATATATAGGACAGTCAAAATTTGCTTTCCTAGTCAGGCAGGCGAGTTTCTCCCTCGCTATTCTTGCAGCTCTAACAAGTTCTCTGTGCAAATCACAGTGTAGGGGTGGTGGGCCTGGGGGAGAAGAGGGAGATGGTATCCTGCCAAATCTTGGCTTTGGTGAGGGATCAGGAGAACAGGTCCTCACATAGTTCTTTGGCTAGTGGCCATTTTCTCCGCACATGAGCACTTCCTCTCTTAATCTCAGGGGTGGCTGGCATGCACTGGTGCCTTCCCATTGTCGTGCTTGGAGAGGATTAAAATAAGTCAAGATAGTCTCTGCCCTGGAGTGGTAAAGGACAGAGTGAGGTTCTTCCCATGCTTTGCACCACCAGCTCTTGTCCATGGGAACTACAAATCTCCACCGTATTCATGACTCCGATTCTGCTTTAAAATAAGGAACCAGGCTACTCTGCTCAAGCTGGGAAGGGAACCTTTCATGCCTTCAAGAGAGCTAGTGATTTTTTGTTCCCTCCAGAACCTTGTATATTTAGCTGTTTAAAAATTTAACCTGAAGTAGAACCTGTTTTGTGTGCAGTCCCAGTGTGCTGCATTCATGATGCGTGTTCTCACAGCATTATAGCTTCCAGCCTGCTGAAAAGGACAGTTGAGGTTTGATCAGCTCACAAAGGCTCTAGTCCTTGGTAATTCAGCTTTCTCCTTTGCTTTCCAGGCTTTGGAGGTCCTCTTCCTTCTCTTTTGTGGGTGTTTGTCTTATCTGTAGCAGAAAAATATCTGCTGGAATTGAGTGAATTCATCCTTTCCCCTTCTCTAGCAACCTTTCATCTGGGGAGCTGCATGCATTTTGCAATCATCTGACTCTCTTGTCGAGCAGGTAAATATGATCATACCTGTTTCACCGAATGAGGCCTAGAGAGATTACAGCCCATATCTTCTAAAGAGCCCTTTGATTCTGAGTACCCAACTGGAGATCCCCAGGGCCTGATTCTCTACAGACCCACAAGCTCAGCTGAGGTCACTGAGAACCCGGAGCTCTGCACAACTCTGGAAACCAGGCCCCAGATATCTCTCACTGAGCTCCCAAAACTGAGGCTACTTCTGAAAATGTTGGCTTCAGATTTTGCTGTGGGCAGGTTGGCAGCAGAGCTGGGAACAGAGGCTAAGGGCCAGCTGGGCAGGTATCCTGACTCAGTCCCCTCTCCTGTCCATTAGACAGCACCCCTGTTCGGGGTCACTTGTGAAATGCTAAAGATATCCCAGTGTTGTGAAACTGTACCCTCCCTACTCTGTCTTGATCCCATATTTCCACCAAGGTGAGGAAAGGCAATCAGTTAGATTTTTGCTAGATGGCTGCATCAGATTTGGTGCCTGGAGCAAATTCAGGGAAGTCTTAAAAAGGCTTCTGACTGAGATCTTAGTTTACTCATTAGGAATATACTTTTTATAATCCCTTCCATATTGCTGAAGCCCCTAAGCTGTGAGCCCTTGCAATGTGCTCCTGGAAATGTACATGTGACTTGGGAGAAGGTTACTGCATGGAAGGGTTAAGTACCGTATGCTGCACACTCGGGCATGTATTTTTCCAAGTCTTTGTCTGCTTTAAGCATTACTGTTTTCTCCCCTAGACGCTATTAGAATTATTTGCTCTTTATTTCAGCAAATACTCAGTTCCTGGCCTTAGTGCAGTCCGGGGCGAGGAGGGATGCAGGCGGGGGATTAATTCGGTCCCAGCACTTTGTGACACTTCCTTAGTTTGCAGTGAGGTTGAGGATTTATTTATCTTGAGACTCAAGTGAAAAATATGCAGTTTCCCCTAAGGCTCCGCATATTTTCAAGCTGGGTTACATGCTTACTTCCAGTGTTTGGTAAGTGATTATCCAGTCACCTGCTTGCCTTGGGGGGGTGAACTTTGCACCTGGTACCTCAACCATGTCCCTGCCACACTGTTCTCCTGGGGATGGGAGACCCCACTTCCCCATCACAGCCCATTGGTCCGTGCTTTCTATCTTCTGTTGCGAGGTCTCCCCTTTGCTGCTGTCATCCTTCCAGGGGGAGATGGGAGGGGATTCACTTCGGAGGCACTGGCCCCTGATCTTCTGCTGGGTATGGGGGTCACCGTAAGGTGCATTAAGATATTGCCCAGAGCCCTTTACACCACTGCCCATTCCTGCTGGCCTGTGGAGGGCAATTCTGGAGCCAGGACTCTGATCAAAGGTAGCTGCCATGGTGATAGTCAGCACTGAGCTGCTGGCCAGTCATAGTTTTTGAGTGAAGCTTCTGGTCTTGATTCATGCCCACATTATGGTCCCGGTTTTCAGTATGGCTCAGCACCCACAAGCTCCCGTGGTTCTGGCTGGGGAAGAAGGAGTCCCCATTGCTTTCAAAGGGAGTGGCTGGGTAAAAAACGTCTAGCCCTGTGGCTTTCCCCTTATGACCAGCGATGTGTTATGACCTGAACTGGGGACGGACTCCATTAAAGCCGCAGTGAGAGCAGAACCCACGCACGCCATCCCATCAGCCTTCCCTTTCTACTGCTGAGCATTTCCTTCCCCCAGCATGCTCGCCCCTCCAGACCGGCTTGGTTTCAGGTACTGACACAAAAGTGAATCCCACATGTCAGATATTGAAATATCCAGCAACCCGTTATTACCCCCCCATGCTCCCTCGGGCTGCCAGTTGTCTGGCCTGGGAGTTGAGTTAGAAGTTGCATCCCTGTCGAGTCCAGAAGCAGCCTTGGGTTTTATCTGCTACATTACATTTTGATCACTAGATTCCCTGACTGAAAAGCGTGGAAACCAGCGTGTCTCTGGGAGACAGTGGGATATGGTGACGGTTAGCGTATGCATGGGTAAAATACCGCTCGATTCCCTTACGGCAAATAGTACGCAACTAGAGGGTCTGTGAGCAGAGTGCAGGTCTTGATTGGATACCTTCCGACTCTTTCCTTTGGAACCATTGGGCACATGCTGTAAAGTTGAGCAAACAGGATTGGGTAAAGTCAGAATCCTCCATAGCCCTGAAATGTCCAAAAGAAATGCACGTTTTCTCTGGGTTTGCAACCAAGGATTGACGTGCCCTTTGTGTGCTGAGCCCGCTCTCTTGAGATTTCCATCTTCGTTTGGATGATTCGAGGAGGTTGGATAAAACTTTGGGTTCTTGGATGCTTTCTCAGGTACCATGGTGAGGGGCAGCATTGTAGAAAACTAGACAGCTAGGTCTAAGCTAGGAACCTTTTGAAGTTTGCCCATCTGTTGTGTATATGTGAGCAAAGGATTTGGGAGTAGATCATGCCTTTGTGGGGCCTCCACGCAGTGAGAGGATGTCTGAGCCGCATTACCGGCGTGTGACTCTGAGTGGACATGTGCTTGTGCAAATGCACAGTGTGTGTGATTCTGCCGGGGAGGGTGTGCACAGGTAACTGAGTGCATGCTCGGTGTTTGATTCTGCCTTAGTGAGGGCATCCTGGTGTGGGAGGGCACATGGATGCACACGCGATCTGTCCACCGTTTTAAATAGAAGTGTGGGTGTAATTGGGCCAGTTATAATTGTAGCCTCTGCAGCCAGGTCTCTAAAGGGCACTTAGGTGTGGTTTCTATCTTAGCATTTCCATTTTTAGTTGTTGAAATCTTCCCCATAAAAATAAAACACTCTGCAGCGTGCCCTGGGGAGGATAGGGGCATAGAACCGTGGGGAGCACTAGGTTTTGCACGCTGGAAGGAGCTGACGGGCAGCCCTGTTCGCGTTCCAGCCCTTGGGAATGAACCATTTTCTGTTCAGATTTATAGAAAAGCTGTGCAAACTCAAAGAAGAGTCACATCTTTGTTTGTATAGGTACAAATGCTCTCCCGGCTTCCTCACCTCATGTGCCCGGGGCCTCGGCATAGAACAGACATTGGGGATGTGAGGGTGGGGCAAGGCAGAAGAGCCATTCAGACCTGGAGGGACCTGTCAACAGAATAGAGACACTTCTGTAGCAAAGCTCTGTTCCTGCTGGTGATGGGCCTGGAAACTCAGGACACGCCCTTCCAATAGGGGGAGTTTTAGCTTTAAAAAGGAAGGTGCCAGGCTGTTAAGTCCCAGTCTTGCCCCTCCCTGTAAACTCCTCTGCTCTGGCTGCCTAATTGCTTTTCAGTGCTGATTTTGATTGCGTTAGATGGGATGTTTGGTTAAGCCCCAGTGGAAGAGGTTCTTCTTCTTCTATCTCCCTGCTTTCCTGCCTCTGCTCTACTGGAGCACTGCTTCTTTTCAACGCTTTTCTACTCAGTGGAAATGGAGTGTCAGTGGGGCACTTCCCTTCCCATTCTCTGATCCACATTTTTACTTTTTGCCTGTCACTTTTTCCAGCATCAGCCAGGGGACAGATCACTGCTAGTGACTGATCCTTGTGATTTTCCATGAAAGTATTTGGTCCTGGTTAGCTGAGCAGGAAGCAGCTCCCCTTGACTCAGCTGAAATGAGCCATCTCTGAGGTATATTGGGGAAGAATTTTGTGGGGCTTTGTGCCAGCACTGACTCACTTTGCGTGAGCTGCTGCTTCAAGCTGTCCTATCTTCTCTCTGCGCGGGCCCTGGCAAAGCACTGTGCTCAGAAGAGGCCTTCGCAAGGACATTCCACATTAGGACATGTTCCGGGCAGCATGTGCACTCGATAAACAAAACCACTTGGAGATGGAAAATAATTTCCAGAAATACCAAAGACTTCTTTTTCCACAAAGAATCTCCTCCCTCTCCCAACCCTGGGTAAATTGTTAACATTCAATAGACTATTTTAAGACTTGCTGCCTGGCGCCTGAGCACGCCGATGCGTGGCGATAAAGCCGCTGTTTGCTGTCCAGGTGCCTGTATCGATACACTGCCCCCAAACCTTAGCCACTTTGCAAAGCAGGACTGCCTTTGGGAGCCGTTCTCAGGGTTTGGGTGGCACAAAAGCAGAGAGCCCCAGGCGGAAGAATCTTTTTAAAGTTCAGCTAGGTAAACTTCAGCTTCCATTCAGGTTATTTTCCACTGCCTTCAGAAGAGCATTGATATCATCATCCTCATAATAACGCAGCGTTCTACATCAGCAGCACATCCCAGCCCCAAATCTTGAATCACTTTGCAATCATGAATGAAGTCTCACATTCCCATCCACCATGATGGTAGGTAAGATACAGAGAGGCAGTTTGACCCACTACTGAATGGCAGCTGCATCTGGGTCCAGAACACAGTTGCTGTATAACCAAGCACAGTAGAATGACGATGTTTTAGGACAGGAAGTGAAGAATCTTATGGCCAACTAAAATGCAGGGGGGTGGTTCTGGAGGCAGAGTGTAATTAGCTGGATAGGTCTCTAACATGCTGGTTCTGTCACAGTGCCCCTGGGACCATTAATGACTGAGCACTGAGAGGACGTTGTCTTTTATGTCATTGCAAAATCAAGGTGGCACTTAGAAGCAGGGCTTAGCCCTGTTTTAACCCCATTGTGGAGGGTGTTGGCCAGGAATGGCTGAGTGGGTCTGTGCTTTGGAGACTAGGGTGGGTCCCAGTCATGGGTCCCTGAGCTGCCTGCAGGAAGACTTGGCATGGCGGACAGGGCTAAGTAGAGGGCATGGCAGTGGGCCAGGAACCTGAGTGCTGGCACCCCAAACGCTTAAACTGGTGTGGTGCAGCCCGTGGAGACTACAGGTCCCAGAATGCACTGCAGCCAGGCTGCTCATCTCAGGATAGGGTGACCAGATGTCTCGATTTTATAGGGACAGTCCCGATTTTGGGGGCTTTTTCTTATATAGGCACCTATTTCCTCCCTCCCTATCCCGATTTTTTACACTTCTGTCTGGTCACCCTATCTCAGGATGGGGCATTGCAAGCTGGGAATGGTCAGCCTCCGTGCATTAAGGATGAGGGATGTTTGGGAGCTCCGTGGGCTGCCTTTGGCTATTCTCCCTTAGTGAGCCACCTCTTTGAAAGCTATTGACACCACCAGCTACAGGCTAATTCTTAACTGAGCAGAGGTGGGGGCTGTGGGGCTCTCAGCCTCCACTCACTTAAGGGGAGTAGGGGCAGTGGACTCAGCCATTGAATGCTCCCAATTCACTCTCAGTCACAAGGGATACAATCTGTGGCCAAATGCAGACCTTGGCCGAGCCGTCACTGACCTCACCGGGAGCTGCTCTCATTCGCGGGAGGGCTGAACTTGTGTCAAGCCACACAGCTTCACAGCTGCCCAGATGTAGCACGGCTGCGCTCAGCTTTATCTAGGCAAATTTCCACTTCCCCTGGTGTCTTCAGTCTTGGCCCCAACTGATGGTTTCAATTTGGTGGGTTTATGTATGTGTTTCATTTTTAGAATTAAAATGTGTTTTTTAGGTCTTATCTGTCCAAACTGTCCTGCCCATCTCCATGCTGCTAGGTGAGAGATCTTCTCCACATGGTAACCTTAGGTTAGGAGCAAAAATGCTAATAGATGCAAATTAACCTGCTAGTTCCAGAAATCTGGGTTTTCCAATTCCGGTGAGCTGGAGACAAAACCATGGAAATCAGATCCTGAAGCTCTCTGCTTCTTCACAACAAGCTAGGCATGTCACTCAGTAGAGATCAAATGCCATTTATTGGGAGAGTGCACATCAGTCGGGGGTGAATTGAAGGGCCTTGATGGGTTGTCCTGCAAAACCTGTGTTCACAGAGCTGTATGCAGCAGAATCTCTTTCGCCTGAATAGAAGCAGAGATGCAAAGTTTGTTTGGTTTTGGCTAATGAGAAGCTTTGGATAAGAGGAGTTCAGATAAATTTGGTTCTGTTGTGTTATGTGTGTTTGTGCGCTTGCGCACACATCCCTCCCCTCCCCCCCGGTTATGTCCCTGATTAGAGCTGGAGACTATTGAAGGACAGTTCCTATTCTGTTTTTCTTCAAGCCCTGCTCCAGCACACATGCAGTTGCATGGGAATATCAGCTTTCATTGCGTTACCGCTGGGTGGTGCTGGTGGGGTCACTTGTCTTGCACCCCAATGGTGGGTGCAGATATATTTGGGTAAGTTTCTGAAGCGCCTGAATTGCTTTGAGATGAGAGATGCTATAGAAGCAAAAGATCTGGTGAGACTGTGACATGGGCAGGCCTTTTAAAACTTGTGTGCTTCAAAATAAGCAATGAAAAATGAAAAACCAAAACTTTTCAGTTAGCAAATGCTGAAACTGGACATTTTGACGGGTTTTTTGGACCTTTTTCCAATGTTTGAGTCGGGAGGTTTGTCCAGACCCCCCCTTTCTGGGAACAGTTTTGGTTTTGGCAAACTGGCATTTTTCGTTAAAAAATTCCTGAGCAGCTCTGGTGCGGAGCCCCTGCAGCCTTATCACAGCCCAGGGGAAATGCACTTCTCAGAACCGGGTGGCTGCTTTGAGGTGCTGAAACATGGCTTTGGGTGCTTCTCGTTAGGCACCCAAATTTGGAAGTGCAACCAGCCCCTAGGTTCCCAGTGGAGTCCAGACTGAAACGTCACTGTTTATAGATTAGCTGTGAAGGTCACACACACAGAGTGACTTATATTACTGTGCAGTGGAACTGTTCTCTTTTGTAGCATATATCACCCACTGACAAAAAGAGCTGCAAACACTCGTATTTTAAGTCAAAGAGAGGGCTAGAAATAGGAGAAACTTATCCCCGTTGATTTTAACACACACAGGTGTTTTTAAAAAAAATCCATGTCTGGGTCTGTTTAATTTGAGAGAGGATTTCCCATGTTCTCTGCTTGTCGCTGCGCAGGGGCTGGAGTTACTTCTGCTCTAACTCTTCTTGTTTCCTGGTTGGCAGTTTGAAGGGACTGGAAGTTTGGAAGAGAAGATTAAGCGAGCCCCAGCTAGCAAGCCGGCAGTCAAGACGGGAGTCCCCATGGAGTTCTGGAGCCCAGTTGCCAACCAGTAGCTGTAGAACTGGGATGTTTACCTGGAGGTGCCTCCTCTTTTGGGCTGTGCTGGTCACAGCCACGCTCTGCACTGCAAGGCCAGCACCAACCCTGCCAGAGCAAGGTAAGAGGAACCACACCCGTCTTCTCCTCTCATGTCTAGAGTCTCACTGGCTGGAGTCAAGAGCTCCTGCTGCTAGTGAATAGAAATGTGACAGAAAGAGACCTTTTAAGGGCAGGTTGCTGGGATAAGAGGCACGTCTGTTCTCAGCCCCCTTTCTTTGAGTTGCTGCTCCTGAATGGTTATAAGATATTGGGTGTCTCTGACTTTCTTATGAAACAAGCACAGCCTGTTTTGAAGTCCCGTAGTCGGAAGATGATCAGCAAGTATGTTGGCTGTTGCAGTGAACAGTTTGGGCTTGTGCTAAGGGAAGACAGGCTTACCTGAGCCGAGAAGCTGCAAAAATGTCTCAGCAGCCGCCAGCTGGTGCTGGCTGGGAAACGGGAAGTATTGCTAAAGGAATGTTGCCATTCAGAACAAACAAAATAAGGGAACGTTTCTTAAAATGGGTTAAAATTCAAAAGAAATGTAGACGAGCAAACTCACTGCTGTGACACCTCTTGCTGGTCACTTTTGGGAACTAGCTCACTACCATCCCGGAGCGCCCTCTAAAGGTTGGTGATCCGCCTGTCCTCTGGCCCCTGTGTGACTCCCAGGACCCGGTGCCCCTTTATCTGGGGTGCTGCTCTCTGGCAGTAACCCCTTTTCTCTCAGGGTCTCCCCTCCCTGGGAAACCCCCACCCACAATCCTCACCTCGCCTCAGTATACATCTACTGCCAGTCATCGTCTAGCCCCCATAGCCTGGGGCAGACTGCAGTATCAGCCTACTCATCACTGGCAAGGTTGGGTTTGGACCTGCTGCCTTGGCCTACCCCTGGGCTGCCCTCTGCAACCCCCAGTACCCGTTGGCCTTGTGCTAGGCCACAGCCTGGGGCTTTCCAGGCTGGAGCTCCCCAGCTCCTCTGCCTTTCCCCAGCCCTGCTCCACTCAAATACCCTGTCTCTAGCTCCATGCAGCCAGGCCCTTCTCCTTCTACAAGCAGAGGGAGACTCCCTGGGCTTCTGGCTCACAGCCTCTTATAGGGGCCAGCTGGGCCTGATTGGGGCATAGCCACAGCTGAGCCTACTCTCCCATTATCTAACAAGACAGGTACCGGCCTTGCCTTGGCTAGTTGTTTTGAAGGATGCTGGGGAGTCCGCATTGAATGTCAGGGAGTCTATGTTGTGGTGTTGCAATAACTCGTGGTAAATGGCTCCCTGACTTGTTGTCATGGCCCCTCTGGGTTCAGTAGGGGAATGTACTAGCCTGATCTCCGCTGAGAACTGCGTTAGAGCTCTGGTCTGGGTCCTGGTGCTCCGTCTGGTCTCTACTGACCATTAGTGTGCGTGATGAAAGCAGTGTTCCGAAAAGGAGCAGATGTTGGAGATGTTGGGGAACTGGGGAACATTGCCCATCGCTTGTTTGTGTGTCATATGTCAGCTGGCTTGGCTGAGTTCCTGGCTTTTGCAGAAGCTCCTGATGCTGCCTAAGGCCCAGGCTCTGGTGTTTGTTCAGGGCTCCCAAGCTTTGCCAGCACTCTCACTGGGTGATAGCAGAGCGAGCGCTGACTCGGCCGGCTGCTGCAGCATGGGCTTCCCACAACCGAAGTGGCATTTTCCTGGGGCTAGAGACCAACCAGGTCCCCCAAACTAGAGCTTCCCACTTGTCTCTAATCACCATTTGTTACTAAAGGGCATCTAATGGGTTTGGCTCACAGGCAACTCTGCTGTGACCACTCACAGCCCGTCCCCTGCTCTTTGCCAGGAGCTGTGAACGAGACCCATGGGAACCTGCCTCTCCCTGGCTAGGCTGGGAGGCTTTTGTTTTCCTTCTACCCCTGTAATTTTCTGTAACCCGGTGGCATGTTGAGGTGTAATGGCCACGGTATTAACGGGCCTGGACAAATGCCAGCCTGGGCACTGTAGGCAGCCCCCAAACGTCGAGTAACGCGATAGCATTTCAAAGCCTCGGTTTTCCCCACGGTGAGGCAGAGAATAAACAGACAGTCACCAACGCACAGGCTTTCTGACATACTGCGTCTTGGTGTGAACTACACAAAAATGTTCTTTGGGGCATTTCTGTGTTTAGGACTCATTGTTCCTCCTCCCCACCCGTCCTCTTCCTCCCCCCAAAACCCCAAGGTATTGTGTGCTTGGCATCCATTTCCTGTGCCTACGATGGGGGCTGATTGTTCCCCACATGCCCCAGGATAAAAAGCAGAATTCCCAGTGCTGATGTTTCTTGGCAGTGATTGGTGGGTTTGTCTGTCTGTGTCTGATGGCCGGGAGGGGAGGAATGGGGCTGTAACCAGATGGTGGCTGCTGTTTGCGGGAGAGTATCCAGCCCTCCTGCTCCCCAGGGGAACAAAGCAATGCTGGAATGGTCAGGACGACATGACATGTATGGTACCCGCAAGTGAGCTGTGTTGGTGAATAAGGCTGGGATTTTCTCACTGGATTTCAATGGGATTTGGGTGCCTAACTCCCTTTGGCTGCTTTGCCAATCCCAGCCTAAAGCATGAACAGCCGTGGTGCGCTGGCTAGCATACCGATTTCGGCACCAATGTGTCCCAGTGATGGGAGCTCTAGAATGCTACAGAGAGAGATACTGACAACAGTTGTGCATGATAATGGCCTCAACCTTTCCCTACAGGGTGTTGCAAGCCAAGGAGCCTGCGTCGTGGCACTCCCATCCCCATACTGCCTTCAAGACAGTAGTAACTGGGTCTGGAGCCAGAGGCCACCCTTGTTGCCTCAGCACAGAGCCCAGAGGTGCCACAAAACATGGCAAACTTTGAGCTCTCCTCTTGGCATTTTAACTTCCTTTGCTTTTTTTTTTTTCTCCAATATGCACTTGTCTTGAATAAACAGGGTTCTGCTTAGAAAGCCTCCTGTCCCCGGAGACGTTTCCTAGAGAGCTTTGGAATATGATTGAAACTCCCCCAGGCGTGTGAGGGATGGCGCAGGACTGACTCTCCTTAGTCCTAGAGACAAGCCGTGCGCCTGGCTCCATGGGGCATGGCGACCATGACAGTACATGGGATGTAGCTTGCTGGGTTTGGAGTGACCGGGCTGTGTTGAGAATCAGGCTGGCTGTTGCATTATGAGGGTACGGCAGGAGTCTGGGAGGTGGGCTCCTTAACTTCTGAGAGCTTAATGAGGATTCCAGGGCAGACTCCCCTTCCCCTTCCCCTCCCCCAGTCTACTCTGTTGTCTTCAGATGCTCTTGAGCTGCAGTTTAGTCATAGCAAGTGACTAGCAAATGGGAACAGAGCTTTAGCCTTTCCCGGTACCAGTTGTACTGCTACGTTGACACAGCCATGGTGAGGAACCCTGCTGGGGGCAGTCTGTCATTTGGCACCCACTAGGAGGCTGTTCACAGAGAAAACCATTCTCTGTCCATGTGGACTCCACGTTTGGAAGTGGTTCTACTTAGCCTGGTCTTGCTCCCCGTGCGGATGGACCCTCAAATAACCGACAGGAGAGGGTCAGTAAGATCCGCATGTACATACATTTTACCTGCCTTTTCCACTGCTCTCTGCCAGGAGGGGGTTTGTACAGCCTGAGCAGATTGTTTGGAAAGCCTACTCTCCCCCAGGCTGGTGACACTTCCAGGGTCTAACCAGGGAGGTGCATTCAGGCAGTGTAGGATAGCTCTCGGGCATAGGCAGGCAAATCGTGGCTGCAGCGGGAGCTGCTGAGTGCTCAGTGTTATGGATAACCAGGCTGCTTATCTAGGTGCCAAAGGAGGACTTGGGAACCTAACTTTAGGCACCCATTTGAACAACAACAGCAGGTCCCTGGGTTCTATCCCCAGCTCCTTCCCTAGGTCAGTGCTTAGTGCTGGGCAGGTCCCCTCCCCTTTGTGTGTCTGGAAGCCAAGCACAAGGATCCCTGCCTAGCGCCCAGCGGAGCTGAGGCTGAGCTCAGTAAGTCTGTGGAATGCTTTGGATCCAGTGGGGTCTCACTGCTGCTGTCCCGTGCAAGGCCACGGCAGCAGCTACCCGGTTCTCTGCTGCCAGGCAAGGAAGGAGAATGGGTCCCAGTCATTTTCTACCTTTTTAGTTTGTGTTTTTGAAGCAGCTGCCCAAGCTGTGGGCGCTGGTGGGTGGAGCTGGCTGGGCCTGCTGCAGGAGGAGACTCTTCCACTCTCATTTCCTTCCTGTACCCACAGGCCATGTGCCGGGTTGCCAGCCCCACAGCCACTATCCTCTCGCCCTGCAGGAAGCAGCTGGGCACACCAGGGTGTGCCAGGCCCATGGCAAACAGCGAGTGTTAATGGTGAGAAAATGGGCGACAGGCAGGCAAATGAATTGTTTCTTTTTTAACCAGTGCAGTGTTTTGTGGGCCTGGTAGGTGCCACCTGGGGAGCAGCGAGTGACTGCACTTGGGTCCCATTCATTGCAAAGGCAGCAGCTTTTCTGGACTCTGTTTTTATGTTTGTAAGGTTTCAGTTTACATCTGTTTTAGAAGCATCGACACTCCCTTCTCGAAGATGTAATAATCCCCAGGGCTGATGCTGGGAGAGCAGCTTCTGCTATAGCAGGAGAGAGGCTTTTAAGTCTCTAACCCTCCTCCTTGTTGAGTCTGGTAAAATTCTGCCTTTGTCAGAGCTCCCGCCAGTTACTGAAAAATCTGCAGCAAATAAAATCTTAATGGGCACTTACTGCCTTTTATAGTTCCCTAAATTTGGAGGTGGTAAAACATCTATTTAAAGGGGAAAATCCAGGTATTTCCATGAGCAGACTCAGTCTCCCTCACAAAGCCTGTCTTTGTCTTCACGTTAAATGAAAACCTGCAGAAACTCACAGAGGTTTATTTTTCCCAACGTGCCGGTTTCCTCCTCCACCATTTACACTCCTGGTCTGAAGTCTGTCTAATCTGTGTGTCCAGCGTATGCCTAAAACTCCTCCCTCACTCCCAGGGGTTTTGTACTGTGCCTGTCACTGTGGTTTCAAGCACTGTCCAATTCAGAAGCACAGACCCAGAAACAGGACCCAGATCTCCAGAGTCTCAGTCCAGTGCCTGATCCTCCTGCCCATCCATCCTCTCTTGAGCATGCCCGCAGGGGGCTATTGTTTTGCCTTTCCCCGGGGATATTTTGGGGTGTTTTTCCCCTTAGTATTTTAGAACCGTAACCTGTATTTTTCCCTTAGTATCCCTCTCAGAGTTTGTGCTTTCCTTAGGGCAGAGATTCTGCTAGTAGCATGTGAGCTGAGCTTTGCAAAGAATCATGCTGCCCTTTCCCCTCTAGGGTGACCAGGAACAGGTGACCCCCTTTTATAGGGACAGTCCCAATTTTTGGGTCTTTTTCTTATATAGGCTCCTATTACCCCCCACTGCCAGTCCCAATTTTTCACACTTGCTGTCTGGTCACCCTATTCCCCTCACCCCGGAGGCCCTGTGCATTGCCCCACATGCCAGCCCATGGAGAGGAGTTCAGCGATGAGCCTCAGCTCCCCCAGAAGCGCTGGATACCTGTGCCATCCGCTACTGAGAGAGCTGACTGTGCAAAGTGCTTGGTGCTGCTGGCTCACTGCAGCATTGGCTCTCAGTGTCCAGCTGCCTGGTCACTTTTAATCCAGCTGGACCAATGCTGTGGGCTTTGCAGGGCATTGTGTCCACCACTAGAACTGGGGCAGCATGAGTTCCCCGTGGCCAGCACGTCCATTGTATCCCCTCTCCCTTGGCCGCAAGGAGGGAAGGCATGTCCATTTTCTACTGCAGACACTAGCCCAGCTGGCTAAAAGGCTAAGCTTCCCCAGCTCCACCTGCAAGGGGTCTCTTGAAGGGGGGCGGGGAGCTTTATCTAACTGGTGTCTGCCAGTGGGCAGTGGGAGAGGAAGCCAATCTTTCAGCCTTGTTGTCTGGCTCTTCCCTGGAAAGCTGCCTGAGCACAGAGTTGCGGCTCCTTCGATCTTCCCCATGCCCTGCCCAGGGGTGTTTTTGGTGGGGTGGGGGCAAGATCACCCTCGAACCCTCAGCTCACAGCACAGAGGCCATGGATAATCTCCAGGCAGTGAGGCAGATGAAGCCCTTGCTGTGGTTGGTGGTACCTCCACAGATACGTTTCCCGTAATCCCTGTTTCTTAATTCTGCAGTTCCAGCTCCATCAATGAGTGACCTGGAGCGGCAGGATGTATTGGGGCTTAGGTGAGGGACAGCTCTGGGGCAAGCCAGCGCCAATGGGAACCGTAGTCACCTGGCTGTCTGCAGCATGATGGGTCAGCTCCACAGTGCATGCAACGGAAACCATAACCAGGACCAGCAAGCCCCTTTTCCGCAGAGACTGTGGCATTGCATGTTCTGGGATGGTGCCAGTGGAGTTCGTCTGCCCCCGTCTGCCTGCAGTGCTTTCTGGGTGGGGTTCTGGCTCTCCCTGTTGTGCTCCCTCTCCATTTCTTTCCCATTAGCTCCACTCCCACCCTGCCAGCCAGAGCCCCAAAGTCAACAAGCTGGAAGGAATTTCACAGGACAGTGGATGTTCACAGAGAGAGTGGCTGGCACTGACTGGCTGGAGGCAAGTGAGACTCCTGCAGAGTGACTTATGGGCCTGCCCAGGGCTGTCTCTCTTCAGAGGCTGGCAAGTTGCTCCAGAGCAGTTGGGGATGTTTCTGTTGGTGCAGAATTGCCCTGGAACCTGGCAGGAACGCCTTCGCGTGGCAGTGAGTCACGCTGTCCTCTCTCGCACTGGTGTAAATCGCAGGGAGCACCAGGGACTTTCTGGAGTTGCCCTAGATATGCCCTGGGACAGAGAAAAGTGACTTCTAGCTGTCCTGGCTGCTTTTTCTGACTGTGGTAGCTAGTTGGGTTCCCATTAGCCCCAAGGTCTGGGCGGGGAGGTGTCTCTGAGCCCAGCAGAGCTCAGCCAGCAGGTCCAGGAGGCCAGTCGAAGCAGGATGTAGCGAGTGATGGTTTGTGTCTGGTGCTGTGATTAATTGCTGAGCTCCGGGGGAAGAAGATGAGTGGGGGGAGCTATTATTGTGCAGTGCACGGCCCGAGGTCAGAGATCATATTTAGCAGCTGGGGCACTGTTTTTACAACACGCAGTTCCCCTGAGAGAGGCAGAGGGATCAGGTTTATCCCAGCAGCTACTCACTGGAGTCTTACAAACAACAGAAAAAGTTCCTCTGCCCAGCAGCAAAGCCTCCTGCACTTGGACTGATGACAGTGGACCCCTCAGAGGGGCTGGGGTACCGCAGCCATCCACTCCATAGGCTGCACAGAGACAGGGGAAGCACTTTAGTGCACTGGAAATGAACAGGAGAAGATTTATTGGGAAGGGACACTCCCAGCTATCTCAGCAGTTACTGGCATCCCAGAGAAGGCCTGCTCCCTCCAGGGCACACAGCTCACCATGTTCTCCTCTCTGGGGTCAAACTGTGCCTCCCTCTCCAATTTTAATGGGGGGACAGCTGGCATTGTATGGGAGTTGCCTGAAATCAAAGCATTTAAGAGGCAGTGAAATCCAGTTAGTATCTGGGCTGCGTCTAACCCCTCTGCTCACCACGTTGAAACAGGTAGAGAAATACAAGGATAATGAGTACCTAGGAAACAGACTCTGGGAAACAGCTTTCACCTGCTTCCCCAGCTCCTGTCCTGGACTCTCCCCTCCCTACCCTCAGCCCGGACCCCACCCTCTCTTCTCCAGGTTGCCATTCCAACACTTCACTGAGAAAGAAGTAATGGAGAGTCCTGATAAAAGATGAAGGGTCCTGCTCTCCTTGCAAACCCATCCCGAATCGCAGAGCAGTACTGCTGAAGGCACTCTGCCTTTCAGTGCCCCTCCCAATGCGGCCTGGCCTGGCCAGAGCTGGTGAGAGGGGAAGCCTGGGCAAGCTTGTTAATGAACTTAGCGCGGCTGGTGTCTCTTGTGCTCCCAAGGAACTGAGAATATAAACCATAAACTGTGTTGGGCTGGAGGGTTTCCAGGGAGTTCACTCAGCTCCTCCTCCCAGACTTACTGCTTATGAGTCAGTGCCCCAGCTCCTCTCTGCCCACAAGGTGCAGTGAGTCAGAGATGCAAGGGAGGAGATTCATGGTGTGTGTCATGGACCAAAAGGCACCTGCTATGAGCAATTAATTTTAAACCGTTATAAATTGTATCAGCAAATAGCAGAGCATCCTCCCCACTCCCAGGAGAGCCCGGAAACAAGTCCCAGTTCCTTGCTTTCCCTGCAGTCTGAGCAAAGCCCAGGGATGGAGCTGTAAGTGGAGAGGGTGCCCTGCATTTGGAAATGGAGTGGAATTGCCTCAAGGGTTTTTAATCACTGATTTCCACCTCCCTCCCCTTCCTTGGTTACTGCTTGGCCTGTTCCTCTGGGCTAATTCCATTGTTCAGCTGGTGATGGGACCCAGGGTTTTGGAGTGGGTTTGCTAGATTCTGAAACCTGGATGAAATCCTATCTCTGCCTCGGTTGCATGGGCTCCACATGGTGAAACTTCCCCCCTGCCTATCTCCCTTCCACAGACCTCTTGTCTTAATGATCAGCCTTGAATTACTCCCTTTTTAAGCCTGCCCAGGTGCTTTGGGAAACTGCTCCCATCTGTTTGTTATGTAAAGTTCCACCATTTGCAAGTGCCAGTTGCATGGTTCCTTCCCTTCTAAATGTTCCTCAGGTGTCAGCAGGCTAGGAGACTTCTGTGTTGGCACCCTACTGAGGAGGGGAGAGCTGGGGCCTTTCTGGCACCAGATGTTTCATGGACACTGGGTTGCTGGGAACAGGCAGGTCTTTAAGGTCTCTGCGGTGTGTCAGGACGGCTGGCATCCCTCCTTCAGCAACATTCCTGACACTGGATCCCCACCTACCCGTGCAGTGCCGGTGGGACATGTTGCTGCAGCCCTTTCCCCAAGATAAACATCAGGAGAACAAAGGTCTCACTGGGACACCCCCTCCAGTGCTGTACATTTCCAGTTCCCACCAGGTAAAGCTCTGGGCCCGGAGTTGATGTTTCACAGAAAAGCCATGAATTATTGCCCTAAAAGGGTCCATCTTAGGGATCTTTAATGCTGCTCCTGCTTGCCAGGACCATAACAAGTGCACAAAGGGGAGAGGAATGAAAGCGGTGCATCCAGTGATTGCTGTGTCAGTCTCAGAGCTCAGTGCAAGCTTTTATTTTGAGTAGCTTCCTTCTCAAAAGGGTCCCAGTGGCTGGAGGGATCTGGAGGAGGATGCTCGCATCCCAGGGGAATGGTACAGGTTTATTCCAGCTGGCTTTGCAAAGACACTGAGATGCCTGTTAATTAAATGCTGCTTCATCTCATACAAAATGTAGGAATCCCAGGAGGACAAGTGTATTAACTTCCTTCCCCCAGGGATTGTGGAGGCACCACTGTTATGAGGCACGTTGATTTTATAAATGTTTATAAACTTCCATCAAACTCTCTTGTTCTGGGCCTAATGTGCGAACAGCTGCCACATTCCTCCCCAGAGGTGGGTGAGACCAATCCTTGCCTGGGACATCACCAGGCTGAGTGAATGAACATCCATGAATTGCTGTGAGGCCGTGGGTGGGGAAGGTGCTGCAACAGGAAAAGGTGTGAAGTTGTTTCTGCTGTTTGGGGCTGCATAGACAGGGTCTTTTCATTTTTCAACTGGTTTCCAGAGATAATGGATACATCCCAGAGGGCTTTCCCCTGCCGTGGAGAGCAATGAGCTGCCATGGCACCAGAGTTAAATGTGCTCGGGGTAGAATATCCTCCTGCCCTGGTTACCAATCACCCTCTCCACACTGGGCATGTGTCTCTCCTCCTCTCAAGAGGGAGCCAGTTTGGTTTTGGTTCCTCGTGAGGTTCCATCCCTGGGACCCAGGGACTTGTGGTTCCCAGGAGACAGAAGCTCCAGGCGGTGAATGGAGCCCTCACGTCAGGAAGAGTGATGGCTGAAGTGTCCCAGTCCAGCTCAGCATCAGCCTGGGTAAACCAAAGGCTCTCTGGTGGGCTCAGGGGGCTGCAGCGCCTCTCCCCAGCAGTGTTATCCAAGGGAGGTGGAGACTGATGGGGGAGGGGCTGCATTCCTTCCTTCCAAACTGGCCAGGCAGCAGTCCTTTGGGTTCACACTGCAGTGTGGGAAGCAGGGAGGCCATGTGAGGGTGGGCAAGGCAGCATGGCACCTGGCAGGGCTGGGGCTGCAGAGAGGCGTCAGGAGGAATCTCAGCTAGTCCACCCTCCGCTAGTTCAGTGCATGACCCAGCTGGTTACAGAAGGGGACACTGGGTTTTCCCCTGTGATTTTGGGGGCGGGGGAGGTTGACACGTTTCCCCCCCCCACCCCCAAAGCTGGGTGAGATTTGGGAATTCAGTGAGCCACTAAGGCTGTGCTGGTGTTAGGCAGAGCAGGGCTGGAGAGTCTCGGCAAAGGGATCGTCTCTGGAGCAGGGGTGAGAAGGTGCAGAGGGGCGGCTCCCATCCAAAGCATCAGGAGAGCTTGGAGGTGCACTGAATACCAGCTCAGGTTGCACTTCCCCTCGCTGTGTCGCCAGGACACAGGGAGGCCGTTCAGACTGATCAAACGCTGGGGACCAGAGTCCCCACTGGAAAGGGGTTTGGTGCCAGAGCCCTCAGCATGCCTGGGTTCACACAGACTCCAAACCACTAGCACCTGGCACTGCTGTGGGATCCCAGGTGCAGTCAGTGGAGTCTCACCAGCTTGCACCAGCTGAGCAGGAGACCTCTGGGCATCTGCCTGACTCTGCCTTTGCTGCGCAGCAGAACCGGGGAGGCACTGCCAGGCTTGCTGGGGCTGAGAGGCAACCCTGGGAGAGGTCTGCTCTACCATAAAGCCCCATGCTGGCATTGCCAGTGCGTTTGCCCGGGGAGGGGAGAAGGGCTCAGCGTAGATAACTCTAAAGGTGTAACTCTGCCCGCACACTGCCACAAGGGACAAGGTTCCCTGCGTGCCAGCTCCTCACAGCTTTTCCCACCGCCTCTCTGACACCACCGGAATCAAGGGACGCTAATCACATCACTGCAGGGTGCAGCACCACAGAGCAGTGATTTGGGGTACATGCTCCTCCTTTTCAGTATTACATTTGAGCCACATGTGCATCCCACACAGAGTCATTGCTTTGCACAGAGCAGGGCTGCTGCCAATGGGGCCTGTGTATTTCCCTCCCCCACCCCTACCAGAACAGGCCTCAGCTTTCAAGCTACATGTGGCTTCTCTTGTGAGTGACAGTAGTTCCTGTGGTTGTGCTGTGCACAACGGAAGCTGTTTCTCCTCATCACACTTTGGCAGGGGCCGGGGCCTAGGTGATGGCCCAAGAGTTTGGAATTGAAAGATGTGGTGTGGAGGGGGATGGGAGAATGGCAGCCGTCCCCCTGCTGCAGTACTGCAGCCAGGGATCTATTGGCAATCATAACAACAGAAACTTGCAGGGGAGGAGGGAGTGTTTGGGAAGTGTGTTGTGAACCTGTGCTTGGACACCCCCCTTAAGAAACTGCAAAAAAAAAAATAAAAATAAATAAATAAAGAGAGAAACTTTTGAAATCAGAGAGAAGCCAATCCCCACCTCTCCTGGTAAGCACTTCCTGTTGGGATTAGCAGAGCTGTTGGGCATGTGTGCACTTTTTCTTCAGGAAATACCTTTAGTAAGCCCTGGTGGGGGTCTCCATGGCAACCAGCGAGAGGACCTGCTGATCTAAGCCATTCAGTTCTTTATTGTTCCCTGCATCTCTTTGTTGGCTGCTTTATTGCAATCACTCTGGCAAACACAGCAGTTTGCACCGATTTGTGAGGGCTGAATGCAGAACTTCTCCATTCCGATGGCCTAGTCTGGCCCAGGGTCATTTGCATGCAAAATCCTTTAAAAAAAATTTAAAAAAAGAGCTGGATTGAGAGTCTGGCTGAATACTGAAGGGCTAAAGGTTAATCTGCCCTGCTCCCTTCCCTCAACTCTCCTAGCCTGTGTCTCTCCCCGGCTCTGGCCTCTTTAACCTGCTGAAGAGTTTTCTCCTCTTGCTCTTTTTAAGATTGGGGGCGATGAACATTTTACTTGCTATGAAATTATTTCTCTCTCCTCCCCTTCACCCTCCTCACTGAAAGAGGCCAGCTCTTTGGAAAGCTAATGACAGCTATATGAACTTAGTGACATTTACCATCTGGCCTGAACTTGCCAGACTAAACTCAGTTCTTAGTTCCCATTCAAAGTAATAAAAGCTGCGGAGAGCTGGGGATGTTACATCATGCGTATACTTTTCAAACTTGTTTCAAAGCAATTACACATTCCACCTGGGCCAGAATTGCCCCTCCTCCAGCCAGGGATGTCAGGTTTCCCTATAGGCTGTCCCTCCCTCACTCGCAGCCCCTAGCCCAGGAATGAGGCACCCTCCCTGCAGAAACTCAAGTTACATTCTCAAACTTGGAATTCCAAAAAAAAAAAGTTTAATGTAAAGGATCTGGCGTTCTTCTCTATTTTGGTCTAGCCCACTGAAGGGCTACCATGTGGTTGGATTTGTACCGTTACAGTCAATAATCTCACAGCCTGCAGCTTTTTCATGAAAGAACTTATTTTAAGTTTTACCTTTATATTTAGCCCTGGTGTGACCGCTGCTGGAATCCTGTGTCCAGTTCTGGTGCCCACAATTCAAGGAGGATGTTGATAAATCGGAGAGGGTTCAGAGAAGAGCCATGAGAATGATTGAAGGATTGGTAAACCTGCCTTCTAGTGATAGGCTCAAGGAGCTCAATCGATTTAGCTTAACAAAGAGAAGGTTCAGGGTGACTTGATCGTAGCTTGAGAGTAGCTACCTGGGGAACAAACATTTAATAAAGGGCTCTTCAGTCTAGAAACATAGAACATGAACCAATAGCTGGAAGCTGAACAAATTCAGACTGTAAATAAAGTGCACTTTTTTAAGAGTGAGAGTAATGAACCAGTGGAACAGTTTACCAGGGGCAGTGGCGCATTCTCCATCCCTGGCAATTGGATGTTTTTTCTAAAAGCTCTGTCCTAGGAATTACTTGGGGGAAGTGCTATGATCTGGGTGATCACAGTGGTCCCTTCTGGCTTTGGAATCTAGGAAATGCAGCTCCAGGCTGGGTACTTCAGGTAGCAGTTTGGGTGACAGTACATTTGGAGTCGTATAGTTCGTGCCTTTTCAGCCAAGTCTCTCAAAACATTCCTAAAGGAGTTAACGGAGCCTGTGAGACGGGGAAGGACCTGGTTGATTCCCCTCTGGGGCGTAAGGCATCAGCAGCTTACCGGCGCACATTAACCCTGCACAGGGATTGTAGGACAGGAAGTGCAAAGCTCTGCATCTAACTGAAACTACAGGGCAATTTAAGGAGGCAGAATTTATTTGCCAGTCACGGAGTTTGGCTAGGAGACCAGGGGTAACACCCACACTTACAGAAAAAGCCATCCGCCAGGAGGACTGTGGCTTGGCATCTCCTTTGAACAGCAGCAGTGCCGTGCCCGCTAACACATGGAGGGGCATTGTGTCAATGAGGACTCATTCTTACTTACCAAATTGCCAGCACCACTTCCTGCAGCTCCTAGGCCATTATCCAAGGTCTGTGACCAAGCCAGTCTTTGCTTAGCTTGTGGGAGAGCTAAAAGGGACATGGCTGGCTCTGTGTTAACCATGCAGTCATGGTGTGAGGGTTGCAGGCTGTGGGTCTTCTGGGACACGGGTGGCCTGGATGAAGTGTTTCTTTCCTGAAGGGACATTGATGTTCAGGACGTGTCTTGACAAATCCCTGGACTCCCAGACCTCAGGCTGGGAAGTGTCAGCGGTAAGTGGAGTTGTTATTGCAAACGATGCTTGAGAGCTGAGGCCCATGCAGTGCCCCTGAGTCCATGCGTTGCACTGCCCAGCTCAGAGAGACCTGATGAATGGGAGGTGGGTAGCTTTTCTCTTGACTGGTGTTTCACAATAGTACCTCCAGGTCTCCCCACTTTCCTCAGGGCAAAGACTCCCCACCTTTCCTGCCCCTACCTAGGCAAAGAGGGGGAGGTATGCCACACTGCAGCCCTACAGAGTTTTAAATGTTTTTTAATTCTGATATTCCTTCTGTTCCCCCCAGCTCTTCCCGAACATCTGGGGCAGGGGAGCCCTGCCTCTTGTCCTGAGTTGTGATGCATGAGTGACTACCATTGGGTCCATTACAGGGGGACTCCTTCTCTGCTGCCGGGAGCTGCCCAGGTTGCCTGTTCAGTGCCTCCCTGCACAAAGGGAGAAAGACAAAGGTCTAGGAAGAATAGTGGGGAGTTCATCTGGTTTATTAAGCCCTTGCTAGAGTGGGCTGCTTGTTCTGGGATTGCTCTTGTGCCGGAGGAGAAGCTGAACAGCGCACAGTGCAGTTTAGCAGCCAGCGGCTTTGTCCCCCTCTGGAGGAGCTGCACCTGTTGGCATGTTTTAAGTTACAAAGTAGTAGTGTGTATGAAAGAGACGTTTCAGCCCGACAGAGCCCAGTGATCAAACAGGCTCACCTTAATTAACATGCACCAAGGACAAACCAGCATCACAGCTCACATAGCAGGCAGGCCTCTCCCAAGGGGAGGAGGTGGGGAGCTGTGGGCTCAGAGACTTCTGTGGGAATTGTGAGCCAAATGTTCTCATGGGCTGCCTGCTCCTGTAATTCAGCTCCTGCTGATTGCTTGCTGCCTAGGGCCCAATCACTAGCCTCTTAGAGGAATGGTTCTTAGTCAGGGAAAGCTTTAGGGGGGTGTTTTTTGCCCAGCCTACAGCAGGGGTAGGACTGCAGGGGATAGAGCAGAAGGCCAATCAAATGTGTTTCCAACTTTCTGTCACCCAGTGCCAAAAACATCTGTCAGTTGGACCCTGGTCTGCTGCTGCTCCGTGCCCGCTTCAAGGGGCTGCGGGGTCACCCAAAGCTTCTGAGCACCAGGCAGCCAGACATCCCCGTGTGACATACTCCAGCGATTCACAGTTTGAAAGGCTGTCCTCCCGTACCCTGACCACTCCTCCACGCTGGCCTGGAGGCTGTAGAGTGCCTCTTGCTCTCTAGAGCATACACAAAGTGCAAGCCTAAGCCACCAATGCTCGCCTCCTTTCAGAGGCACTCCATCCGTCTGCCCCTGAAGGGCCGACTTGCTGTTGTTTTCAGCAAGGCAGGCAATCTGCTAGGATGCCACAGTCTTGTCCAAAGCAGTTGCATCCACCTCTTGGATTAGCTGCTGCACCCAGGCTGTGCTTCCAGAGCCAGTGACGGGGACATGAGTGAATAAACTGCCATCAAAATTAAGCTACCCTGATTCCAGAACTCTTACCCCACCTTGTACCTTCAATGAAAGCGCATGACCTTGCTGGATTATCCGGATGCTGGGTTTCTAACCCAGCTCCTCTCCTTCCATAAGGGTTAACTACCTTAGGCATGTTCATTAGCCTGTGAATTCATTTTCCACGCGTTCCCACCAGGCCTCATGTTCAGCTCTGCTTCTAAGTGCAGAGATGTATCTGGGTTACCAGCCGGCTGCCATGCCTCCTGACTCCCCTCGCTCATCAGCTCCAGCTCAGAGAGAACTCCTGCCTGTCCCGTCCAGCACCTCTGCACTTTGAGCCTGCGTGCTCATGCAGTTAATGTAAAACAGCCTTTGACTTTAAGGAGATGGGGGGAGGGGCTCTGTTGACTTAGAAACAAGATCTAGCCCCCACTCCCATTCTAATGGCTAACCTTGCCCCCCCAGTTCTAGCCCCTCCCAGAGAAAAAGAAAAACAAGAGCCTGAAAATAAAAAAGCAGCTCTGCCCCTTGAACCCACCATAGGGATCCCTGCCCGGAGAGAAACAGGTCCCTTGTCAGCCCTGTGTCCATGTTCGTGCCTCAAACACCTGTGAAAAATAGCAAACCCGGGTTCTGCATGCAAATGCCCCAGGATATTAGATAAAGCTGATTGTAAATTGTCCTAAAGTTTTGTTCTCCCCTGAGCAATCTTCTCACTAGTCCTGTAGGTCCAGCTGAGACGTGTAAGGATTTGCAGACTATCATAGACTAGCATAGAGCTGGCAAGCTTTCTTTAAATTCTTTCCAGGCCAGTTTTATAGGCAATGCCTTTCCCTGGTCCCCAGCACAAACACAGTGCAGAGGGTTTGTACTAGCTCTGGCCTGGTGAACAGCAATATTTTCTTCCTGGCTAAAGTCTTTTTACGGGCCCAGAGTTTGTTTAATGAAAGAGGACACCTCCAACATGAACTGGGAATCTGAAGGGTCTAATAATCCCTGTTCTAAATCTCCCCGCATGTACAGCGATCAGATAACTGCACATTAACTGCAGTTGGCAATATTGGAGCAGTCCATGGCACTTCTGGGTGTGACTCCAAACTTCAAAGTCTGATCCATATCAAAGCTTTTGACTCCCTCATATCGCTGGATGCCGGGAGCAGTGGCTGGGTTTAGACTCAAGTGCTAGCAGGACTTTCACAGACAAAGCAAAACCTCACAGTCTAAGTCATATCAGCCATAAACAAGGCACAAAACCAAAGCAAGATGGCCTGGCTTGCAGACGGGATGAGTGCTCACAGCTCCTCTGTGGCTTCAGTGGGAGACATAGAACACAGGCCGCAAGCCTTCCCTGGGTGATCTGTTTCTATATGAAATAACTGCATGAGATGGATATGATTTAAACTGTACCCTGCTCACCCTACTTGGAGAACAGATGCTAACACAGTTTCAGGGCAAAAAAGATAACAAGGGAAAGTGTCGTCTTCTTATTAGTGTTACTGTCACATGCAGGAGCCCTGGCCATTGACCCACTGTGCCGGGCGCTATACAAACACAAAACAAAAGGACAGTCCCTGCCCCAAAGAGTTTACAATCTGAGACAAGAGATGACCAATCACATGGACCAACAGGGGTACAGGAGACAGTGTTGGTCAATGTGATGGACTGTGGTCTCAGCTCACCGCAGCCTTGGCTTGTCAAGTTTTGTTATAGACATTCCGGGAAAGGAGGTTTCAAGGAGGCATTTGAAGGTGGATTGTGAGGTAGCTTTGGGGAGAAACTTATAAGCGTCCAGGGCAGAGTGGAAGAGAGCACAAGGCTGCTTGTTTGAAAGTTTAACAAGTGGGCGATGGAGGCTGGAATCATGGGCTGATCAGAGGCAGGAGTAGACGTCTCAGTAGAGAGTGAGAGAGGACAGGTGGGGGGATGACTGTAAATGGCCTTGAAAGTGAGGGCAAGCAGTTTATGTTTGATGCGATGGAGTGAGGCATTTTCATGAGATGGTATCATTTTCTGGAGTGATTTCTTTTGTTGTTGGTCTGTTGTTATTTGTTACTGTTGGAAAGGAGGGAACAGAACAACATTACACTGCAGAGTCCTTTGGTGTCTGAGTACATAGATGGGATGGAAATACGCTTTGTAAGGTGCCTGTGACTAATAATTTGAAACACAAAATGCCAGAGCTACTAGAAATGCACATTTCATGAGGTGGTACAAGATCAAGGAAAGCGAGACTGCTTTCCCTGATTACTTAAAGGGTTGCTGTCAGTCTAAAACTACCATATCAAAAAACTTTTTATTTGTGTTATTGATAAACTTCTGAGACAATTGGCACCCTGCCCTTGGTGGTTTGAGTTGACAGCACTGTAGGGCGGACGGTGAATTTTCCTCTCGACTAACCAGTCAATTTTTTTTTAAATCATGAAAACATTTTGGCTGTTTTCTCTTAAACATTTTCCCCCAAAGCATCTCATATGTGTAAGAAATAAAGAAATGCCTAAAACAACAACAACAACAAAAACAAGACAGGATCTATGGCAGAGAAAAGCAACGTTCCTCTAAATGGACTTTTCCTTTTTTTTAATACTAGAATATTATTTGTATTGCAATTGCGCTTAAGAGACTAGGTCCTTGTTGTCCAAGGTGCTGTACATAAATATAGTCTGTGCCCTGAAGTTGCACTGTTTAAAGGTGTGATTTTAAACCAATGCAAGCCTCTTTGTGGGGGCGGGGGTGTTAACTAAAGTAATTAGAAATTCATTTAAGCTAAGCTGAAATAAGTGTCCACACAAGGAGTGACACTAGCTTGATAGTTTAAAAACTTATTTAAGTTAAACTGGTGTAACTTTGTGGATGGGGCAAAACCATGTTGCATTTCAGGATAACTCCTCAGGGCAGCGTGGGAAGAAAAGTGCACTTAGCAATCAACACCTTGGCAAGCTTCTTTCAGTGTTGTTTTGTGCTTACATTGCTGGAGTTGTGTTTTGTATGTGTGTCTGTTTGATGGCTGCAGGGTATGAAGTGCTCAGCTCTATGGGTTCTGGGCAGGTAAGTCATCTGTTGCATACAACTTACCTGTGTGGAGTAGATGGAATCATGCTTGTAGGGGTCAGATGCTGTAGCCCGAGTCTGCAGCTCTGTGAACAAGTGGCTTTCTGAGCATGATGCTGGGATAATGCCAATGTGCAGAGCACTCCCACTGGTGTCTCTTTATGAGTTTCTTTCTGGGGGAGGGGAAGGGGCATTGCTGTGTGTTTCTAGCAGTATCCACCAGAAAGCTCTTGTCTGTTTGATGGATGAGTGCACTGATAAATTAGCTTAGCGCTGGGGCTGGGGGTATGTAATGCCACTCAGGCATTGGGGAGGATGTGGAAAGTCTGACACACACGGAGGAAATCCAGTTGATGTTTTGCTCTTGGATTCAATATCACGCTGGTGGAGAAAGCCTCCAAATTGAATTGGAGCCCGAACAGGGCTGATGGGGATGGGAGCAGGTGGGAGGGGCGTGCTCTCATCCTTTCCGACATTGGATGTGAGCTGAACCAAGCCTATGGAGCCATGGACACCTAGGCCATGCCCCAGAGAGATACCCTGACTTTCGCAGTGCCCTGCTCTCCCTGGCAGTGCCAGGTATTGCACCAAGCTAAAGCAGTGATTTGTTTGGCATCGGGGGGTGAGTATCTTCTATGACACCCTGCCTCCTTCCCCCTTTGTTCCTGGCCCTGTAACTCCCAAGTCCTTCCAGCCGTGATGCCTTGAGCAGCTGTGGGGAGAGGGATTGAACCTCTGCAGGGGTAAAGACTTCTCTGCGGGAAGCCCTCATGACATTTCACCCTGTAGGTGATTAGTGTCTTTAGAAGCAATGTCTCCCCCTGAGACTCTGCTCCCCAAGGCTGAGTTTGGGGTCTGGGAGAGTGCACAAGTGGGTCTGTGTAGATTTCAGTGGACACTGCTTTCAAATGATAGGTAGGTGGAATTCAAGGAGCCTCACATGAGCTGCTTCCAGACTGGACTCATCTCAAGTAGCTTTGCTTGGAGCCAGGAGGTGCAGAGTAGTTGGTTTGCCTATGAAATCTCTGGAGGGCTCTGTTTGTTCTCACACACTCGGAGGTTGCAGCCTTGCTCCTCAGCTACTTTGTATCGGGTGTTCTCTAAAGTGGGAACCGGAGAGGAATCCTGGAACAGGGACCCTGCAAGACAGAGCGGTTTAAAAGGCAGTGCCCGAGGCCCAGCCTCCCAGCCTACATGTGCTCAGACAGGCTCTAATGTAGTTGGGAGACAACAGATCAAGTAGAATCGGAGAGTCTTGGAATGAAGAGAAAGGATCTTTGTGCTGCTAAACCAAATGTTGCATTTGATGGCAGCTGCAATTCTCCCATCTTAATAGAGTTGGAAACTTGGAATACTCCAGCCAGCACCTGTTCAACTGAAGGCTCACCTGAGCTGACCCGGCCCAGCCAGGACACTGCTGTTAAGAAAGCATTTACTACTTAGCCTCTGCCTTAATTCAGTTCCCCCAATTGATCCTCCTCCTTCTCCCCCTTCCTTAAAATGCTTTAAGCGAAGTGATAATCAGGCAGCATGAAACCTGGCCTGCTTTGCTGGCTGCCATCTCTGAGCTTTGCAGGAAGGGAGAGATTGGGCAGAGTGTGGTGCTCCCAAGGGCAGCCTCTGCATGTGCTCTCTTTCTGGGGGGTTCAGCTACTGGAGAGAGGAGGGGGGCAGGGGAGAGAGTCAGGGTAGTTAAACACTGGAATAAATTGCCTAGGGAAGTCGTGGAATCTCCATCTCTGGAGATATTTAAGAGTAGGTTAGATAAATGTCTATTAGGGATGGTCTAGACAGTATTTGGTCCTGCCATGAGGGCAGGGGACTGGACTGGATGACCTCTCGAGGTCCTTCCAGTCCTAGAGTCTATGAGTCTATGAGTCTATGCACAAGCCAAGATTTTCAGAAGTGAGTTGCAATTTTGAGTGACCAAGTGAAGACCCCCTGAAAGGGGCCTGATTTTCAGAAAGCGCCCAGCCAGCATTGACCCTCTGAAAACCAGGCCCCTTTGAGACATCTCAAATTCCCTTCTGAAAACCTTGGCCAAAGTATTTTCTTATCCTAAGGGGCTGGGCTGAGTGACGCTTGGTAAAAGATCAAAGGGCGCATGAACAGCCTCAACTTCCTTGCTAATGTCTGGGTTATAAAATGAAGGTGAAATGCTTAATCCTGCTGCAGTTGCTTTTAACCTCTGCCTCTTCTTCCCCTCTCCCCCCTGCTCTGTGGGCTGCGTGGCAGGCCTGCTTGCTGCTATCCTTTTCAGGCTGACAGGTAGGTGAGCTGAATTGTCCTTCGCACCATACCATCTTCAAGTCACCAGCACGTCCTCACTGGATGCAGCCATCTGCCTGGCAAGCGCGCCACCCTGTTGCAGCTGTCATAGCTGCTTCCTGCACCCATCATCGCAGCTGAACTAAACGGCAGTGGCCTGTCACACTGCACCCCGACACTGCTTCAACAAACCGCCACGTGTGGAAAGCTGAGACCTGCATCCCAGAGCAGGGTTTGGCCTGCAGAGTCGCTGCAGGAGGGTGGCACAGGAGACTCCTCGCAGGACGCACAAATCCCAATAAACGTCCGTTCGCAGCGTGGTTTCCTTTTGTCTCTATTTTCTTTCTCTCTCTCCTAACTCTTCCAGTTCTGTCCAAAGCGAAAATTGAAGTGGAGTCGCATTCGGCTCACCCTGGCGACCTCCTCCAATTGCGCTGCCGGCTACGGGACGATGTCCAGAGCATCAACTGGGTGCGAGATGGGGTCCAGCTGTCAGAGGACAACCGGACGCGCATCACTGGGGAGGAGGTAGAGGTCAGGGACGCTGTGCCTGAGGACTCAGGGCTCTATGCCTGCATGACCAACAGCCCCTCAGGGAGTGAG
This sequence comes from Gopherus flavomarginatus, assembly GCF_025201925.1. NCBI lineage: Eukaryota > Metazoa > Chordata > Testudines > Testudinidae > Gopherus > Gopherus flavomarginatus. The sequence continues at coordinate 166,395,922 of NC_066618.1, read as the reverse complement.
ACCACCTACTTCTCCGTTAATGTCTCAGGTTCGTAGCAGCCCTGGGGCTGGACACAAAGGGAAGGGGGACCCAGCTGCCAGGCTGTAGGGCAGGAAGCAGATTACCTGTGTGGGAATGGGGTGTAAACTTTGTGTGCACACACCTGCAGATGGTCTTATCTTTCTTCTGGTAGCTGCTGGGGCTGTTGTGGTCTGTGGGGCACTGGTCAGGGAACCCCAAAGCTTTACAAAGGCTTGGTGTGCAGCCCGCACCAGAGCATCCCTGTTTGCCCTCCCTGCCATGTGTCCTGGAGCAGTTCTAGAAATAAGCTGATTCGTTCTCTGTGCCGCGTCACCGCACGTCCATACATCCTGGATGCACATTTGTAGCGTGCTGGACTTCTCGTCCCCCTCCTTTCACTGGCTGTGCTGGCTGCCTCAGCGGGGATGGGCACATGTGGAATGTGGCAGCTTCTTTGACTCATGCCACAGCAGCTCTTCCCCTGGGGCTGATCCTGAAGTGGTATGACTGGGGATACAAGCACCAGGGTAATGGAAATATGTTACACCCACCCAAGGACTCTTTTCAGTGCTTGCTGCAAGAGGTTTGGAGCAAAGGTGTTGCACAGCAGAGTGTATATATGGGGGGATTCAGAGCAGTTGCTGGGCTGGCTAGACATGGGAGGCGAGGCCCTAGGGTCAGGTTAGCCACTAAGAAATGTCTAGGAAGTTTGAGTGGGTTTGCAAACCCCGTCTTGCAGGCTGAGAGGGCAGAGTGCACCTGTGCGTCTGTCTCACAACCTTGGCCCACTGTAGCTAGGTCACGTAGTTGTTCTGAGCCGTGGAAGGTGTGGGAGAAAACTGCCATGGGGTTGTCTCAGGCCAGGCGCAGGAAAAGCCAGCAGGTTTTACTGGGCCAGCTGCATGTTTTGCTGGCTGCTCTGAGTGCTCTGCCATGTCTCGCGGGGTCACCATGGGGTCTGGTGTGCAGGGTTCGTCAGGACACTGCTTGCGAAGAGGAACGCCAGGGAGGCAAATGGGAGTCCATCCTCCAGACGACCAACAGCCATTGGGTTTTATTGCCGACCCTGGAACAATTGGGCGGTGTTCTGAAGAGGAAGGCTGGGAGCATTAGCAGCTGTTCCCAAGCAATCAGCAAGCAGAGCAGGGATAGTGCAGGAGAGAAGGGAGAAGGTGGGTAACTGGGCATTTAGGAATCAAATGAGAATTTCTCAGCAATGCTGGGACCTGCCTACAGAGTGACCCGCGGCCTAACCTTTGACTCTCTGTGAGTGCTATTCCTGCCCAGTTTGCTGCTCCCTGCTGGCAGGTGTCTGGGAGGCAGAACTGTCAGATAGGTGACTAGATCACAGCCCAAAGGACTGGTCGCCGGCAGAGCCCTGCAGAGCCTATCATTAAAGCTCTCTCAGCTGTTTTGGCCCCGTCCATCCTGGGCACGCAGCCATGCTAGCAATAGCCATGGTCCAGCACAGCATTTTCCAGCAGGGGGGTAGCTACCCAAACTTCAGGCTGATTTCAGTGACTGTCGAGGGAGGCAGATGGTTTTCTAACAACCTCACTAACTAAAAACTTCCTATAGATTTACCCTCCCTAGATAATCTGTATTGTTCTTTCTTAGCCTCTCCCCATGTTGGGTGTGGATGCAGTGGCCCAGCCATGCCTGCCCATCACTCTGTTTGGAAAACGTCTTCAGACATGCTTACAAGCATTAGCCAGGCTCAGATCTAGATTAATTACTCTCTGGGCTGGGCAGTGTCGAGGTACCGTGGTGCCAGATAAATACGGTAGCCAGTAAAGAGGAGCTGGGTGGGAACTGGTGGCAGAGTGGCTAGAACTAGCATGTCTTGTGGTGTTGGAATTGGAGTGCCTGATGGTGGTTAGGAAGCTGAGCTGCCATATAGGGAGGGGCCCAGGCAGTCTGTACTTGCGCGCCTGCAGAGCCTGAGCTCTCATGCAAAGATGCATTGTATCTCCAGCCGTTGGGGAATGCTTAGAAACGTGACCTGACCGTAACTGCTATAGCATTGTCTGCCTGAGCCTGCAGACAGACTGAACTGGTAGCTCCAAGGGGGGTGAGCTGCCATGCATCTCAGTGTCAATTTAAATGTCAATGCTATTAACCATTTCCCTGCTGATCGTTGTAGCAGACACATCCAGCTAGTGCTTATGACACTACCTCAACCCCTGTCCCTAGGGTCTGAAACCCCCAGCTAATCCCCACTCTTCTGCTTTGTCCCCCAGCTCCCTTTCTGCCAATGTAGTGCTGTATTGCCAGTGCCACAGTGCATGGCACACTGAAAGCAGAAACGTGGGACATTACATTGTATGAATTCAGTATGAAAATCGGCAGGGCCAGGCTCCTAGCACTGATCGCGCCACTTCCTGTCCTTCTTAGTTGATGTAAAATCCCTGTGTTCTAACTGAAATGCGGCTGCTGCAGAGCGCTGGGCCTCCTGCATGGTGATACACACCGTGGCGTCTAGGGCCTGCGCCAGGGAGTTAGGCCAGGTTTGCTGCCGAGTCCTTAGGCCATTGGTTGTGTGTGGGCGGGTGGGAACTCTCAGCCCCTGGTCCTGTCTCGGGCAGGGCTGTTCTGGGCTGCGGTTGCAAGGCCAAGGAGAGAGATGCTGGGGCCAGGCTGGGGCCAGACTTCCTCCATTCCTCCCTGAGTGCAAAGGAACACAGGTCTGAGCGAGGGGGAAGATTCTTTCCAAGTAGTCGACTGCCCAGAGTTCTCCGCTCCCTCTCCCCTGACCCCAGAACCCATGTATTCAAGTCCCTCCCAGGGCCGAAGGGATGGCTTGTTTTGACCCTCCTTGCTTCCTCTGTCCACATGTTCCTCAGTGCCTGGTGTTGGAACCCCACTGTTACATGAGGTGAAAGCCTGCAAAATGGCATGGACCAGCGAGAAACCTGACAACTCTGACCCACCCCTGGTGACTGCAGAGCTCTCCGCTGCCCCCTTCATGTGATGACACAGCGCGGGCAGCAAGTCATGTTGCCATGACTTGCTGGTCCCCAGCGTGTGAAATGTACCAATGAGCATCTGTCTGGGAGGGGCATGCCAGGAAGCCCTCCTTTCCCATTGTCCCCGGGCGTGGAGGAATGGGGAGCTGTTACGTACAGGTCCTAAACTGTGCCTTTTAATTCTGCCCATTGGAGCTGTTCTGCAGTTTGCTCTGGGGCTGTGTTTGTATTAGTGGGAACCCCCTTTGCTGCCTAGACAAGGGAGGTAAATGGCTCCTAGGCAGCCCAATGAATAGCTCCCCTTGTGCAGGACAAGGGGGAGGAAGGGTAAAAGCCACACCCGGGAAGGGAGTGGCTCTGTGCAGCTCTGCTTGGTTCTTCCTGCAGGATGGTAAGTGAGGCAGCTGGAAGCAAAACTGAAACCCGGCCCTCTCTTCTCTTCTCTTCTCTTCTCTTCTCTTCTCTTCTCTTCTCTTCTCTTGCAGACGCTCTTCCATCCGCTGAGGATGACGATGACGATGACGATTCCTCCTCGGAGGAGAAGGAGGCAGATAACACCAAACCGAACAGTACGCATGAGACACGATTTGATACCTAACGCAACCTCAGGCAGATACTGCCCTCTCCCGGCTGCTAACTCTCGGGGGGGTGGGGTAGGGGAAGGGTCTTGGCCCCAAAACCTCGGGCGCCGCATTTCATAAGGTGGTGTCTCCTTTTTATTTTTTGTCATTCACTAAAGCAATTTAAGAGTTTTTATAAGAGGCCTAGCCCATTGGTGGGGCCTCGCCCAGCGCTGCCAGGGCCTAGCAGGTGATAGCCCTGGCTGCCAGCAGCCATAGCAAACAGCTTTGAGCTGCATGCTGTTATCCTCTGCTCACCTGTGAGTTTCCCAAAGTGCCCTCACTGCCCCTGCCCCTGCCTGCAGATGTAGCGGGCTGGGAGGAAACGCTCCTGCCTCCAGGCTTCAGCTTGTCATTCATTCACCCAGACCATTATCTGCTTTGGAAATGTCAAGGTCACCTGGGCTGCTGGAGTTGCATGAGACAAAAAGGGTGTCAGCGTGTGAATGCCTCTGAAGGAGCTGGCCTTGTGCACATGAGCGTCTGGCTTGGAGCCATGTGCATACATCTACCTAACACTCAGAGCCTGACAAAAGGCCAGCAGCTTGTTCTGGGAAGTGACTCCTGCTCCAGCCAGTCCCACCTGGAGAACGGAGAATGCAAGGGCTCGGGGAGGGCAGAGACCCACCAACTGGGCAGGCCAGGTAAACCTCTAGCTTCCTGGTGTTGCCAATATCCCAGTTAGGGGTGTGTCTACCTGGGGAAATGGACTGGCATAATTATACTGGGAGAAGGATCCTACTGGAGTTATTCTGGTATAACTCACTGGTATAATTTTCCAGAATGAGTGTCCACTGGGGGAGTTATAGTGCCCTAACGATAATGGTCTAATTATCCCAGTATAATTATGCCAATAAGTTTCCCCAGGTAGACAAGGCCTTAGTTTCAATAAAGGTGCTGCTAAAATACTGTGTGTCTCCTTCCCTTGCCTGAAACATGTTCATGATCTGTCTGGTTGGGGTAGGATGTCTTGTCTACAATCCACTGTAGCTCCAGGTTCCTGGCCCACCTGACTGCAGGGTTAAACCAGTGAGGATGCTCTTCAGTATTTTTAAAAATCCTGCCCCTTCCCTGTCCACCAAACCCTCCTACTGCAATCACACTCAGATTAGCAGCTGCAGATTCTGCCTCCACGCTCGCAAGGCAAATCCAGCCACGGAGGAGTCCTGGTCCCATCTGAATAGCATAACTGGGGCTGGAAAGGAGCGTATCCCCAGGTGTAGGACAGGCTTCTCCGGTGACCGTGTGACACAAGTAATCAAAGACTTTGTAGGCTACTGGAGCCATGATCTCGCCCTGCGACAGGCTGCTGGCTGGGGTCCGGGTTGCACTGCAGACAGCCGGTGGCCTGTTAATGGGGCCTGGCTGCTCATCCAGCTGAGAGGGGCTCTAGAAAGAACTGATACTAGTGCAAGTGACATCTCTTGAAGCTTTCTGGCTCTCCCTTTGGCTGTGTTGGCCCCTCCTCTCCTTCACAGTTTACAACGAACCCCTTTGCAGCCACCAGAGTCTGTTCTTCCCCTAAGCCAGAAGTCGGGGCTGGGGCAGAGGGACGCCATTTTTATCAGTGTGCCCCATTGCATTGGGGGCATTGTGCAGCCTGCAGGGGAAGTTCCAAGCCCACATGGACCGTTGTGAGGTCCCAGTGCCAGCGTGCCAGAGTCCTTCCCCATGCTGACTCACGTCTCTCTGCCCAGTGGCTGTGGCTCCCTACTGGACATACCCCGAGAAGATGGAGAAGAAGCTCCATGCTGTCCCAGCTGCCAAAACGGTGAAGTTCAAGTGCCCATCGAGCGGGACGCCCAGCCCCACGCTGCGCTGGCTGAAGAACGGCAAGGAGTTCAAGCCCGACCACCGCATCGGTGGATACAAGGTGAGCAGGAATGGGGGTGCTGTGCAGATAGGGGGTATGGATTGATCTGGAGCACGGAGGCTGTGGGATTTTCTCAGTCTGAAGCTAAGAGGCTCTGTCAGGCAGTGCCCAGGAGCACTTGGGTCTTAGCTGTTCTTTGTGCACCCACCACTACAGTGAATAGGCACTAAGTTCCAGCCCCAGGCTCCCAGTATCATGGTGAAAGGAGCTGCACAAAGTGGGCAGTCCTGAATGCCCCCCCCCCCCCCCCCCCGGGGGCTCTTGTTCTTCTAGGGTCAGCCTTTCTCTTTAGGGCCAGGTTCTCAGCTGGGGTAAAGTGGCCTCATTTCACTGCCTTGCGCACATCTCCATTCCCTGCAATGGAGCTCTGCCAGCCTACACCTGCTGAGGATTGGGCCCAAGTATCCTGTTCTGGATAAAGCAGCAGCATCTCTCTTGTATGTCCAGGTAGGTTGGGAGCGGAAGTTCTCTCAATGCTGGTCGCTCAACAGCCTGCAGGATTATAAAGTGGGGGGCAATGGTCCCAGGGAGACATTTCTCTAACTTTCTAAAATGATTTGTCTTCCCTTTGCTGTTATAATAATCCCTTGGGAACCTGAATACAAAAATCCTCCTTCTTGAAAATGTGTTGGATTCTCTCCCTACTGGATATGTGTGCATAGGTTTGTTATTGTAGGGTTGCTTGTGAATAAGGTTTGTACAGGCCGGTGGTGATGTAGAATACTTTGTGAGCACAGGGCTGCCTGTGCACTGGGCTGTCACTGCAGGGGGGAATATATGTGCGTGCTGGGTTGTTGTTGCAGGGTGGAGCATTGTGGGAGTGGTGCTGGGGTGATGCTGGTTGGGTTGTGAGCACTGGGCTTCTGGTACAAATAATTCTTATTGAAAAGTGCATTGAGGAGGAGGAAGGATGGACATGTGGTGGAGGCACTGGACTGGGCCTCTGGAGCTCTGGGTTCAATTCCCTGTCTCTGTTACAGACTCCCTGTGTGACCTTGGGCAAATCACGTAACCTCTCTGTTCCTCAGTTCCCCCACCTGTGAAATGGGAGTAACAAACCTTCTCCAGCTCCCAGGGTGAGGCTGCATCTCTAAATGTATCTGGGCACCTCCCAAGCTACAGGAAGAGAAGTCAGATAAGAACCCTAGACTGAAACCGTTGCTTTGAGGGGAAAAGTGAATGGGTGTTGCAGATTAGCGTGCACCGGGTAGGCTGCTCCTTTGGGCTGCAGTCTCCCAGCAGGGACAGGTGGGCCCCTGTAACATTCAGGTTACAAAACAGACCTGTGAGGGTGACCTGCTGATGGGTCAAGCTTGTGCTAGTAGGCATTATCAGGGAGGGGATGGAAGAAGGGCCAAAATGAGTCTTGCCTAGCTTTAACATTGGGGTTTTTTGCTGCATTGATCTGCACACAAACTGCATCAGATTCCCCCTCCTCATTTGTGATACTCCGGGGAATTCTCTGGGCTCTTCCCACGGCAGGGCTGTTATAGGACAAGCCCAGTTGCTGCAGGGGATGATTTTATTACAGGGCAACAATATGGCCAGCAGAAGCAGTAGGGGCCCCAGGCTGACAGGTTTCTTGGGAAAGTCTGCCAGGCCCAGCTCTCAGGCCATAATTCACTCCCTGATACTTGGCTCCCTTAGGAAGAGCAGGACAAGCCACTTGGCTCTGATGCAGGTTTGTTGTTTGCTAGGGATGTGCTGTCTGGGAGTGAACTGAAGCAGGTGAATAGAGCCTTGGAGTCTGGAGCTTTTCAAGGAGTGTGGGGCTAGTATCTCACTGTTTCCTTTCCCTTGTAACAAAGCTGTTGTTCGGGGCTCTGAGTTGAAATCAAAGCAGGAGAGGACCTGGGAGCACTATGCAGGCTCCCTGGACAGCCAGTGCTGGAGTCCGACAGCCAAAAGACAGAGAGCACTTGCTCCTCTGATTTCTTTCTAGCAGTCGCTATTGTACAATATTGGAGGGCACAGGTTACCCTCTGATTGCTAGGGGAGCATTTCCCTGTCATCTTTAAAGCTACTGTGAGTGGCTGGAGAAGGAAAAGGTGTTCTGGCAGTGGGTGCAGGCGTTCTGCTGTCTGGTTTTGATGCTCCTCCTTTGGTTGCCCGGAGAACAACATGTTTCAGTGCTGAACGATTCAGTGCTGCCACCACAGCTCCACTGCATAAACTCCTGCATCCATAATACTCCTCCCGAAGTAGCCAGAGGCAATAACTGTCCTTTTTTCCTTCTCTTTTTAAAACTGAAGTGTTGGTCAAGGCCTCTCAGGAGGAATCAATAGTGGCTTTAATGAGACACAATCCGTGATTCATGCATCAAATAATTACCTTCATTCCTCCTGAATCAAACCAATTTGAAGAAGGTTCTGTGCCATTTTCAGATGATAATTACTCTTTCCTGTTAAAGTGAAATCAGGCTCCATTGATGCACTCTTGTTTTTCTTAGTCATTTGTAGCAACTACATTTTGGTTTTGCCTGGCACATGTATTGGGCCTTGAAAAACTTCTAGAGCAGCTGGATGGCTTTGTGTGCTATTGAATTAGCCTTTCTCTGCTGGAGACAAGGATTCCCACCTGTGTCAGCTCCTCCAGAGCACAGTGGGAACTCCCTGTTCGGGGCTGCAGGGAAGGAAACAGATAAGCTGTAGAACTGTTGTGGGAGGTGATTTCCCAGCCGCAGAGACGCAAGCAAGGAACGTTGTGTGGCTAATATGGTAACTTGGTGGCTGCAGCTGCTGCCTCGAGTAGTGTGTTTCACTGTGCTTGGGATAGGAGCCTCAGGTCTCCCAGGAGATGTTGCCCTCTCCTGCGAGAGAGACTCTCTGAGTCAGCCCTCTGCTGTGCACTCCCCTCCAGCTAGCACTTTGATTATTCACTGGCCACTGACTTATGCACATGATTGTGCAAATGAAATCCAGCTATTGGCCCATGTCCCATTAGGGTCCAGCAAGGCGCTGGCACAAACCCCAGAAATCAGCCACATCATGACACTGCTAAGCTCACTTTATTACGTGCTGGGGCGGCGCTATCTGCTCAAAGAGTCCCCTGGCTGGTCCTAAGGAATCAAAGGTGAGCGGGAGACTGGCCTTTCAGGCAGGGAACGGGCATGGCATGAACACCAGGAGCGTCTCCTTGGCTTTTGTTAGTAAGATTTCATCCTTGTGACACCCTGGAATTGTACACTTTCAGTCCAACCCTCCTGGTGCTCATGGGACTCCAAGGAAAACCCCTTCATCAGTGACACCACCCTTCTTTCCCAGTTCCTCCTATATTAGATTTGTCATTATTATTATTTCTGAGATCGGGGCCCCACTGTGCCAAGTGCTGCCCATACATGCACATAGTAAGAGTGCTCCTGCCCTTCCCAGCCATTTAAATAGACAAGACACAGCGTGGGGAAAGAAAGTACTCGTAGCCCTTTTTACAGATGGAAAACTGAGGCATAGGGTAGCCCAAGATCACCCAGAGCCGGGAATAAGAATCCCAGCTTTCTGAGCTCCCCTCCAGTGTCCTTAACCCAAGGGCAGTCTTCCTCTCATGCATCACTGTTGAAGCAACTGGTCTTCCAAAGTTCAAATCCCAGCAGGGCTGACTCAGCCTTGCACCTTTTGAAGAGAGCCCCATCGTGCCAGGAGGTTTTGATCCCTGAGCTGTTCACGGTGCAGGGGAGGGAAGTGTCTCTCCTAAACGACTTTGAATGCTAGATGCCTGGGCACTTTCCATAGCAATGGGGTGGTGCTTCATCTCCTGGCTGGTCTCCCTAGGCCCTGCCCTCTTAGGCTAGTGCTGGCTGCCTTTCAGTGGTGCCATTCACATGAAGTCTGTGACGTACCTGGGGGCAAAAGATACAGCTATATAAATTGTGATTCACACCAGTTGTAACCAGAAGGCTTCAGGACAGAACTGAGGACGGCCAGTATCTTCTCCCAGGGCAAGCCAGTTTTTCAATAAGCACAGGCAGAAAATGCTTCTCCATTCCCCGAATGCCACACTAAATCACTCTGCCACTGTTTGGCATTTCTGCACTGATAGTGCCTGGAGAGGCTACAGAGGCGCACAGGGCTCAGTTCATTGACACCTAAATGCTCTGCGTTGTGTCCTTGTGCTGTGGGAAGCTCCTGCTGCCCCGGCCTGTTGCTGTGAGCTGACTCTGACAATGGCACAGTGGCTGTAATTGGAAGGTGAAGGCCTGGGCACACAATGCAATGCCCAGATGGGGAGGTGGGATAATGGGGCTGGAATCCAGCTTGGAGCCAGGAATGCAGCAACACCAGCATGAAGCTGGTATCAGAGAAGGCCTCGATAGGAGAAGCTGCTTCTTGGGATCCTGCTTTCATCCAGCAGTGACAAAGGTGGTTTTATTCAGGAGTGAAAGTGGCCATGTTGAGTAGAGGGAGCTCAGCTTCCAGGGCCCAGGAAACCGTAGTGGAGACGCTAGTCCAGCATGGGACATCCACACTAAAACCCCTTCTTGTCACCCCTCACCCTCTCCAAACCAAACAGTCGAGATCTGGGATGCTTTGGGACTGGGAGGGCAGGAAACAGTTTTGCTGCCCCAAGATGCTGCAATTGCAACAGTGCATGTGTCTCAGGTACCTTGCCTGGAGCATGCTGAGCTGTTTGGAGCTTGCTGCTGTGTTGTGAATTGAATGGGGTAGAGTCTGGCCTACGGTCTCATGAAGCCCCCTGGGAACATCAGCAGGAGGACCCTTGCTCACCTGCTTGCTTTTTAATCTCTGTTTTCACTCAGGGGCGCATGTGACAGAGAGCTCCCTGCAGTCAGGTGTGGAGGTGCTGGCCCTGGGGGTGAGGGTGGGAAGAGGACTGCCCACAGAAGGGGATAAAGTCAGGGGCCTGCAGGGGGTGACTCAGGGATGTGCCTCAATATCCAGGCTCTGTCCTGTCTGCTGAACTGGGAATTGATTCCTGCGTGGGAGTGGGGACTGGCTAGGGAGGAGCTCTTATCCGGGTGACATGGGAGTAGCACAGGCCGGGGCAGTGTGTTCTGAGAGACGCATGACAGTTTGGAGCAGTGAGATTCTGCTCCCGTGACGCTGCGGGCGGGAGGGCAGGCTGGGGCTGTCTGGAGAGGGGTTTCCCGCAGTCAATGCCAGCCCATCAAACTCCATTGGCATCATGTTTCCAGTTGCAGATAGCTGTGAGTTGCGTCTGTCCTGGGACAGCTGGGAGTGATTACCATTCCCTGTAGCAATGGGCAAAGGTAACTTTGAGCCGAGATTTATGGCCTGTCTAGAACACGAGGCCCAGGGGCTTTGACGTGCTCTGGAATTAGAGGGCATGTGTTCTATCAAATGCAGCCCTGGCATGGTCTGGGGTCCCTAATTCCTCCCCACACCATTTGGAATACGCAGATGATAAAGCTCTGTGCCAATAACCACATTGAACTGGCTTTGTCGTGTCTCCTGCCTCCTTAGGTCCGCTACGCAACCTGGAGCATCATCATGGACTCAGTGGTGCCGTCCGATAAAGGCAACTACACCTGCATCGTGGAGAACAAATATGGGAGCATCAACCACACCTACCAACTCGACGTAGTGGGTGAGAGAGGCTGAGCTGGTCAGAGGGTTAAGAAGGGAAATTGGAAACATATGTCCCTGGGAAACCAGTGACGCAAACCATAAATGTAGCACAAGGCGTCATGGCTGTGCAGAGGAGGGGGCTCCCCTGAGGTCCTATTCTGTTCAGCAGCGCCTCTCTGGCAAGCAGGCTGCCTGCCTTTTCAACACCTTGTTGGCCACCGGAACGAGTCTGCCCCACTTCCACTGTAGCCGTGCACATGACATTCTGCAGCCCAGGGATGCTCTTGTAGAGCTCTGGGTGGGGATTGCGGAGGCTGACTCGAAGACTGGGGAAACAGTGGCAATGCTGGGAACCTAGCTCTGGGATTGAGGCCCCAGTTGGGAGAAAGGTGTTCTAGATCCAGGACCAGAGAAACCTTAGCACATCCCTGTGGAAAGGAATTGCTCAAAGCTCTATAATTAGCTCTAGCCATCTCGCTGTATGTGGCGCTTGGAATCGGTGACCGTTGTCAGATTTCAGCCCACCTCTCAGGTGTCAGCTGGTTGCTGTCTCCTCTTTGGGCCCATGTCAGGACTTGAGCTGCTATCCCAACCAGACACTGGAGGGCAGTCCTGGGGTGGGGTGGAGTTCTGCACCGCTGCTTAGCCTGAGGCACTGTAGCGAGTCCCTTCTGGCCGGCTGCAGGCCAAGAAGAGGTTGGATCTTTTGGGTCAACAAACGTGAACAAGGGGGATCCATTGGATAAGCTGTACTTAGATTTCTAGAAAGCCTTTGACAAGGTCCCTCACCAAAGGGTCTTACGTAAATTAAGTTGTCGTGGGATAAGAGGGAAGATCCTTTCATGGACTGAGAACTGGTTAAAAGACAGGGAACAAAGGGTAGGAATAAATGGCAAATTTTCAGAATGGAGAGGGGTTACTAGTGGTGTTCCCCAAGGGTCACTCCTAGGACCAATCTTATTCAACTTATTCATAAATGATCTGGAGAAAGGGGTAAACAGTGAGGTGCAAAGTTTGCAGATGATACTAAACTGCTCAAGATAGTTAAGACCAAAGCAGACTGTGAAGAACTTTAAAAAGATCTCACAAAACGAAGTGATTGGGCAACAAAATGGCAAATTAAATTTAATGTGGATACATGCACATTGGAAAAAATAACCTCAACTATACATACAATAAGATGGGGGCTACTTTAGCTACAACTATTCAGGAAAGAGATCTTGGAATCATCGTGGACAGTTCTCTGAAGACGTCCACGCAGTCAAAAAAGCAAACAGGATGTTAGGAATCATTAAAAAAGGAATAGAGAATAAGACGGAGAATATCCATGTTATGCCCACATCTTGAATACTGCATACAGATGTGGTCTCCTCATCTCAAAAAAGATATACTGGCATTAGAAAAGGTTCAGAGAAGGGCAACTAAAATGATTAGAGGTTTGGAATGGGTCCCATATGAGGAGAGATTAAAGAGGCTACGACTTTTCAGCTTGGAAAAGAGGAGACTAAGGGGGGATATGATAGAGGTATATAAAATCATGAGTGATGTGGAGAAAGTGAATAAGGAAAAGTTATTTACTTGTTCCCATAATATAAGAACTAGGGGCCACCAAATGAAATTAATGGGCAGTAGGTTTAAAACAAATAAAGGAAGTTCTTCATACAGCGCACAGTCAACCTGTGGAACTCCTTGCCTGAGGAGGTTGTGAAGGCTCGGACTATAACAGGGTTTAAAAGAGAACTGGATAAATTCATGGAGGTTAAGTCCATTAATGGCTATTAGCCAGGATGGGTAAGGAATGGTGTCCCTAGCCTCTGTTTGTCGGAGGGTGGAGACAGATGGCAGGAGAGAGATCACTTGATCACTGCCTGTTAGGTTCACTCCCTCTGGGGCACCTGGCATTGGCCACTGTCGGTAGACAGGATACTGGACTGGATGGACCTTAGGTCTGACCCAGTGTGGCCGTTCTTATGTTGTTATGTTCACTTCCCCAAAGGAGGCCGGGGCGTTACAGCCTGGCGTTGAGTTATACCCAAGCACAGCGTCACAGTCCACGAGCTCCCAGTGGCTGTCTCACTTCTGGGAGGGGAACGCAAACCCCAGTCAGACTAATCCAGGAAGGCACTCAAATGCCTCCAGTGAGGGCTTCCATCAGGGTGAAGAAGAACCTGCGGGCCTCGCAGTGCTCTGAGCCAAATGCAAAGCACTTTTCATCAGCACAGCTTCCCCTCCACAAGCTCCTTGCCTATATGGATCTGCTCCCTTGCATTACAATTCAATCAGTGACCTCCCCCAGTTTCTACACCTGCAGGTGGGCAAGAGAGCTTGTTTGTGGAATTGTTGTTACTCATTGGCACTCGGATACTGCACTGCCAGGAGCTACATACGCACCTAGACAGCTGGATGGACTCTGCTTCCCGCTTTTAATTGTCACTTGCCTCAACTATAATCAGACTCATCTCTTCTGTCTCCTGAGAGCACAGCTTGTCTCCCTTGGGGGATGGGAGGGATGGCCTGGCCTCAGAGCTGGTGGTTTGGTTTTATTTTTGTTTTTTTAAATTTTTGTTAAAATAATTTTGTCGTCCAGACAGAACTTTTTTTTTAATCATCATATGAGCTTTAATTCTCAGCTGGGAAGGCTAGTCTGTGCAGTTGCACATGTGGAGCTGCTCTAAATGCCAGTAAATGAACCATTAAAAATGTGATTTAATTTGATTACACTGAGCAAACTGAAGGGAATAGTCAGCAGTGGGAACAAAGGGGTTTCTTAATGCTCACTCACCGCAGTGGCAGGCTCTTTGTTAATCGGCTAGGTCCTCATTGGGTTTGTTTGACCTTTGACCTTGGATGAATAGGTAGCCATGTTTATCCTCCTCCCCCACATTCCCTGACAAGAATTTCACCTGTCCGTGCCCCCTCCCCACTTTGCAAACACTCGGTTTCTGTTTGTGCTGGGGAGGGTGATCCGCCCCATTCACCACACAGTCCACCAGTGGCTGTTCTCTGGAGCAGCAGCATTTCCTCCAGCTTCTGCTGGCCCCAGGAGCAAACCAGGGGTTCTCTCGGTCTGGCCTTTCGCCTGATCCTTTGCTTGGCTTCAGGCCCAGGAGGGCATCGGGGGGAGAGTCATCTGTGTGGGCAGGACCAGTGCTAGGGGTTTTAGCGCCCTAGGTGCACAGCAATTTTGCCGCTCCGTGCCCTGGTCCCACGGCTCCGGTGGAGCTGCCGCAGTCGTGCCTGCGGAGAGTCCGCTAGTCCGCGGCTCTGGTGGAGCAACCGCAGTCGTGCCTGCAGGAGGTCCACCGGAGCCGCGGGAGCAGCCAACCGTCCGCAGGCACGACTGCGGCAGCTCCACCGGAGCCGCCTGCTGCCCCCTCCGGCAAAATACCGCCCACCAATAATCCTGGCGTCCTAGGCAATTGTCTAGGCCGCCTAAATGGAAGCGCCAGCCCTGTGTGTGGGGCTGCGATGCCTTCTTGTCCATCCTTGGGAAGGAAAGGGCTCCTCCCTGGTTGATTTCCCTTCGCTCTTTTGTTGTAAGACTGATGGAATGGAACTGCCCTCTGCGCCAAAGTCACTAATCAGAACTGGTTGGGTGGCTTTTTTAGTTTGATTTCATAAGGGGCTTTTGGGCCCCTGTTGTTGGAAATCCCTTTGGAGGTCAGTGGCTAGCCCTGCCCCTGGGAGCCCCTTGTGAATCCTTCCTTGCAATGCCCCAGCTCAGGAAGGCTTGGTCACCAAGTATCCAGGCCTGGCCCCATGCACTGACACCTACAATGCAGCATAGTGGCACTTCCATTTCATCCTGGCTACATATGGGAAAAGGGACCTGATTCCAGCCAGGTGGCAAGTGGCAGGAAATCCCAGACACAGCACTGAGTGCAGTGAGATCTCAGCTGGAATATCACCAGCCAATCTCCAGGCAGATCCTGTCATCTTCTCACTCCTGTCTGATCCAAAGCTAATCCTTTGCCTACCTTCTGCTTTCAAGGGGACACATCTGATGGCACTGCCAGTGCTGCTCCATTGGAGGGACTTTTCCTTGTGGGCCTGGCTATCAAGTCAATGAGCGAACACGGAATCATAAAATCAGCCACCACAGCTCTTGCTGCTCAGAACGGCTAGTGCTTGATGTATTTCATCTCCTCTGTGCTGCTGTTCCCTTGCTGGTGGAGAGGCGAAGCCTGGGCTCTGATGCAGACTTGGTTTTCCGGCAAAGGGCCAGAGTCAGAGGGAATATCTGTGGTGGTAGGAGCTGCATGTTAGTGAGTGTGCTTTGCACGCTAGAGGATGGGTGGTGAAAGCAGAGTGTGCATAGGAGAGCAGGCCTCCAATCCCTACAGTGTCTGCACTCCCACTTGCTGCAGTGGTTTACCAGCATTTACCTTGTATCCCATTGCAGTCAGGCCCATAGTCTCCTCCATCCCCTTTCCTCCAAGAAGCTTCACTGGTCAGAGGCCACCATTACCTCCGCACAGTGTCCGTACGTGGTACGTATCTCCTTCCGAGATACACCTGTATTCGCTGCCAGCCTTGTTCTCCTGCCCTTGGGAAGCCGTGCCCGCCTCCCCTCCTCTCTGGCACCAGGCAGAGTGGCAATTGCAAGAGATCAGAGGGCAGAATGGGCGTTCACTATGAATTAAAACAACTCTTCCCTTTGCACCCTTCCCCAGGTGGAAATTCAAGTGTGGAGGGAGCCACACTGAGCTAGGCTGGCTTCCAGGTGCTACCTGCAGCATCTCTAGGCACCTGCTAGGGTGGCTGCTGCATTGGTTAGAGGCACGGGCCTGTCCTTGACAGCTCTCACCAGAGCTGGGGCTCTAAATCCTTTCTTTCCCCCCTTGTCAGAGAAACCAGCTGTCGCTTGGCATCTTCCTAACTCCCTCCTCAGTAATCAGCCCTGGCTGTAACCCTCCAGCTAGGCCTCAAGCGGCGCCCGGGACAGGAAACAGGCTGAGGCCTGCCTGCATCGTCAGAGGGGGGAGTGGTGAGGCACCGCAGAAAGTGTGCGGTGTAATTCAAGGCGGATGTGAGTGCAAGCAGAGAGGAGCTCTTGGCAGGGGCTGCGCCGGTCCTGTGATATTTACTTCAGGAACTGGAGTATGATTTTAGGATACAGGGGGCCGCTCATCAAGGTTCCTTAGCGAGAGGGATTAGAGGGGAAGGCAGCTGGTGAAGCTTTCCCTTCGTATTTTTAATAAGTGACTGGCTGGGATGAAACAGATCTTGGCTCCAGCCGCTCGCCATGAAAAAATAACCCCTTAATCCCTGTGTTGTCACCTCCCGAGTGAAGATGCGAAGGTAGTGGCTGGTGGCAGGGCCTTTCCCTGCTGCTGCCATGTGCCTAACTCTCTTTGTTTCTGGGAAGCTGAGTTCACTTCGAATCCACATCTGTCTTGTTCATGCTTGCTTGCTATCTGACCCTGAGCAGCACGAGAGAGAGCAAGGGGCTGGGACTGTGTCTCTGCCCACATACGGGCTTGGGTTAGAGCCTACTTCGTGCTCTGGCCAAGCCTTGTGGTTTTGTTCTGGAGCCTGGGGGCAGGCCTTTGTTTTCAGTAGCTCTGTGTTGCCTCACTTGTATTGTTGGCCCAAAGAGTGAGCTTATGGGTCATGCTGCTCCCAGGGCTCTGGGCTGGCCTCTTGTCCTGTTACCGTGTTCTGTCTGTCTGTCTGTCTGCCTTATGGTTTTATACTGCCATCCATCACCTGGGCATCTGACCACCTTCCATGTAAAATCAATAGCAAAACTGAGTGGACTTTCAGGGATCTCTGGCACTTCTACTTCTGCCTTCTCTCACTTTGCACACACAGAAGAGGTGTCAAGAAGTAGCTAACTAGGTAGATTTAAATGGCCTGCTTCCACCAATAACCAGACACCAGGTCAAACCCTCCTGATAATTAACTAGATCCCTATGGGCCCGGTCCAGTGAACAGCAAGCTCTTCCCAGGCAGCAGGAGAGGGTGCAAAAGAGGGAGCGATGCTAAATACTCTATGCCCCCCACTGCTGTGCTGTCACTAAGGAGGTGCCCTCCCCTATCTGAGCTCTCGAGCAGGCTCTGGGAGGAGTGCGTTGCATGGGGGTGGGATGCAAGTTTGGGACGGGGTGGGCAGAGATGTATCCAATGATGTGCTAAGACTAGTCTTTTTATGTAGAATCCCAGCCACGAGTCTTCATCAAGTAATAGAATCTACAGGGCTGCAAGCAGCATTGTAAAAAAATGTAGCCAAGAAAAGATAATTTCTCTAGCAAAATGTACGTGCGTGAGACTGAGAGCGATGTCTGGGTCACCCAGAGCTGCTCTTTAGTAGCCCGCTGGGCTTGGTGCCCTGGTTTTGTGAGACCATCCCCTCTCTTGCCATGTCTTGCAGAGAGATCACCTCACCGGCCCATCCTCCAAGCTGGGCTGCCTGCTAACAAGACCGTGGCCCTGGGCAGCAATGTGGAGTTTGTGTGCAAAGTTTACAGCGACCCACAGCCCCACATCCAGTGGCTGAAGCACATAGAGGTCAATGGCAGCAAGATTGGACCCGATAACTTACCCTACGTGCAGATCCTGAAGGTAACTTCTCATTCTGGGTGGGCACGTTTGGTTTCCTTTGCAGGACGAGCCGGGAGGTAGAGATGAATTGGGGAAGGAAGCCATTTGGGATGGAACTGACATATCAGGAATGGGGCAGAGGGATGATGTTTGCTACCATTCAGACTGGGTTAGATACCAGTCTCCTGACCAGCTGAGCCAAGACGATGGGACATTCAGAGCCTTCTCCTGTTCTCTCCTCCCTGCAAAGCCTATAGCAAAAGATAATGAGTGGGTAGGACAGGAAGGTGCTGGTCTTTTCAGCAGAATGTGGATGAGAGATGCCCTCCCCGAAGCACCAAGTTGGACTGAATACATTGGTGTAGAGTGATGTGGGGAGCAGAGAGTAGGGTTGTCTTAACTGGCCCAGGAACAGACTATCAGTGAAGCATTCAGTGGCCCTTGGATCTGCATGCTCAGAGATGCAGCGGGCTGAGGGGAGGGTCACTCCTATTCCATGAATTGTTATTTTTAAAATAGCAAATGTAGAAAGCAAGATAATAGCTCAGGTGAGCCCGGCTCCCTTAGCCTCCACCACAGGCTTGGAATCCCACTTCAAGAGAGCCAAGTTGCTGCACAGCAGAGAGCAGAAGCAACTGATGCAACGCTCCCTTGCACATACCTCTCTGCTGTGTTGTACCTAACACCAGTCTGTGCCACCTCTTAAAGCAACCCACTGTGCTCTTTATCCAGTGGTTTCATGGCCACCTTGGTACTCCATCCTGAATCTGTTCCTTGTCAAGCAGGGCATGTTCATTCATCTGGGAGCTCTGGGGGTGCCCATGTGTTAATTCAAAGGGAGGGGAGAAAGGTTGTGCTGTTGCTGACTTCCTGCAGTGGTCACCAAATTGTCATAAGCCAATGCATCGGTCAGCTGTTTCAATGCACAAGCCCCTCTTCGTTAAACCTATAGGTACCTCCCGGCTGTGTGTGTCTGGCTTATCAGACCCTTGCACTTCTGCAAACAGACACCACCACTGCTTGGTATGGGAGATGGGTCACAGAGGACTTGCGCTAGTCACTCCTTGATTCAGCGTCTGGGCAAGGCACTGATGATGTGATTTATGTTGATCTTGGGGCTGCAATGTCCAACTGTGTCAATGTGACTCCTGTGTTGTTGGTTTGTTCTAGCACTCAGGAATTAATAGCTCTGATGCGGAGGTGCTGACCCTGTATAATGTGACAGAGGCCGAGAGCGGGGAGTATATTTGTAAGGTTTCCAATTATATTGGCGAGGCTAACCAGTCTGCGTGGCTCACTGTCACCAGACCCATGGCAAAAGGTAAACTAAAGAACACCAACTGGGATCTTACTTGGACAGTCAGTCCCTAGTGGTGGAAAACAAAACTCTGGGCTCTATTGTTTCTGCTATATTTCTGGTGCCACAAGCCATGGAAAAATACTCACAGTGGCCAGTTTAGTTTTGTGCTCTGTGTTGCTTGCCCGCCTTCCCCTCCTGGATGTTTCTCCCCTGCGCGCTCTCACTGTATTAGCAAAACACATTGGATAGGTGCATCTAAACCATCTCAGCATCTTCCTGGTGAAACACAAGCTGTCACTTCTCGCTCCAGCTGCGTCTTTTCCAGCGCATCTGGGCTTGGGATCTTTGCTGAGTTAGATCCCCTCCAAAATAAAGACGTGATTCAGCCATATTTTGCTCATGTCTCCTCGCTTTCAAACCTCGATCTATGCACCAGATCTGGCTGTGACAATACAGTGTTGTGTTCTCCCCTCCATCTCACAATCTGTCACTTCCCTACCCAAACCCCACTCCTTCAGCTATGTTGTCTTCCATCGTGTTTCTCTGCAATCCCATCGCCTCCCCTTGTGCAGTTTTGTCGCATGAAACTAAGCCGGCCCCTTCTTCCTGAGGTCCATTTTTCCATGCAGCCCATCACCAGCATGTTCAGATGGGCAGGAAATTCAGTCTGGTGAAGGGTTTTAACAAACATCTCCTTAGGTCAGCCTGGATCAAAGGTCGTCCTAAGGGTCTCTTTAACAGGTCTACAGTGGTCTCTCTCTGCTACCCGGGGGTCTGGCAAATGAGACACCAGGGCACATTCCTCCCCCCTCCTCCACCTTGGTTCCTAGAAGATCTCATGTCGTTTGCTTGTCCGTTTTTTGCTTCCATTTGTTTTCTTCTAGACGGCTGGAGTTAACACAACAGACAAAGAAATGGAAGTCCTTCACTTAAGGAATGTCTCATTTGAGGATGCTGGGGAGTATACATGTTTGGCGGGTAATTCTATTGGGATCTCCCATCACTCTGCATGGTTGACAGTTCTCGAAGGTACATACTCCTCTTTCTGCTGTCCTTTCTCCACCTCATTTCCATATCTGATGAACTATGCATTGCAGCTTGGGAGAGAGCCTGGGCTTTCCCCTTTCCTCCCCACCCTGGGGAAAGCACAGAGCCTGCCAGTCAGTTCTCCCACGCCTAGACACCCAGCTTCCCCAGCAAAGGCAGTGCTCTCAGCCACTCTGCCCTGGTGACAAGTTAGGACTGAACCCATCCCCAGGGTGTCTGCTGCACCTGCCAGTGCGGCTCCTGCTGGTGAGAATCCAAAGCAAGGGGGTAATTTAATGCTGTCTCCCATGCTGGAGCGGTAATTTAATGCTGTCTCCCATGTGTGCCCTCTCTGCTTGGTGCCAGGGCCCTGCCGCTCCCACCTTGGGGACGGTTCAGAATTGGTGGCCATGGCCACCCGCTCTCTCTCTGGCCAAGGCAATGCATATCTCTGATTTACGTGTAACTGGTAGTTCAGTCTGACTTGAACAGGCTAGTTCTGTCCTCTCAGGCAATGCCAGTGTTTCCCATTCCTTGTGTCCCCACACCGGCTGACCAAAGTGCCGATGCATTAGCCCAGGGCGATAACAGTGTTTCTAGGAACCACCCAGGCCTCTGGCTCCTAAGCGGCTGCCCTTCAGTTTCAGTGGAAGAGAGGATGCAGCAGGTGTCCTGGGTGGTGGTGTCACAGTGCCACATGGCAGCACCTGGAGGGAGTTTGGGAGTGGAGATTGCAGCCTATGGAGGCAGAAAAGCTCTAAGGCCCTTCTCGCCAGCCCTGGGGCACCACAGACTGGTTCTAAAGCCATCATGAGTGGAAGCGCCGATAGTGGGGTGAAAGAAGAGGACCATGGAGGAGGTTCCTGGTCCCCTTTCTCCCCCAAGCCCTCACAAATAGAACTAAGTTAACCAATAATAAATTGGGGAAAGTGGTGGGTCAGCTGCAGCCCCCATGCCTCATGCTGCTGTCTCCCCCTTTCCTGCCCCCTACACTGACCCCCTGTGGCAGTTTGAGCATCAGTAGCCCTGGCCTTGCCCTGAGGAGGAACCTGGCCCCTGGGTGCTGGGGTTGCAGTGGTGGGTGCTATTTCCTCTGCATGAGCCCTCTGTGGGCAGGTTGTGCTCCTGCCCTGGCATGGGTCTGGCTCAGCCATGCCCTGTGCATGCTGCTTCCCTTTCCCTGACAAGGCCTGATAACCGGCAGCTGCAGGAAGTTTTTGAGATGCGCCTGGTGGCTACAAAAACTTTCTCCATTATCAGCCATTTCTCCCTTGTCAGACC
Organism: Gopherus flavomarginatus; assembly: GCF_025201925.1. Lineage (NCBI taxonomy): Eukaryota > Metazoa > Chordata > Testudines > Testudinidae > Gopherus > Gopherus flavomarginatus. The sequence goes on along the minus strand of NC_066618.1, from coordinate 166,374,769 downwards.
TGCCCCGTTCAGAGCTCTGGGATCTGAACAGGAGATGGTGGCTGCTTCTCTGCAGTGGGGTGTAGCACAAAAGACTTGAACTCCCTCTAATGCCTTCTCTGAGGCTCTCTGCTTTTCTCGGGGGGGGGGGGGAGGGCTGGGCTGGGGAGACCTGTGTCTTAATGAACTGCAACTCCAGCGTCCTCACCGACCCGGCAGTGGTGCCGTGCGTAATACACCGCATCACCTGGCTGCGACTGCACCGAAACTGTTCCTGAACTTCCACTGCTGTGGCTGCAACTCAGCTGGGGCTTTGTTAGGAAAGAGGGGTCCTGCTGCAGTTCAGTCCCTGGGGGAGGGAGCAGGTTTTGTCTCCTGATGAAATGAAACTCTCTTTAAGGGGCTGCTAGGGAACATTTCAAAAACAAATAAAAAACCCAAGCCTCTTCGGTAATTTTTTTTTAATTCCTGTGACTCCTGTTCAAACTGTTTGCAATCTCACAAGGACAGCGTTTTATTTTGGCCTGTCCCAGCATTGTTCCTGGTAACTTCCCCTAGAAATCTACAGTCCCAGTTCAGACTGGGTAGGAAAATCCTCAAAGGTGCATGTCCCCGAATCCTCTCCTGCTCTTACCCACCACGAACAGAAAGGGGGTGTCCCCAAGCCAGGCCTGGGCCAGGCCCCTCTGTACATGCTGCTTTGCAATGCCTGAATGGGTTAAAATGAAGTCGATACCATCCCCAGAAGGATCCCTGGGCGCCCAGCACAGCCTCTTGCTCCCCTAACTATGAGGGGGGGAGGGCTCTGCAGCTGCGCCTGCTCAGTCTTGTGATGGTTTAATGAGTACAGCTGGGCCACATCAGGCAGGGGCCGGCCACAGGGCCGAGGAAGCTAGCAGGCCTGTTTCTAAGCTCAGCAGCACGTTGCTCAATGCAGATGCCTGTGGATTCTCTGCCTTTCTGTGCTTGCCATGCTCCAAGCCCTGCTCTAGCCTAGATTGTGCCCTGCACCCGGCCTTGTTCCAGTCCTGTCCCAGCCTCACTCGTAGCCCTGCTCCTGCCTTCCCTGATTTCAGATCATCTGATTCTGACTCCTGCCCTGACTGCCCCTGACACAGTCTCCTGCCACTAGCAAGGGACCCGAGGGAAGTCCCAGAAGTTCTCAGCCCAATATATCTACCCACTTTTATGTATGTTTGTAATTCTCATTTAATCGCAGCTCCTTAGAGGAGGTTACAGCCCTGCCTCCTCTCGCTACTCGACTCTCAGACACATGCATTTGTGACCTCTCTGGGTGGAGGGGCTGCATTGCCTGGCCATTTGGTCTCAAGTTCCCTCAGCTGCTTCTTTCCCACCAGCCAACGTCTGCTTATGGTGGGGTGGGCCTGGGGGGGAAACGTGTCCTTTTACATAAAGGTTTGTGCTTGTTCCTCGTGTCTCTCCAAGCTCTGGTTGGCTGAGGACCAGCATGGGTTGGCAGCTCAAGAACACCACACGGTCACTCATGTGCACAGGAATGCTGGGGCAGCGAGGAGGTGGCTGGCCTCTGCTGGTCCCTGCTGTACGTTGGGCTGTGTGTCCTGTTCTGTTTAGACAGGGTTCAGACCCCGAGATAGCTGGAGCCAGGAGGTTTGCCTGGCTTGGACTCAGCTGTGCTTAGAGCCTCTCTGGGCTGGGAGAGGAGGAATGGCCCATCCCAATCTCTGTGGGTGGGCGTCGCTCTCCCAGTCATAACACACCGCCCCACGAAGGATTTGCAGTACTAATGCCTTGTTCACGCTGACCCAGCTATTGAAGACAGGCCGGCCATGATGACCTCGCCACTGTATCTGGAGATCATCATTTACTGCACAGGGGCCTTTCTCATCTCCTGCATGGTGGTAACTGTCATCATCTACAAGATGAAGAGCACCACCAAGAAGACCGACTTCAACAGCCAGCTGGCTGTGCACAAGCTGGCCAAGAGCATCCCGCTGCGTAGACAGGTAACAGAAAGTAGATAGGGGGTTTGTTTGCACATAGTGCCTTTCCTCAGAGCCTCTGCTGCCTGCCCAGCAACGCTATCCTGACCACCCATCCTGTCTGAGCTAGCACAGGCCAGTGGCATAAACAGCCAGGGGAGGATCCTCTCTCTCTGGGGGTCAGGAGGAGGAATGAAGGGAGGGGAACATGTTATTTCAGCGGTGGGGACAGAAGTGCAGTCTGGATTGCTTGCAAAGCAAAGCCTCAGAGTAGCGGGTGTGGGTGGGCTTGCTAAGAGGGTTGCAGGTGGATTGGGTTAAACGCCAAGCTGATCTCTTGCCATGTTTCTAAGCTACAAAACCTCTTTAAACCCCCCAATTCTCTAAGTCAACAGACAACTACCTCTCATATGCACTCTCACGCATGCCACTCACTGGAGAGACAAGGCGAGTGGGATAGTATCTTTTATTGGCTTAGCTTCTGTGAGTGAGAGACACGCTTTCCTATCCCATAGCTCTCCATCAGATGTCCACTTAACGACTTCACTTAACCGATGTCCAAATCTCCCAGCCATGCCTCTGATTGGGCCCAGTTCTCCCTTCCCCAGGGGTAAGCCTGGTTGGTGTGGCCGGATGACAGATCTTCCCCTGGTCCAGTCAGACTGCTGCGATCCAGAGAGCTGCCATTCCCAGTGCCGCACCTGAGCGGGATCTCCAGGGCCTGGTTGATTATGGTCCCTGGGGAAAGTGTGTCGATGCAGCAGAGTGGAATTTCTTAGCTTGGGCCAGAGAGAGAGGAAGAATGAGTCAGGAAAGCCAGTGTGGGGAGGGGTGACATGAGATGGGCACGGGGGGATGGGGGGGCGCAAGTGGGCAGACTGTAATGATGGTTTAAAAAAAAAATTTCCCCAGCGCAAAAATACCTGTTCTCCCCTTGTGTTGTGTCCCATCTTTGCCGCAACATGGGCTAGTGGAAAAGGCACAGAATGAAGAGCCTTTGTTCCTTGCTACAGTCAAGGAGGTCCTAGGATCTGGAAGTGGGGCGGGAGGGACCCGTCTCTGTATATGGGGGGTGACAGCAGCCCTGAGTGCGCGCCTCTGTAAACCTTCCCCTCTTCTCTTGGCGTTTACGGCAGGTCAGTCAGGTCATGGGGGGATCTGGAAGGGTTTATGGCAATTTAATATTTGATGGGGAGAGCATGGCCTACACACTGAGTGGCTGGAAGGGCTCCATGGGCTGTAGATTTTACAATATTAACGCAGTCTAGAGGAAGTTAATTAGAAATAATTTAGTCCCACTCCATGTTGGAGTAATGCCAGTGGGGCCAGGATAGCAGCTAGATCCATGACGAACACTGTGTTCTTCCTCTGGCGTGCAAACTGGGGGGGGTTCTACTCTGGGTTAGCTGTTTGGAGGGTGTCCTTGATCTTTCCCTCAGTCCCGTGTCACAAGCAAACACCTTGTAATCAGCTTGCCAAAAGTTTCTTCTTTTCCCCTTCCCCATGATTGTATTAAAAAGCTAATAAAGGTACTATTTTGTAGCTTGACATGATGCAGTCTTGCCTACACTCATGAATAACCAAGTTCACATAATGGAAGTAACGTGACTGTTTTTTTAGTTTGCTTGAATTCCAGGAGACACTCCAATTCTCAGACACAATGGTGTCTTTCTGGATATGATCCATGTCATTAGTGTCTTTTATTGTTTGCAGACCTCTAAATATTTACCTGTTGGGTATTAAAACTGAGTAAAGCTGCCTTCCTTCCCCTATGATTCATTTAACACCCATTTCGCTTCAAAATATGAGAACCGCAATCCTGTTGTGTATGAATCTAAACCTATGGGATCTTAATGTATTGGAGCTAGAGTTCTAGTCTTAACAGAAGGCTTTGCTAAATCAGAGTTGCCAATTCACATAAATTGTGGAGTAGAATCCATCCCAAAAGCCCCCTTTATAGCTAAATTGATTTTTGTAACATGCAATAGCAAACATTAGAACTGCCTTGTAATCTTTATACAATGTGTAGTTTTACTTGTATAAAATTAAATCAGTGACTCCAAAAAAAAATATCAAGTCTGAAGCTCCCTGCTAAGCCCTCACCTAGATCATCTGAAGGGGTTTGCTGCAAAGCAGGGAGAGCCCATTACCTCCAGGGGCTGAGCGTGCTGCTCCTCCAGCACTAGGAAATGAGCGACCAAGCCCAGGAATCAGACCAGTTCGGATAGTGCAGTACAGGGCACAAGATCTGGGATGACTCAGTTGGTCTGAGAGCCGATGTTCCTGTCCTTTCTGCTGCACCTGGGGAAGAGGGGAAAGGGGTCCGTGTCTGTGTCCATGTCAATTCTACAGCAAAAGGGGTACTTGGGTAGAGCAGGGAAGTGGGAGCCAGGACTCCTGGTTCTTGTCCCTGGCTCTATCACCTTAGGCAAGTCACAGCATCTGTAACTTGGGGATAATGATTCCAACCTCCTCCCAGGGGGATTGTGAGGCATAACTGATATTTGTAAAGCACTTTGAGGTGCCTAGAGAACGGTCAGGCCCCTGCATGCTGCAGGAGATTCAGTACCCAGGAGAGAGGGCTCCCTCCACCTCCAACAGGTAACTAAAGCACTTTGGTTGGCAGCTCCTCTCCTTACCAGAACCAGGCATTTCCCCACCCCAGGTGCTTCCTGAAGGTAACCCACTGTCCCTTGGCTCTCCCATTGCAGGTGTCTGCAGACTCCAGTTCCTCCATGAACTCAGGAGTGATGCTTGTCAGGCCCTCGCGGCTCTCCTCCAGTGGTACCCCAATGCTGGCAGGCGTCTCGGAATACGAGCTTCCCGAAGATCCTCGGTGGGAGCTCCCCAGGGACAGGTGATGCACTCTTTCACGCCAGGCTCCACAGAGAGGTGACCCCGGCCTTTCTGTAGCTAGCTGGCTCCTGCATCTGATTGCAGTTCCTCCACAGCCTGATCCAAATGCTACTGAAGTCAAAGGAAAGGCTCCTGCTGGGTCAGCAGGATCTGGATCAGGCCTTTAGAACATCATGTCCCTTAATTGTGCTAATGGAGAGGAGGACTCATGGCTGATGTGTTCCTCCCTGAAACAGCCATTTGGGAGCATTGCCCTCATGGTGAGCATATGCTCCCAGGGACCCACGTGCATCTCCCTCCTACCCTTGCTGCTTCCAGACCAGCAGCAGGGAACATTGCGCGTTTCCATGTGCCTGTTCTGCTGAGTCACGTCTGAAATGGGTTTCAAATAGCCAAGAGAAATGACTGCTAGGTTTGCGCCTTCCTGTGTGATAGCCCCCTCCGTGAAACCTCCGCCCCTCTCACTCCCCCAGCCACTGCAGGTGCTCAGAATATTCCCAGCCCTGCGGAGAGATCAACCCCCACACTCAAATCTACAGAAGGGGAGGTCTTCCTGGAATATAAATCGATTTCTCTCCAGCAGTCTTAGCTGCACTGCATTGATTACAAGCTTCTCCTGAAGCTGCTGTTTTCTAATTGTATAACTCTCCATTAGAACACATCCTGATATGCAAAAAAAAATCCATGTGCCCTGAGCTGTGCTGGGCTCCTTAGCCCTCCAGCCTGCAAAGGGCATTACGTGCGTTCCTGCTTACAGCCTTGCTGGAGTCTGTGCTGAAGTCACTGGGGCAGTGTCACCCACACAACGTCCTCTCCCAGTCCCACTCATTCCCATCAGGAACTTGCCTCCAGGATGGGACTTTCCCCTTTGCCTCAGTGCAGCTGCGATTTTCCAAAGGCACTCTGTCTTACGCCTGCAACTCTGCCACCAGGAGAGGGAGGCTGCTGGGGGGCATGGCGTGGATCCAGAGGTTGCTGTCTAACTACTCCCTGTTGGAAGTTGACACCTTGGAAAGTGCCAGCTCTCCTGAGATGAAATCTGAGGACGGAAAACCACAGTTGGGAGCAGTTAAATCTCTAGATTTTTGCCACTTTGAACAAAAAGTGAATGTTTGGCCAGGGCTGTGTGGTGTCTGCTCCTGGATGGGAGGCAGGGTCTTTGAGCCCTACCAGGACAACTTGGCATGGGGGTCCAAACAGGCCCAGTGCCTGGAATTCACCAGGGTCCCATTAGCTTGGAACCAAGCAGAGCACAATACTTCAGAGCTGCCCAACAGTCCTGGAGACTCAGGCCTAGCTCTGTGCCAGGAGACTGGCAGGAACTTTCTCTTTGCAGCTGGATTGGATGCCACTCTGGCCAGTCTGACACGGCGTTGTATATTTTGCTAGTAGCTGTCTCTCAGGCAACCCTCTTCCCCAAGCATGTTACCAGCTGGCTCTGTGCTGCACTTGGGGTATGTCTCGATGCCCTGCCCGTACCCAAGGCGTATTGTTTCAAATAACCAGTGTGATCCAAAGGGGAACAGGCAGGGGGACTTTATGCTGAATATTGCTAACTGGGGAGCGATGTCATATTAAGCAAGTGGCCACAGAAACGTCAAGACACCTCTTGTGTCACATTGTGTCTGTCTGCCTGCAGATAGGAGCTGCATTCTTTCTGCAGAGTTACCTCTTGTGTCCTGTTCTGTGTGAGTGTCTCTCTCTCTGCAGACATGAGCTGCATCCTTCTTCCTCTGTTTTACCTTCTTCTCTCCTCTCATCTAGGCTCATCCTGGGTAAGCCTCTGGGTGAAGGCTGCTTTGGGCAGGTGGTTCTCGCTGAAGCCATCGGCCTGGATAAGGACAAGCCAAACCGAGTGACTAAGGTGGCAGTCAAGATGCTGAAGTGTAAGTAGCAGCCATAGGCACTGCAGGGATTTCCCAGCTTTGCAGCTGCCTCTCTGAGGCGGTCTCAGTTCAGGCTAGCATCAATCCTGCCGACTTTGGAAAATGTACCTTGGGGTGGGGAGGCAAGGGGGATTGTGCATGTTTGCTGGAGGCCTGGCCTGGTACAGCCCTGTGTTCCAGAAAGGCCTCATAGACTCATAGACTCATAGACTTTAGAGTCAGAAGGGACCAATATGATCATCTAGTCTGACCTCCTGCACAAAGCAGGCCACGGAACCCTACCCATCCACTTCTATAACAAACCCCTAACCTATGTCTGAGTTATTGAAGTCTTCAAATTGTGGTTTGAAGACCTCAGTCTGCAGAGAATCCACCAGCAAGTGACCCATGCCCCACGCTGCAGAGAAAGGCGAAAAATCTCCAGGGCCTCTGCCAATCTGCCCCGGAGGAAAATTCCTTCCCGACCCCAAATATGGCGATCAGCTAAACGCTGAGCATGTGGGCAAGACTCACCAGCCAGCACTCAGGAAAGAATTCTCTGCAGTAACTCAGATCCCATCCCATCTAACATCCCATCACAGACCACTGGGCATATTTACCTGCTGATGATCAAAGATCAGTTTCCAAAATTAAGCTATCCCATCATACCATCCCTTCCATAAACTTATCAAGCTTAATCTTAAAGCCAGATATGTCTTTTGCCCCCAACTCCCCTTGGAAGGCTGTTCCAGAACTTCACTCCTCTAATGGTTAGAAACCTTCATCTAATTTAAAGTCTAAACTTCCTAGTGTCCAGTTTATACCCATTTGTTCTTGTGTCTACATTGGTACTAAGCTTAAATAATTCCTCTCCCTCCCTAATATTAATCCCTCTGATATATTTATAAAGAGCAAGCATATCCCTCCTCAGCTCTTTGAGTCTCCTTTCATAAGACAGGTTTTCCATTCCTCGGATCATCCTAGTAGCCTGTCTCTGAACCTGTTCCAGTTTTTATTAATCCTTCTTAAACATGGGAGACCAGAACTGCACATAGTATTCCAGATGAGGTCTCACCAGTGCCTTATATAACGGTACTAACACCTCCTTATCTTTGCTGGAAATACCTCGCCTGATGCATCCTAAAACTGCATAAAGCTTTTTTAACAGCCATATCACATTGGCGGCTCATAGTCATCCTGTGATCAACCAATACTCCAAGGTCCTTCTCTTCCTCTGTTGCTTCCAACTGATGTATCGCCAATGTATAACTAAAATTCTTATTATTAATCCCTAAATGCATGACCTCATCTCTCTCCCCTTGAAACCAATGGGAGTTGTTGGATTGGGCCCCAACTGAGCAAGTTTATCGTTAGCAGCATCGGTTGGGTTTTTTTCAAAAAAAGCTTCTGACACTGCTCTTCCAGCGGCTGTCCCAGAGCGATAGCTTGAGGTCCAGAGTGTAGCCATGGCCAAGGGCTGCACAGCACCTTCCTTGTACAGCCAAGGAATAGCCTTTCACACCCAGTTTGCTCTCCCCTCGTGCCAGCATTCGTTTATCCAGACTCTCTGCAGTTCAGCCCTGCAGCAGCATGTGCTGCCAGTCGAGAGCCTGGTGCTCCCCAGCAGCTGCTCTGATGGAATCACCCTGCACAATGTAATAGCTTCTCCAGCAATCTCTGTTTTGAGTGACAAAAGGGGCAATAAAAACTGGTTGCTTCATGGAAGGGGCCTGTAAATAAAAGTGGAGAAGAATTATACTGTGTGTATGGGGATGCTGTGGGTGGTCCCTTAAGGCTGGAGAATGCCTGCAAGGAAAGGCTGTTGTACAGATTTCACTCTGATTTATGCCATGCTTGTCGCTGCTATTTGAGCGCCTTTCTCACTTGCCTTGATCTCTGCCACTCCGCCTGGGAGGTGGCTGGGGAGAAATATCCAACTCTTCAAACCCTCCCAGTCCTGGAAAGGGAGATGAACCTGAGAATGCTGGTTTAGCTGTGAATACTGCAGCACTTTGGAGGCGAAATCATTCTGATGGGGCTGCCGCGAGATACGCCTGTACGTACACAGTGCGAGCGCTTTGCATCTCTGCCAAGGAGGAGGACAAAGAAAACCAAGTCTGTAAATCTAAAGCTACCTAACGAATGCTGCTGCAGACTTAGTTCTAGGCCTCACTTTAGCTTAACCCAGCCTGAACAAACATGACCTGTGCCTTTCTTTGTGCTTTAAGCTGATGCTACGGAGAAGGATTTATCTGACCTAATATCTGAGATGGAGATGATGAAAATGATTGGCAAGCACAAGAACATCATCAACCTCCTGGGAGCCTGCACTCAGGATGGTAAGTTTTCTGTGTATGGCTGAGACTCCAGCAAACTGCTTCTCTGCTAGGACAGCAAGAATGCTGGGGGTAGCTTGGGCCTCCAGGGTGTGGTTGTAGAGGTGGAAAGATACAGGGACTTTAATCCAGCTGAGTTTTGAAAATGGTTGGCCATCCCAGAGCTGTCTGAATGGGCCAGTGCCCAGTGAATGGCAGGGATGGCATCCCTAGCCTGTTTGCCAGAAGCTGGGATTGAGTGACAAGGGATGGATCACTTGATGATGACCTGTTCTGTTCATTCTCTATGGGGCACCTGGCATTGTCCACTGTCAGAAGACAGGCTACTAGGCTAGATGGGACCTTTGGTCTGACCCAGTATAACTCTTCATATGAAGACCAGGGGGAGTGTATGGCTGGCAAGGAGGCACCTCTCCTGGCAAACGCTAGTGGGGTCAGAGTTGTCTGGCCATTTCTAGAGTCTCTCTGTGTTTGGGCCTGAAGGAACGGAAAACACACCGCGCCTGAAAGCCTCTGTGAGGTATTTGTGCAGGCTCGGTTGTGCATATGTGCACGCACACAGCTCACTTGATATCGGCGGTGGGGAAGAGTGGAGCAGGGCAGTTTGTTTTCACATGGCTGGAGCTGGTCACAGAGCCCAGGGGTTGAATGAGTCACTTCACTCCCAGCCTGCATGTGGGCCTGGGTTTGTTTTTGTTGTGTGATTTTCTGGCTTGGAGTGCGGCTGGCTCACCACAGAGCAGAAGCAGGGCTCACACGTCAGAAGAGCAGCTTCTGACTTGCCAAAGAAGTGGTATGTGTACGTGTGTGAGAGTGTGCTGGGGACATGGGGGTGTGTACGCACGCACGCAAGATGCCTGAGCTCTGTTCTGAGCAGAGACCTTGATTCCTTGCTGTGAGTCAGCTCCTGCAGGGTTCCCCTGTTTGAAACCCCTCAGACAGGCACTTCGCAGTCATGAGATTCTGAAGGGCTTGTGCATGTGCACAATACACAGCTTAAATGACCATGTAGCCACGTGTTCTGTGCATCCAAGCCCAAAGCCTGAGACGCTCGGCTTTGTCCCCTCCTGTTTGCCTTAGGTCCACTCTATGTAATCGTGGAGTATGCGTCCAAAGGCAACCTGCGGGAGTACCTGCAGGCCCGGCGGCCCCCCGGCATGGAATACTGCTACAACCCGACCCACCTCCCTGAGGAGCAGCTCTCCTTTAAGGACTTGGTGTCCTGCGCGTACCAGGTGGCCAGGGGGATGGAATACTTGGCATCCAAAAAGGTGAGCAGTGGTCGCGAGCTCCGTCCCTGGGGGAGCACTCGTAGAACCCCCGTCCCTCTCAGGGCCTGGGGAGCGCAGAGGGAGTGGTGATCGGGCACCTCTACGGGTCTGACTCGGTCAATGTAGGCCCTGGGTTCCTAGTCTGAATCCACCCCAAGTGATGAAAACAGCCCCTGTGACTGAAAATTCAGGTGGTGCTTGGCTGGTCTGAGTCAAATGAGTTTGGGGCTCTCGATCCCAGGACCCCCAAACCCACCCCTGCAGCTGTCACTAACTGGCCGCTTTGCCACTGAAAGGCCGAGGGAGCCATGAAGACCGAACTCCCTTCTCCCTCTAGAGGCCTGTCCCCAAACAGAGCCGAAGACTTTACCTGGGGCCTGTGAATGTCATCCTACCATCTGTCCGGGTTCTGTGGACAAGCAGTAATCTTAGCTGTTCAGGGCTGCGGATCTGGCCTCTTTCCCCAGCATGTTGTAAATTAAAAGCCAAGCAATACAATGGCACTGAGTCCATCTCTGCACACCCCTATCTGGAGCGGAAGTGAGGCTGGAGCGAAGGAGGTAATTACTGAAATGAAACCCCCATTACCTGCGTTCTCTTTGGAATCAGGACACGTTTATAATGCTTGAAAGATCACTCTAACAATGGTGGAGGAGCCTTGGCCCGCTACACATACATCAGCAGTAAGAGAAAGAGTCTCTAGAGATTCCCACCTTGCCTTGGCCAGGGAGGGAGTAGGGCTTGGCACCTGGCTCCCCCTTTGCTGACCGTGTTTTGTGCTCTGAGATTGTGGCTGTGGCCCTTTGAAGGCTGGCGGATAGTTCAGTGCAAGGCAGTGTCTTTGCTAACACGCCAGCCAGTGCAGCAGAGGAATCCCCCGGCCTAACGGGATCTCCATTCTCTTCAGTGCATCCACAGAGACCTGGCTGCCAGGAATGTCCTGGTGACAGAAGACAATGTGATGAAGATCGCAGACTTTGGCCTGGCCCGGGACATCCACCACATAGATTACTACAAGAAGACGACTAATGTGAGTGGTGCACTGGGGGAAGGGGAATGTGCTGAAGCTCCGCTTTAGAGCTAGCAGGTTTTTCCTGAGGCCTCTGCCAATATTTATAGCTTTGCTGGAGACTTTCTAGGGCGGTGTCTGTACCAGAGCCCCGAGCTCTCTGAGCATGGGCTGCCATATACATTGAGAGAGATTCTCTTTGGTACTATAATAGCAGAATGATGTCTGCCTGGTGGGCAGCATGCCCTCTGCTCTCTTCGTTCTCCCCACAGCTTCCCTCTCTCCTCGCCCTCTGCCTCCCATACTGCTCAGTTGCCATGGCAATGAGAAGGCTGTTCTGTGTTCCCAAGGCGGATGAAGTCTTGTGGCTGGGAGAGAGAAGACCCAGAGTTTCTCCTCCTGGTGCCAAGCTCCCAAACACATGTGATCATGGAACGCTCCCTGGCCTTTCTCACAAGAGTGGCGGTACTAACCCGTTAGGAGAAAGGAGTTAGATGGCTGTCATTTCCCCCCCGGGGGTGGCTGCATTTTGGTGGTGGGTGATTGTTTGTAAAGCCCTCGGGGATGGAGCACTAGACATCGTCTGTCCCTTTTACCCAGGATGAAAGTCCCTCTTTGCTAAAGAGACTTGCCCAGCGTCAATGTCATGATTCCCTTGCTGGCATTGCCCAGGGTGCCATGTACTGAGGCTGGGTGTCTCTGTACAGTATGTTAGCTTCCCCTCTGTAACTGCATCATGCCTGCTTCTCCTCTGGAGGCTGAATTCAGGTGGGGGCTTTCCTGCATTCCAGGGTCGCTTACCAGTGAAGTGGATGGCACCAGAGGCCTTGTTCGACCGAATATACACCCATCAGAGTGATGTGTGAGTACCTCACTGCTTCTGTCAGCCATGAGGAGGTCTCTGTGTTGCAGCATGGTCCTTGCATGGCTATGTGTGCCTAGGCACAATTCAAATGATAGACTAGATTAGGGCCATCTGGGTTGTGGGAGGGGCTATACCAAAGTCACTGTTCCAGGGAACTGTTTTTCCTCTTCCCACTCTCATGGATAACACCTGCCTCTCTCCAACATGCTGAGCGTTCTCCACTGCAAACACAGATGTGCAGCTGGACCCCAAATGAAGCTCCATATCGCTGACCCATCCACACTGCTCTCCCAGCACACCTGCTGTATCACATCGTGGTGGGACTCTGTCTGCATGTCTCCCCTTCATATGTAGCCATCAGCCTGCCAAGCAGCCTCTCCATAAGCCTCCTTTGTGTTGAGTATTTTCTCAAAGGTGAAAAGTCCCAGATGTGATTCATCTTAATCTAATGAAACAATAATTGTCATAAGCAGACACGATGTTTTGAGTCTAAATGATCTGGCAGCAGGGCTTGTTTGTCTTTCAAATGCCACTGAATTAGAGCTGCCAATCCCAGCTCTTCACTTTCCTGCGAAGATTTTTTAAGTCATCGAAAGCGTTTAAACTCTCTCCTGTCCGATGCCTTCCGATGCCGAACATTTGGAGGCTACATTCTGCTCTCAGCTGCCTGCTGTGAGGCTGTCAAAGCCAGCCCGCATGCGCTAGTGAAACTGGAAGCTGAATTTGGCACTTGGGCTAAGGTTTTTCACAAAAGCCCAGCCATTTTTGGATGCCCAGCCTGAGACATCTTGCAGGGGCCAGATTTTCACAGCATGGGTGCTCAGCGTTTTCTGAAGAACAGGCCCCTTTAAGATATGTCAAGTTGGACACCCAAAATCACTAATCACTTATGCAGATCATGGCCTTGGTGTCCTAACAAGGGGCAAGGCATAGTGCACTAGGACTGTGACTTACTTCCGCTGTGCTGGGTGGACCCAGTGTGTTGTGTTCTCAATGGGTAGCACTGGTGTTGTTCTTGTGAGCTAGTGATGCACACTCTTGGCACAGGCGTTTTCCCCTCTCTGTGTCTGCAGCTGCCCCAGAGGAGCTATGTGTCAGGCAGAAGGATGGGTTGCAAGGTGGTGTTGTGGTGGGAGCTGTGCCTTTTCCATACTGTGTTTTTGTGTCTGGAACAGGTGGTCCTTCGGCGTGCTGCTGTGGGAGATCTTCACGCTGGGTGGCTCACCGTACCCCGGGGTGCCTGTTGAGGAGCTCTTCAAGTTGTTGAAAGAAGGCCACAGAATGGACAAGCCCAGCAACTGCACCAATGAGCTGTAAGTGCAGGAAGGAGGTCCAGAGTCCTGACTATGTTACCTGTCCCCTCCCCTGCTTTGTGCCAGGACCCTCACTGACAGATGAGTGTCAGGGGAAATTGATGTAGGGATTGTCAGCACATGACAGTTAATCCAGAATAAAGTAGGGTGTGAATTTAAAGCAGATTAACTGTTCCCAGATTAACTCCATGTGTGGACACCCTTATTCAGGAATTTGAGTGCCTCATTGTGAATTATCTTAATCTGCTGGGAAAGTGGATTAAGCTAGTTTAGAATAATTGGGACTAACTCCCCATGTGTAGACAAGCCCTTAGAGCCCACTGGCAAGCTTTGGAAGTTCTTGATTCAGACCAGAACTGTGAGCTGCATGGTTCTGAGGAAGGAGAGGCTCTGGGCTGCTGCAGGGTTTTGATTTAGATTAACTTGGTTCCCCTGGCTGCAGAAGCAGCATTTGACCCAGCATCCTTATTGCTAGTAACATCGGCTGGTGATTCGTTAGCTGGACATGTCATTGAAATAAACAGCCTTGGAAAAATGAGGAGAAGAGGAGGGGAATCTTTTCCAGAACTCAGAGGTAGAAGATGAGTGTCCCTGACTTCTCGTTTCACCTTTGAGTGTCTCCAGCGATGGCCATACCTTCCCCTCATCTGGCAGACTGTGCCATCCCCAGCCTGTTCACAGCTCGCTGCTTTTCTTCCTCCTGTAAAACTTACATTTCTCCTGCTGCAACTTCATCTCTTTCCATCCTCTATGCGATGTGTGTTGGCGGATCTGGGGACAGAGCTTTCTCCTCCCTGCCCGGCTTGTTCCAGCTCCTCTCCTAACCTGGGTCCTTTCTATACTGCTCCTTGCTGGACTTTCACCCATTTGTTTTATGTCCCTTCCTCCAGCCCAAGGATCCTGGGGCTGCAGCAAAGCCAGAGCTCAGCAAAACAGCCCGGGTTTTATTGTGGAGATCGGCAGAGACCATATTAAAAGTCAGCCTCCTCACCAGTGCAAGCAGCACCGCCGAGAGCTGAGTGGCAGGGGCACGTTATGGGCAATGGCAGATGTTCCGAGTTATTTTCCCAGCAGTTCCCAGCCCTTCAGAAATCTCAGCTAAATCTGTTTGCAATAATCAACATCTTGCAAGAGAGAATCCCAGCTTGACCCTGGAGCAGGGACGAACTTAGCCTTTAGTTATATCCTCCTCTTAGAACAAGCCACAGTGTCCTTCCGAGGGTGCCCAGCCTGGGGTGTGTGGGCGGGGTCATCTTCTTTTAATGAAAAGGATTAACGCTAACACCTTCTCTGATTCTGTCCTGGCTCACTACAGCCTGGGTGGCCCACAGAGTCTCCAAGGAGGCAGCAGCTCCCCATGTGCTGCCCTCCGTTTTGATCTATGTGAGGAACCAGAAGCCCTGAGGGCTGCAGCTGGTGGGCTGGTTGCGCCCTGCTCCATTTCACTCAGGTTTGGGGCTGCTGCTGGCCCAGGTGCTGTGCCCTGGGCTCTAGCGGACAGACTAGCCAGCTAGGAATTGTCCCCAGGAACCTTGTTCAGTCTCCTCCTACTCCTCTGTTTCCAGATACATGATGATGCGAGATTGCTGGCACGCAGTTCCATCCCAGAGACCCACCTTTAAGCAGCTGGTAGAAGACTTGGATAGGATCGTGGCCATGACCTCCAACCAGGTAAAACATGGAGCAAATAATTAAGCAATCAATTTGCAAACACCTAGAAGATAATAAGGTGATAAGTAACAGTCAGCATGGATTTGTCAAGAACAAATCTTGTCAAACCAACCTGATAGCTTTCTTTGACAGGGTAACAAGCCTTGTGGCTAGGGGGGAGCAGTAGATGTGATATATCTTTTCTTTAGTAAAGCTTTTGATACTGTCTCACGTTACCTTCTCATAAACAAACTAGAGAAATGCAACCTAGATGGAGCTACTATAAGGTGGATGCAAAACTGGTTGGAAAATCATTCCCAAAGAGTAGTTATCAGTGGTTCAGTCATGCTGGAAGAGCATATCAAGTGGGGTCCTGCATGGATCAGGTCTGAGTCTGGTTCTGGTCCTGGTCAATATCTTCATCAATGTTTTAGATAATGGTATAGAGAGTACACTTCTAAAGTTTGCGGATAATACCAAGCTGGAAGGCATTGCAAATTCTTTGGAGGATAGAATTATAATTCAAAATCATCTGGACAAACTGGAGAAATGGTCTGAAGGAAATAGGATAAAATTCAATAAGGACAAATGCAAAGTACTTTACTTAGGAAGGAACAATCAATTGCACACACACAAAATGGGCAATGACTGCCTAGGAAGGAACACTGCAGAAAGGGATCTGGGGGATATAGCAGGTCACAAGCTAAATGAGAGTCAACGGTGTAACACTATTGCAAAAAAACCAAACATCATTCTGGGATATGTTAGCAGGACTGTTGTAAGCAAGACACGAGGAGTAATTCTTCCACTCTACTCTGTGCAGATTAGGCCTCAACTGAAGTATTGTGTCCAGTTCTGGGTGCCACATTTTAGAAACGATATGGACAAATTGGAGAAAGTCCAGAGAAGAGCAGCAAAAATGATTAACGGTCTAGAAAACATGGCCTATGAGGGAAGATTGAAAAAACTGGGTTTGTTTAGTCTGGAGAAGAGAAGACTGAGAGGGGAAATGATAACAGTTTTCAAGTACATAAAAGGTTGTTAGAAAGAGGAGGCAGAAAAATTGTTCTTCTTAACCCCTGAGGATAGGACAAGAAGCAAATGGGCTTAAATTGCAGCAAGGGAGGTTTATGTTGAACATTAGGAAAAACTTCCTAATTGTCAGGGTGGTTAAGCACTGGAATAAAGAGCAGGTTAGACGAACACCTGTCAGGAATGGTCTAGATAATCCTTAGTCCTGCCATGAGTGTAGGGGACTGGACTAGATGACCTCACGAAGTCTCTTCCAGTGCTATGATTCTATGCCTGTTCCAGAATAAAACTCTCCCATAGCCGTCTTTACGGGGATGTTAGCGTTAATCCTCAAATTCAGAGTCTCTTTATCATCTATCCCCACTTGGCACCCTCAGTCCCGAAGTGAGCGAGCTGAAGTTGTTGGCTCCATGCAGCATGCTTGCTGGTGCCTGGGGGTATCGTTGGGAGTTCCATGCCCAGGCCTCCCCTGCCCACTAGGGCAAAGGTTCCCTCGCGTGTTCCTAGCGCGGCTCTGCTTGTTTCTTTAGTGTAGGGTACTCACTGCATGGCCTCTTCTAACCTGGGTTCTGAATTCTCGGTCTGAGCTGTGTCCCTGGGATTTTGTCCCCTCCAGGAATACCTGGATCTTTCCATGCCGCTGGACCAGTATTCTCCCAGTTTCCCAGACACCCGCAGCTCCACTTGTTCCTCGGGGGAGGACTCCGTTTTTTCCCATGATCCCCTTCCAGACGAACCTTGTCTTCCCAAGTACCCGCATCAGCATGCCAACGGTGGACTTAAACGACACTGAGGCTGGGACTTCCATGCAACAGACTGACAACTCTGTGTGTGTGCGTGTGTGTTTGCATGCATCTCTGCTATCCAGGCTGCTGCCAGGAAGCCGTCTGTGCAGCCATCCATCACTTTTAGCTATTGCGTAAAGGATTTCTAAGACACATCTCCCGTCACCAAATCCACCAATGTCTCATGCCAGCTTCACCAGCCACATAAGCTGTGAACTATCTGCACCTCAAAGGTTTGTTTTTTATTTCCCTTCCATGCAATCTGTGCTTGAATAGTTCCAGTGGACTAAAACTGAACCCCACTCTTTGGCCAATGGCCAGACAGAGAACCAGCTGCGGGCTCCCTCTCCTGGAGCCAGTCAATAATGTGCATTCCCTTCTTTGCAAGCGATTGACAGACTGACATTCCCAAGGAGGAGGACATGGAAACCTGGGCTATCTGTGTTCTTTTATACTTGCAAACTCACACAATCCAAACTTCGACAGCTCAATAAGCTAATGCCAGCACTGAGTGCAGCTCCACCAGCAGTGAAGAAGTGCAGGCTGGGAAATCATAATGCGTCGGAAACATCTCTATCTGGGATGCTGCGGGAACCCTAGCTGGGTGGTTATTGCTATGTGAGATGGTTTGAAGACTGGCCAATGGCTTATTAATTCCAATACTTAATTTGCTTTGCTGACCAAACACATGGTACGTTGGAAGTGGCCAGACACAGCATATACCCCGGCTCAGTACTGATAGTGGAGGAAGCAGCCAAATATACCAGTGCTAAAAACAAACAAACAAAAAGAAATCTTGTGTACATAGCTACAAATATGTATAAATATGAATATATATTTACATGTCTTTTTAAAAGGGTTGTTACCAGAGATATACCAGTTTGGTAGTAAGTTACTAGTGGCTGGTAGAGATCAGTTGCTATAAAAAAAAAAAGTTAATCTATTTTGCTACTTTTGCTGTTTTTATTTTTTTAAATTATGTTCTAAACCTATTTCAGTTTAGGTCCCTCAATAAAAATTGCTGCTGCTTCAGTTTTATATGGGGCTATATTAAACAGTAATAATAATAATAATATTAATGACAATGTTTGCTGCCTTTCGGGAATATATTGTCATTGTATAAATGGCTTTTTCTGCCTTCTCACTCCTCGACCCCCATGTAAATCCCTCTGTTGGCATCTGGTGCTGGGTTCTGGATCTGAGGGGCCCTTCTGGACTTGGGCACAGCTTGTGAAGCACTCGGATCACCATATTGGTGCGTGAGTGTGTCATAGTGACGTGCTGGAGAGCCACTGTGATCTGTATTTTAAACAGAGGGCTTAGGACACTGCCAGTGACAGAGCTGGGACTCTGCCCGTGTGGGGAGGGGCAAAGCGCCTTTCCCAGCAATAGCCATAGGCGTTTGTCAGAAGCATGAATAACCCACACCCCATCCCTGAGTCGGGGAGGCCTTTGTCATAGCTGAATTGGTTCCCTGCTGCATGCCTTGCGTGGAGAGAGCAGGGAATACGGAGCCAGCATCAATCGTGTTTAGCCACCTCCGATCCTGCTTCACAATGTACATTCCAGCCACACTCCAAGCCTGCTTCAATCTCTTCCCATCCCTGTCTCTGAATCCGCTCCTCGTTGCTCCTGCCACCCACTATGATTGCAGCCCTTGGTCTAGAGTGTGGAGTGGAGGGGCTGGTGAGCCCCTGTCTCTCCTCCACCCTGGCGAGGTGCTCTGCTTCCTCGAATGAACTTCTTGAGTGCCTTAAACGCAGCTGTGCACGGTGCGGATGAGGAGATCTGCAGGGAGGAGCGCTGTAGATTCTTTCTTTCCAGTGGAAGGCCAAAGAAAGCTCCCTTCCAAAGCAGAATAAGAGGTGTCCTTGTCCTTGTTCCGGGGCAGGTTCCTTGCAGAGGCTCAGCAAGGACAGGTCGGCCAGTGATTTTTTGTGTCTTTGAACACTCTTTTTCCAGTGACACTTTCAGTTCTTAGAAATCCCAGGCCTGCCTTGTATTGGAAACCCCAGCCATGGTTAGCATGGAGATAAACCTGGGCTGCTTAGCTTGGGCTGCTGAAGGGAATAGTGCATTTTTGTTGGGGTTTTTCTTACACGAGGCCACATCCTTAATTGGCTTCTCCTTGTGCCAGACCCTGCACTTCATTGAACTCCACATTACCCGTGTTAGCAAACTAACTCTCTTAGCTGCAGGCACTGAAGGCCGAGTCCAGATTCCCCACGCTCTCGTCGCCTGGAGCAGTTCCTCCGGGAGAAGGGTGCCTTCGTGCTGTGGCAGACACCCAGGAGCAGGAGCCCTTCCCTCCCACTCACAGGCATTTCAAACTCCAGAGCCAGGATGCTATTACTTGAAAAGTTTATTTTGCCTTTGTACGGAGAAATATTATTGTTCTAAGCTCTTCTGTAATGAATCTGGAATTCTTGTAATTATTAAAGACTTTAACCAAGAGATTTGATACAGCCTTGCAGTTTATACCAGCTCCGGTGAGAGGCATCTCTCTGGGTGGCTTGTGCGTTCTCTAATTCCTTGTGAGCAGGGAGGTAGGGCAGGACGGAGGGGACGGGTACAGACACAGCTACTATTGGCATTGCACAAGTTGCGACCAGGTGAAAAGGCTGCTCCTTTGGATTTCAAGTACTCTTGAGTATATAGGGCCACCTTCTTTACCTGGCTTTGGGAGAAATTAAATGGGAAGAGGGAGGGAGGGAGGGAATCTGTATGGCTGCTCTGAGCAATTCAGCCTGATATGGGGCCTTCCCAGCATTCCCTGGTTCTCAGACAGCCAGGAGAGCATGGAGCAAAGGCTTCAGGGTTCCGGAAGGTCCTAATGGAGGATGCTGCATCGGGTCCTCTGGGAGAAGGCTTTGTGGCTAGGCCAGAAGACACCTGGGTTCTGCTGCTGGCCTGCTGGGTGACATAATCGCTCAGCCAAGGACTCGGTAGCTGCCGCCTCCTGCTTTGGTGTTGGCTGGGGGTCAGCAGAGAGGCAGCTCTGACCTGAGCCAACAGAAAACAATGTTCAATCTTAAAGGAACATGTGGTAAGCAGGTTAAAATTAGTAGTTGGGGGCAAGGAATGTATCCTCATCTGTGTGTACAGCGCCCAGCCGAGCCTTGAGCCTGATTGGGCCCGTGGGCACTACTGGAGCATAATAGATACCAATGGATTTCTACAGCACTTCTGTTCAGCTTAGGGCTCCGCTTGGCCTAGCAACAGCCAGCCTGGCAATGGCCCCTTGCTCTGCCATTGGAATGCAGCTCAACGAGGGTTTGAAGAACACTGGACGGTGGCTGCTTGAGGACTATCAACATCTGCCTGAGGTACTGCACATAAAACCTTTGTCAGGAGATGGCTGGGTTACTCCTAGGCGGCAGGAGACACGGTGCGAACTGTTACGAGGTAAGCCGCAAAGATACTCAAGCCCAGCCTGGGGCGGAGTTCACATTAGGATCTCGTGCCAAAAGCCCATTGCCCAGTTGTGGTGTGTTCATTGACAGTCTGCACAAACAAGTATCTTCTTGCTAACTCTTCCACTTGCTGGATCATTGTGAATCCTCTAGCTTTGCTCTTTGTGGTGCATTCTGAGTTTCAGCATGGTTTCTTTTCTGTGTCCCTGACTGGCTGAGCCTATGCTGTGGGATCACTGCCCAACTCTGCAGAAGGCAATTTTCCCTTGGGGCGGTGGCAGAAAGTTAACCTAACTTTGAACCAACTGGAGAAATCCAGAGCCAAGACAGGTGACCCTCGTTCTCCCAGCCTGTGTGCGGGTGACTGGTAGGCATTGGCTTAGGATACTTCCACCCTTGATTGTTCCCCAGGCCATTGGGAACAGTCTAGTGATTTTATACTTTGGCTTACATGTTGTGTGCCAGTTTTAGGAGGAAAAATTCTAGTGTGGGGTCAAATATTACTAGTTTTTTTGTGGGGAAACTTTTTGTTAAAAACTTGGTTTTTCAAAATTTGCCCAGAATTTTTTTTCATTGCTTCATTCATTGGAAAACCATAACAAGGTAGCCATTGTTCATCTTGGTCAGAAAAACACATTTAATCCAAAAAATATTTTGATGGAAAATATTTCCTACCTGTGTGTGACAATGCGGTTCTGGCGGGACCCAACTGAAAGTGCCAATTCAGGACCAACTGCTTAAACAGGGCAGTTACAGCCCTATGCTGGGGTTTTTCCACCTCTAAGGCAAACCAAACCAGCCAGACAAAGAGGACTTTGGTTTCACCCCACTGGCTAACCACAAGTCACACAAGCAATTTCCTTAGACACTCCAGTCTCCCAGTATCACCACCAGTCCCACTAGTCCTGGGGATGAATGGTTATGAAACCAACACCCCAATAAAAGAAGAAGGTTCTCTCAATCCCAAAGAATCAAGCCCCAGACCCAGGTCAATATACAAATCAGATCTTACCCACAAATCACACTGTTGTCAATCCTTTAGAATCTAAAATCTAAAGGTTTATTCGTAAAAGGAAAAAGAGATGAGAGCTAGAATTGGTTAAATGGAATCGATTACATACAATAATGGCAAAGTTCTTAGTTCAGGCTTGTAGCAGTGATGGAGTAAACTGCAGGTTCAAATCAAGTCTCTGGAGTACATCCACAGCTTGGATGGGTCGTTCAGTCCTTTGTGTAGAGCTTCAGTTTGTAGCAAAGTCCCTCCAGAGGTAAGAAGCAAGATTGAAGACCAGATGGAGATGAGGCATTAGCCTTTTATAGACTTTTCCAGGTGTAACAACTTCTTTGTCCTTACTGTGGAAAGTTACAGCAAAATGGAGTCTGGAGTCACATGGACAAGTCCCTGCATACTTTGCTGAGTTACAAGGCGGATCTGCCTTCTCTCCATGGGTTAATTGTGTAGCTGATGGTCCTTAATGGGTCATCAAGCAGGCTAGTCAGAGCTAACACCAACTTGTCTGGCGAGTTTAAAATTTAAAATACAGACAGTATAGAGCCATTACAATTTAAAATACAGACAGTATAGAGCCATAACTCATAACTTCAATTATAATGTGATACATACATATAGATACCATAATTTTAACCAACCACTCATAATCTGGTCTTAGACACCATATATGACCCTCTTTGCACAAGATTTGGTGCCAGATCATATCAATAACATCACATTGTGTCTAGACAGTTCCCTTTGGGTTGGAGTTCCATGGTACTGCAGAAAAAAGCTCTGTCTTCTATCATCTGCCCCGGCCTCTCACACAGTGTGAGACATGGTTATAGCCCCATTTACAAGAAGATTAAATCAGTGCTTTTCTGGTGCACCAGAAAGGAGGCAGAGTCCCTCTGCTGTTCTGGTGAGCCTCACCCCTGCCATTGAGACCAGATCTGACCAGGTAGGGTGGGGACTTGCGTTATTCACACACATTTTCTAGCTATAAAGCCCCTCTTGCACCCCACCATTCCAAAACAAAATCTCTGTCAATTGACAAATCTACACCAAACAGAACCTGGGTTGTAACTCCTGGGTTCCATTCCTGGGTCTGTCAGGACCCTTTAGTCTCCCTGCCTCAGTTTACCCTTTGCAAAACAGGGCTAACACAGTGTCTCTCTACAGGAGCAGTGGGAGGCTTTGTCCATGTTTGCACTCCTCCTGGGTTTTCATCCCAGGGCCTTCGAACTCTTCACAAAGGATTAATTTTATTTCCTTTTGTTTTTCCTCTGTCAGAGAGTTCGATGCTAGACTTGCTGCAGCAAATGGAGGAATTAACCATGGGCTGTAACCAGATGTTTTGGCAACAGCCATGTGTGCTGCCTTCCTCTTATGAAATAACTTCATCCTCAGGACAGCTGGGCTTGAGTTTAAATACTGAAATGTGACCAATTGAGCATGGAATTTTAACTACATCCCTGCCAGAACCTCAGGCACCAGCCTCTGACTTACTGAGCTCTGTGCTCCCCTCCCCGGACTAAGCCACAGATTGGGCTCCAAGCAGCCTCAGCTGGTCACTCAAATCAGTTCCCTTTTACCTGCATGGTTTTAGTATTGTGTGGACATTGGAAACAGAAAATAAACACACATTGATGTTGGATGAAACCCCCCCCCCCCCGATCTCTGCTCTGACATGTTCCTGTCCAAGCACAGCTGTATGAATGCCAGCATGTATTTGCCAACCTCCATCCTCCTCTTCAAGGCCTTTCTGACTTTTGCACAGAGAAGATGGGTGATCTGTGACCTTCTCACTCTGGGGTCCTCTAGACTAGGAAATGGACCTGGCCACTGGACCATTCTTCCTCCCCTAGGAATAAGGAGTCACATTAACTGCCAGGTGTGTTGGGAGGATAAACTCCATTAATGGCGCTGAGTGCTCAGATCCACAAGGTAAACCACGACTTGGCAGTCACATTCAGCAGGGATGAGTCTTTGGTATCATCCTGGGTAAATCCTGACTGGGTTGAGGGCTCTCACCTGCTCTCCACCTCTAACCCTTTCCCCCTACTTCCGCCCCAGTGACCTCATTCTCTTCCACCTCCAAACTTTCCTCCTGGTGGGATTGCCCCTGTGAGCGAGCTGATGCACCAAGTTGGAAGAGAAGCCAAATAAGCCAAGTGAAGGTCAGCAGTGGAGGCAAAGGCTGGAGAAGTTCACTAGAGGACAAAAAGGAAAGGGGCAGCGTGGTAGGGAAAGAGATTCTGGAGTGAAGGGATGACAGCAGAGAAGAGTTAACTCCTAGGCAATGCAGTTAGTATATTTGGGTTCCTATGGTAGCCCCCTGGGCAGTGCCCATGTCATCTGTGCCTAGCGCAGAGAGGGATTGATTGAATGAATCTACAGCATGTTCCAAAGGGAGCTCTCCTCTGGCAGGCATCCTGCTCGGAGAAGATGCTGTGTCCCAGCAGCTGGGGACAAACCTCACTTTTCCTGAATATTCCTCTGTAGACAAGATTTCTGCCCGGAGGAGAGGAGCATTTTCTAGCTTTGCCAGGCAGACTGGGAAGGATGGAGTCTCCAAAGGAAGCCTGGCTAGCACCAGGCTGGCATTACATGCCATGTGATGAATGAGGGACCCAATAACTTGCCCTTTGGGGGTATGCATGTGTGACACCTGATGAGAGTTACTCCAGAGCATCCTGCAGTCCCGGCTCCACTTGATAGTCCTGGTGTTCTGTCCAAGGTGTTGTCCTCACCCTCTGTCATTTTGGCCCAGGCAGGGGTAAGCTCTTCCTCCCCCAGCCAGTCAGAAAAACCTTTGGCTAGGTCAGCACTGGGAAACGGCTACCGCATTGCTCTGTGTATTCACTGGCTCATCTGCTGTGGTTGCAGATTGTGGTGAATGTGACACAACCAATGTGGTTGGGGGATAGAAAGACACCGTCACTCTACTGACTTCTCTGGGAGCAGAGGACATGTTTGCAAGTTTGGCGGTACATGGGTGAGCTGTGGAAATCCACGATGGCCTTCCTCCATGCTGAGGCTGTCATTTGAATGGGGATTGAGTTCAGGGCTCCCTGCTGCCCAGCTCCATAGCTAGCTCTCCTGAAGCCACTGGGACTGGAGGGAAGAATTGGGGCTAGTATTTGTAGACAGGCAAAAAAGTTGCTGGCAGACACTCCAAATCCAGCCTAGATTCCAGTTCAAGGGGGCCCAAACCTCTCCTGTGACGCTTGTTTAAATTCCAGCTGCTTCGATAATCAAGCTGATTCTGGTCTTGAGATTTCCCTGCCTCTTGCTTTGCCTTCTCCTGTGAGGATGAATACGGTGCCAGCCCTGATTCGCGCAGCGTTACCACAGCCTGTTTGGATTTAAAGTTGACCCTACTGCCTTGAGAAATTGTTCAGCACCTGAGAAATGCATTTCAGCTGTTGAGAGTCTTGAGGTGATAAAACCTAGAAAACAGCCTTAAAATGGGGGCTGGGCTTCCTCAGTGCCTGCCATTCACATCTGGCCGCCCGCAGAACTGGTGTCATCAGGTTCAGCGCAGCATTGCTGAGTCATGAGTCACTCGCCGCATCAGCTGGGACCAGGCGGGTGATCGCGCAGAGCTGGAAAATTCAGAGTGCTTTCTCCAGCTCAAAATCTGAGCTCAATCTCCCCAGCTGAAAGGCTGGAATGTGATAAGGCGCTTGCACACAGAACCCAGGACAAGGGGCTGCTGGGGTGGATGGAAAGAATAAGACAGCTGGGCTCAGAAGGGTGATGCTTTTTGGGGCAGGGGCTGCCCCAGGGTGGGCGTGGGCTGAGAGCTGGTGAAAGGTGTCAGCCTGATGGAGACCACAGTCCTGGCATTCTGGGTGGTTAGAACTGGCCTTGACAGAGGTTGGGCTCCCTAGACTTCCCCACTTGGTGTCCACCATAAGCTCCCTGGACGGGGATCATCATTCAAAGTCAGATACTTGTCCATAAATCACCTCGCAAACCATTGGTGCTGTACAAATAGCAAGGGGTCTCCATCTCGCCAAACAGGATACAGGGGTGGAGGAGGGCGCAAAGCGTCTTTATTTAGCAATGTTTGTCTCAAATTGTTACATAAATCACAGTTTAATGTTTAAAGTGGCTGGCCAGGGCTGTGGAATTCAGCTCCAGTTCCTAAGGAACCCCCAGCAAACAGGAGCCGAAGGAGACTCCACTGTCCTGGCCCAACTGGCTGCCTTGGAGGAGATTTCAAGATCCTTTCCATCAAATGAATGGCCCACTAAAGCCAAACCCACCTCCCCTTGCTAAGGATGGAGAAAAGAGCCTATTTCTTAGAATCATAGAATCATATTAGAGTTGGAAGAGACGTCAGGAGGTCATCTAATCCAACCCCCTGCTCAAAGCAGGACCAACCCCAACTAAATCATCCCAGCCAGGGCTTTGTCAAGCCTGACCTTAAAAATCTCCAAGGAAGGAGATTCCACCACCTCCCTAGGTAACCCATTCCAGTGCTTCACCACTCTCCTAGTGAAATAGTTTTTCATAATATCCAACCTAAACCTCCCCCACTGCAACTTGAGACCATTACTCCTTGTTCTGTCATCTGCCACCACTGAGAACAGCTGAGCTCCATTCTCTTTGGAACCCCCCTTCAGGTAGTTGAAGGCTGCTATCAAATCCCCCCTCATTCTTCTCTTCTGCAGACTAAATAACCCCCGTTCCCTCAGCTTCTCCTCATAAGCAATGTGCCCCAGTCCCCTGATCATTTTCGTTGCCCTCCACTGGACTCTCTCCAATTTGTCCACATCCTTTCTGTAGTGGGGGGACCAAAACCGAACACAACACTCCAGATGTGGCCTCACCTTCATGGCTAATCCTGTCTCTTCAGCAGCACATGCCCAGCATGGGGCTGCAAAAGGAGGTTTTGGAAGATGCATTCCTTCCCCCATGGTGAGAACATTACAGTCCCTCCGGCCCAGCTGATCACAGACCATAGAAGGTGTTTGTTACAGGACCCAGTTGTAGGGACTTGGCTCTCTCTCCAGTGGTAGCACCTCATGTGTTTAGTGCTGGAGGGCCTGGTTCAATCCCTGGTGTATTGGCCATGCTGTCACATCCTCAGGCCCCTGGAAGAGACTGGCCAGACTGGCTGAGTTGGCTGCCTGCCTCTAGCAAACATTCACGCAGAACCTTCAACCATGGAGTCCAGCCCTGGTTCTAGAGTAAGAAACTCTGCCCGAGCGGTAGGCTGTGCATAATCTAACTGCAGTGTGCTCCTGCCAGGGCGAGGTGCATTCCACAGGAAGTGCTTGCCAGGGGCAGCTCTAGATATTTCGCCGCCCCAAGCAGGTCGGCATGCCGCGGGGGGCGCTCTGCCGGTTGCCAGGAGGGCGGAAGGCGGCTCTGGTGGACTTCCTGCAGGCGTGCCTGTGGAGGGTCCGCTGGTCCCATGGCTTTGGTGGACCACCAGAGCCGCGGGACCAGCGGATCCTCCACAGGCGTGCCTGCGGGAGGTCCACCGGAACCACCTGCCGTCCTTCCGGCAACCGGCAGAGCGCCCCCCGCGGCATGGCGCCCCAAGCACACGCCTGGTGCTTGCTGTAGTACAGGTTTGTGCTGCCAGCAAAGCAAACCTAGGGACCTGTATGTTGAAAACGAATCCTGCTGGTGCTCTGAACTCTGGTACTGCTCCATGCAGATGGTTTCACCTTCTGGCCAAGGATGCTGCTTGTCAGCTTGAGTCTTCAGTTCTGATGCAGGAGGTGTGTTAGCCCCTTTATCAGCTGCCCTACCCAAGAGGCATGTGAGCAGCTCTCATTGAACTTTTCCTGGCCTGCCTGGTGGCTCCAAGCTGTCTCTCTTGCCCCCTTTTCAAACCCGTTCTGTTTCCCTTGTGATTCACTAGCCCCTTTCAAAGCATCCGTTTGTTGCTATTTCCTTGTGTAAATTAAATTGATCAGCTCCATCCCCCTTTAAATTAGTTAGAGCTTTTAATCAAGTGATTTATGTCTGGCTCAGTGCTAGATTACACCGTACAGCTCTCAGAGCTGCAGGGGAACGAGAACAGCGGGCGGGGATGTGCATAAATCATCGTTCTCCATCGGAGCCGCTTGGCAGGCGATTTGGAGATGTAAGTCGTGTTTACATCATCAGAACCTGCTGCTGTCACCATCACCAGATCATTCACCAGAGGTTACCAAGAGGGCAATTAAATATGTTAATAGAGGACTGACTTCAGCAGTGCCACTAGCTTGCACTAAAAGCTGAGCAGAGGGAATAACCACCTGATTTGCAGGCACTGAATAGCTTCTTTGACCTCTGCCCCATCAATCTGAGAGGGCTGGCTATTTCTCCAGGCTGAAAAATGGTGTTTTCACTATTAATTCAGCTTTAATAAACACACATCGAAAGGGGAAGCATCGCTGATCCCTCCTTTTGTCTGGCAGGCCCTTGGTACCTGAAGTTTGGTCTTTAAGGCTGAGGCTTCTCAGGGTACATCTATGCGTGGAGCTGGAGCCTGTGCTGGAGCTGCAGGAGACACACCCATGCTAGGTTTGATGAAGCTAGCATGCTAAAAGCAGAGTGTAGCAGCTTTTTAAAATGTTTAAGAAGCTTCTTCTAAAATTAAATTAAAATGCAGCGCCCCGGACCAGTGGCCAGGACCTGGGAAGCAGGTGCCACTGAAAATCAGCTCTCATGCCGCCTTTGGCACGCATGCCATAGGTTGCCTACCCCTGATCTAGCCCATATCTGGTGGTTGAGCTAGAGAGGGATTTGTTGAAAGACATCCAATCTCGATTGAAAGACTACAAATGATGGAGAATCTGCTGCACTCTGTTGGTAAATTGTCGCAATGGCTAATTACCTTCACTGTTAAAAATCCCTTGTCCGCTCTGCATTGTGAATAAGAAGAGATGTGTGAAGTGTGGGGGGAGATAGATGCAACCAACTCAGTGCTGTTTTTACATGCGTTCTACTTTTACAAAACCAGCTCTCCCTAGCTGCCCCTCGATCAACCCATTGCTCGCCAGCTAGTTTCTTGTAAGTCATGGCACAAGTGAGGTGTGAGAAAACAGAACCCAGGTGCCTCATGTGCCTGTTGTCATGAAGTCCCAGGACTCCGGAGGCTAACAGTGTAAATGGGGTCTCCCCTGCAGTTAATTCCCCAGGGGGCAGGAGAGCCTGTTCAGGAAGCCCACCTGTGCTGGCTGTCCACAGCTGGATGAACCAGCTGGCTGTGGATCACTCTTACCAGCCCTGCTGTTACCACTGAGAGGCTGATGAGCTTTTTCATTAAAAAGGCTTTGCACTTGTGCAGGGCCCTTCACCCTGGGCTCTCCAATCACTTTAAGGCCATAAAGCCTCACGACACCCCTACAGGACATGTACGAACTCTTCCAGTCACTGCAGCGAGGGCAAAGTCGAATCACAGACTCTTCAAGTGACTGGCCCTAGAGCCTGGGTGGAATCAGGGCTAGAGCTAGAAATGGAACATGAGCACCCTGAGTCCCAGTTCTCTGCTCTACCCCACCAAGTCCAATGTCCTTGGGAGGGCTGCAGTCCACTCCCAGCTTGCAGAACAGTACCCTGCTGTCCGGGACCCAGCTGCAGGGGTTCTGCTGCTGCCTGCCTGCCCCGGCTGGTCTAGCACAGCAGCTGGCCTGCTTCAATTGCATTTTCCCTTCCAAAGTGGAGGAGGAGGAGGCAGCCCTGCCCCCAGCTGATTGGTCTGTCACTGAAGATCAATGGGCAGCACTTCCACATCCCGTCACCCCATCCCTGACCCTGCTCCTCTCTGACCTCCGGGTGCCACTGCTAAGACGCTTCATGAGCAGGAAGCTGGGCCCAGCCTGCGTCCCGCCTGCTTTCCACATGCCCACAGGCAAACAGGCTGTTCCCTGGGCTCATTGGGGCCAGACCTGGGCAGGGGAGCTGCATGCGATTTTCCTTGTGCTCCCCTCCACCCCCGCCAACAGAGCAGTCACAGCACTCAGTGTTTGTGCAGTGGTGCAGGGGAAGGGACGAGGTGCGAGTGAGCTGCAGTGACCTGAGCCAGGGGACAGGAGCAGCGGGAGCCCTCCCTCCGCCCCGCATTTGGGCTGGTGGGTTTATTTAGTGACAAGCTTTTATCCAAGCTGAGCCCTCCCACCTGCCCACTCCCCTAGCGGGCTATGGCCTGGGACCTGAGGCAGAGGTCACCCAGGGAGCTGAACCCAGATCTCGGGCAGCTCAGCCTTACCCTCCAGGGCAAAGGGTCCAGCAGCTCCGGCGGCACCACAGAGCCCCTGTTGGAGCAAGGGGATGAGGCCCCTCAGGAGTGCAGCTCCCTACTCCAGAGAGCGGTGTAACTCGCGTAGGGGAAACACTCAGCCTCCTCTGGGAGCCAGTGTCCCAGCGCCACTTGTGTTTACACAGACTTTAAATGCGTGTCAATGTAGCCCCAGGCTGTGCGTAATGGAGCCTTTTTCCATATGCAGCAACCTTACCTCCATGGCCTCTGTATTTCTCCAAACCAGGGGCCTGGGAGCACTCGGCACCCCGGACACCATCCTCAGAGCACACACTGTACCTTTCACGGGATGGTTTCTCTTGGCCTTAACCTTGCCCCCCTGAGCCTCTCCATGACAACTCTGCCTTTGGGCCCTGCACTGCGAAGGTGTGTGCAAATACTGCAGTCACACTGGACTCAGGCAGTCTCTGGTTGGGTCACTTAGCTCTGGATTGGGCATGGAAGAGCAGAGAATTAGGAGAGGCCCAGGACCCCTAGCCCATCCCCTTCCCAGTGCCAGGTGATGGGCAAGGAGGAAGGTGTGGAATTAACCTGTTGTGTGTTACACTTTATGTCAGCAGGACTTACCTCCTGGGGCCCTTTGGAGGCGACCATTAGTCAGAGCTCAGAGCTCTGCCATGCTCAGTGAGTCATCTTCCTGGCACAGGGGCTTGGGTACGCAGACTGTATTCAGAGATGCAGACGGTGCAGGTCAGGAACGCAACACTTAATGGTTGCAGACAGCCCTTCCAAAACCTCCCGGCAGGCCTCAGCACCCCCTTCCACTCAATGGCAGCCTCCGTCCTGAGCAATGGGCTTTCCCTGCTGAAATGCTGGGCCCAGAGGATGGAGTCAGCAGTAACTGGGACTCAGCTGGAAGGACCCGATTGTGCCCCAGTTAAGCCATGGCCCGAGGCCAGGACTAACCCTACAGCTTGTTCCACAGGGCTTTGTCCTGCCTAGTTTTAAATGTCTTTGGCACAGGGGAGCAGAACCCCAGTGAGCCAGCTGCCTGGCGTACATACTCCTGCAGCTCTTTGCAGGTCAAGAACTTACAATGGATACCCAAGGACAGGCTGGTGGCTGACAATGCCCTCACTTTGGTACTGGGAAATTTAAGCCCTCCCTCTCCCTGAGTTTCAGGTGAGGTAACTGCAGCCCATCTCTCTCCCCTCAGCATTGTTAACAGGAAGCCAGTGTGGCTGACCTGCCTTTGTCATTGCAATTGAGTTTAGGAGTCCTACATAATTGCCTTGAAAAATGACTGCAACAGTGAATTGGAGTAGCTGTCTGGGTGGATTATCCGAGCGGATGGCAAGACGTGCTTTTCACTGGGGGGAGAGGGGTTACTCTGCCCAGAACTGTGCATTCTGGTTTCTTTCTTTCAATCTCACAGATTTTCTCTCTCTCTCTCTCCTTTTAAAGCCCTCTGTCCGCACTGGGCCCAGACAATCTCTTGGCCCTGGCCCAGGGTCTTGCTGGTTTACTCAGCTCTGAATTGCACATTGTCTCGCTGCCAATTACATTAGGAAATCTTGCTTGTAATTTTACCTTGACACTCAGGATCCAGAATCTAATTCTAGGAGAACAATTTAACTGGCGAGACAGGAGCAAAGCCTGAGCTATTCATCCCTTGGGCCTTTCCATCCCTGTGTGCCCCCTTGGCCCTGTAGAGAGCTGAAGTCTTGTCGTTCTGCCATTTATGTGATGCTGTTAAAGCTGGCTAAGTCACTTAAGCTTTCCATCCCAGCCATCTGAGCTAGGGTAGCCTAACTAGATCAGAGCGAGGGACCTGGGCCCAGAAGACAATCCATCTCCATTGCAGCCCTGGCCACCCACACTCCAGTTTGTTTAGTTAACTCTAGGGTTTGCAGTAACCCAAACAAATATAGAGCTTGCCCCTAGCAGCTGTTCTGGAGGAAGAGCAGGGAGGTAGCGGGAATGACCTGCTGATGTGGGAGCATGTAATTCACCAGAAGTTGTTTGATAATTGTGACCTCCCAAAGGCCCTGTACTGGCACTCTTGATTTAGGCCAGGTCTCTGCATGTGCTTCTCATAAAAGCTGCTGTTTGGCTTAGTAACCAAGAGGGGGCAGTCCCAGTACTCACGAGAGGGGCAGGAATAGCCACCCAACACAGCCGCCCAGTGCCTCAGTACCCGAGCACGCACAGGGACAAGTGCACGGGTCTGGCATTCCGTGTGCACGCAACACGCCCATCACTGGCAATGCGGGCTGTGCCTGTTCCTGCTGGGCCTCTGCACAGAGTGTTCTTTGCGTATTTTAGCTCCTTACTTCCAGCCTGTGTTTGTGATCCCCTGCATTGATCCAGCCTGAGGGAAATGACAAGCTGTGCTCCCACGTGCATTTCTCCCTAACTGAGTGAGCCCCGCAGGCCTGGTTACAAACAAGCCACCACTTCACAATCAAAGATTGCTGTGCTTGTCGTTGGCTTACTCCAGTGTGGAGGAGCCTTTCAAAACAGCCTGTGTTTGCTTCTACCTGGCCAAACACTTTGCTCAGTCTTTGGGGGAGGGGTCAACCTCCCTGTGCCCCCTGCCTATCTGGTCAGCCATATGCAGCAACTGCAGGACAAGGGGATCTCCTGCAAGGTGGAGGGGCCAGGCATGTTCATGCAAGGTTGGTGTGGGGTTGCTTCCCACACACAGGCTGAAGGGGGTGAAACCAGGTAATCTGGCAGCCAGGTCTGACTAGGAGAATCTGCCTCCAGTGTCCAGGAATTGCATTAAATGTGGGATGGGAAGCCATATCCTGTGTCAGAGGGGACACCTCAGACGCAGCTTGGGCCAGGACAGCTCTCCCGGTTGGGTGACTGCTGCATGCTAAGTGTTAATGGACAGTAAATGCCACGTGTGTGCTGATAAACATCTGTACCACACTAAAGGGCCTAAGAATTCTCTTGGGGTTCTAAGGGCCGAGCTGCCGCGTGGTCAGCAGGGGACTTGTGACCACAGCTCGTGGGTGTGTTTTTCTAAGTCAGTGAAACGTGTGTGTGACTCTGCAGGCTGTCTCCTCCGCCTGCACAGCCCCCATGACAACCCCCAGCCTTGGGTCGTCACCTCTGCCTCGCAGGAACCCTGATGACGCCGTGGAAAGCATTCCAGGGCCCCTGCACTTGGGGCCTGAGTGAGATCAGGGAGGCTGAGCCAGGGCAGCATTCCAGCCACAAATTACTTCCTCAGAGGAAATCATTCGGCCGGGAGAGCCAGAGGGCTGCTCATACAGATAATGCAGGAAGCTGGGCTGGAGTGAGGCTGCAGCCCCAGCCCAGTGCTAATGGATGGCAGTCAGCCCACAGAGCTGAGAGCTGCCTGCGCTGGATGGGGGAGGCT
Source organism: Gopherus flavomarginatus (assembly GCF_025201925.1). Lineage (NCBI taxonomy): Eukaryota > Metazoa > Chordata > Testudines > Testudinidae > Gopherus > Gopherus flavomarginatus. Next base: position 166,341,843 of record NC_066618.1, on the reverse strand, counting down.
TTGCCGATACGCCTCCAAGGTGAAACTGACTCCAGGCTGGCGCATAATGAAAGGGGAGAGCTTAGATTTCTGCTTAGGGGTGAAAGCCCCTTCATCGTGTGTTTCACCTTCTGCAACTGGCTTTGCTACAGATTATAACATGGGCAAAAAGTGCATTCTGTGTGCCTGTGTACAATGCACATTAGCATGTCAGTGTGTCTCCGTATAATGCACGTTACTGTGTCAGTGTGTCTGTGTATAATACACATTATCGTGTCAGTGTGTTTGTACAATGCACGTTAGCATGTCAGTGTGCCAGTGTGTCTGTGTATAATGCACGTTAGCACGTCAGTGTATGTGTGTGTGTGTGTTTGTGTGTTTGTGTGTGTGCGCAATGCACATATGAGCAATGCACACGTGCCCTGGATGTACGGGTGCCTGTGTGTGCAGGTCTTTGTCTGAGCGCATGCACAGTGAAGGGCACCGTGACTTTTTGGAGCCGTGCTGCCGTGTATGTGACGGCAGTGTCGATGGATCCATCCCAGCTGCTGCAGGAACCCTGGCCTGGGTGACCAGCCTGTGGGACTCCCTAATTCTCCACCACATGCAAAGAACAATCAAGCCCTTTTGAAGCAGGAGCTTGGCAGCGCAGGGGCTGCGAGTGTTATTCAGGAGGCTCTCCCACTGTACATCACTCAGATTGACAGCTCAAGCGCTGGACTCCATCAGATGCAAACTATCAGCTCAATTTCATCCAGACAAAACATCAGCTATGAAACATGACAGCTGCAGGTAATTCCAGCTCCTGCCAAAGCCCAGCTGCTTCCCAGGCAGATCAGAATGGAGCCTGACCCTCCCCTGGGTACTCCGCAGTTGGGCTGCCCCATCACGCATGCTGGCATGAAGCTTGCGCAGGTGAGAACATATCACACGAAAGCTAATCGAGCCCTGGAAAACTAAATGATGTCAAGCAGGCCCATGCTGCTCACACAAAGTCTGAGTCCAAGTGCTGACTTTGCTCTCTGGGATGGGAGAAGGGACTTCAGTCTCCATGGTCCATGCAGTCCTTTGCCTCTGTGCTCAGACTGCCAACCATACAGCAATGGGAGTCCACGTCCCAGAAGTGACCGTCCACTAGGAAGTGGCGTGAGACACCCAGCGCATGTCGCACAGGCCAGCAAGCAGGGGTCAGATGGTACTGGCCTGGTCTGCAGGCCCCCAGGTTATCAGAGGCTTTGCAATGGATGCAAAGCTGCAATGGGTGGAGTTTATTGTCCCAGGCGGAGGCCACTGCCCATGACCTCAAACTCTGGCACTAGCCAGTCCTCAGCAATGCTATTTTAACAAACCATCCCTGCCCCTTTGGGGACGTACCCCAGTGCCACATGCGTTTGGACCTCAATCTGAATTGCAGCTGTTGACCAATCACAGCCCAAGGCTCCTGGCGCCGATGTGGGAGAGAATCAATAGCGGATGCCAAGGACTGAAAGCTTTAGGAAATGCTTCGTACCACCTCAGCACAAGCCAAGAGCGTTGAGGAGCAGGTGGTTGGCAGAGTGCGCTTGGAGCCCCAGGGTGCATTTGAGCTCTGGCCAGGGTTCTACCCAGTGGCAGACACTCTCATACCATGTGCAATTGCTGCTCCACGCCTGGGAATGCCAGGATCTTCAGCAATGCATTCATTCATACCAACATTGCCCCAGGAGCTCAGCTAACCATGTCTTAAAGGTACTTCAATAACTGATCAGAATCCAGTTAGTGTTGGTATTTCTAATGTCCACTGGGTGCTCTGCTCCTGCAAAGCTGTGCTCTTAAAACATTTTAATAAGCCAATCATTAGCCAGTCACGTGATAAAGGAAGGTGATTGTGGATGCCATGTGCCCTGGCACGGATAGTAGGGAGGTGCCACCGACCTTCGAACAGTGGAGCTGTGCCAGCTAAGTCAATTGAGAGATGCCAGTTTACACCAGCTGGGGAAAGAATTGCAGCACTCCTGACATTTCACAGCCCCTTGTCACCAGAGGATCTCGGGGCACTTTCCAGACGTGCGGCAGTGTCATTTCCCCACGTCGCAGGTGGGGAACATGGGCAGATGGCGGCTAAGGCATCACTCCACTAAGGTTATACAGAACATCTGGAGCTGACTGGGCTCCTGATTCACAGGCCTGTGCTCTGACCATTAGGTGAGGCTGTCTCCCACACCTACCACTGCCTCTCTTCTCAGGTCTCCCCCCACCATTATCTTTTGCAAAGCCATAAGGGTGCCCCCTCCCATTTTGCCCCTGCTTTAGCTGCTCTCCAGCTCCCTTGAGCAGCGAGGTGCCAGAGCCTGTGTGAGGCAGGGAGGGGGAGTGCTCTATTTGACTGCCAGCTGTGGGTCTCTGCTGCCAAGTGGGGCCTAGACACACTCACAGAGCCTCACAACTCTCCCTCTATGACAGGAAGGGAGGGTCGAGCTGCAGGAACTCACGCCCACTCCCTGGGATCCTCCTGGCAAGGCAAGATTTCCCCAGCTGGCCACAGGGTCCAGGGCCACAGGGCCCCTAGACCCTTCAGCAGAGCCCATCCTTGAGGCTCCAGAAGTGCTGCCTGGCAGCAGGCCTCTGGCCGTGCTTCTGGAGGTTGGATCCTGCAGTGGCAGAAGGGCCTGTGGCTTAGCACTGCATTGCAATGGACCCTGGAGTTTGTTAGCAGAGGCTGGAGGCAGGCCCAGGCTGTGCTCAGGCTAATGACTGATGGCAGCTGTGTCCAAGGGCCAGGTGCAAAGAGAAGTGAGCTGGACAAGACCCAAGGAGGGGACAGGGTCACCGTGGGCCATGGACTCCTGGCTTGCACTGAAGTAGGAGTACCCAGCAGACTGCATCATCTGGGGCTGCAGCTCCCCTACAGTGAGAGGCAGAGCTGCCTCTCCCCCAGCCCAGCAGCTTTGCCAGGGGGATTACTGGGGCTTGCCAGCCCTCCTGGCATCACAGCATTAACCATGGCCGGCTTTAGGCCGATTCCCCCGAATCGGGCTCCGCGACCAGCCAGAGCGCGGCAAGTCCCATGGCCCCGTGACCCCGGCCAGAGTGCAGCAAGTCCCGCGGCCCTGCAACCCCAGGTGGAGGGCGGCAAGTCTCGCAGCCCTGCAACCCTGGCTGGTGCGCAACAAGTCTCACGGCCCCGCTACCCTGACCAGAGCACGGCAAGTCCCGCAGCGAGTCCCACTACCTTGGCTAGAGCATGACCATCCGAAGTGCCCCCAAAGACTCGGGACGCCACCCGATGAGTACAAGCCCCACGAATCGGGCCCTGCTTTTGCTAAACCGGCCCTGGCATTAACGCTGCCTCTGGCTTTTCTGTCTGTTGTGTGGCAAGGAAACTTGTGCACCAGGGCAGGTGAATGGAGCAGAAGGAAGAAAGCCAGGAGCCGGGCGGTAACTCCGGACTGTTCATACAAACACCAGGTTATGGGGAGTCCCCATTAGTCGGGTGCTAATGCCGACTGGCGGGGAGCCCAGGATGGTCTGGTGCATAGGGCACTGGCCTGAGAACTGGGGGACAAATTCAATTTCCAGTTTGCCTCTCAGCTGCTGTCTGACCTAGGGCAAGTCACGTCTCCTTTCTGTGCCTGGTCCCCTCCAACCCTGGTCTCCTTAGACTCAGCTTTGCGGCTTAGGGCTGTTCTATTCATGTGTGTTTTCACTTACCCAGTGAGATGGGGGGTGAGCCCCGAGCGGCGCTCGCTTCTGGCTCCAAGTCCGGCATGTGCTGGGTGTGACCTGCTCCGGGGACAGTGTCAGGTGGGTACTGGGGCAGTACACCTGTCAAACCATAATGCAGGTGTCCTGAGGCGAGCTCAGGGAGGACAGAAACCTCTGGTGGAGCAGAAGGGCAAATGCTTGCTTGATCTTGATTATGGGGGAGTGATAGCTCAGTGGTTTGAGCATTGGCCTGCTAAACCCAGGTTTGTGAGTTCAATCCTTGAGCGGGCCACTTAGGGATCTGGGGCAAAAATCAGTACTTGGTCCTGCTAGTGAAGGCAGGAGGCTGGACTAGACAACCTTTCGAGGTCCCTTCCAGTTCTAGGAGATTGGTATATCTCCAATTATTATATTATTATTTTATTATAAGGAATGAACACAGTTTCTAGCGCACTGGGCCCCTGGTCTTGGCTGGGGTCTCTATAGTAAGACACGTGCGTTACCATGAGGGTAGCAAAACCCTTTGTGGGAATACATTGGCCAGTGCTCTAGGGACATGATGGTTTCAATGATTCGTGTTCTTTTTCTGTCCCCTCTCAGTCTGACCCAGCAGAGCACCAGGCTACCACTCCCTGGGCAGGGCAGTGAGCATCGCTGTGAAAGCATGGTCTGGTGGCACAAAAGGACTTAGGTTTTTTTTTTTCTTGATTGCAGTTTCCTCAGGCTTAGACAGGCTGGGGATAACAAATTGCTGTGTGTCAGGGATCCCAAGGACTCAGGTTCTATTTTATTGGCAAACAATCACACTACTCATGAGTTGATCAGGCTCAAAGGTAGGGGGTGGATAGAGGGTTATACCACAAATCCAAAGATTATGAATGTTGGTTACTTAACAGTCATAATTAACTGTATACTGATGCCTGCATTTTCCATTCTACGTCATGTCACATGCTCTGTGATTGGTAAGGTTCTTTTCAGAACCAGTCCCTCTACCTATCGTACTTTGTTCACATGCTGCTTGTGTACAACAGATTTCGTTAATTTCTTCCCTCTCTGCGTGTTGTCTTTCACCACATCTTTTGTTACTCCTTCATATACTTCAGTGAGTTTTACAGCTTATTTTCTCCCTTGTCCTTAGTAACTGAGGCCTATTTTATGCTGTGTTCCTGCTCAAAGGGCTAGGGGACTAGCATGTGGTAGATAACAAAGTGCTTTCCTGATGTCCCTATGACAGGCGCAGATCAGCTTTGGAGAAAATAGCCTGCTTCCTTATCACCGCCAACACATGTGCATGGTGCCTTGTGGGCCGATCAGGAGACAGAGGCCTCTCCCTTTGGCTTCTGTTGCCTTTTCTGGTGCGATAACAAAGGTGATTGCTGCTGGTATCGACCAGCCTGTGATTGGGTCTGCCCCAGTTACTAACACCGAGCAGCAGCCATCAAAACTGCTTGGGAAAAGAGTGAAAAGGGGTTTACCAAGGCTAGTCTTTATGCCGGCCTGTAGCTAAAAATGTGTCTGTCAGAGCTCTTGGGAAGGGCCAGGCTGCTGTTAGAAGCCAGCCTGGTGTCTGAATCCTTTGTGGAGGGGCAGATGGGGCTCCTGGACCTACAGCTCAGAAGCAAACATTTACAGCCATGTTTCCAAAGGAGCTCGGGGCCAGTCTCTGCAGAATTCAGCACTTGAAATTGGGGCCACCAAGTGTGTGTCAGTCAGCACCTGGTAGCTCCCATTGTGACACTGATAGCTACATTTTCAGCATCCGATGAACTGAGCTGTCCTGTGAATCTGGCCCAGATTAGGAGCTAATCTCTTCTTAGGGGCTTTTTTTCAGAGGTGCTGAGCCCTTATGACTCCAAGGGAAGTCACAGAGAGCTTTGGTTGCTCAGTCCTTAAGGCGATCTTTGGACTCATTGAGCACTATTTCCCTGGCTTCTCTTCAAGCAGGACTTAGTCAGTGAGCTAGAATAGCCAAGAACTGGTTATCTTGCAATGTCCTTACAGAGGGACTTTGCTTTCTCTGCTACAGATAAATCTAGTCTTGACTGGCTCCAGTCCTTATGATTTTGTAACAGAAATAGCTTAGCTAAGACAATACAAACTTCCCGTCTTTCTAACCCATATGGCGCTTGCAGTTGTTTGAAGGATTTCTGTTTGGCTAAAATAACTGGAATGCGGTGCATGTAACTTGCCTGTGACTCAGAGCCAGGGCGAGTGAACAGCTGACCAAACATGCACCATTCACAGGCTGAAACATGATCACCAAACTTAGGGCAAACTGCTAGCCACCGGGAAATTCAAGGCATGACAGGCTGATGGAGAGAGAGGCAGGGTTGCCCAGTGGCTAGGACACAAGACTGGCACTCCGGAGACCTAGATCCTATTCCCAGTGATGCTGCTGGGTTACCTAGGTGTCATTTCCCCTCTTTTGGGCACGGAGCTTCTCTCGCTGAGCAGCACCCAGCACAATGGGGACCCGATCTCAGCGGAGGCCAGTTACGTGCTGTCATAATAATGATCCCCAGTCTGACTAAGGGTGGGCTATTAACTCTGGTCTGCAGGGAAGTTTCGTAGTTGTTTGTTAGATGCTGTAATCGATAGGCCAAAAATGAGCTGATTATAATCATCTAGTATCTGTGTGATGGTAGCATCTAGGGATCCCAGTCAGGGTCAGGGCCCCATTGTGCAGGACGCTGATCAAACAAGCAAGGAAGAGCTCAGACTCTGGGATTCTGAGGAGATGCAGCATTAGATGAAAGAGACGAGGAGCCAGTGAGATGATAGAAGGAGCAATAAGCATCATCATCTTGGTGCATTCTCTTCCATTTGGAAGCACAAAGAGCCACCCATGAGTTGTGGGAGAACTCAAAATCCATTGTGCAGAGACTTCTCATCCAAGTGTCATTCCTGCATTGGTTTAGATTCGTTTGGGGGTTTTGGTCTCCTTTCTTTTTAAGTGTTTTTGGAGTCATCACTGGGAGCCAGAGAGGCATATCTAAGTCATTCCTAATAACCAGAACAGATCAGTGCAGTGGTAAGTGTCAGAATGGCCATGCGCCAAGTACCTATCATTTCTATTGCATCTGTGGGACCCTGCATCAAGTGGCTCAACCACAAGCTAGGAATCAACCCCTTAGGCACCAGTGACGGGCTGTATTAACATGTCCTGCTACATTCTATAGAGTCCAGTGAACTACCTGCCTATTAAAATCAATTTCACTAACTGCAACAGCAAAATTATCCCATGAGCTAAAATAATTAACCCCTTGCTCTCCATACACAGGTACAGTGATCACTGATCACAGTCCAGTGTTTGCCAGCAGTGATATCTGAGATTCCTAGGGCACTCGGTGATGACAAATGGCCTATGCTGACTCGGAACAGCTTCTTCTGTCTCTAACCCAAGCCCCAAAATCTTCAGTCTAGTCTAAATGGAACAAACTATCTCCCAGTGTTTCTATGGGATGGGCCTAAACCCTGGGGCCAGACTGTAACTTCATTTGTATCCAGGGCTACCCACTGTGTCATTCTGAGGAAGGTAATGAAGTCAGGTGGGGAAATAAGTAACAAAGGCTCCCAGTTTCCATGGAAACTTCCCCCAGGACAGTGTTGAGGGGGGAAAACAGCCAGGGCAGGACAAAGATTTCAGAGGACTATCTGGCAGAGAGAACTCTCCGCAGAGGGGCCAACAGCACTTCAAGAAACCAATCGTTATGCAGAGGACGTTTCCCCAGAACTCGGGATTTCAGCAGGATCATGCTCTTGGGCAGTGCTGCCAGCTGACAGGGTCTGCTCATCTGGCACTGCTCATTTCAGCATGAGGAGAGAGACCACTGCTGTCAATCCAAGGAGGTTTGGATGCCAGCCAGTGACAGGGAGCTGCCCTGGAGCATGGCCGAGGAGTCTGTTAGTCAGGAATTCACAGATCCTGCAGAGCGGGGAACGTGACACCATGACAAGCAGGGGTGGAACATTTTGGAATGTACATCTCTGGCATTTTGAAAGACACTCTAGCCTGTCTGTGCCAAAGGGGGCAGCCAAACGCCCGCCTGCCCATGATGCTTGCAGCTCATCCTCCGAGGGGAGCCAACTGCTCAGAACATTTCCCTGGTCTTTGCCCAGCTCATTTAATGCTAAGGGATGAGAACCAGCCCTCTCGCTGCCTGGGACATGGTGGCCGAACAGCGCAGAACCTTGGCAAGTGAAGAGCTACCGACCCCATCTGAGAGACTCGGGAACGTTTCCTTTTTAGTTTCAAGCCCTTCTGTTGCTGTTCAGCCTCCCACCCATTGGGTGGCCTTTGGGATCCCAATGGGGAGTTCCCCTGTGTTTGAGAGGTGGTTACAGGTCAGGCCCATCTCTCCTAAGGATATTTGCCTGGAAACAAGATTGGTTGAGTTCCACTCCCCTCTGCACCTCACCCACCTCGGAGGGCAGGGTCCTGTTTGTGGTGCTCCAGCTGCTGGCTGAGGAATGTATTGTTCTCACTCCTGCCCGTAGATGGCAGCCTCATGAGGACAAAGGCTTGTTTGGCACAGATCACCGAGTCTGCAGGGCTGAGCCTCACCCTATGACAATCGCTCAGGCTCCTATCCAGCCAGGTACAGAATCAAGTGCTTAACTTCAACCACATGTAGAATCCCACTGAAATCACTGGGTGTGCCACTGCACATGCCAAGTGCTCTACTGGGTCGGGGCCCCAGAGAGGAGCAATGAATAGTGACTAACGAGAAGGTAGACACGGCTTTTGGCTGGTGCATGGGCTACTTCTGGCTCGGTGTCGTCTGCTCTTTCCTTGGCTGGGAAGGGACTGTTCCACTGAATGTTCCATAGGTTTGCTGTAGAATGCTAAGCAAATTCTCTTGTATTTTCCCCTGTTCCTCATTCTGTATGACTTTCCCAGTTCTTTTTCTCAGAACTTCTTGGCTACGGAGCCTTCATTCTGAGTTTATTTTAATCTGCTGTAAACCCCAGTCCGTCTTTCATCGTGTCATTATGAATTCATAACAGAAACAAAAGCCTGCTAGGAACGTGATGCTTTATTAATACAAAGAGCTATAAATCCCAACCTTGTGTGGGCCTCGCTAAATCAATTCCTTTCTGTCAGAATGCTAATCAATTATAAAAATGCTGATCCAGCAAGGAACAAGGATGGGTGATGGATGAAACACATTTTCCTACATTACCAAAGCTCTAGAAAAACCTGCAGAAACACTGGTGTGGATACTCACAGCTATAATAGTCTAGGTGATCACTCCCTTGTAACACACCCATGCACTACCCCAAGAGAAGGATGGAGAGTTTGACATGGGATGGAGCTCAAGTGCCAAGGCACAAGAGATATAAAATGTGAAGGGCTAGAAAGGGACAGTATGGGCAGGGCTGCTTGGTAAGTTGATATCTGTGCAACTCCCCCATCTGTCAGGGTGTGTATCCATCCCCCTGGGGCTTGTAGTGACCCATGTAAAACATCACCCACCTTTAAAACATGCTAAATCTCTAACATCCCCCAATACTGGCACTGCAGGCAAAGGGCCCGAGTCTGGGGCCTACTCAGAAGGGGCAGCACCTTATTCCCAGTGGCCCAATTGGGACTGTTTGTGGAGTAAGGTACTACTCAGTAAGAGGGAGAGTATGAGAATGTGGCCAGAATATGGTACTGGAATGTGGGCAAGTATTAGGAAAGGGATGGATACTAAGGGCTGGTCTACACTACGGGGGAAAATCAATCTCAGATACGCAACTTCAGCTACGTGAATAACATAGCTGAAGTCGAAGTATCTAAGATCGAATTACTCACTGTCCTCACGGCGCAGGATCGATGTCCGCAGCTCCCCATGTCGACTCCGCAACTCCGTTGGGGTTGGTGGAGTTCTGGAATCGATATAAGCGCGTTCGGGGATCAATATATCGTGTCTAGATGAGACACGATATATCGATCCCCGAGCAATCGATTGCTACCTGCCGATACGGCGGGTAGTGAAGACGTAGCCTTAGACAGTAAATATCACACTGTCCTATATAAAGAGACTGCATGCAGGTCTCGTCCCCCCATCTCAAGAAAGATGTATTACAATTGGAAAAGGTACAGAGAAGGATGACAAACATGATTCGGGGTATGGAACAGCTTCCATATATGAGAGATTAAAAAGACTTGGACTGTTCAGCTTGGAAAAGGGACGACTAAGGGGGGATATGATAGCGGTCTATAAAATCATGACTGGTGTAGAGAAAGTGAATAGGGAAGAATTATTAACCTTTTCACATAACACAAGAACCAGGGGACACCCAATGAAATTAACAGGCAGCAGGCTTAAAACGAATGAAAGGAAGTATTTCTTCACACAACACAGTCAACCTGTGCAACCTGTTGCCGGGGGATGTTGGGAAGGCCAAACATATAGATGGGATCAAAAGAGAATTAGATAAGTTCCTGTAGGATAGGACCATCAATGGCTATTAGTCAAGATGGTGATATTTACGTTGGCGATACCAGCCCATTGTCCCCTCTCTCTGCTCTGCCTGCTGCTTCCATGGCTGTGAGCAAGCAGGGTCAGCACAGTGTCACAAACCCAGTTCTCGCTGGATAGATGCAGTGATCTCGTGGGCACAGGTGAGCTGAAGCAGTGCTAGCAGGCTGGTACCATACAAGCGGATGCATGGTGCACACCCCCTGTATGCTCCCCTGGCGCAGATGTGAGCTGAGGCCCTCATAGGCCATATGCAGTATCTCTCAGGTGAGTGCCAAGAAGTCTGCATGAGCTGAACCCAGCTGGAAGCTGCTCTGACATGACCATCTACATACTAATAACTAATGAACACACTGGGAATGATGATGAAGTCGCTCAGAGACTGAGTTAATCATGTGCAACCTTGTAGCAAGAACATCAATAAAATCAATCCCCTCCCCATCCCGCCCAGCAGCCAGGACACGCAGGCTAGGGCCATTAGCACAGGCAAGTCCCGGCTTTATACAGAGCTGCCAAAGCAGGGCTCGCACTGCAAAGAAGCAGCTAGGCATAACTATCCCCACTGCCCATCCAGGAGGGGATGGAGGCTTGAGGCAAACCAATCGGGCTGATTTAGAGCGAACTTCACTGGCTAACAAACGCGCAGCAAATCATTGCAAATAATGGCCAGTGGCCTAGTAGAGGAGCCCTGTTGCTGGGGATGCAGCTGAGCAGCAGAAGGGATGCCATAGTAGAGTTGTATGTGGAGGGAGGGAGAGTCAACTAGCCTGAAAGATGAGGCCCCCACATGCATGGCAGGCAATTGCATGTGTCTCTGTAGCTAGTGACACAAGCTAACTAACCCCAAAGGGCTCACGGACATACAGAGCCACCCACCTCCTTGCGTTGCTGTTTGAATTCAGGAATGCTGAAGGGCCCGATTGGCTGCCTGGCTGGAGGACAGAACAGATATGGGACAGGTATGAGTGGCAGCTTGCCTGGTGAACGCCGCGTTCACTGCAAGGGGCGAGAGGGAAGTTCAGGCTCCATGGCTCGGCCCAGGCTGCATCCTCAGCAAAGCCTGCCAGCCACTCAGAAGTGTGAAGGGGGATGTCAAGAAACAGGACAGACCCATCCAGCTCATTTCAGCCAAGGGGGCTGAACAGACAGCAGATGGTAACTACCTCTGGTCAGTGAACTTGGCTTCATTGTACCCCATGGCCAAGAAGGAGAGATCCATTATCAACTCCCTGGACCAGCCACTTGTCTGAGACCCCTCTCCTCCTGGGGCTGGTGTGCCACTCACTGTCATTCCCCCCCACCCCTCCGCCTCCCCGCTCAAACCAGCTCCTTTCTTACAGACCAAACCTGAGTAGATTCTTCCTGCCTCTGCCCATCCCAGCTTCTCCTGGACAGCTTTCACTTTCTCCACATCACTACCCAGCTAGCCGAGAGAGAAGGAGATGGGGGACGGAGGGGAGGCTAATACAACTGCTGCAAAAATTCTCTGGTAATCACTGTCTCAGCAGGTTGTTGGGCAGTGGCAGCTTCGCAGCGCCTTTGTGTGTCAGCGAAACGCGGAGTCTCACGTTCCCAAAGGAAGGGCTCAGAGTGCTGGGCATCACTGTGCCTCTGATGGGACTGGCCCCAAATGCAAGACCCACAATAGGCTTCTTAAAGTCACAGCCCAGGCCTAGACAAGCCTGTTATCACCAGACAACCACTCCTTCCGCAACCAGCTTCCAGGACTGATGGCTCACTGTGGGAATCAGCAGCATACAGAAAGAGACAACTAGCAGGGGTGGCTTAGAGTTTGACTGACAAACTAGATGCTTAGCCTTCAGAGCCAAACGTAAGGGGTGTGGGTGTGGGTGTGTGCGTGTGCACGCAGTATAACCTAGGAAACCAGAGGCAAGCTGTGCAGCGTTTGCTTTCCAGAGCATCAGGAGCTCTCTGCACGTGCATGTGTCATTCCAGCGTTGCCCTGTCTCCGGCCCAGCGTTGTGATGAGGCTGTGTTTAAACACTGGGGCCAGCTTCCGGTCTTGGTTGCACTGACATAAAGCCAGGTAGCTCTTTACACTGAGGCTTTGTCGTGATGAGGACGAAGAAGTCACGGTTAGGTCAGGCTTAGCTAACAGTGCTAGCTAAGCCCTGACTAAACTTGACCCTTTTCCTAGGGTAGCTCTAGGAGGAAGCCCGAGCTTGATGTTAGCTGGGCATATTCCAGCCTAGGCGGGAGCAGAACTTGACCACGCTTCCTAGCCAAGACAAAGCCTGAGATCAGAATCTGGCTCTGGGATTTAGGGATGAAATCCAGAAGAGGCATTTTACCATGTCCTGATTCTGCAGTATTCTCTCTTTCCATCTATTGGCGCAAAACTATAATATGCCCCTGCCCTACCTCCACCAAGAGCTTAGAAAAGTGGATCAGAAAGCTGAGTAACAATAGAGATTGGACTATAATGGGGTACCTCTGCCCTCCAAAGCAGAGGTTAGTAAATTTGTTTGAGTTCCTTTAGAAGCCAGCCTGGCTTCCCTGCCTGCAGCTTGGATTCACAGGACAGACTTGCAGGGCCCTGCTTGCTGCCAATTCTGGTTCCTATTCTCCCCCTTCCTCCCGTTGCACTGAAAAGCAAAGACGAACCAAACGAGAACTGATAACATGAGGGATGCCCCTAGAGAAGGATAACCCTGAAAGGAGCAGGATCTCTGAAAATAAGAGCAGGCCAGAAGGTGTTTGGCACCAGAGTCCACAGGCTGGAAAAGTTATCTTGGAGCCAAAGCACATACTGGCTTGGCTTTCTGAACAGCTTAATTTGCTATTGCTGCAGAACGAAATCTTATTATTTATGGGGCTCTATTTAGTTAGTTTCTTTCTCTCTCTTGGTGGGTCATGTACCCAAAATGCGGACATTCTTTTTTCTTATGTTTGTCCAATAATGGGATCCTATCAGGCTGCATAAACTCAGTTTGGGAATGAGACGAGGTACTGGCAGAACCAGGAGGTTCTGGGCCCAGCACTTAACCTCATGGTCACATCACACACATGCCTGAATACCTTGCACCTCAGATTCCTAACATCATCCTGGCTGTTCAGTCTAGTTCCTCTCCTCTGAGGGTTTAGTGCCGGGGTGGCCCACAACTATCCCATGCCCTGCAAAAGGGAAAAAAGAGGCTGGTGTTCTACATTTTGACAAGTAAATAAAGCCAGAAAAGGCTTTGCCTCTCCAAAAGAGGAAGGCTGCATGTTTTGTTACATTAGAAAAGTAGGTCGTGTCTAGCCTGGAAAAGTCTGTGGTGCCTAGAAAATTAGCGAGATGATGACATCACAAGAGTCCAAACATGCGAAGATGGATTTACAGGCAGGAAATGTATAAATCCCTAGACAGTTACACCTTTTAAGACTCTGTTTTGTTTTTGTTAACTCCTGTTTTACTCCAATGCCTGATGAACGCTTGGGAGAAAGGATTTCTTTGCTAATGATCCAGCATTTTCCCACCCTGTCAGCTAATCTGTCAGGGCTTGCAATACACATCCCTGGGACCTCCCAGAAATGGAAACACTACTTTGACTTTTAGCTGGCTAAGCAGGTTATGTGGAAGCAAGAATCTGCTGCAGCATCTTTGCACAAGCTGGAAAATATGAGACCTTCCAGCCAAGCATCCTCCCAGCCAGTCAGCAGGACCAGTCTGAGCGTTATTTTTCCTACCAACTAGCAACCATGTGCAGAGTGAATGAAGAGCCTATGTGGCAGGGTAGGAGCTAAAAGGGCTGGCCAGGGGTCAGTGTCTAGAGAGGAAACAGCCACCTCTGCTGGACTGAAACAGCAGGAAAACTGAGAAGAGCCAGACAGGCATAAATACGGATTTTGGAACCGTCTCTGCAGGAGCATGAATATAACTGAAAAGCCATGATTTTCTGTTTTGGCTGGGGAGAAGGGAGACCATGTGAAGCAATCCCTGGCTTTCCACAGGCAGCAGCCAAGTGAGAGGGAGGGACAAAGCGGTGGGGTCCTTAGCAGCGATGGGAGGCAAGCGGAGCTGCTCAACCCTGGTTACTGATGTGCTGTGTCGCACCACATGCCAATGGTCCTCAGCAAAAGGAAAGGAAATTTGTTCAAAGCCAGCAATGATGGGAAGTGCTGGGGCCTCAGTAAATGGCACCCTCTCCTCCCTGAAGGTTTTTGGTGTGGTCTCTTCCTGAGAGACACTTTAAAGGCTGAGTGCCCCCACTGCATGGGCACTGAGCACGTCTATAAAATGGGGTATTGATAGGGTGACCAGACAGCACATGTGAAAAATCGGAACAGGAGTGGGGGGTAATAGGAGCCTATATTACAAAAAGATCCAAAAATCAGGACTGTCCCTATAAAATCAAGACATCTGGTCACCCTAGGTATTGATAATGACCTCTTGTGTACAGCGCTGTGAGGTCTGCTGGTGGCAAGCGCTAGGTAAGAGCTCCGGATTATTTTTATTTAACAAACAAACCTATCCGAATCTACGTGTGTTTCCTTAATGGGGTGGGGTCTTCCAGGGTCACTGGCCGATGAAAACTGGTCTCTGTTAAAAACAGGTTTGCTTGCCTGTGTTGCTAATAACCAGGGGCGGCTCTAGGGATTTTGCCGCCCCAAGCACAGCAGGCAGGCTGCCTCCGGTGGTTTGCCTGCAGAGGGTCCGTTGGTCCCGTGGCTTTGGTGGACCTCCCACAACCTGCCTGCCACCCTCGCGGCACCAGCAGAGCGCCCCCTGCGGCTTGCCGCCCCAAGCACGCGCGTGGCGTGCTGGGGCCTGGAGCCACCCCTGCTAATAACTGAATATTAAACCTGATTGGCTGCCTCAAAGCTTGTGTTTCCTTTTTACCCTTCCCACTCTGTGTTTACTCTCTATCTGTCAGGCTGGGCAAAGGGAATCGCCTCGTCCGATCACATCTTGTCTGTAGCCTCTCACCAGCTTCTTTTTCTGATCACACCGGAGTTGCCAGGATGCTGCCATGGTAGGGTGGCAAACCCAGCAGGGGAATGTTCTTTCTTTCTTTAGTTTCCATGGCAACATTTCTCTTGGTGTTGAGTTTCTACAAAATCCTAAATTCTGGGCGTATAGTGTCATTATTATTAACTACAGCTGCCTGCTTCCGTACCATCTTTTATCCAGGATCCCACTATGCTCTGGCTTGGCTTTTTTGCTCCTCCCTCCCTGTTCTTGTCTCATATGATCTCTTCCCAACCAAACCCCTACCCAAAACATGACTCATCTAAAAGTCCTTGGATGGGTTCACACACACACCTTTTGTTTTTTTGGTGGGGGTTTATGCTTGCAGTCATGTTAATTGAAGGAGGAGTTCACACCTATCAATCTCAGTTGGGGCTTTAACTCAACCCATCACAAGTTTGGCTCATAACAGTACCTCATCCATTAGCTATTTACCTATATTCGGATGTGGAGCAGTCTCATAATGTGCTCAACGGCTCTGAAAACCAGGTCCCTTACATGCAGTTGTACTCTGAAGAGTGATTCTACCAAAGTGACACTGTGGGAGTCTAGAGTTAGTAGATCTCCATGTTCAGAACAAATCTGCTCAACGTAAAAGTAAACCAATTATTTTTCTCCTACTTGCCAGCCCTGCAAGCTCCCCCAGGGATCTGAGAGTCAAGCTGGATATTTTTCTCATGTCTCATGCCAGAACTAGAGGTGTCTCAGGCAATGAAGTTGCACAGGTGTCAATGCAGGGCAGAGATAACCCAACAGTTTGGAAGTTAGCTAGAAATTCTGCTGGTACACAAGCCGGCTCCCTCTTCCGTAGCTGTGTTGGTTCTGCAATGCTGACAGGAACAAAGTCTTATTTTGGTCTCCGGGCTAGCGCTCAGAGCTGTCGATTAAATAGATTCCATCACTATTCACTGTATCTTCAACTTGGATCCAGCACATTTTAGCACAACGAAAAATAGGAAATTATTTTACAACTGCCTTCAAAGCCTGTACAATTCTCTCAGGCTGTTTGGACTCTCTGCCTCCAGAGTGCATTGTCCAATCTGTGCCACATAGCCGGGAACAAGGAAGACATTATTCTGACAGGCTGTAATATTTTAAGAATGTTGACGAGCTTGGAGTTCAGTTTCAGATTGTTGGGTTTCTAGTTTTACTGCAAAAAGTAGGCAGAAAATTACTCCGATAATGCCCCTAATTTCCTGCAAGTGGATAATGTTCTCTTGAAAGCTGTTCTCTCTGATAGTCTTTAAATGTATCTTAAGAGAATATCTTCTACAATCTAATATAGGATAATGGGAAAAGGCAGGTTCTTCAGACTAGTATTCGAGATCTGTGTCTGTTCCAGCTTCTGAACTCAATTCTTTCCTAAGTGCACTTAGTCATTGGCTATAAAAGTTTAAGGTAATTTGACCAGATAATTGCCCTTTCAGCACTCTCTTTGCAGGCTTAGGTTGGCTGATTTAAACAAGAGGCAGATCTGGCCAGAAAGGTCTAGCAGCACAAGGAACATCCCAAGCCCTGTTTCTCAAAGTCCCTGAGGGGCTGCTGCTGGGTGCAGAGCTCGAGTCACCTCAGCCCCCCTGCTGGAATGTTCGAGTGTTAAAACACAAGGATTGGCCAGCTGGGCAGAGTGCTGGGGTCCATCTATCCTGGTGCTGCATATCTGCCAGTTTGTTTGCCACTCAGGTTTTCCTAAATAAGGGGCCTGAGCAGAACGCATTTCTTCTATCCATATAATGTGTCCAGTCCAGACTGATTGTCCCCCTGCTGCTGCATTACAGGCAGAGGGACAGTAATGGCTTCTGAACAGTGTCAGTGGCTTTATTTGTTTCAGCGGCTTTATTGGGTATTGTCACAAGAATCATAAATTACCTGCCGTCAGTGCAGATTGATATGTCTGCAGGATGCTTTGCTGTAGCGGAGCTGAATGCTTTGTCCTGCTTATTGAAGGGGATTTCCTGGCTGTATGCGCCCAAAGTCAGGCATGCCTGCTTAGACCTTGGCACTGGAGTTTGCTAGTTGAGCATGACATCCTGCCTTACTGGCAAATCGACCTAACCTAGAACCACACACAGTGCCCTGGTCCCCCCATCTCCACAGCGGGAGCTTCAGATGGTCCTTTGGCTCCACCATAATAAATATAGGTGCTAATAATGATAATTCATATGGGATGCAGCTGTTAGTCTGGGGGGAGGGAGGTTAATTTAGCCCAGACTGTTGTGCAGCCATTGTGGCTCTCATTGGGGAGCTCAGCTGAGTGCAGCTTGATCCACAGGTAACATCCTAGGGTGTATCAACCCCCCTAAGAGAGAGAGCCAGTGACAGGTCACTTCATCTCCAGCCAGGGCTTGTAGTGACAGCATCACTCTGGAAGGTTGAGCAAGGCCCACCTTGCAATCAGAGTCAATTCAGAGAGCAGAGCCAGGGAAGGCCAAGCACAGGCCAAAACCCACCCTTTCATTTCCCTGCCCATCACCTCTACACACTCCCAGTGTCGACTCCCAGCTCATCTCCGCCTAGGGGCCCAGCCTTCATCGCCCACTTGTTAACGTTTCCAGCAATCACCTTCCTGCTTTCCCCCATGCTGCCCTGCAAGCGTGGGAGGAGCAGCCGGCAAACATCTGCAAAGCTACCTCATCAGCCTTCAAATCCTTCCTTGAACTCTCCTCTCCTGTGATGCTTAGAAAAAACTTGACAATGGGATGTACTGTGACCACTGCCTCTCATACTGACCAGTAGCGTCTCTGTGTGTCCTCTCTGTCTCTCTGCCTGCATCCACCTAGTGTCACTTATCCTACTCTTAGATCGTAAGATCTTTGAGGCAGGGACCTTTCTTTGTTACAGATTTGTGCAGCGCCTAGCACAATGGAACTCTGGTCCATGACTGTGGTTCTTTGGTGCTACCACAACACAAAGAATAATCATTTTATTTCTGGTGACATCTTGGATTCCAAACAGTCCCATTTATGGCACAGACTTTCACTCAGTTCGCTCCTCCCACATTTATCAGCCGTTTGCCTTCCCCTTTCCTGGAACTATAGGGACCAACATATAAGACCGTGAGCAGAACAGAGGCGTCCTTTCCAGTTACAGTCTTGGCTCCCTGCATCTCTGGCTCATTCCAGCAAAAACAGCACTCCCAAGTCCCTGCTGGGCCCTTTTGCTGAAGTCTTGGCATTAGGAATTAGGAAAACGGCTTCAGATGTCGCAGAGCTGCAGGGGAGGAGTTGAACATCAAAGGTAAGCTCTTAGAAAGGCTGCTCCCCACCCAGCAGCACAATGGAAGAGAAGGGCTGCCCTGGGTTCTCAATCATAGGAGCTGTGAGTTCACTGGTGCCCTGGCAGAAGAAAGATGAAATATCTTTTCTTTCTGAAGCATATGTGAAAATGTTTACAGTGGCATGGGCTGTTGCTAATGACCACAGCCAGCTCCATGCACAATAAACCCAAATCTATTTAAGGTCTTTCCAGGAAACTCATCACCATGGTATCTTAGAATAACAAACTGCTGGCCTTTAAAGGCCACTGAGCACAGGAGAAGATGGCAGAGAATGCTCCTGCCCTGGGAGTTAATTCAGCATGTAGCTGCAGACCTGTGGGGAGCAGGACTTGGTAGAGATGGTGTCACTGCAGCATCTCCATTCAAGAGCAAGGCGATCCCAGGGATCAGTGGGGCTGTGCCAAGGAACAGGACCCAACAGAGAGAAGCAGCAAGTGCAAAGGGGGTTCTATGTCTGCAGGACTGGAGGTGCTCAGCATTGCTCAGCTGTGGTTCTGCTTAATCATTCATCTCTCTCCAGTGAGAAGTGACTGAGCTCCCTTTACCCACCACTACTCTTCTGCCGAGGGGTTGCAGCCACAAGTATCAGATGGGGCTCTCTGCGGACACAGTGCATGGGGTGTTATTAAGACTGGCCCAGATGGGATGTTCTTTCCCAGCATACCTTTCTGGGGACTGTCCTTTTAAATTTGGCACAGACAAGCAGCTGTAGCCCTAAAATGACTGTTTTACAAACTGCTGCTGCTTGCTGTATTTCCTGATCTTCCAGCTGGTGAGTGTATTGTTCCATCTATACTTATTCCAGGGGAGAGAGCCCATTCTCCTGCACAATGCTCCTCCTCTAACCTCCTAAATGCCAGGCCTAAAACTTACAGCATCTTCTTCCTGGGCTCAGAAATGCCTGCTTTGTTCAGCTCTTGTAACTCCTGTGCATGCCTGAGGAGTGTGTGCTGCAGTTTTCCCTGGCAGACCTGTCTGCAGCCATAGAATGGATGGAAATATTCTGGGCTGACAGCTAGCCAGTGCTGCTTTCAGCCCCCCATTCTGAAGTGTTGCCCGCTCTGAGTCTTGTGGTTATGGAAGGTTTCCTTAAAGGCCCTGCTCCTGGAGTCATGCTATTACATGAGCATCTCAGATTTCTTTCTTTCTTTTGGTAAAGTATCTTTCTAGCCTCTATATGGGCATGGAGGAAAGCTTGACAATGTGAATTGTAAGGTTCCAAGCCCAAATACAAAGACACCACTTTTATTATTCCTGTAAACTCTCATGATTTTTAAGCCAGTCACATGATTTTTTGGGGCCCTGACTCATGGTTTTTAACTCTTTGAGGTTGGCAGAGCTGGAAGCTTGATCATCAGAGCACTCCCTGGGGTGGTGGGTTTGTAGTGCGAGCTCCTTAGTCGAACGTGAAATTTAGTCTCTGTAACAAAGTTGTGTTCATTTCCTCTCATCCCCTGATGACCTGGGTTCATGCTGGGCCTACAAATGCAATGAGCTCAGGGCTCTCGCTCTTGAAAGATGCCCAGGGTGGAATGAGCCATGGAACAAGATTAACTCTGCTCCAGAACAAGCTGATCCTCTCTGGCGAGTGTTGGGGAAGAGGCTTTGTGCAAATTGCCTACAAACTAACCAAACAGCCCATGCCTGGCCAGCCACTCTCGCTCTGGACACAGAGTCCAGGGGACAAGCCTGTCAATTGAGTTTGGAAGGTGCTGTGTGGTCTCATGGCCAGCTCTGCTTTCCCAACCACTGACCACCAGGGCTGCAGGCGACGCTCTCTGGGCCCAGCTGTCAGGAGTTCTGTTCTGGGCTTTATTGTCATGTCTTGTAATTCTTTCCAGTCTCTCTAGTGCTCAGCTCTGCAACCACGGGCAATCTCCAGGCTAATAACATTGGTTCAGAGTGACCCAAGCTACTTCTTCCCCCCTTGCTGTGGGCTGCAGATGGGGACCAGCTGGCACCCCTACCCCAGCGCTGGGAACCAGCTCTTCTCCATTAGCAAGTGGAACTTGTGAAATATTTGTAACACTGCAATGCTGAGCAGTGACCCCTGTGCTAGCAGTGCCACCCTCAGGTGCAGCTGCCTTGCCATAGGGCGGGAGGGGAAAGGTCTGCAATAAAAACTGCTATGTGTTCCTTGTATTGGCTTTTGCTTTTTCTGTCCCTATGCTCCTGGGCCAGAAGAACAGACCCAGACTGCAGAGGCTGGGCTCAGAGGTTTGCTGCACCAGCCATGCTTCTGCCTATAGCTAAACAGCAAAGAAACAGGCTGAAAATGAGATGGGACCACCTGTGGATGAAACCATGAAGTCTCACATTTGTTCTGTGCAAGGGAGTGCGTGTCCTGAGGGAGCAGATAAAGGGAGGACAGAAGAACGTGGATTGTGTCTATAAAAGCCTCACTGGGGATTGTGTAACAGAGGGGACGCCACCTGCTAGAGGTGGCTGCTGTGCAGCGGCTCAGTAGGGGGTTGACCAGGAGGTAGAATATACAAAAGCGTCATTTGCAGTGCAGCCTAAAGACTTGAACCCTGCAAAGCTGCATGGCTAGGAGAAGCCAGGTCTGTTCCGGGTTAACCTACAAAGCATTCTCTAAGCATACAGGGGTACCAGGCTGTACCTCGGAACTCAGTTGGTGGGGGTCCACTTCCAAACCGTTTTGTTGCTGTCCTTGGCTGGGGTCTGGAAGTCTGTCCCTTGGCCCTTGCCCCTTCCGGAGCTGGCACGGGCTGATTTGGGACCTTTCCTGGCATATAGCAACTTGGCCTTGGGCCTTTCCCCTTTTTCAAAGGGACTGAGGACCTCCAGAGAGATAGGATGTGTGGGTGGCTTAGCTGGTTGTTAGGCAGTGTTCTTCTGGGAGCTGTGCACGGAGCACTACCCTCACCCGCCCACAGCTCAGTTGGACGGCACTCAGCCGGGATTGCAAAATGCAGGGTTGAAAGGAGCCAGCCTCAGAGTTCGGAAGTTCAAGTAATTTTGTTGTTCATTTCTACTTGGCTGGAACAGGTCTGGATGCAGCACTGGGGCCCGGGCTTTGAAGCTTCAGCTGCTGCTGCCGGTATGGAGCAAACAGAACCCTTTGAAGTCTCCTTGGTTTCGACAGCTCTTCATTACAGCACACACTAACGATCGGCTGATTCTGCGAATTTGAACTTCTTAGGGCAGCTTTTTAACCAGGACGACTGCCTTCAAAAGGGCCCTGTCAAGAGAATGTGCATTTCTGGGTAACATTCCCTCTCGCTGGCTTTAATTACCCCGGAAAATGATGTCTCAGCCAAATTCTTCCCCTCCCTGGCGCACAAACATGGGTTTGTTATTGTAGGGTTGTTTGCAACAACCAGACTGTGTGTGTGTGTGCTGAGTTGTTATTGTAGGGTTGCTGCCAGCTCTTTAAAATGAGCAAAGTCCAGCAGTGCATAGTGTGCACGTGGCTTTTGTCCTGGAGGGGAGCCACAGCTGGAACCCTACAAATGCTAAGACGAATAATATGGGCACTGTCTGGCTTTTCTCTTCTCTGTCTGGCTGCAAATTGCTCTTGAGCAGCATCTCTGCTTTTCAACTAGCAACTCCAGTCAGGTGGCCAGGGCTGGGGAAAAGTCCTGACAACCCTTCCAGTGCTTTGGCCACCACCGGAGCAGCCCCAATGGCACAGCTATGTGTGACGAACTGGGAAAGTTCTTAATGTTTTCTCTGAGTACTGTGTTGGTGCCTCAGTGTCCCCATGGCAGTTCTGGGCTGCACCACCACAGTTCTATCTGTCCCAGGGTCTCGCCCCCGCAGGCATGTTTCCCCACTAACCCCTGGGCAGCCCCCTATGTCTCTCTGATCCACCATCACCAGTCCACGCTGCTGCTGCTTCTCCTGCAGCTTTTCCTCGGGCTCTTGCTCTCTCTCACGGTCCTCTCGCTCTCTCGGGCTCTGCTCCCATCCCATCCGTCTCCAATCTCCTGATGGGGAACCCAATCGTGAAGACCCTCGTCTGATTGGGGACCAGACTCCTGGGGATGCCTGGCTGATGCTCCAGCTGCTCTCAGATCCTCTTGTAGCCCCATCTGGGCCAGGAATCTGCTCCTCAGAGCGGTCCTTCTCCTCCAACTGCACGATTAACTGTGCCTTGGTGAATTTCCCCATGCGTAACCCTCTCTTTGTGCACAGGATCACAATGTCCTTCTCAAGGAGATGGTGATAGGCCATCACTTCACCGTTCCCAAGTGGCTCTGGACTCACAGGCCTGTGTGCTCTTGGCTCCCCCATGGTTTCCAGGAAGAACCCCTGGTGTGCCAGCCCTTCTCGTGATCACCACCTCTTTGCCAGGGTCGAGCTGCAGACTCCTCCGCCCCTGGGACTGCTCCTGCAATCCCCCGGGGAACCCTGCTACTGCAAAAATCCTTCTCTCTCCCAGGGTCGAGTGGCAAGCTCCTCCGCCCCTGAGACTGCTCGCTGCAGTCCTCAGGGGGACCCTGTTACTCCAACAGTCCTTCTCGCTGGTCACACACTCCCAGAGGTTAACCACCCCCTGAAACCGTCCCACTCTGAGCCTTCAGCATGCCTGGTCCTCCTCATCCCTCCTTTGTTTTACTGCTCCCCAGTCACTTACTGCAAGCAGCGCCATTCACGGGGTGCAGTACATCCCACAGCTGCCACCAGTTGTCACGGAGTCACCGGGCGATGCTCTGGAACTGCTCCCCACCAAGCCAGTCAGGACTTTGGGGAGCCTCCTCTCCCTTGGAGCAGACTTGTTCAGGGCAAGAAGCTCACACAGCTTCACCTCCTGGGTCTCTCCTTGGAGCATTTAGCATCCTCTGCCCCTCCGTGCGCTTCCCACAGCGAGTCCACCCCAGTGGGGTCCTGGGGAAGCCACTGGGTTCTGCACCCCCACTTTGCAGTCAGACGTGACTCTCAGCCAGCCAGTAAAACAGAGGTTTATTCGATGACAGGAACAGGGTCTAAAACAGAGCTTGTAGATACAGCGAACCGGACCCCTCGCCCGGGTCCATTCTGGGGGGCAGTGAGCCAGACCTCCAGGTCTGCCCTCCACCCTTGACCCCAGCCAGCTCCAGACTAACAACCCCTCCCAGCCCCTCCTCTCTCCTCAGCCCCTTTCCCCGGCCAGGAGGTCACCTGATCCCTTTGTCTCCAACACCTTCAGCTGGCACCTTTGCAGAGGAGGGGCCCAGGCCATCAGTTGCCAGAAGACAGAGTGCCAGGCATTTAGGTGCACTGGCCCTTTGCTCTGCCAGATACTTAAGAACTGCCATGGGGACAGAGGCACCAACACAGTACTCAGAGAAAACATTAAGAACTTTCCCAGTTTGTCACACTATGTCACTGTGGTGCCATAGTGGAGTTGCGTCTTACATTGATGGACAGGGTTTTCCTGTGAATGTCGGTAATCCACCCCTCAGGGCAGCACTGACATGTTTCTTGTGTTCCCTGACTGCAGCACTAGAGGGATTTGAGTCATTTTTAACACTGACTAGAGATGGAACAGAACCAACCTGCCTGCCCCTGGCATGTGGACAGGCTCAAACTTCAGATGGGGGAGGGTGAATCAAAATCAGACCTGGACCTGACTCCCAATTTCTCACGGGGGGACAGCAGAGGCAATTTATCCTGGGCTTTGCTACACCTCATAAATACAATCACCTCCCCCCAGGCACATTTCAGGGGAGGAAGGGGGTAAAACTTGTATCTGAAGCTTGTGGCCTGAGCCCATGTATAATGTTTACACTCCTTTCTCACTCACCCTTGGAACTGGTGTATTGTGCTGCACATGGCAAACCCAGGACATGAGTGCATCCCTTACACTCCTAGAATTTACAGGTTGTCATAAAGTTATTTTTTAATGCACTTGGCCTTCTGCAACAGGCCAGCGCAAACCCTCTTCTCTTTATGCAGTATCATTGGTGGCTACAGCCGGACATCTGTGGTGAAGGAGAGGTGACAGCCATTTTTCTTGCCCATCTTTTGGGTTTGTCCCAGTCCCACATCTCTCTGTAAGTGCGTCAACAGTCGGTTTGTCAGATTTATCTGGGTGAGAGACTCTCCTTGCCAGAGACTGAGTTGTCCCTCCAAACCCAGACACCTATTAGTCCATGAAACAGCTCAAGTCCAGACCGGATTGTGGCTTAGAGTCTGCAGAGAGTCTGGGGGTGGCATTTCTGCAGCACAG
This sequence comes from Gopherus flavomarginatus, assembly GCF_025201925.1. Taxonomy (NCBI): domain Eukaryota; kingdom Metazoa; phylum Chordata; order Testudines; family Testudinidae; genus Gopherus; species Gopherus flavomarginatus. The sequence continues at coordinate 166,317,289 of NC_066618.1, read as the reverse complement.
AGGGAGCTGAGGCTGTTGAAAGGGAACAAGGCTAAAGCTGTTTTGGGCTGGACAGATGGTCTAGTGGCTCAGGCACTGCCGGAACTCCAGAGCGCTGGGTTCAAGTCCCTCTTCTGCTATAGCCTCTGTGTGACCTTGGGCAAGGTAGTTAGGCTGAGATTCTCAAAGGTATTTAGAGTCCCAACATCCACTGAAATCATCTTTGGAACTGGGCCTTAGAATAGCACCTCCCTACCTCGCTGGGGTGGTGTGAGGTCATCAGATACTATGGGCTGGGGGACTGCATAAGGGCCAGAGAGAGATGGGGTATGTGTGTCTGAGAGGAGCCTTCCAAAAACAAATATGTAAGAAACCAACAGGGGAAGAGGGAATTGTACAAAAATTGTGTTTCGCTGCTCCCTGATGGAGGAAAGTGGTAATGGCTGTGAAACATGCCCATCCAAATGTAGGGGGGGGGGGCTTTCATTGATGCAGCATAGGTGGGATCTGGCTCATTTCATGGAATCCCCATTCTCCTCCTCCCTAAAGATTTAATGGCACAGACAACACTGTGGTGAGTTTGTGAATAACTGCGACCTCCTTAGCACTCTTAGAAAACATGCTACCTAATATTTGCTAGTGCACTCTGAAATTATTGTGAACTCTTCTTTTCCAAACAAACTCACCAAAGACAGCTTTGTAAGAGTCCAAAGTCACCATTGCTCACTTACTCACTGATGTGCAAGGGCTTTCTCCTTAGCACGACGCAGTGAACTGCTACAGCATGGGTTTTTCCACTCTTTCCCATTGCTACAACAATGCTTGCTTTAGACTCCCTGTGCTTCCGAAGGCTATATCAACTTAAGTACAGGGCATGGAAAGCATTTGAATTTGCTGAGTATGGATTTAAGAGGGGTGTTTAAGCAGCCATGTGCTGCTCATGGGACTGTGGTTGTCACCATTAGTCTTGTCTGGTTTTAGTTTGTCACCCCAAGGTGCAAGCTGGCTCCTGAAGTGTCTGGGAATAAATTCATCCATGTCATAGGCGCTGACTCCTACTCGTGCTGGTGGGTTCTTGACCCCAGCCCCGCCCCCTGCTCGGCCCCCATTCCAACCCCTTCCCCAACTCCACCCCCTCCCTGCCCCTATTCTGACTCCTTCCCCAAATCCCTCACCCTGGCCCCTCCTCCTCCCTGCCGCCTCCCCTGAGTGCACCCTGTTCCCACTCCTCCCCCCTCCCTCCGGGAGCTTGCTACGCCGCCAAACAGCTGTTTGGCTGCGGCAAGCGCTGGGAGGTAGGCAGAGGAGTGGGGATGCAGCGCACTCAGGAGAAGAGGCAGAGGAGGAGGAGAGGTGGGGCAGGGAGCTTGGCTGCCGGTAGGTGCAGAGCACCCACTAATGTTTCCCCGTGGGTGCTCCAGCCCTGAAGCACCCATGAAGTTGGCGCCTATGATCTGTGTGCTGATTTTTCAGGAACCGGAGAGGCAATGGTTTCAATGCAGAGTCTTTGAACATTCCTGCTCCCACAAATGTCACTTGACTCATCTGGAGAGAGAGTGTGTGTGTGTGTATAGAAGCCTTACACTTCTTGGTCCTCTTGCACCACTGTGTAAAAGAGAATAGAGGTCCCTCCCTCCCCTAGGCTCAGGCACACACATACACTCGCACTCTGGTGGGTGGTACAGGAGTCCTGGGCCAGGAACCTGATTGGTCTGTAATCTTTCCCTTTCCCCTGCCCCCTCCCTCCAGTAGCAGCAGGGCTTATATCAGCCCATAGGAAGCTCTGTGGTAGTAATGAAAAGTCTTTCCTCCCTCTCGGCTTTCCGTGGGGAATCCTAGCTGGCTTTATTCCGAGCTCTCCTGGTCACTGGCCAGGCTAGCCCTTAACATAGCAGCAGTCAGAGAGGATGCTACATACTATATGTGTATAAGGTCCATTAAAAAGCTTTCTGAATGGACTCCTGCTTCAACTGCCCTCCCCTTCAAAGCTTTACAGATCTCCCTGCCTCATGACCCTTTGTCTTCTGCCCAAAGTCTACTTTGCTGCTGGGAAATGAGCCTTGTTCTCATCACACCCTCCTCTTTCTCCTTAGCTGGAACTTACACCTTTGCTCCCCTCTGGGCAAATGTTTGTTTGGACAAATGCAAAGCCCTTGTGGATTGCATAGTGCCCTTCTTGTTCTGTCCTGCAAAGAGCCAAGCTGATCCTTACAGGGTTTGGGTGGAGCTGGGGTGCAGTAGTGTGATACCAGGCATTAGAAAAAGTAGAACTTCAAAATTACAAACACCTTGGGACTAGAGTTACATTTGTAACTCGGAACAAAATGTTGTGGTTCTTCTTTCAAAAGTTTACAACTGAACATAGACTTAATACAGCTTTGAAACTTTACTATGCAGAAGAAAAGTGCTGCCTTTAACTATCTTAAATGAAACAAGCACCCAAACAGTTTCCTTACCTTGACATTTTTTTTAAGCTTCCCTTTTTTTCCAGTAGTTTGTTTAACACAGTACTGTACAATTTTGGTTTTTTTGTCTCTGCTGGTGCCTGCCTGTGTACTTCCAGTTCCAAATGAGGGGTGTGGTTGACCAGTCAGTTCATGACTCTGATGTTCCACAGTATGCAAACTATCTCTGCTCCTAGAGGTTGCAGAGACAACTTAGTTTGCAAAATGGAAAAAATACTATTTGTATTCAAATTAAAAAACCTCAGATAAACAAACTGATAGTACATACAAGTTATAAGCCTGATTGTTACCACTTTAACTTTTGGGTACACGGCTGTAAGTGTGGATTAACAAACATGGATTAACCAGGTCTGGAAACATAAGCTGAAAAGTCACCAACCACCAGCTTTCAAGTTTTTACACAAACAGTAAATTTTATGTTGAAGAAAAGGGGGTTTGGGGGGAGGGAGGAGATGAATAATTAATAGCCTCCAAGCAGCCCCTAAATTGTTCTATTTTCTACTCTCGCAGAAGCCAACCATTTCCCATACATCCTTTTTTCATTATGAAATTTTCACTTACACCCAAACTATGAGTAGTGATGAAGAACTGTGGGTTCATTCAGTGGGTGTTGATTCCGAAGACTAAATAACGATCATTTCAATATTGAATGTTAACTGTTGCTACTGATTATTTTAGCTATTATGGGATTGTCAGCAGAGCATGATCACTATGCATTCTGAGCTCTCGCTTTATCAATGACCTTAATGCTTTGTACATTGAGTGACTAAGAAGCACGAGACAGGTTTCCAGGTCTGGTTAACAAAGGAATCCTCCCATCTATGTACTTACCCAGCAGCCCAAACTCTTGTTTTAGGATGAAGAGGGATGGTCTATTAAAGATTTAAAATAAAACAAAGACTTCTAAAAGGAGGCATGTTCCCATTTAATTAATTAGGAAATTAATTAGTATAGTGCTCAGTTTGGTTAGATGTCAGGGATAGTTTCCAGCCTGGAGACTTTGCAGAAACATTGATCATGATTGTTTTGTGCGACTCATGTATGGCCTAATTACTACATGGCCCATCGGCATCACGCTGGAGGGCACATGTTCCTTGATAATAGCCATGTAAGCTATTGTTCATTGGCAAGGGGGGTTTCAGGCAGCATAGCAGAGCTGGAAGAAATTATCAATAGTAATATAATTGCTGTGTGTATTGACTACCAGCAGATGGAGCTCAGCTCACTGAAATTATATTAGCATTAGCTACATTACTCATCTATTTACTATTGTGCTCACAAATGGCATTACACAGTAGCAGCAGCCCATCTAAGATCTGTAACTTGGGTGACATTACCAAAGGTTTGCTTGAGTTCAGACAATCTCCTCTCCCCACCCTCCAGGGTTATATCCTCCAACAACAAAGAGCAATCATGCAAGTTGACTATTCCCATATTCTCCGATCTGTGAAAAGTAGCTTCTCCAAGAAAACTGCGTTCCACCAAAACAACCATTATATGCTAAGTTCAATGCCTAGAGTGCATTGCTGTGCAAAAGAGACTCAGCATTAACTTACTAGAGCAGGGTTTCCCCATTGTCTTGGCAGACCAGTCCTTACAGGATCCATCAGATGCCATCATTCCAATGCCTGTGTCAAGGTTCCTTCCCCACTCTGAACTTTAGGGTACAAATGTGGGGAGCTGCATGGACACTTCTAAGCTTAATTATTAGCTTAGATCTGGTAACTCTGCCACCATCCAGAAATTTTAGTGTCTGGAGCTCTTGTCCCCCACAAAACCTTCCCCTCCCTGTGCAGCCTTGAGAGGCTTCACCAATTCCCTGGTGAACACAGATCCAAACCCCTTGGATCTTAAAACAAGGAGAAATTAACCATCCCCCCTCCTTTCCCCCACCAATCCCTGGTGAGTCCAGATCCAGTCCTCTTGGATCTTAAAACAAGGAAAAATCAATCAGGTTCTTAAAAAGAAAGCTTTTAATTAAAGAAGAAAGATAAAACATCTCTGTAAAATCAGGATGGAAAATATTTTACAGGGTAATCAAATTCGTATAGCCCAGAGGAACTCCCTCTAGCCTTAGGTTCAAAGTTACAGCAAACAGAGGTAAAATCCTTTCAGCAAAAAAGGACATTTACAAGTTGAGAAAACAAAAATAAAACTAATCCGCCTTGCCTGGCTGTTATTTACAATTCTGAAACATGAGAGACTGATTCAGAAAGATTTGGAGAGCCTGGATTGACGTCTGGTCCCTCTTAGTCCAAAGAGCGAACAACCCCCAAAACAAAGAGCACAAAGACTTCCCTCCACCAAGATTGGAAAGTATCTTGTCCCCCTATTGGTCCTCTGGTCAGGTGTCAGCCAGGTTTACTGAGCTTCTTAACTCTTTACAGGTAAAAGAGACATTAACCCTTAACTATCTGTTTATGACAGCCTGTCCCCACGACAGCACTTTTATTTATTTCCCCATTTATTAGGGAGCCAGCCGTTGAGTGGCACAGAGTTGTTTACCTTATTAATTCATTGATTTTTTTCCCCCCCTTTCCCCATTGTAACCATGGTTTTGTCAGGCTAGCTGGTGTGTTTGGAACAGAGCTGCTTCTTCTTGTACCACAAGTCTGAATTTGAAAAAGTTGGAAAGAGAACATCAGATCCAATTATCACATTCTGCCCCCACTACAGAAGTCACCAGCCCTCTTTCACTGCTATTTACACTGACTTCAGAATGACCAACACAACAGCTTTTTAGTGACTTGAGCCCACCTATGCTTTGGGAATGATGAAGGGATGAAAAGAGAAACAGCCAATGGTTTAGTTTTTGTGGAGAGAGTTTTTTTGCAGATGTAGTCTGGGGTCTCTCTAGTTCAAATGATCCTTGCCAGTTCTCATTATCAAAGACACAAGCAAGTGGCTAAAGGTTCCTCTGCCCTTGTCTAACAAAGTGCAATGACGACCATCAGCCAGATATCCTTATTAAAATAACCAAAGGAGAGGCTGATGCTGGAGCAGCGGGGCATTTATTAGAATTACACTGGTTTTCTGTTACCACTAGCAAGACACCACAGCTGTTTATCTTCATATAACACTTGCATTAGCAAAGCAGAGATTTGTATCATCCTGGTACATGGGGTTTACTAACCAAGAATACAGTACAATTGTAATATGGCCCCCACCAGAGTTGGTTCTGCTTTACCAAAAAGACCTTGGCGTAATGAATTGTAACATGCTGATAATGCCTAACTGAGCTGATGGTTACTTTAGCCAGGTGATGGTTCTAATGACTCAGGCTGACTCACATTGTACTCAGCATCCACATCCACTTTTAATTTTACAGTAATCAGAAATATCCAGGTTCAATATATCCATAAAATGAGCAAATTTTAACCATTTACAGGTACAGGAGGCTAAAATTAAATCATAAAAAACCCCCACACTTTTCAATCTCTTCCTATACAATCTACCAGGAAGATAGTTACCACTGAAATATACAAAGAACTGTTTTAAAAAAGTATTCCACCAGTACTCGTCATTGGGTAGTTTTAAGAATCAGATGATTAGATTTTAAAAGACAAGTCTAATTTCAGACTTCATTTTAAAACAACAAAACAGTTTAATTTGAAAGCTCAGGTCATTGCCATTCTGCACATTTCCTAGCAAGATGCTGCCACGTAAAAGGCATGTTTGCAAGTTTGTACTAGAATGGTGTTTGGGACCCTGGGAGACTTCATGCTGCTGCCAACTGTGGGCAGAAAGTAGGCACAGCATGCAATGGAGTACGCCCTCTTTAAATAAGGAAAATAGAGCAGCAAAACCTCTCAACTGTTATTTTCTCAGTCTCCCCACTGAAGATACTGCAGGCCTTTCCTCTTTTGTCTCTTCCAGCGCAGTTTATTCTCCTCAGTGAAAACCTGACAGCAACTGATGTTAGTTTAATTGTAACTGCTAGATGAGCCAGTCTGATCACAAGATATTAGCTAACAAATGGAGATTACTATGATAATCAAGGGCTTGTGGTCTATACAAATTGCTTCAGCAGTCAAGCCAAGCCCTGTCTGTGTGGCAAAGCTCCTGCACAGGGTTCCACAGTGTGGATGAGGGATATTTTTACTGAAGCACCAAACCCAGTCCACGTCTGCTCTCCAGCCTTTCATAAAAATAAAATGCTGCCTTACTGAAGAGCACAAATCCTAACTGTAGGACATACAGCCATGGGATAAGTTACAGTTTAGAGCATTTTAATAGACGTATTTACATATTTACAATATAACTTAATTTATAGAGGGTATTTTAAATGGGATGTGTCCTTTATATGGCCTCGCTGCTAATAAAACAATCTGGAATTGATTGATAAGGCCCCTTGGGCACAGCTGAAAGCCTTGGTGTGGGAGGGAGCCTGCCAACACACTGCTCACCCAGTCACTGGGTTAGACGAGGAATGGAGTCTTCCTCTGTCAGTGCCCTTGATCCACGGTCCTTGCTGGCGCAGGGCTAGACTCCATTGGCACTGGCCTTGCCGCTCTGAGATGCCTCCATTTTGGTCTGGGGTAAGAGAAAATTATAGGCTTAAAAAAAACCCAATAGCAGTCCAAATGTGTTCATTAACATTCAATAAAGACTAAGATTTTCAAAGCAGGTTAGGGTGTTGAGATACATCTTCCATTAAATGAACCTAAATCCATTAGGAATTATTGATGTGGGAAAAGAGTGGTTTTGGCAGACAGCTTGTGTTTACCTATTAAAATACCATGTGTTTGCTGGTCTTGTTTCAGATTTCTCCAGTTAGGCTAAAGAACATTATTCTTCCTTTTAATGAAAAAAACTCAGACCAAAATTAAACTTAGGTGCCTAATGTTAGGTTCCTAATCCCATATTCAGACAGCTAGACAGAAATTAAGGGTGCATGGATTTCCCATTGTAGAAGGAATGGGCAAGCTCTCTGCAGTTCTTCAGATCTTTTAAGAGGCTCAATCTAGAACTTCCTTAGTTAAACCCACAAAACCTGGCCTAGGTCTGCCTCAGAGCTCACCTCTCCTGGAAGAGGCTTGACAGATACTCCAGGGATTGGTAACTTCTCAGATGCCTGTGATATAAATTCTTCTCCCTTCAAGAGAACAATATAAAAGATGTTTTAACAATTACAGAATTATATCAGAACATGGAAGAGGTCTACTTGGGCCCCAGACAGACCACTGCCCTGCCAGAACACAGTAGTTCCCTGCGATGCACTTCTAATTTTAATGTTAGATGCTGGGGATTCCATTGCTTCATTTGGGAGACTATTCCACAGCCAATATCTATTAGGAAATCTTTCTAGTTTTTAAACTTAAGCTTTCCCTTTCTGAACTTCAGTTATTACTGCTATTTGACTCCCTTGTATCACACTAAGTCACTCATCGCAACTTTGGTGATCAGACCATCCTGAACTGGCTTGCCTGGCTGCATGCAGAGTTTCACATGCTAATCTGCCCCCAACTCCTCCAATTCTTGTGGCTAACACCCTCAGGAAAAAGTCTCCTGGGGAGGAGCTTATAACGTGATTCAGAATTTAACCATCCTCTCACAGGTGACATGCGAGCAGAAGTAGCAGCATGTGACTGTCTAGTTTACAGAAAAGAAGTCTGAATAACTAAGGATCTCAGAAGTGCTCTCCTGCTGGAAGTTGGTGGTGATTTTGTTTTGAACTGTCAGCAGCGTTTCCAGCACTTGTGCAAGAAGTGATGCCATTGCAGCTTCCTCTGCCTTTTCAACATCCTCTCCTTCCTTGGCAAAGGAAGCACTGCTGTTGCAACAGTGTGACGGACAGACAAACTTGCCTATCCCAAGAGTTTCTATTCCAGTGCACTATTCAGAGATACTAGCTAAGGATGCCGGACTAAAAGGCCACCAGCTTCCATACTATGCTAAAGTATGTTCACACTCATACTTCCCAAACCTGCAGCATTTCATATAAATCTGATACTCATTTGTAAAGAGTCATTTTCTAACCTTTCTTCCTTGCACAATGGGTGCAGAATCCACTAAGGTTTCTTTAGGTTCAAGAACTGGTGTTTCCGCAGCAGTATCACTAACCCGAACCTAAGGAAAAAAATAAACAGCTCAAAATTGCTGTTCGTATTTTATGCAGATTATGAGGAGACTCCAGACCAGTAAGTACCTGGCCAAAGTTTAGTTATTTAGCACCATGTGTCTTGCATTGTTCAGGTTCAATCTCAATCCAAGTCTGCTTTTCAAGAACAATTAGGACATTAATAAGAAAAATGCAAGCAAAAAAAGAACTCACCTATGCATTTGACACACCTGTCTGGGTAGAAATCTGTCTAATTTGAATAATAGGTATATGCTTCACACAATTATTTATACTGTAAGAGCGCCTAAAGCGTGCCAGGAACTGTAGAGATATAGGAAGACTGAGTCCCTGGATAGATTTTCAGTGATGCTAAGTACTTCTCAACTCCACCTGAAGTCAACTGAAGCAGTGAGTGCTCAGCACCTTTGCAAATCAGGCCCCTAGTCAGTTAGACACTTCAAATACACCAGGCAGGTATTTTCACCTCAAAGATCAAAACTCAAGTTTGGCAGGTTGGAAGTTATATTAAACCCAAAACCAAGTCTATGAATGTAACATGTCACTGGAGGAAGAACTGGACTACTAAAAACGGCTAGACTACTGCTGTGCTGAGACCACTGCCTATCAGGCTGACCAATATTGTCTCATTCTTTCCCTGTGCCCTGCCCATCAGCCTATCTGCATTCATCTGTTGTCTCCTCTTATACTTACCTTGTAATCTCTTTGCGGCAGGACTCTTATTTTTGTTCTGGTTTTACAGAGCATCTAGCAAAATGGGGTCTGGGTCCATGACGGAGGCTTGTAAGTGCTATTCATACATTCTTTTTCTACAATGATAGTGCAATTACTATGGTTTCTAATATCGAAGCTGCTCCCCCCAAGTCTTTCATTTGGGATGGGAGCCCTAAAAACATTAGATGTTTTACCACAATCAGAGTGTGTTCATCTGTTAGTAAACTAGTCAACATGCTGGAAGCTAAGACAGCCGTAAAAAAATTCAGATACATTGTCTCTACAAAAGGCAGCTGGGAAACGTCCCATTTGGCTTGAGGACACCAAGCTGGCACCAACTAGTCATCATGGTGAGCCTGCTGTTTTAGACAGGTGTCTAGTAGAGTGTATGGCAGGACATGCGCTGTGTGTGACTGAGGCTTGGTGAGTAACTGAATCCTTCATTTGTGATCCTTATGTTCTTGTTTTGTTAACTAGGACCATGTCCTCAAGCTAACTGCTATTCAGCCCACTCACCTCATTCTGCGACACCTGAATAGGTTTCGGCTTCATGTCTATCAAGTACAAGGCGCGAGAAAGCAGCAGCAGAGAAGGAGGAACATTCTCCTTTAGATGTAGATCTAGCCACTGTAGAACATGGGGAGAAAGGAGGGAAAGAGGGTTATTGGTTCAAAAATCAACTGTTTAAACACCACTCACTGAGGAGAATTCTCTAGCATTGTAAAGCACCCTTCATTCTGAAGGACTCCAGAGCATGTGACAGATTAAGCTTATAGAGGTTCAAGTTGCCTACCTCCAGAGGTGAAAGGCAACAGCTATTTAACCAGCTCTCAGTAGGAATAAACAGTTTCAAAGGGCAGTGAAGATTCCTGCATCCAGCTGAAGCTGGAGAAAAAGTCTAGAAAGGTAGACTAGTTACTTACATAGAAGTTGACTGCAAGACTGGTGTTAACATCCCTACTTTTGAAAGACTGCCATAGGTAAATTAAGTGTTCAAGCTTCTACTTCACGTTTTATCCAAAATACAGCACCTGCAGCAACCGTGGCCCTGACCCCGGCAGAATAAGGCCCCAGTACGGAGTCCCAGGGATGGGAGGAGGGAAGTGCCACATGTAAATAGCTGCCACTACTACTGGCAATTTTAAAATCAAGATCAGATATTTTTCAAAGAGATCTGCTCTAGGAATTATTTTGGGGACCGTCTCTGGCCTGTGTTTTGTAGGAGGTCAGATCACAAATGGGCCCTGCTCACCTTGGAATCTGTGAATCCCTAAATAGACAAGTTACAATGTCTCATTATCTGTCCCATTCCAGCACTGTCCTCTTAAATAGACAAGGCCTTTGCTGCTCTAGTGGTTTAAGTAATCCCCTGGGTCCTTGTGTCCTGTTCCCGACAGGTATTTGCACTTGGCACTCAGCCACCATCTTTTTTCAACTGGGCTTTAGCATAAGTGGTATGTTTTGTGTTTTTACCGTTCAGTTATGCAAATGAGGATCAATAACAAAACAGTGGCATGAATCTTCAGTGCAAGGCCAACCATCTGTCAAAACCAGTTTATTTGAAGACTGAACATCTGACATGGTCCCTTTAAGTAAAATATAAACTCTGGCTGCAATGTTCCAATACTTTAGTAGCAGGCAAGGCCCTACTTGCCTGACTGAGTTGTTCTTTCAGCTGTTCCTCTGTGAGACCCAGTGATCGCATTCCTCTGGCCCGGCATGCACTCTGCAGTTCAGATACACTTAGCCCATTAACACCTTCCTTAGCAATCATCTGAAACGAAAAGGAACATTCACAAATGCAGGCCTCCAGAAGCCCAAACCCTAGTTTATTCATGAAGTCTGGTACCAAAGAGATGCCTGCTTGCACTGGAGGGGAGTAGAAAATAAACAAAGGAAAACCTACTGATACCAAAACTGGGATTCAGCAGACATCCCATCTGTGACTGCCTAGCTGCATGCTAAACACAGCTAAAGGCGAGGGATAACCTTGGGCTTGATCCTCCAAACACTTACTTACACATGAGTAACTGCACTCTTGTGTGTGGCCCTACTGAACTGTAATGCAACCACTCACAGGGTAAAGTAGCTCACATGCATAAGGATTTTCAGGATTGGGCCTTTATTTGTAAAAATGGACCTATCGTTCCATATACTTAAGTCAGAGGTAGCCAGGAGCCACTTAGAAATTATGCTGTGACATAATCGATTAACAAAAAGCTTCCAGATCCTTCATTCGAGTCTCATAGTGCCAGATTTCCTCATCTATCATGCTCCCAAGCTTGGACCGCAACAGGAATGAGTTTGGCATCAGTGCACTCTAAATTCAGAATGCTAGTTACGTAATAGAAATGGCCCAAAGTGTCTATAGAAATAAGTATGATAAAATTGAAGTAGTATAAGAGATGGGGCTCCACAATCATTCATTGCTATGGCTACTGAGATCCTAAGAGGCTACCTTCTTAATTCTTAACAGCAAGAGAGTCTCCTCTGAGAACCTCCTTGGTAGAGCTGATAGAAGGCACTGGAGGGCTGAACTGCCAACACTCTACTTCCTTAGAGTCTCTCATGGGATAATCCTTCTCTTACAAATAGTAAGATCACCCCTCTCCCTGTTAGCGTGGGCAGCAGCATACCTAGAATATCAGATAGGCAAACTGCAGCTCAGAGAAAGGAAGTGACTTGCAGGATCAGAACAAGAACCCAGGTCTCCTGTACTAACCATCAGATCACACTGCATCTGTGCTATTTGTTTTAGTCTCTTACTTCATCATCTGCTTTTATAGACCTGAGCTGCATCAAAAGCTGGAAGCGGAGTAGGTTATTGGTGCCAATGGGCTGTAGTTCGAGCAGTTTGCAGAGGGCTACCAGTTGTGGCCGTTCTAAGTGTTCAAGGGTCAGCTCATCCTCAAAGAGCTTGGAGAAGCGCACAATCTCCTGGGTGCTGGGCTGGTGGCCAGCATGACGAACCTGCGCAACAAAGCCAAGGCATCAGATAGGAATATACCTCAAAAGCCACTAGCAGTGCTGGAAACAGAAACTAGGCATCCTGAATCCAGTCCTCACTCTAACACTCCCCAAATCATTTCACTTTAGCGCTTTTTGCTGGTGGCCACTAAACTACTATTGTTCAAACGTAGGGTCTGAAAATAATCTACTATTTCTAATGTGCTCTGAGAATGGCCACTTGAAGGACTTCACTATGTAAAAGAGTTTTTCTGCTGGTTAAAATGAGAATTAAGATAAGACAGTAACTTATCTGGACACAGGTTCCCCAAGGCAGTGGGGTTCACAAGGACAGAGGTTCACAAGGCTTCCCCAAGGCAGTGCCCACGAAAGGGCAATCAGTTTACCAATATCCCTCAGCATTTTTACATGCCTGGTAGCAAGGCTCTGCCAGCTTTCAATTTTCAACAGCTAGCACAACAGCTGCAGCTTTCTTACAGATAGATGGACAGGAACAATTTTTTTCCTCCATTTACCATTTGTTTTAAAACAAACAGACCATCACCACCCACTGAAACTTGCAATCAAGGAATTGCAGCTTCTCTAATCCTAGGCTTGTCAGATAAGTTTGCCAGTGCAGTTACAGTTCACAGAATGGTTTAACAGCAATATCATGATTGTTTCTGTACAGGTTACAAAACATTTCACACACACAAGAAGGTGGGTGAGAATATAATCTGTTAATCTAGTTTGCAAAATTGCTTTGCAGATTTTTGTGTCGGACAAATCCCATACTTCCTTATCTCCCAGCACAAGACCCTTCAAAGTTGTATCTACCCACCGTTCTGCCCCGCTACACAGGACTGCAGATACCTTTTCTAGTCTCTCCATCTTATTTTACTGTTTGCTGTACCTGTTGCACATAGGAAGAGAACTGCTCGGTGGCCTCTCCCATATTTGCTTTGTTCCTTTTGGCCATCTCGGCAATAGTCTCCTGCAGGAATTTTGCAAGCTCTAACGTGGCACTTAGTTTCTTTTTCTGTTTTTCTTCCTTAATTTAGGAAACAAAAAGTAGTTAGAGGTTCAGATTGAACTCCAGGAAAGAGAAGGTTGGGATACATTTCCTTCCTTTTGTTACCCCAGACCTTGGGTTAATTACCTCTACACCTCTCAAAACCTAACTTACTTTTCATCATTGCTGCTGACTACTCGGCAGTTTGGCTTGGATAATTGAAGTACATGCATCAGTTTTAATCCCGCTTACTAGACAGATGCTGTAAATACAAGTTTTTTTTTTACTGAATAGTCTTCATAGAAATATAAGTTCTGTTATATTGTGTGTGAAAACAAGAGTAAGCCTAGATTTTGAGCTAGAATGACCTAATAATAAACCTCCAAGAATCCTATGGTTAATATTAATAAGCTTAGTTATAACAAAGATTGTGTCATTGTTACTGTAACTTTCTTTTGCATCCAAACAGTGCTTTAAATCCACATGGTTTGAGTTAGAAGAGTGTATTTTCTAGGCCATTAAAGTATCTCTAATATTGGCTTGATCATAATTGCAAGAAGCACACCGCACTGGACCACATGGACAGGGGACAATTTGCACATAAACCAGTAGTGCTGAAATTTCAGCAAAACCTGCTAACGTGAACCCCATTCTGCCAGTCACTCTGCCTCACTAATTGCTAGGAAAATGATTTTGATACAGAGAAACCAAACATGGATGAGTGAAGAGAGGAAAAAAACCCCAAAGGTGATATATATATAGGTTTGCATCCCTCTTTTAAAGTCAGCCTTGTTCTGGTTGGAGCCACTAAGTATAAAGAGTGAACAAGATCACTCTGCATGCCATGTACTGACTGATCAATAAGAGAGCAATTGTCAGACTCTGCTGTAGCTCTGCATGTGTGAATCCACTTTGAGTAAGAGTGTTTGACCCAGTTGCACAGAGAGGCAAGGCTGAACTGATTTACATTTGTGGGTGCTAATCAACAGTTGCCCATGTGGTAACAAAGATGTTTTGATTAGTTAGTATCAGACACTACAGAAAGTGACCCAGATTTCAGATGTTATCAGCTGCTAAAGAAGTGAGCTAATAGTGGACAGAGAATACCCCAGTTGTATGATATTGACAAGGGCTGAGAAGTTGATAGGGCTCATATGCCACACAGAACTAGCCTTTACGGTTTCAGGTGGTTTTGGTTGAAGAATAAAGGGCAAATTCTGCCCTTGGAAATATGGGAAATCCCCATGAAAGTCAATGGAAACTGTCTACACATATGACACTAGCATTTTGGCCCAAATTAATCTCCTCTTTTTCTTAAGGATCCATCAACATTTTGGTTAAGTGAAACCTAACAGTATTTAACTCCTGCCTTCACACACTCAGCATGTTTGATCCACTGGCTCTGCCTCTGAGCGATAAGAGGCACCTGATTAAAATGATCCTAAGCAGACCCTTCATTTTCTGTGGCTATCTAACCAAACATAGTTAAGGTTTCTATTTCAGGGCCAATCATTGTCGCTTCTTTCAGACTAAAAGAGTCCTGTGGCACCTTATAGACTAACAGACATATTGGAGCATAAGCTTTCGTAGGTGAATATCCACTTCGTTGGATGCAATCCACGAAAGCTTATGCTCCAATACAACTGTTAGTCTATAAGGTGCCACAGGACTGTCACTTTTTACAGATACAGACTAACACAGCTACCCCTTTGATACTTAGTCTGAAACTTTATTCTGAACTGGAAGGGAAAAAAAAATAAAATACCTCCAAACTTTTAAGGATGGAAGAAAGAAATTGGGAGAGGAGACAGGAAAGAGAGATAAAGACAGCCCACTCTGGGCACAATACTTGTTAAACCTTTCAGTTCTCTTGTACTACTCCTGTCTTCAATCAGTTATCAAGTATCCTTGCTGCAGACCGCTTCTATCTATCCACTTCTCTGACCCTAATCACTCTAATATCTCAGTGCCTCACAATCATTCATGGATTTTATCCTCACAGTATTATCCCCTTAAAGAAAAGAGAAACAAACAGAGACACAGGGTAGATTCAGTGACTTGGCCAAGGTCATAGAAAAAGTCTGAGCAAGGAACTGAACCCAGGTCTCCTGAGTGCTCTATCTACTGACTAAAATAATCTTCCTACACTTGCTTAGCCTCACTACTCCATGATGAGTACTGAAGAACAATTAATCATGGCATGCTGTTTAGTTAGATTCTAGCAGTATGGCTCAGGCTAGTTGATATCCCAATATACTTCTAGAGTTGCCATCCACAATCCTAGTTAATGGAGTCTGAATTATCGAAGCAGTCTGCTTTCTCAACAGCCCGGTACACAAACCTTTTTTGATTCCGTCTCAAAAGTTGAGGGCAACATTTCGGGAAAGAGTTTCAGAAATACAGGTAACAGGAACTCCATGAAGGGCACAATGATGAACACCAAGAAGGGAACCAGTCGGAAGAGATCAGCACATGTCCTCAGTAGCTGTAGAAAGGCATCGCAGGAGTTATTTTTCATTTTACAGGCACCAAAGAATACCTATTTTGGGCCCAATTAATGAAGGCTTTCTACAGGCGATCTTAGCGCAAGAATTACCACTCATTTAGATAACCCAGGTGCTTTTCAGCATGGTCTCTAAACTTAAGACTTGTCACATGGCCTCTGTATCAAAGGAATTTATAGTGCTTTTAAGACTGCATCTGTGTACTTTGAACAACTACTCTGGCCACTTTTAAAGTACCATAGCAATCATCCCCCTTGTCCAAAGTCTTGCAGAAACTGATGGGCCACAGAGATTGAATGTTCCTCTCATTTCAGAGAAGTCCTCCCCAGGATAAGGATGAGGGCCCTTGGCAGAACCCAGGGGACCAGTGTTGCCACTGCTTGTGCTGTACTAGTTATGGGAAATATATAGAGGATTTCAGGCTCCTGGGCTGTTGAGCTATTACCCTTTTATAGGCATTAAATTCACATGAAAGGTTTAAACAGACATCCATATTTGACCTCTATTCAAAGAAAGTTTGGAAACTGAACTGACCGGTTTCTTTGGTTACCTTAAGATTTTTGACACATCAGCGTAGCAAATTAGCATCAATGTGTTTGTGCAAGGTAGTTCATACTCACCCTTCGCCTCTCTCGTCTAGTGAGAACCTGACCATGTAGCAGCCTCCACACCATCCTGGCAGCGACCTTTGTGTCAATCCAAAGCAAGTGGAATCCATTGTAATAATGTTTCAGTTCATCCACAATTCTTTGGCGTAAAGACTTTTTCCCCACACCAGTCTCTGTGCTTTGGTCTGGCAGAGTTTTAGCATGCTCAGTGTCCTGGTTTATTGTCCTTTGGTGCAGCTGAGATTTATCTTGGAGCTCTTGATGCCAGTAAGCAGAGGTGTGCAGCGTTCTCACTGCTTTAGTTCGTAGTCCAGAGGCCAGCTGTGTGCAGTACAGTAACTGCTGGTTTTCAGAGTCTTTCATATAAATTCGGTTTAAATGAGAATCCACTAGTTGGACAAATGCAACTGATGAGGAATATGGAGAACAGCTGGAGTGAACAAGAAGATGAGGGCCTCTGAAACTGAAGAGAAGCTAGTTACTTTAAGCATGTAATTCTCTGCTGCAGTTAATTACCAAAGTTAACCATTTCATTTGACTTTATGTTCTTAGCTTCAAATTCATCACCCAGAATCTTCTTAAAGACTTGCCTAGTTTTTGGGAGCAGATTTTAGCTGGGGATGAAACACAAAGTTTTTGCATTATTGTAGCTGATGAGCTGTCCTCTCAAAGGAGCAACTCAGTATTTCAGTCCATTTCTTATAAGCACCATTCGATTAATGGATATGACAGAAGAATTTTACCTAATCACAGCCCAAGGGAAAAAAGCAAAACAAAACCCTTATCCCCATCACACCACCACAGCCAGGCTACTTCCTGGAACATTCCTCATAATTTCTTATGTTATCTACAGCCCCAGTGGGATGCCCCTGGTATCACAAAGAGACAGGGCTTTGGAGCGGAGCCAGAGCTGGAGCACAGAGCAGCTCCGGAGCAGTGGAGCTGCAGGGTTTTGCCTGGAGCTTGCTCTGGAGCCAGAGCACAGCTCCAAAGCCCTGCAAAGAGGCTTGTTAAACACCAGAGAAGGAAGTTTTACATTATGATTTTTAATCTTATCTTGTATAACAGGAATAAGACTTCTCATATTAGTATGTGCTATGGCAACTACCAGAGCCTTTCTAATCAAATCCCTCCATTTCATTCAGACATTTAACCAACCACAAAATTAATTCAGTACTTGGAATATAAAGAGACTGAACTTTCTCTCAAACTAAGATTAAACATTTGGTTTCACCTCATGTAGCCTCATTTACAACAGCAAGCCTGTTTTGAATTAAAAATTAATTGCTGCATACACTTCTTACCATGCCCCAGCACTAAAACAAAGCATCAGTCACCTGAAGAAATTAACCATCACTATGGCAACAGTGTTATCACTTATCAGACAAAGCTTTACTGGGATGTTTTACACAGAAGTGGCTACTATTTGAATATACTTCAGAGAACTAAAGATGCAAAAGTACTAGAACAAACCAAGAATCTTAAACAGTAAAATACAATTTAAAAATAAGCCTTCGTTTCTTACCTTGACCTGGCTATTGCAAGGACTATGTTACAGCTGTAGAATGTCATGTTGCCCAAGAATTATCAATTGTACGTTCTAATACAAAAGAGCAGATGAACAATAATATTTACATGGAAAGAGTTAGTTTAACTTTAGATTTACTCAATTAGAGCAGTGCTAAGACTGATGACAACTGCCTTCTATTCATGGTAGATATACCCATACCCTCCCACTACTCCAAAGATTTGGGAAAAGATATCAGTGCTCTCTGTAAGCTTCAGCTAGCCCTGGACAAGACATAACAGATCAGACTTTTCACTGAATTAACACCCCAGGCTGTCACCATAACAAGGTGCCCTGTGTGAGAGTAATCTGACAGCACCTCACTAAGACGGGCTACGAGGATGATCCAAGGAATGGAAAAACTGCCTTATGAAAGGAGACTCAAAGAGCTTGGCTTGTTTAGCCTGGCCAAAAGAAGGCTGAGGGGGGATATGCTCGCCCTATATAAATATATCAAGGGGGTTAACGTTAGGGAGGGAGAGGAATTATTTAAGTTTAGTACTAATGTAGCCACGAGGATGAATGGGTATAAACTGGATATTAGGAAGTTTAGACTTGAAATTAGACGAAGGTTTCTGACCATTAGGGGAGTGAAGTTCTGGAATAGCCTTCCGAGGGAAGTAGTAGGGGCAAAAGACTTTCCTGGCTTTAAGACAAAGCTTGATAAGTATATGGAGGGGATGTTATGATAGGATCGTTAATTTGGGCAATTGATCTTGAATTACCACCAGACAGGTCTGCTCAATGGTCTGCGGGGAGATGTTGCATGCGATGGGTACTGAGTTGCTGCGGAGAACTCCTTCTTGGGTGCTGGCTGGTGACTCTTGCCCACATGCTCAGGGTTTAGCTGATTGCCATATTTGGGGTCGGGAAGGAATTTTCCTCCAGGGCGGATTGGCAGGTGCCCTGGTGGTTTTTCGCCTTCCCCTGCAGCGTGGGGCACGGGTCGCTTGCTGGTGGTGTCTCTGCAGCTTGAGGTCTTCAAACCATTTTTGAGGATTTCAATAACTCGGTCCTGGGATAGGGGTTGTATAAAATTGGATGGGTGGGGTTCTGTGGCCTGCCTTGTGCAGGAGGTCAGACTAGATGATCAGATTGGTCCCTTCTGACCTATGAGTCTATGAGTCTATGCACACTGCTGGAGAGCTCACTCATTGCTTCCTCAGAAGTACAGGAGTGGTGAGTGAGCTTCCCTTGGCAGAGGCATAGCGGAGCAGGGATTCAGTACAGGAAAGTTCACGACCCTTTAGCTCTACATTGTACCTTTCCCGGGAGGATCTCAAAGCACAAGTATGATTCCCACCTTATACACCACGAAGTGACTTGTCTAAACGGCCTCATTGACAAAACTAGGGAAAAGAACCCAGGAGTTCTGCTTCCCATCCCTTTGCTCTATTCCCTCGCCGGCCCGGCTCCTCCCCCTCGGCTGGGAGCTGAACCCAGGAGTCCGGCCCCTCCCGTTTTTGTCACCCCCCCGCGGCCTGGTCTGGCCCGGCCCGGCTGGCTCCCCTGTCAGGCGCAGCGAGGGGCCCCTGCCTGCGGGCAGCGGGACCCCAGGGCCGGGGGTGCCCCTGAGGGGGGAGGGGACCCAGCCCTGTGACGGGCTCGGAGATGCCCACAGGGAGCTAGGGCCGAAGGACTGGCGGGGCGCGGGCTAGGAGAGCCGTGAGCCGAGGTCCCCCGGGGCTACCAGCCCCACTCACCTCCTTCTCGGGGCTCCGCTCCGCCCCTCCTCCAGCTGCCTCAGTCCGCCCAGGCCCTTCCCATCGCCCCCGCGGCCGGAAGCAGACGGCCTCTCTACTCCCTAGCTCGATGGTTCCGTTCCCTTCCCAGACTCCGCCCCTTCAGACGTAGCCAACGCTGGCGCGGGACTCAGTAGGAGGGGGCCGGTCGTAAGCCAGCCAATGGGAGCGTACAGCTTGGAGTGGGGGCGGGGCCTGAGCGGGTGTGCCCGCCGCTTCCTGCGAACTGTCTGTCCCCTACCGCTCCATGGACCCTGGGCTTTCTGCTGGTGGGCTCCAGGCTCTGCCTTTTCCACGGGGAAGGGATGCTGTGTGATGTCAGAATGACGCCATTGCTTGTTACTATGGAGACAGGTGTGACATCACTCACAGGCGTATGACAAAGGCTAGGTTTTGGTTACACTTCTTCAAGCTGCAGGGGCCCCAGCCCTTCCTCCCCGAGATCTGTGGCTCTGACAGGTGCTGGAGCCCATTGCACTGTGCTCCTTCCCTGCTCTCCGCCCCTGACTGCTAGGGAGAGGTTTCGGCTGCCACAGCCCCAGTGGACTGCAGAGAATTCATTCCCAGGGGTGTGGCTGGTGAGTCTCGCCCACATACTCATGGTCCAAGTGATCACTCTCTTGGGGGTTGGGAAGAGTTTTTCCCTGGGTCAGATTGGCAGAGACAATGAGGATCTTTTCCCCCTTCCTCTGTAGCATGGGGCCCATGTCACACAGTGGTTTGAACAAGAGTAAATGGTGGATTCTCTGTTACTTGAAGTCTTTAAATCAAGATTCAAGGACTTCAGTATCAGCCAGAGGTTAGGGGTCTAATACAGAAGTGGGTGCGTGACATCCTGTGGCCTCCAATGTGCAGAGGTCAGACTCGGATGATCACGATGGTTCCTTCTGGCCTCAAAATCTATGAGTCTATGGCCTGGTCTACACTACGTGTTTATACCGATTTTAGCAGCGTTAAACCGATTTAACGCCGTACCCGTCCACACTACGATGCCATTTAAATCGATATAAAAGGCTCTTTAAATCGGTTTCTGTACTCCTCAATGAGAGGAGTAGCACTAAAATCAGTATTATTATATCGGATTAGGGTTAGTGTGGCCGCAAATCGATGGTATTGGCCTCCGGACTGTATCCCACAGTGCACCACTGACCGCTCTGGACAGCTATCTGAACTCGGATGCACTGGCCAGGTAGACAGGAAAAGCCCCGCGAACTTTTGAATTTCATTTCCTGTTTGGCCAGCATGGAGAGCTCACCAGCACAGGTGACCACACAGAGCTCATCAGCACAGGTAACAATGCAGTCTCCTGAGAATAGAAAAAGAGCTCCAGCATGGACCACACGGGACGTACTGGGTCTGATCACTATATGGGGAGAGGATTCCGTGCTAACAGAACTCCGTTCAAAAAGACGAAATGAAAAAACTTTTGAAAAAATTTCCAAGACCGTGAAGGAGAGAGGCCACACCAGGGACTCAGTGCAGTGCAGAGTGAAAGTGAAGGAGCTCAGACAAGCCTACCAGAAAACCAAAGAGGCAAACGGAAGGTCTGGGGCAGGGGCGAAAACATGCCGCTTCTACGCTGAGCTGCATGCAATTTTAGGGGGCTGCGCCACCACTACCCCGCCCCCCCGTCCTTGGATTCCGTGGTGGGGGTTGTAATCTCAGCCATGCCTGAGGATTATGCGGACGGGGAAGGTGAGGAGGAGGAAAAGGAGAACGAGCTTGAAGAGAGCACACAGCACTCTGTTAGCCCCAACAGCCAGGAGCTTTTTCTGACCCGGACGGAATTACCGTCCCAGCCTTCCCAAGCCACTAGCCCAGACAGTGAAGCCATGGAAGCGACCTCTGGTGAGTGTACCTTTGGTGAGTGTACCTTTGTAAATATAAAACCTGGTTTAAAAGCAAGCTTTTTTTAATGATTGATTTTCCCTGAGGGCTTGGGATGCATTTGCGGGCAGTAAAGTTACTGGAAAAGTTTGTTAACATGTCTGGGGATGGAGCGGAAATCCTCCAGGGACATCTCCATGAAGCGCTCCTGGAGGTACTCCAAAAGCCTTTGCAGAAGGTTTCTGGGCAAGGCAGCCTTGTTCCGTCCACCATGGTAGGACACTTTACCATGCCATGCATGTAGCAAGTAATCGGGTATCATTGCATGACAAAGCATAGCTGTGTAAGGTCCCGGTGATTGCAGGCATTCAAGAAACATCCGTTCTTTATCTCGCTCTGTTATCCTCAGCAAAGTGATATCGTTCATGGTAACCTGGTTGAAATTCAGGAATTTAATTAAGGGGACAGAGATGGCCTTTTTCCTACAGGGGCGTTTGCCTGTTGCTTACAAGAAATCCTTCCTTGCATGTAGCCACGCAGGGGGAGGGCAGGAAGGATAGCACTGAGCTTTCTCACGTTTGGCTAGCAGGAATCTTCCCAGCTATCTGCCATGCGGTGGGGGGGGGAGAGGGGTGATTAGCAGTGATCTTCCATGATACCAGCCATGCGGTGGGGGGAGGGGGTAAAGCGATCATCCTAGAGAATTGGAGGGGAGGTGGGGGTGGCTTCTCTGAATGGAAGTGAAGGCTGCTGAAGCCGAAAGACAATGGCTTACCATGGCCGCATGCAATCTGAATTCTGATGCCCGGACCTGCGTCTGTGAGATCTGTAACACCAGAGCTCAGGCACTCAAAGTTAAGATGCAAAATGTGACCTTGTAGTGAAATCACATGTGCTGTGTAAGGTGAATAGTGTTGTTCACTGTGAAAGAGTATAACCATTGTTCTGTAAAATGTATCTGTGACGAACTGGGAATGTTCTTGATGTTTCCTCTGAATACTGTGTTGGTGCCTGTGGGTATGTCTACATCTACAATTTTGCAGCGCTGGTTGTTACAGCTGGATTAGTACAGCTGTATAGGGCCAGCGCTGCAGAGTGGCCACACTTACAGCAACCAGCGCTGCAAGTGGTGTTAGATGTGGCCACACTGCAGCGCTGTTGGGCGGTTTGCAGGGGGGTTCGGGGAACGCGAGAGCAAACCGCGGGGAAGGAGACCTGCTTGCAGGGGGGTTCGGGGAACGCGAGAGCAAACCGCGGGGAAGCAGGTCTCCTTCCCCGCGGTGTGCTCTCGCGTTCCCCGAACCCCCCTGCAAGCAGGTCTCCTTCCCCGCGGTTTGTTCCGGTGTTCCCCGAACCCCCCTGCAAGCAGGTCTCCTTCCCCGCGGTTTGCTCCGGTGTTCCCCGAACCCCCCCCCCCCCCCGCAAGCAGGTCTCCTTCCCCGCGGTTTGCTCCGGTGTTCCCCGAACCCCCCCCCCCCCGCAAGCAGGTCTCCTTCCCCGCGGTTTGCTCTCACGTTCCCTGAACCCCCCTGCAAGCAGGTCTCCTTCCCCGCGGTTTGCTCCGGTGTTCCCCGAACCCCCCCGCAAGCAGGTCTCCTTCCCCGCGGTTTGCTCTCGCGTTCCCCGAACCCCCCTGCAAGCAGGTCTCCTTCCCCGCGGTTTGCTCCGGTGTTCCCCGAACCCCCCCGCTAGCAGGTCTCCTTCCCCGCGGTTGGCAGGGGGGTTCAGGGAACGCGAGAGCAAACCGCGGGAAAGGAGACCTGCTAGCGGGGGGGTTCGGGGAACACCGGAGCAAACCGCGGGGAAGGAGACCTGCTTGCGGGGGTTCGGGGAACGAGAGAGCAAACCGCGGGGAAGGAGACCTCCTTGCGGGGGGGTTTGGGGAACGCGAGAGCAAACCATGGGGAAGGATACCTGCTTGATTACCAGAGAGGCTTCCTCAGGTATGCTGGGATACCTGCTTATTCCACAGAGGTCAAGAAAAACGCTGGTGAGTGTCTACACCTGATAACCAGCGCTGGATCACCAGCGCTGGATCCTCTACACCCGAGGTTCGACCGGGTGTACGGCCAGCGCTGCAAACAGGGAGTTGCAGCGCTGGTAATGCCCTGCAGATGTGTACACCTCCTAAGTTGCAGCGCTGTAACCCCCTCACCAGCGCTGCAACTTTGTGGTGTAGACAAGGCCTCAGTGTCCCCTATGCAGTTCTTAAGTATCTAGGTGGTGGGATAAGGGCCTGTGATTGCTGAAGAGCAAAGGGCCAGTGCACCTAAATGCCTGGCACTCTGTCTCCTAGCAACTGATGGCCGGGGCCCCTTCTCTGCAAAGGTGCCAGCTGAAGGTGTTGGAGACAAAGGGATCAGGTGACCTCCTGGCCCGGGAAAGGAGCTGAGCAGAGAGGAGGGGCTAGGGGGGTTGTTAGTCTGGAGCTGGCTGGGGTTGAGGAGTGGAGGGCAGATGGGGGGGGACTGGCTCACTGCCCCCCAGAATGGACCCGGCCGAGGGGTCCGGTTCGCTGTATCTACAAGCTCTGTTTTAGACCCTGTTCCTGTCATCGAATAAACCTCTGTTTTACTGGCTGGCTGAGAGTCACGTCTGACTGCGAAGTGAGGGTGCAGGACCCTGTGGCTTCCCCATGACCCCGCTGGGGCAGGCTCGCTGTGGGAAGCGCACGGAGGGGCAGAGGATGCTGAATGCTCCAAGGAGAGACCCAGGAGGTGAAGACGGGTGAGCTTCTTGCCCTGAACAAGTCTGCTCCAAGGGAGAGGAGGCTCCCCAAAGTCCTGACTGGCTTGGTGGGGAGCAGTTCCGGAGCATCGCCCGGTGACTCCGTGACAATATCTTTTTAAATACTTCTCTCCCTTTTTTCCCTCCCTCATGCAGCTGCACATTTTTCAAGCCTCCCTACTCCATCCCGAAGGCTATCTCAGATAAGGTGGAGGAAGAAGAGGACGTGAGACGAAATGTCCTCTGAAATCATGGAAGTAACCCACAATGAAAGAGCTCATCTGAATGAGTGGAAGGACGTGGTATCAAATTACAGGAAAGATGCCAGTGAACGTGAGTACAGGAGAGTCGCTCAAGATGAGAGGTGGCGGCAGGAAGATCAGAGGTGTAGGCAGGAAGATCAGCAGTGGCGGAAAGAAACGCTGGGGCTGCTGCGTGATCAAACTGATATCCTCCGACGTCTGGTGGAGCTTCAGGAAGAGCAGCGGGGTCACAGCGTGCCGCTGAAGCCACTGTGTCACCATCCTCAGTACTCACCATATTCCATATCTTCCTCACCCAGACGTGTAAGAATGCATGGCGGAAGGCTTTGTGCACCCACCCACTCCACCCCCATGGACAGCCCAACCAAAATGCTGTCATTACATTGAAATGATTTTAGTGGCCTTTTCCTTCCCTCCTATCCTCCTCCCAAACCGCACCCGGGCTACCTTGCCAGTTCTCTCCCTCTTTTTATAATGAGCTTTTTAATAAAGAATACATGATTTTTAAATGATAGTGACTTTATTTTCGTAAGCAATCTGTAGTCGAAGGGGGAGGGTGGGTTGCTTACAGGGAATGAGTCAATCAAGGGGGTGGGGTTCATCAAGGGGAAACAAACACAGCAGTCACACCGTACCCTGGCCCATGATGAAACTCGTTTTCAAAGCTTCTCTGATGCGCAGCACTTCCCAGTGTTCTCTTCTAATCGCCCTGGTGTCTGGCTGCGCGTAATCAGCGGCCAGGTGATTTGCCTCAGCCTCCCACCCCGCCATAAAGGTCTCCCCCTTACTCTCACAGAGATTGTGGAGCACACAGCAAGCAGCAATAACAAAGGGGACATTGGTTTGGCTGAGGTCTGAGCGAGTCAGTAATGTGCGCCAATGCACCTTTAAACGGCCAAATGCACATTCTACCACCATCCTGCACTTGCTCAGCCTGTAGTTGAACAGCTCCTGACCACTGTCCGGGCTGCCTGTGTATGGCTTCATGAGCCATGGCATCAAGGGGTAGGCTGGGTCCCCCAGGATAACTACAGGCATTTCAACATCCCCAACAGTTATTTTCTGGTCTGGGAAGTAAATTCCTTGCTGCAGCATTTTAAACAGAGCAGTGCTTCTGAAGACGCGAGCGTCATGAACCCTTCCTGGCCATCCCACGTGGATGTTGGTGAAACATCCCTTGTGATCCACCATTGCTTGCAGCACCATTGAAAAGTACCCCTTGCGGTTTACGTACTGGGTGGCCTGGTGCGCCGGTGCCAAGATAGGGATATGGGTTCTATCTATCGCCCCCCACAGTTAGGGAATCCCATTGCAGCAAAGCCATCCACTATGGCCTGCACGTTTCCTAGAGTCACAACCTTTTGTAGCAGCAGCTTAGTGATTGCTTTGGCTACTTGCATCACAGCAGCCCCCACAGTAGATTTTCCCACTCCAAATTGATTCCGGACTGACCTGTAGCTGTCTGGCGTTGCAAGCTTCCACAGGGCTATTGCCACTTGCTTCTCCACTGTGAGGGCTGCTCTCATCTTGGTATTCTGGCACTTCAGGGTAGGGGAAAGCAAGTCACAAAGTTCCATGTAAGTGCTCTTACGCATGTGAAAGTTTCGCAGCCACTGCGAATCGTCCCACACCTACAAAACTATGCGGTCCCACCAGTCTGTGCTTGTTTCTCGGGCCCAAAATCGGTGTTCAATGGGTAGAACCTGCCCCATTACCAGCAGGAGCTCCAAAGCGCAGGGGCCCGCGGTTAAGGAGAATTCAGTTTCCATGTCCTCATCACTCTCATCACCGCGCTGCTGTAGCCGCTTCCTCCTCGCCTGGCTTTGCAGTTCATGGTTCACCATAGACTGCACGAGAATGCGCGAGGTGTTTACAACGTTCACTATCGCGGTGTTGATCTGAGCGGGGTCCATGCTTCCAGTGCTATGGCGTCTGCACAGTTCACCCAGGAAAAAAGGCGCAAAACGGTTGTCTGCTGCTTTCACTTAGGGAGGGGTGAGGCTGTACCCAGAACCACCTGCGACAATGATTTTTGCCCATCAGGCACTGGGCTCTCAAACCAGAATTCCAAGGGGCGGGGGAGACTGTGGGAACTATGGGATAGCTACGGGATAGCTACCCACAGTGCAATGCTAGTGTGGCCGCGCGCAATCGACTTTATATTATCTGTTTTATAAAACCGGTTTATGTTAAATCGAATTTATCCTGTAGTGTAGACGTACCCTATGCTTGTCTTGAACCATGCTGGACCATCTACTCACTGCTGCCCCTCTCCTTGTTGTCTGCTCTACAGGGCCTTCTGCTATACCAGTCTGTTTCCTCTTACCCTCTCCTCCCCACTCTGTTCCACTCCCTGACCCTCTGCATGCCCCTATTCCACAAAATGAGCATAAAAGTCCCCACCTTTCTTATGATATAGAAACACAAACTGCCTCACCTCCAAATCCTACACATTTGCAAAAGCCCTCAAGAAATGTCCCTAGGCACACACTCCCACCTCTCAATATTAGTATGTGCAAGTTCCCATTCATATGTGCTCATGAAAACTCCACAGGCTACATGTAATAGTCATGGTTAGAGGAGCCTGGGAAGTTTCCATCAAAACAAAATTTCTGTGAAAAACAGGAAAAAGATGTTGAACTTTTGTTTTCTGCTCAACTTTGTTATTTATTATTACTGTTATTATTTTTGACCATTATATTTTCAAGGTGCCTTACAAACATTAACTCATTCATTCAGGAGCTTCCTCTGAAAAAGTATCTCCTTCTGCTGAACAAGCATTAAAACAGAGACACTCTTGTGTGTGCATCTCTTTACCTATTGTTATGTTGACTTATTTACATAGTGCCAAGTGTGTGAAAGATGAGCTTTACAGACATGTATGAAGACAAAGTCCTGGGAGGAAGTGATTTTTCTGTTCTATGCTGGCTGTTGCTGGATCCTACAAAGTCTTGGCTTAAAGTTTTCAAAATCATTGCTTTAAAGGTGAGAAAAAGCATGTCAAGCAAATTAATGCTGACATTTAAAATGTTTAATTAAGCTAAATGTTATATTCAGGACAAAATGTTTTTCATTTCTATGACATGGTCCACGTGCAGGATTTTCAGAAGTGAAAAGGTAATGGGGACCAATGATTTATTTTTTAGTGTTTAACAAAACACCAAAAGCAACATACAGTTTTCTTTAATTTTATATAGCAATGTATTGCCTATATTTGAAGGATCTATGTTTAAATTATTGCACTTGATGTCTACATATAGCACATTATAAATTATATGAAGGGAGGTTGTGAGAAGAAAAAATATACATTAAAATAGACGTTCTTTTAGGTTGTATCCCCCAAAATAGGTTTGTGTAGTATCAGGAATCAAAGGAATCTCAAGACAAATTTTAAGGGCTCCCCAAATTCTATAAATTAAGGAGGCACTTGGAGAGAATCTCCTCCTTAGCAGATGACAGAACTAGGAAGGTTACTCTGAATCTGTTCTGCATGTATAAGGATGACGTAGTAAATATTAGAACATAATCTGAAATGCAAACTGCTATTAATCCACTAAACAAATTTACCAGCTAATGTCCAAACAAATGGTTTAAAAAATAGAGGTAGGAAGAAAGTACCTTAGTTTAGCCACTAGAGGTCTCTTTGTGTCTGTGTTTATTCTCTCAACTGGTAAAGATATGTCTGCGAAGGCCAGTTCTCCAGACATTTTAGATTAAAAAAATACCAATCCATGTCTTACTCCTCTCCCCACAAAAAATCTTGGAAGCATTATGTTGGTATAGGCCTTTTAATACTAAAGCTTTACATTAAAACCTTCTGTAGTAGAACAAATCTTGATGAAATAAAGAAGGAAGTGACTAAGCATTCTTCCTGTCTCACATAGAGGAAGGTGTTTTTCCTGGAAGAGATATTCTGCCGAATTAATGTACAATAGTTATTGTACAAAGTACAACAACAATATGATACTGAGACTGATTGAGCAGCCAAACATAAATAATCCTGCACTCCAAAGTGATCAAGTGATGTTCGCTACACCATCCGAATAGTGGATTTTAATCTGCTATACTAGCTTTGAAGGTTCAGAGAAGTGAAAACATCCATCATGCCTTTCATTGCGCAGGGTTTTCAGTATGGAGTTGTGGGTGGATATGTGCATGAATTCCTTCCTGATTTCACTACTCCTATATAGGGACAAAGTCTGTCCTCAGACATACATGTATCTGAAAGCAGGGGAAACTGATCTTAAAAATCTGAGAGACTGAACCAAAGCCCATTTAAATCAATGTGAATTTTCCATTTACTTAATGGGACTTCAGATCAGGCCCTGAGAGCAGAAATTTGCTCTGCTCTATATGCTAAGATGATCAGGTCATTTAAAAAATCTAAATACAGCCTTTGACTGCAGGAGCACTTCTGTCCCAACAAACCCAGCAATATGGCTTTGCTGCCTGGTCACCCAGCCATTGGGCTATAATTTTTAGGTCCTTGCAGTTCTTCAGGGGATTGACTGGAAAGGAAAGCCCCTTTCAATCCAGTATATGGAGCCACCACAAGAACAGAAAAGAATCAGCAATGCTAAGTAAGACTCTTACGTTTGGGTTGGTTATGCCCATTTAAGGACTGACTAGTCCTCAAATGTTCTGAGTTTCCAGGCTGTTGTTCAGAGTCCCCATGGCACTGAAAGATTCACAGCTCTGGCTGTGTCACTCCTTCCTGTAAGAACATGTGGGACAGGGACTGTTACTTGCTATAAATGTGTACAGTGAGTAGCACAGTGGTGCATCAAGCTTTATGCCTCTAGGCAATACTGTACAAATATTAAATAATCCTTACAATCCACTGTACTTCTATGAAGAATAAAGATATGATGCTACGCACCTTCATCAATGGAGTTCAAGTGTGTTACATTAAGTCTCACAGTTCCCCTGTGAGTTAGGGCTATATCATCTGTATTTTATAGAGAGGCAAAGTGACTTGCCCAAGAACCTATAGAAAGTCATTGGCAGAGAGAGTTACAGAAACTGGGAATCCTATCTGCTAGTCACCTGTTCTAACCACTAGACAATACTGCCTCACAACACAAACTACTCAGTAGACAATCTTGCCTACGAAGAAAAACATGTACATTTCTGTAAGTGTGCTTACCTGGTCTGGATTTCAGTCCCTTGTTCTGTAAGCATTTTCCTGACCAACAAATGCTGTTAATGGCCTTTGCTGGATTAATGCAAGCATATCAACAACAATAAAAGATGAACGGGGAAAGAAAACACTGTATTAGGAGATAGAGTAAAACAAGATTTCCTGTAAGTGTGCTGGTTAGTTGCCTAAAAAGCACTTAATACTAAATAAAAAAAATAAACAAAACGTAAATTCTCATCCTTTTTACTGACTAATTCAGCTGTGAGTCCATCAACCTAGTGCTGCAGAATTTACAGAAGGGAAGGGGAGGAAGGAAGTCTTTTCTAGGTCAACTCCATTTTTGATGGCTGATTGTATTAGGTAGGAGGAGAATCATTTGTAAATGTGCCTTATTACAGTGAATTTTTTCCCAAAAGCCTAGACTTGAGAACTGTCTCATTTTTGTGGGCTGGATCCTGCAGCCTTTGGGCAATAGGAAATGCAGTCAATTTTGAGACCATTACTCAGCCTTTGTTCAGTGACTCCTAAAACCCACATTGCTTCAGCTTCCTCTTTCATGTTAGATCATGTGTCTCTTTTTCCAGTTCATTCATCTTGCTTCACTGTCTGATTTTTCTGGTAACAGGCATTGCGTTACCTTTCCATCTTGTATCTTTCTCATTCTCTCAGGTGGTTTTGTTGCTTTCCAGCCCCCCCCCCCTTTTATTTTTTTGTTGCCTGTAAGGTGAAAATTAAATTTGTTAGTTGCAGGATAGAGATTTTATTATGACTGGATCAGTTTTGTATTTTCTTTTAACAGGAATCACTTTGGATTTGTGGAGGAGGGGAATTAATTGCAAACATTTTAATACATATATTTTCAGCCAAAATGAGACTAGAAACTACTGCATATGACAGCATTCTCGCTCTCTATTCGTTTAACCCAGATGCGAAACCTCAGCAGCTAAAACTAGATTCTGAGGGAGAGACCCTGTAATCTCTCCAGCAGAATTTTCTTTTTCCCAGGCCTTATGCAATACATCAGTAATTAAATGCATCCAGCACATCTCAGCCAATGCTACGCTGGTTGTATAACAAACATGCAAATTAATTGCACAGCTTGGCCAATCTGAGCACCTAACAGTTGCCCCCCTCCCCACTCCAATAGAGTTGCATGTTCAAGATTGGCAACAAAATGCATCAGTACCTATTAGTGTTTGCATGTGTGTGTGCCTTACGCATTTCATTTAAACCTTTTGCATTAAAAAATGCCATTCTATCCAGTACCTAGCAGTGGGTGCTATCCTAAATATATAACCAGCATACATTTCCACTGCTTATTAAATACAAGACAGATCTGGACTATTAGTACCCACCATCTCCTCTGCCCATTGTAGCTTGTGTAGTTTCAGGCCTGATACATTGTATTTAAATCTTTTTGTATTAAAATACAGCCAACACATCTCATTGGACATCCATCTAATTAGCTCTTTATACTGCACTGAAAACAATAGTATTAGAGCATCTCATGTTCACAGACCTATGAATGTGTATTCCTTCAATTTGCAAGCATTTGTGTTTGCATGTCGTGAGACTATATGCATTTAATTTAAACCTGTCTTTATATCTGAGGCATTTCTATAATGCCCATTACTGTAGCATGGAAATACTCCTGTAGAATCATGCTTTGATGCACAGATTAACCACCCATCCTCCAGCTCTGTG
This sequence comes from Gopherus flavomarginatus, assembly GCF_025201925.1. Classification (NCBI taxonomy): domain Eukaryota; kingdom Metazoa; phylum Chordata; order Testudines; family Testudinidae; genus Gopherus; species Gopherus flavomarginatus. The sequence continues at coordinate 166,286,012 of NC_066618.1, read as the reverse complement.
TCTCTTATGTTGTCAGACCTTGAGTATTGTATCTAAAATCGTTTAATCAAATATGTATTCAGCACCTTGCAGTGTTTGCATGCTCCAAAATCTTGTTAGTTCCACTTAAATCCCTGTATTTAACATATATGGTATTTAGAACCCTATTAACAGGTCTTCAGTGAAAACCATAGGCATCCAATATAGCTCAAGATGTGTATGTTCCCAAGACACAGAAAGCTTTAAATGCAATGCCTAGTTAGGCATTTTTATAGCACCCATCCCTAGAGTATGCAAACATCGTGGTATTACAAATGCTGGTTAAACATGTCCAGCATCTTCTGTGCATGTTTCCTAGCCCTGTCTCTGAGATCGTGTATGATCGTAGGCTTTGTGCACTGTATCTAGATCCCTGCATCCGGCATGCCTGGCCTCCCAACCCCCTGCATTAAACGTGCCCCAGCGGCAGCTCCCTCGAGGCCCGCATCCGTTCAGGACTACAGTCCCCAGCATGCCTCGCGCCTGGCGCAGAGCCGGCAGCCAATGGGGGCGCGTCTCTTTTACTGGTGGCTACCGCGGCCTGTGGAGCCGAGCTTTGTGTGCGTGGGGAGGAGGGGGAGGGAGCGGGAGAGTGAGCGGGGCCGGCCCGAAACCGGGACACAGAGAGAACCAGCGCTCCCCTCCCCCGCCGCCAGCGGCCGCCCTCACCGCCCCCCCCCCCCCCCAGCGCCTCTCTCTGGTCTCCCCGCGGCGCTGCGGCTCCCCCACCGCCCGGGGCACGGGCGCCTCCCTGGGCGGAGCCCGTGGAACGCGGACCCGGTGGCGCGGAAATCGAGGCCGGGGACCCAGCGCGGCCTGCTGCGGGGTCCTCTTTCTCCCCCTGCTCCGAGCCCGGCCCGGTTCCTGCTCTTTGTCTCTCTGCTAGGCTCGGTCGGACACGGCGGGGGGAGTTAGAATGGAACAGACTGACGGTGAGAGGGGGTGGGGGATGAGAAGAGTGGGGGGGCTGTGGGGCAGCGACGGGTGGGGGTAGGAAAGTATGGGGGTGAGGGGGTGGGGTTTAGGGGACATGGGATGGGGATGCCAGGTCTAGGGGACTAGTGGTACAGAGAGCTGGAAGATAAGGTGGACTGGGGTGGTATTTCTACATGGTGAGTAATGGGTTGGGGGATCTGGGACGTGTGTGAGAAGCGCCGGGATATTGCATGGGGTTTCGGGTGGTTCTTGAGTATGGGAAATGGGGATGATGAACGAGTCTTTAGAGACATACGCTGATTTGTAGTGGGGAAGGGGCTCTTGTTTTTTTTGGCGGGGGTATGGGAAACGGTGAGAGGGAACCTATTGTTTCTCTCTAGAGTATGTATGTATTCCATGCGTTAGGACTGGAAGCTGGTTATTGCAATGATATTCTCTTGTTGTTAGAGAGGGAGGGTGTCTTTATTTTGTGTAGGTGGGAAGTAGGGCAATAAAGAGAGACGTGGGGATAATTTGATGTTTTGGTGGTGGTAGAGCTAGAGGAGGTCCGCTTGGATTTAAAGGGGCAGAGGCAGCCATGTTTGCTCCTAGACACTGCAGTGTAAATAAATTCCTCCTCCAAAACCTGCTTTGGATCCCCTTCCTGGTGGCTCAGCCCCCCTATTCCTGGCTTTTTACTGTATTCCTTATCTTGTCGTCTTATCTCTCTGAAATCTACCCTAGCCAGCAAAGTGGGGAAAGCGACATTTTCCTTCCCTCCTCCTCCCGGTTGCAAACAGGACATGCCGGGGGACTGCGGTGCAGAAATTAACCCTTTTCAACTCAAATCTGCAGAGAGATTATACTGCCTGACATTTCCTCTGATGTTCTAGAAGAATTAAAAGCAGAAATATGTGGAAAGTTGTATCTTTTTTGTAAACGGCAGATGTAACTGAATATCTTTTTCAGTTTCTTGAAGTAAACAAGGAAATAGCATTGGCCATTTTATTTGATCTAGGGCTCTTGGTAGAAGGCATTGTGGAATGCATTTAAAGGTATTTGATACCGTATCCGTTGACTATATTTTAAATCTAGCAAATAGGAAGTATTTTTTGCTGTAAATGTGAAAAATGTGGATTGCAGTAGTATGTTCTTTGACAAAATAACTAGGCCTTCCCCTTTTTTATCCACTTAAAATGTGGATACTTGTTTTTATGTATAGCAGAAAACTCATTAGGTTATCCATATTTGAGCCCAGCAATCAAATGAGTGTGAAGCAGGCATGTTTTGTAATTGTAATCTTATCAAAGCACCAAATATGAATAAAGAGACTTTAGGTCACTGTGCTGTAATTAGGGGCTCTATCACAGTAATCTCAATTCAAGTAATCTTATTTTTATCCTTTTAAAAAAATTGTAGGCTGAACCACATACTTGCCAATTTAGTTTAGACAGCAAGAGATCTTTACAAGGAGTTTTCAGGTACTGCACATTTGTAAATAGCTAGCTATATTATGTAGAATTTATGGATATCTTTTAAAGTAACACATTACAGCGTACCTCTTCTCTCATTCTGTAACTGGCTGTGGATTCAGTGTAACATCAATCTGTTTACTGGTGTTTTTCTCAACACATTTCACTGGTGCACAGTTTTAGGATCTTAAATTATGTCAGTTAGAATTGTATTATTGTTAGATTTTAAGAGTGAATAATTCCAGTGGACTAAAATCCTCACACCTTGCATGTTGGACCAAACAATGACATAGTAAGTAATGTAACTTCCTAGTTGTTGTTTACATCTTCAAATGGCTCATAGTGAAGACGTGCAATAAATGTTTCAATATTCAAATGTGTGTCCTTTGGACCACTTCAAAAGGTGATATTGGCTCCAAAGGAGAACAGACACCAAATGAAAATATGGACTGAGAGGAGGGGTTGTGCATCTAAATGACAAGGTGCTTTTCATTAATGTAGTATGGAATAATTTTGGACTCCTTTGTATGTGGAGTTACTTTTGAGCTCTGCTGCCGTGTGTGCTTTTAAAGTTCAAAGCAGTACTTTGTATAGTTTGTATGCATTAATGTTATCCAAGCATTGCCAACTCTTGCAGACTTATTGTGAGTCGTATGATATTTGGTGTTTTATTAAAGCCCTAGCTCCTGGATTCATGTGATTATGTAAAATCCCACTTTAAAAAATAAATCAAAGCCAAGAATTTTGCTCTTGTGGTTTCAGAGAAAAGCTTGAAAACATGACCTAATGGAACCCTGGAGTCTCCAAAACTAAAGAGCAAATAAAGAGTACTCCAGGTTTATTTTTTTTAAACTAATCTCTTGATTTTTAAATCACTATCTTGATTTGTGGTGCCTCGCTCATGAGTTTTGAATGCTTGAGATTTTCAATATTGTTATCCTAGAGATTACTTTCTGTAACGGTGGGAAACATCTTCCCCATCGACAAAACAAAAAGCAAACCTCAGCGGCCCATGAAAAGGTGCACAGGGAGGATAATCAAACTCACTAGGTATGTTAAAAGGATGAAAAGGAATCAAGTCACTAAGGCCCCATCCTACATCAGCTCTTTGCTATCAGAGACCCTTGCATTTGTGCATAGTCTCACTGCAGTCTGTGGGAATCCTCACAGGGACAGAGGTCTGCTAGTGTGTCCCAGTGCAGGATTGAAGACTATTTTATCATTTCATTTATCAAGTGCATCTTAGTTCTGTTTTTATTACTTCGTTTACAATGACTACTTTTGCTGTGAGCCAAAATGACTTATATTATTTTAAAAGATGTTTTATTACGTACACTATCTTTATTCTTCCTTTCATAATGTTAAAATCTAATTAATTTTTAGATAAAATTCAGTACGTACATATGGTATTGATGCTTCTGTGAAAACTGTCAGTGTTTTTCTGTAATGAAAATTGTAGACTATACAGGTATGCTAGGAACCAGTTGAAAAAAACTGTCTGATGGAATTTAGTATTGTCTTATGGAGTTGAGGCTATCTGCAGTTCAGATACCAACACCAGAATTAATTTTTGTTACTGGATTCAATATTCATATTTAAAACACTCAGCTTTGTGTTGTCCTGTTCTGGGCATCCTAGCAAACTTTGTATTAAAATTAATGATTATTTACATAATTTATTAAACTAGTCAGTTACTGTTTGAATTGTTTTACATTCATATTAGTGTGGCACACCTAAGAGTCTCTTCACGCCTATAAAAAGTGCCTGCAGTATAAATTCAGAATCTGCTCTGCTATGGTCAGAAGTTTCTTTGAAGTTCAAGGATTATTGCATTAATTTCCTATCCACAATACCAAGTAGTTGTACATTTTCAAATAATAGCAACATAGTTAATGTTGTTTGGATGCTTTAAGATTTCTGTGTGTTGCAACAAATTGGCAAAGTAGCCTGCCACAGCAATGCAATCTCTTTGTTTATAAGACACACATAACAAACAAACAAGAGTTGAAATTGGCAGCTTCATGGGTTAAGCTTTTTGATATGACCAGGACTACATAAATAAAGTGTCGTCATATGTAAGGAAAAATCAGATTGCTCCATGTTTTAGAAAAAAATTGCACAAAAGATAAAAGTAAGTTATGAAGTCTTTGTGCATAACTTTGACAGCTTTTTCAGGGTTTAGAAAAGAAACAGAACCTGGAAAATCTGTGGATTAGTGAAAACAACAAGGAGTCTGGTGGCACCTTAAAGACTAACAGATTTATTTGGGCATAAGCTTTCATGGGTAAAAAAGCCTCGCTTCTTCAGATGTGGGTTAGTGCTGCAACTCCTGCTTCTGTTAATGGGGCCTGCCTAGCTAATGTGCTATGATTATTTTGAGGCTATATCCCAGAACTTTGGTTTTCCAGGCAATTGCTATAATTGGAAAGTCCAGCCCAGCCTTGCCAAGCAGTGGCACTGTTCACTAACCTCATGTTTAACTATAATTAATGTAAAAATTTGTTTCTAATTAGTTTCTCGTTTCTCTCTTTACCTTTACCAATGAGCCAATAGTAAAGTATCAGTTCTTAAAGTAGTTTCTTTACATCTCTGTGGAATGCCCAACATCCAACAATGTGTGAACCTCCACAAACCGTATAACATACAATTTTAGATAGTCCCACAGTAGTACATTGCAACAGTGGACAGGAAAAATTAAGTCAATCAAACGTATTATGGAAATTAATTTTAAGCTTTTTGCTGCTAACACCTTCAACAAAAGTGGTGGTATTCGCAACTCAGGTACTGCATGGTGATAAAGTATCAGGTGCAAGTTAATGGGCTTATGCTTCATTCTCAGTCAGGAGCTCCTCTGGCTGGTCGTTATTGCCAGGGAAGTGCACTGAAACTATGGGTCTCAGTCATTCTTGTTAACATTCTGAATTTGTATTTGTTCAAATACTAGGTGTAACAGTTTTTTTTGTGAATGTTGTGTTGGCTTCTGCAGTTTGCCTGTAGATAGGTAAACCCACTTTACTCATAATACCTGTAGCTGTGGAATTCTGGTATCAGCATATCATGTTGATTGGCCCTTTCTGCTCAGATTTTGGGGACTTTACTCTGTATTCCTGTGGTATAGTAAGTGTGTGATGGTGAGGGAAAGAGGAGGGGTAGTGTTGACATTGGGAGATCTCATCTAGAAAATGAGATCTCATCTTCCCTAATGGTGCTAAACCTTTCCTGGCTGGGTGATACCTGCAGTATTCCTAGGTCATACTTGGAGAGCTGTGAATGCTTGTTTGTATTTGTATGTTTTTTTAATAAATATTCTGTTGGCATATTTCTCTATTTCATTCACCAGTCTAGAGAAGCCAATCAAGTTGTATTGCAGATTCCTGACTTGGTTGTGGTTTCACTATATTCTATTTTTGTTTAGCTTAGTATTGTCAGAAATTCAGATAGCATTTACAACAACATGGTTTACAATTATACACATTCAGATTAAAATGTTGTAAACGCATTTTGTTGTTGTTGTCACTTAATGTACTAAAAGTGACATTTAAAAAAAATCTGATTTACCTTTAATTAGTTGTTAACCATATATTTACCTTGTGCGTTTCACTTTCTAAACAATTTCATTTTTGGCTGTCTTATCTCAGCAAGATGCTGGAGTTATATGGGTTGCAGGGGAATGTTGTTTCCTTTTCCCCTCCCTTAAAGCTAGTTTCAATAGAAAATTTGAACATTGAAAGCTACATGTTGTCTTATATTGTTAATTTTCAGCCCTTTGATCATTAGGTCACCTATTCTAATTCATCCTATATCCGTAGTGTTCAAAAGTGAAAGCTTGAATATAACAATAAAAAGTCTCTACACTTGAGGGAAGCTGTATTTTATGGTCATCTATCAAAGATATCGTTAATGGATATTTAGTAAAGTGGAAGGTAAGAATAGAATGTAACTTTGTGGTGGTGCTCAGATGCAGTGATTGGCATCTTCATACATTTCTGTAATAAATAATGCTGCTCTTTCTCAAGATATTTCAAAGCATGTTAGAATGTAATAAGGTACCCTTACTAACCCGATCAATTCGCAGGTGAACGTTCTTTTGCGATTAGCTAATATCCATAGTTTTAATGAGACTACGTGGGATATTAGTAAATTATATAGCCTAAGCCTGACATTCTCAAAGAAGCCAACAAGGCTCTCCTTTTTGCAAAAGTCTTTCAGTAATTATCAAAGACAGGAAATTGGATCAGCAACATCCACTACTGAGTCTAGTAACATCTCTGTGAAAATCTTAGAGATACAATAATTATGTAGCTTATTATACTGCATGTCACTAGTATCCGAGCACCAAACAGGTATGTCGTAGCCTGAGACTTGTGATTTAGGTCCTAAAAATGCCTTAGATAAATGTAATAGTGATTCAGTGCGAAAAGCTTTTTCCCAAAAGATTCCAAAGCACTTTATGAACTTATCTATGTATGATTAACTTCAGCCATCGCTGAAATTGCAGCCACTTCTTGATGCCACAGCAATACTATATAAGAGTTTAGGGTAGGAAGTTAAGCTTATTTGCCATTAAATTAAGGTAACATTTCTCATGAGATCTAGCCTAATCACTTTAGATTATACTGTTTTCCTAGTACATAGTTTTCATTTTCCAAAGGAGAAAAACTTATTTAATTTGTTTAAATACTGTTCCTATTTGGACATTATTGTAGTTTTGAAAATTTTGTCTCTAGTTTCAGTGTCACTGACAAGTTCTGTTTACATTGCCTTAGGCCCCAGAAAGGTAGTGTGGGGAAAAGACAGGTGCAGAATATAGTACATAATTCTGGAGAATAATCTCTTTTTCTGCCCCCTGTAGGCAATGAAAAACTGTTCCTGTTGCAGTTTTGCAGATGTCACGATCTTTGTTCAAACTGTTTTTTTTTTTTCTCCAATAGTGCCAAAAACTCTTTCCTGTTAAGAAGCCTTAAATAATTTAGCTACATTCTTCTTGATCCTTTGGCTGAGATCCAGTGTAGTATCAATTTATTGTTTATTATATCCTTTATCTGGATATTGAATCCTGTACTTGCAGGAGGTGGACTCTGAGTTAATACAACAGCAGCAGTTGGAGATCCAAGAGACCTAACTAGCATAAAATAAAAACTTACAAGCTTCACTCAGACTGCTGAACATCCTCATTTCCAGCTCTTTTAGAGATTGTTCTTCTACTTGGGTGAGTTACGTCCAACCTCCTTTTTAGCCCTTTAGTGCTACTTCTGTGGCAGCCAGAGGGCTGCTGAGGAGAAATACGGTACTGTTTGCATCAGGGGTGGAATCTAATTTCTCAAAAGTAATCTTCTTTTAGGGTTAAGGTTTGAGATGGAGTCCTCCATTTATGGTCTCACATTATTCTAGCATTTGACTAGGCCCAGGAGTTATTATTTCAGTGTAATATAATCCAGATGCTACTTTATATTACTATATTCATTTTGAAAGCACCAACTGAAGTTTTGCAAAGGAGGGGCGATAGGAAAGTGTGTGGGTATTAACTATAGTGATGATGAATTCAAAGACTCTGGAGGAGGGAGCTACTGATGTGTAAGCTCTGTGGGAGGAGAAGAATTGGGCATAGAAGACCATTGCAATGTAGCCTTTCTGTTAAGCAAAAGTCCCTTCTGCTGCACTCTGTACTGGAAGGTAGTACACCAGATGAATAAGTTGTCCCAAATAGCCAGAATGCATAATAAAATCAAGATTATTTCATGTAGATGAACCCACAAAAAGGGAATATTTGAAATCTTTTGAAAAACTTAAGACTTCTACCAGTAACTTCTAAATTAGTAGATGTAATTATAGGTTAATGTATCCAAACAAAAAAACCCAACACTCCACATCCTGTTATGCTGTCTTTAAAAAACCCTTTCTTTGAAATTTAATTATTGTGAAATCTGCTCTGTTGGCTGCTCTGGGGACTGAATCCTGTTTAACCATGGAGCTGATACAGTAAACCAGGGGTCGGCAACCTTTTAGAAATGGAGTCTTCATTTATTCACTCTAATTTAAGGTTTTGCGTGCCAGTAATACATTTTAACGTTTTTAGAAGGTCTCTTTCTATAAGTCTATAATATATAACTAAACTATTGTTATATGTAAAGTAAATAAGGCTTTTAAAATGTTTAAGAAGCTTCTTTTAAAATTTAAATTAAAATGAAGAGCCCCCCCCGGACCAGTGGCCAGGACCCGGGCACTGTGAGTGCCACTGAAAATCAGCTCACTCATGTCATAGGTTGCCTACCCCTGCAGTAAACCAAGTAGCAATGCAAGGTTTTCCCTGCCAAAGTGTATGAGCTCTGACCTGCAGGGGCCACATGTGTGGGTTCAGTATCCATTGTCCCTGGTGAAAGTATTAACAGGAATCTAATTAATGCCAACTACTCACTAAATGATTTCATTTAAATCACTGAAAGCCATCAGTTTGTAATTTTCAAAAGATGCTGATACTTATATAGGCTGGATTAAAATCGGTGACCTCATGATCAAAGAGACTGTTGTGCAATCTAAATGTACCATTGGCCTAATGAAATAAATTTAATCAGTTGGACATGATCCGATTGGCATAATCTTGCAGTGTTCCCGTAGATTAAATATTAGTTCGTTTTTCTGCTTTGTACTAGAAAGATTATACTACTAAAAAACTATGCAGAATATAGATGCCTTTAAATCCCAATTTCTAAACGTCAAATATCCTTGTAAGAGAGAGATGAAAAATTGCCTACCTCATGTTTTTTATTCATACAAGTATGTTGCAGTCTGTAGTGTAAACCTCTCTCCAGTGTTTTACATCCCTGTTTTTGCTCTGATTTCCTTGCATTGAAAGTTAGTATAATGCTTTTTAAGGGAGAAAAGACCTTTTATTCATGTTAATGTAGTTCTTAGTGACTCCTGAACCAAGGGAGTTGACTGGTTGTGAATTATGTATAGTTGTTTACTGATATGTCTTATACACGTGTCAAGCTGATGCTGTAGCTTAATTTTACTGAGATCCTTAGGTAGGATTAAAATGTGGCCAAAATGTCAGAGTGAGGCTCAAAATTCCTATTGGATGCTCCAGAGCAGGTATTTTCTTAGATCACTGTCTAGAGAATACTATGGCTAGCCAATCATGTAATTTATAAGACATTGTATCTTCAAAGAGAAATTTCCGTCTCTTTTCCTGACTGACTCTTCATCCAAAAATTCTTGGTCTTTATTACTATTAGAGATAATTTGAAGAAAAGTCTTTAAAAAGCCCTTTGCTTCACTAGAGGAAAATTAAGGGATGAGCAGAGGCAAGGTAATTTTCTAAATACAAATCACCTTTAATGTGGTCATTGCTGATTTAAAGAGTGGAGATAATAGTCTTTGAGGGCTATAAATCAAAATTGGGTAGTATTAGCTGGATAAGTTTTCTTTGTTTTGGTAACTGTGGTATACACTTTGGTTCTTCCCTTGCAGTGTGAGTCACTTGCACATTACAGAAATTGTTCAATACAGTGAAGAAAATGAGTAGCTGGCCTACTTGCTTGACTGTAAAACATAAGATTTGGTAGCTGTTGGGATGAAGTCAACATTGCATGGCTGAACTTTTCTTCTTTGGCATAGAAACTTAATATTTTGCACCTTTATGCCTTCACGCTAAGGATCTCAAAACACTTTATGAACATCAGTGAATTACTGCAAGTCTTGCAGCACACACTTTACAGATGGAGAAACTGAGGAACAGAGGTTAAATGATTTGCCCAATGTCAGTGAAGCCTTTAAAAGAGCAGTTGGTGCCGCATAGAAAAATGTGGTAAGAATTTTTGTAAGTTTCCATTGTGGTAATGCCTAAGGACCCCAATCAAGGCCAAAGGTACCATTGTTCTAGGCACTGTACAAACAAAGAAATTACTTAAAAATGAGTTTGGATGAGAGCTGATGAACTTCAAAAAAATATTCTGTGTTAAAAGTTAATTGGCTTTTTCCTCACCCGCAGTTGCACAGCTGTTGGAATATAATAATTTCCACAGAAACCACTTGTGATGTTACAGAAGGAGAATCTAGGGACACACAGATACCTATTAGCTGGTGTATTTACGTCTTTAGGGCAAAATCTACAGGATGATGCTCCATCTCTGGAGGATGATAGGTTCATGGTTGCTAAAGATTTGTTACTGAATTTAATAATATCATCAGCCACTCTTAAACCAGTTTCAGAGGTCCACACAAGGAGGCTGCACAATTTAGAAATAGGTTTAGTTAAATCAGTGCAATTTCTTTTGTGGCCTAGGTCTTAAATGCCTCTACCACGGTTAGCAGTCTTTGCCTAGGATTAAGTGAGCATGGCCTGGCAGCCTGACTTCTGTAGCAGTAAAAATCAAAAAGAAAACTAAGCATATTTTAATTTAGCTATCCTCAATTTTTTCATGGTGTACATCACATTTGAATACAGTGTTTTATGGATCAGCTTTCCTTAATATCTGATACTTTTCCATGTAAGCAATTGCTGAAGTTAATATTAGTAAAGTATTTAATGTATTATTAGTTGACTTTTAATGCTATTTAGCTCTTGGAAATGAGGAGCCAGCACCTGCTTCAGTTGCTTGCTGCCGCTAGACCACACTAAGGCTATGGCTACACTATGCAGCTTTTAGCGACACTGCTGTGCCGCTGCCACCGGGCTGTGTAGCTGCTGTTTGTCGGCAGGAGAGAGCTCTTCTGCTGACAAAAAACTTCCATCTCCCATGAGTGGCAGTGGCTTTCCTGCAGACGAAGCGCTGTTCGCACCAATGCTTTTCGTCTATAAAACTTTTATTGTTCGGGGGTGTGTTTGTTTTTTTTTTAAACATCCATGAAGGACAAAAGTTTTGCCGACAAAGTGCCAGTGTAGACATACCCTAAGAGGAAATTGGTGAATCAGTGTCAATTAAGGAAAAACGTTAATGAGTGTGTTTTTAACAGGTAATTAATCTTTCTAGAACTCTAACTGGAAGCTACCCTAGAAGGTAATTTTTGTGAAAATGGGTGTGAACATAGGCATGAGTGTGGTTTTAGATGTGTTAGGGACACAGGAATTAGCACAGGTTCCAGCTAGTCTAGGAAAAGAGAAATTCCTTAGTGGATAGTTAAAACCTGCCCATAAGGGAAGTTTCTTCCTAATCCTCATCAGTTAGTGATTGGCTCAAGCTTTGTCATCCCTCATCTGTTGTAACTGCAACCCTTGTCAACTAATATTATGCATGTGTACAAACGTCACAGGATAAACTAGCAACTCTCTCGACTCACCTCTAGAACATCTTCACAAACCCCAGTATAGGAACATTTGACTTAACTTTCCATAAGAATGTTAACCGAATTTGTATAGTGAACAGTTTCATAGATTCATAGACTATTCATAGACCTGCGTAACACAGGCCATAGAAGTTCTGCCAGTTATATTCCAGCATCACACCTATAATTTCTGGTTGAGCTAGAGCAACATCTCCAAACTGTACATCGTGACCCTGAGAGGGTTGCAAAAGGGCACCAGGGGCTTGTGAGACATGCGTGATGCACAGTGATAGGTGGCTGTGTGCACCGCCCCTGCTGCCTTGATATGCTGCACAGTGAGAGGCAGTTGAGTCATCAGCATGCTTATTTTTACTCCTGAGGGAATTCTGCACTGAAAAATTAAATATTCTGTGCACAATATTTTAAAATTCTGCATATTTTAATTGTCAAAATAACACAATATAATCACATCATTTTCAATTATTTGCTGACAAGTATTTTAAAATAAATTATCAAAATAATTGAAAATGGTGTGATTATATTGTGTTATTTTGACAATTAAAATATGCAGAATTTTAAATTTTTTGCTGCAGAATTCCCTCAGGAGTACCAGGGTTCTGTGTGGTGCAGTCTAGGTTTGGGGGAATCTGGGTGCACAGGGGCTCGGTGTGGGGTTCTGGGTGCAGGGGGAATGGGACTCTGCAAGGGGTGGGTGAGGTGATGGTAGTTAGGGCTCAGTGTTGAGGGGAAGTGGGGTTTGGTGGAGTGGAGGGTCAGGATGCAGCTGGTTGGAACTCAGTGGTGTGGGGTTGTGGGTGCGGAGGGCTCCTGATTTGGATGGAGCTTGGTGGGGCAGTGTTCCAGGTGTGCAGATGGAGGGAGGGGTCATTGTACAGGGAGCTGCTCCCCCTGTCCTCCCAACCTCTGTGCATCCACACCCACCCTGCACCCCGCCCTTTTCCCCCCGCACCTGGAAAAAACAAACTCACACATGGTGCAGAGTTTCCTGCAGCTAGGGGATGTTTCTGGAGCTTGATCTGACCCATCCCCAGCTGCTCCATGCATGGAAGAGGGAGGGGGATCTCTGTCTCTGTTCTCTCCCCCACCCCCCACTGGGACTACTGTCCCTGGATGGCCAGGTCATCCCCAGCCCTCTCTCTCCCCCAGTGATTTACCTCTTCCCCTGGCTGCCTGAAGAGACGCATCTGAGCTGTGGGTAGGGGTGAGTGAGCGCTGGTGCAGCTTCTGTTTGCTTCCCCACCTAAACCATTTTCTGCAAGGAAAGCCTGGGGCAGCTCATGCTAAAGGGTGGCATTTGTCCATTCTTGGGGTGGCACAGTCCGAGCAGCGTGCTTTTTTTTTTTTTTGCTTGAGGTGGCAAAAATGGTAGAACCGGCCCTGAAGGAAGTAAAGGGATACTGTGGAGGGGGGATTTTTCTGCTGCACTGCAGTTGCGCACAGTTTCCCCAGGAATATCATGCTGCAGCACAGTGAGGTGGTGGCGGCTGGCAGGAATGGGACTTGCAGTCGCCATGCTGACCCCATGGGCAAGAGGTAGGGGAGCTGACCTGACCCTGAGGGAGTTGAATTGTCTTGTGACCTGAGCCAAACAAGACACTTGTAGTTGGATCTCATGAGGCCACTTGTAGTTGGATCCCATGAGGCTTTGGCTGATATCACCATGAAGTAAAACTGAGCATCAATATAATCTGTGAATGTGGAGTTGACTAGTACATTTTTGCTATGTAATTGGACAAGTTCTATTTTCTTGTAGTTGATTTTTCATTACATCTCTATTAGTTCCTGAGGAGGAGGGTTTTTTTTTTCTTTTAAGTCTGACATGGGGAATAAGATATCTGGATATGTTGCATTGGGAGGTTGAGAATGAAACTCAGGCAAGGAAGTGGGCAGATCCTTATTGTGAAATGTATGTCATGGGATCTTTAATATAATTACAGACCAGAAAAAAATCTTGTATGAAAGAGCATTCGGGACCTCCATCCTCACAACACAAAAATGCACATATTGTGATACTCCATTTATTTATCTTGAAAGGACTAAAATGACCTTACTGGGTAGCAAGGCGATATTTCAAACATGAGATGTAACCCATTAAGCCATTCCCTCCAACTAAGCATTAAAATGGTTTAAATTTCTTAAATAGAGAAGAAGGCTAATTTGTGAGCATGTAATATTTCATTGAACTTTTTTCCCTCTGTGTTTGAAGTGGCTGTAAAACTGTGTCAAGTCTTATGAGATACAGTAAAAATTTCCAGGACCTCAGATACTGCGGTGGTAAAGGTAGCGTTATTACTACCATGTGACAGACCTGGGCAGGTACTCCAAAGGAAGCCGAGGGTTGGCTTGATCTGAATTTGGCTTAGATGGTTGCTGAATTTCCTTCCTGTCTCTTCAGGGAGGAACTTCTCCTCTCTGGTGTGTGGTTCCAAAGGCTAGGAGGGCAGGAGGCATCTGGGAGAGAAATGTGGCCTACATTGGGTGGTGCCAAGGTGAACATTTTAATGGCAAGATAACTTATTTTCTGCCTTGGTTTAACCACCTCAGTCCTGAAATCAATTGTTACCACGTGTTGTTTAAAGTCTAATGGCATAGAAAAATGATCCTTCCATTGAGTAGAGCTCTTTGGGTTTTCTCACCAGCTGGAGTGGAATAATTAGCATCTATTTGCTATAATTGTGCTACTGTGTATTTAAAAAAGCCAACAGCCAGAGCTTGGTAACTTCCAGGGCATATATCAGTGCTCATCTGTTTTCACAGGCTTTGCTGGGGAGAGGTAAAGTTTGAATAAGATTTTTAAGGAAAAGGAAGAGAAGAAACATACATTGGTGGATTGTGGAGGTCTTTCTATGACCATTCCTGCCTGTTGAATTTATAATGGTTGTATCGTACCTGGAGCCTTGGATAGGCACTTCTGCAAAGTTGAATAAGCATCACAGTTTCAGTCTTCTAGTGATTTGTGTTAGCTTTTTCTGGTCTGATACAGTATTTAGAACCATTATTCTAACACTCTTAGTTTGAGCCCACAGTTTGACCTGTGTTTAAAACTCCTGCAGCTGACAATTTCTTCTGTTTCAAATATCTTGAGAAATGACCATTGCTGAGAAATACATGTAACCTTTGGAAAAAATTGGTCATTCTCCTCTGCTGGCTGAAGAGAAGCCATTAAGTCAAAAAGCCTGTGCACAGAAATGTGTGGACGGTGTCATGGAAGTTGGTATACAAAGGACTGTTCTTATTTTAGTTCCACTACAAATGTTTGGTGAGAGAGAATTTCCATTTTCAAACTTCTAGGTGGATATTACGAATAATGGGATTAAATTATTTATATATTGTTTTACTGAAAATAGGTGTGTGAGGCTTGTTTGCAAAGTAGCTTTTCATCTTTGGAACCCTATCTGGGTATTATACATTGTTGATCATCTGTGTATGAGAGTTCTGAATTTGATTACAATTTAAATGTAAATAAATTGGGCAAACCCATACAAATCCCTAGTAGATTATTGTTAGCATTAGAAAACTACCACATAATTTGGCATACTTCAGTCTTGATTTTCCCATGCAGAGAACAGAACGGTCAGGGTGTTACACAGCTGGTGAAAAGTCGGGTGCATTGGGGGTACTCTGTGTGCAGGGTAATGTTGACTGTATAAGAGGGTGTCTAGTGAAAGTGGAGGTATGAAAGTTGTTCATATTCTTGGTAGCTCTATTTCTTCTTAACTGTTTCAGTTGCTTAATTCTTTTCCTTTCATTTACACTGATTACTTATTTTTTATCCCTTTACTTTTAGGCCCTATGAGAGAAAGGGAAAGCTAAGGATGCTGGAGCAGAACAATGGATTTCTCTTTCTCTTTCATGCAAGGGATCATGGGAAACACAATTCAGCAGCCACCTCAGCTCATTGACTCAGCCAACATCCGCCAGGAGGATGCCTTTGATGCCAGCAGTGACATCGCTGAAGATGGTGGTCAGACACCATATGAAACTGCCCTGCAGCAAGGCTTTCAGTACCCTACTCCAACGACAGAGGATCTTCCACCGATCACTAATGGCTATCCACCAACAATCAATATGTATGAACCTCAAGCCAAATACCAGACATACAGTCAGTATCCCAATGGTTCAGCCAATGGCTTTGGTGCAGTTAGAAACTTTAGTCCCCCAGAGTATTACCAAATGGAAAACTCTAACATGAGACCGCATGAAGTTCTGGAAAAATCTTCCCCTCCACAACCTCCACCACCACCACCTCCTTCAGTACCACAAACGGTGATTCCAAAGAAGACTGGTTCACCAGAAATCAAATTAAAAATAACCAAAACTATCCAGAATGGCAGGGAATTGTTTGAGTCCTCTCTGTGTGGGGACCTTTTGAATGAAGTACAGGCAAGTGAGTATGCTAAGATGAAACATGAAGGGAGAAAGGAGAAAAGGAAAAAAAGTAGCAAGCATGACTCTTCACGATCAGAAGAACGCAAGTCACACAAAATTCCCAAACTAGAACCAGAGGAACAAAATGTAAGTGGAATAACAGTTTCATCTTTTTGTGATTATTAACAGGGAATTCCTTTTTTGCAGCTTTATATTTCTTATTAGTTGTTTATGTACTTAGAAGGCATTGTGAGCCTGTAGTTCACTGTGTGACGCACTATGCAATGTAATCATAATTGTTTAGCAAGTGTCTACTACAGCTCAGATGCGAAGCTTATGTATCCGAGAGGAGTAGTGGAAAGAATTATGAGTAGTATTATTTAGATTGCAGTAGTGCTCAAAATTGGGTGCTTTCCAAACTCAGAGGAAGATGCAGTCCCTGCTCATAAAAGAGTACTATCAAAAGATTCTTGAATTCTCGTTTTTCAAAATGTGATTTACTGGGGTTTTGTGGTATTTGAAGTATTCATCGTTAGCGTTCATAGAAACTTAGTGGAAATGTTACTTATTTCTAAGAGGCACCTAAAAACATGTTATAACTACCTATGTATACTGCTTTCTATACAACACTTAAACCACATGTTTTAACTGACAGTTGCCATTGAAATCAGTTTTAATAATTATGGTGGATTGTATGATTCTAAATAAGTGAAGAAGTGGTTGTATCTCGTGCACATACTAGCAAAAATTAGTGTACTAGTGTGGCATGCAAATTAGAAATGTCAGTTGACTGTCAGCCCACACTGATTGAGAGAATTCTGTATCAGTGTCCGTAATGCTTTTTGCTAGATGCAGGAGATGCCAAGATTTCATTTTGCAATATGTATGTGTACACTGCACAGAAATAATAGTATTGTAAGTAAACCCCTAGTACACTGAGGACAAGTGTGCTGGTTCTCAGTACCTGCAGCCTTTTTCTGCCTCCACGTTCAATAAAATGAGCCTCCCCATGAGCACTTGGACTTCTACATCCACCCTTAAGAGCACACAGTGTACATGACAACATGACCACTTTCCAGCTAATTGTTTCTGCCGGCCATGTGCTGCTGTTGTCCTTTTCTTATTTTTTCCTAGTTTGAGAGTGGCTGTCAGAAGAGAGAAGGTGAGACATGTCAAGAATATGGGAATTGTCAAACTGCATGGCTTTTTTTTTTTTGCACCTTCCTATGAAGCATCTGGTAGTGGCAGCTGTTGAAGACAGGATACTATGCTATATGGTCAGTGCTCTGGTCTGGTATGGCAATTTCCATGTCCTTGACATGTTCCCACCTCACTTTCCATCATTGTAAGCAGACTGGTTTGGTCCCATCATATCACGTTCATTTCTGTGTCTTATAATAGTTTTATGTAGCTGCAGGTTACCTAGGATGGAGACTTCTGAAGAAGTGGAGTCAGAGGCAGTCAGGGCCTCTCGGCAGCCAGAAAGCCTTCCTTTTCAATACAGTCCCCCACAAGACTCCAGTCCTCAAGTAACTCCCGTATCTAGTCTAAAGGACATTGTTTTAACCCTTTTGGTTGTGTTTCAGTAGTGCAGTTTCAGTGACTATCTCCTCTCTACAGCAGAAAAGATGGCTTTAGACACTTGAATGTGGACTTTTCCCAAACACAGGTCTCCCATGCAGTGGTTCATAGGCTTAACCGTCAATCCACAGCCTTGAGTGTTACCTTATGTTTGTACTTTTGTCAAATGAGAACTGCAGTAGATCCATTTTAACTAAATTTAAAAACAGTGTTTAGTCCTGTAAAGTCTTGTGTGCGAAATGTTTTTAGCTGCCAATGAAAACTGTATTTCAAAGCTTATATTTTTGTCTTTATTTTCTTTGTTTGTTGTTGCTTACATCTTCTGGAGATTACTTATAAATTAAGGATTTGAATTTCTGCCAGATTTGATCCATGTAGTTGTCACTAATGAAGCTCAGTATGATTTTAATGAGTGACTAATGCTAGTGCGAACTTGGAACAAGCTGTCTAACAGAATACAGTTACTTGGATTGTTTGTGTATGTTTCTCTTGCTTTTGGAGATCTGTTGTATTTAAGCTAGTTTTGGTGCTTGTGGAAGGTGTCTGGCTGACAAACCATTAGTCAAAAATATAGCATGGGCAGCAGCAGTGCAGGTTCCCTCTACACATCATCCCTTGCCAGTGTGCCTCACACCTGCCCTCCCTAGCCCACATGAAGGGGAAAAGTTAGTCTTTATGGCAGTTTATTTAATCCTTGGTGCTTCTGCTGAAACTACCAGTTTAGGTGGTTTCACACAGTTGCTGTACCAGCTCTGCCTCTGCATGCTGCTGTGCCTCAGTTTCCCTTCTTAGATCAAATGCTGCACAACTGTGTTTCAAAGGAAATCAAATCACCTTTAATCTGGTTTGTTAATATAATTCAGCAAAGTATTCACCCTTGTATCTGGGCTTCCTTTCTTGCCCTTTCCCTAGCATTAAGTCACCTTCGCGTCAGGCCTTAGTCAATGTTGTATCATAGGTTTGCTATGCTTCCATAGCAGGGCCTCTCTTGAATGTTGCTTCTGTCCCAGTTTTCTCTGTGTGGGGAACTTTGTTGGTACAGGCCTGCTGCCTGGCAACCATGAAGAGCATCTTCCCAGGTATCCCCCAGACTGAACCAAAATTATTGCCTTCTATAATCCCACAGGCAGTCCTAGTTCGCAGTCACTTGGTCCTCCTTCAGTCATGTGCTCTATCTGGCAGCTAAAATTCACCAGACTCTGGGAGTCTGGTTTTAAAGGCACTATATTATATCCCTATAATGGGTATATAGGGTTTTACTGGCACTCAAAGGATTATTGACCTGCAGGAGGATGTAACTAGTGTAGTATAGAACTTTGTCTACCAGGAACTGGAATTATTTTAAATTTGCCCTCTTTCTATCTTATGCTTCCCTTTCAAGGGACACTGTCAAGCTAAAGTGTTTTAAAAGGTAATACCCGTGTTTCAAATAACACCTCCGAATACTGAAAATTTGAATTCATTTTTAAAAGTTTACTTTTTGCTTTTTATTCAGTTAGGCATTGAAACGAGTGGTTTTGTAGTCCTTTACTTCCTGCTTCTAATGTAGAAATCCAGTGCAACCCAAACTCTTCAGGGGAATACTTACATTTAAAATAAAATTAGTATGTAATTAAAACATTATCAAAATGAAAACACTGAACTCTGTGCTTTAATTTTTGTTTAAAAACAAAAATTTTGAGTCTGAAGTCAAACAACTGGTTAGAATTTGCTTCTAGGAAACTAAATGAGAAGTATGCAGTCTTTTGTTCGGACTCTATTTTGTGCGACTAGCACAATTGTTTGGGCAGAAATAGTTTGTCAGCTTATTGTAGTAGAAATCGCAGGCAGAAGATGTAGGTATATTTGCCATTAACACAGGTTGGTGTAGCAAGGAAGAATTTGTGGACTATGGGTATTTATTTGGTTGAGGTTAGACAACCTGTAGAGAATAACCCTTGTGTACCACTTTAGAACTAAGTACTAACTTTTCTATATATCTAAAGTAACACATGTTGAGAGCTCTAATTGGCATGTACTAGACAGTGTGTTTTAAGTGAACATTTTTTAGACGTTTCAGTGTGAAGCACATATTTATGATTATCTTGGGGATAATGTGTAATTTCAAGGGAACGGATCTTCATTTTAAGTGGACTAATTATAATCTAGCTGAATGGTACTTCAGAGTTTCTGACTGAATGCTTTGTCACACGCACCCTTCCCATGTATGTCCACTGTCTTTCCCTTTGAGTGTCTCCATTGACTGCTGCTTTTCCACCATATTAAACACAAGCTTCGAGTCCTTACACTTAAGGCCCTTTACAACCTAGCTGCTGTCTACTTACCTGTTGTTAGATCATGTGCCTTATCGTATCTACTCCTCTGGCATTGCTAGTTCCTATTGAACCTTTATCTCCTTTTCCTACCTTCCTCCATGCTATTCCTTAAGCATGGAATGCCTGTCCTCTTCACATTAACCTGTAAAGCCACTACCCTGTTCTCTTTCAGATCCTTCCTACAAACTTGCCTATGCTATAATGTCTAAAGTGAACTGCCAACTAATATCATTTGTGTTTCTTGGGATTTTTAAACCAATAAATAACTCTAATACTGCAGTCTATTCATATAACCAATTCACATTGTGTAACTGTATGTTGCACTGTTTTCTTTCCTCCCTTCCTTATTTCCTCTGAGTTGTATCTCAGTTTAGATTGTAGGCTCTGTGGGACAATGACTTCTTCATTGAAAATTGTACAGCACCTTGCAGAATGAGACCCTGATCTGGTTGGGTGCTGCTATAATGAAAATATATTAAGTAGTGTGAGAGAGATGAGTATTTTAAAACTGAACGTAGGTTAGTCATAAGGAGTTTGTCATGTTTTCTGATTTTTATGATGATGTTTTTTTTTTCCTCTCTGCTAATTATTTTTTCCTGCTCCTATTCTCTGTGGCGTGTTCTTCTGTTTTACCATCCCCCTTATCCTGTTTACTTTTATTTTCCTGTTCTCTCCTTATTGTTACCCTTTTCTTAGAGACCAAATGAGAGGCTTAGTGTGCTATCAGAAAGACCAAGAGAAGATACACTGTTGGAGGAAACCCCGGTTAGTACTTATATAAATTAACAAATCTTGGACTCTTAGTATTATAGCAATTGTCTTGCTGTCTCATTACAGTGTGAACATTGTATAGTTTATTATCAGATAAATCAGTCACTGTTGTTGGAAATGGCTATATAATTATTATTGTGGCCCGTGCTCACCCTATTTGTATATGATGACAGAATAAAGCAACACCAAAATGACATTTGTAATTGGAGCAAAGAGTCTTGTGTCACCTTATAGGTTAACAGACGTTTTGGAGCATGAGCTTTCGTGGGTGAATACCCACTTCGTCGGATCCATGCATCCGACGAAGTGGGTATTCACCCACGAAAGCTCATGCTCCAAAACATCTGTTAATCTATAAGGTGACACAAGCCTCTTTACTGCTTTTACAGATCCAGACTAACACGGCTACCCCTCTGATATTTGTTATTGGTTTACTCAGTAGAAACTTTCTGTGGGGATATCTCCTCTTTAGAATGGCTTGATTTATCAATCATTGCTCATCCCCAGTGAACCGTGCAATTGGAGTCTGAGTGTCCCCTGTTGTCATGATTGCATTTGACCATCAGTGCCAGCTGAAAGAAGAAAGAGAGGAAAAACTAAATTGATGAAGAAATAAAAATAAAAAAAAATCCAAACCAAAACACCTTCTGAATCATTGTGCGTTAGTGACTGGTATTAAATTGTTTTCTTCTGCAGCTGATATGACCGTTATCTTCTTTATAGGTCCAGCAGTTTTCACCATCTCTTCCAACGCAAGTTACAACTGACATCAAGTTTCAGGTTGGCGATCTAGTCTGGTCCAAGGTGGGAACTTATCCTTGGTGGCCTTGCATGGTTTCAAGTGATCCACAGCTTGAGGTTCATACCAAAATTAATACAAGAGGTAAAGAAGGAGAAACATTGGGCGGACATGTTAGATACTGTATCAGTAATTGCTCTTTAATTAAAAATATTGCTATAAAATACAACTGACAACTTATGCCAATTGGGAGAGGGCTCCCAGAGTGAAGATATCAATGATGAGCCAAAAAACTATTTAACTGTCTGTGTGACACAAACAGATCTCTTCTGTTGTGGTTCACCTAGTGCAATTAAGAAATGCAGAATTCTCTTAATTTTTGTTTATAAATATATTCAACTGTTCATTTAAAAAGGAACATTAGAGGAAAGTACGCAACTGAGTGATTAATTTTGATTTATCTTTTTTCCCCCTAATATTTGTTTTAGAACAAATATACATATGCTTATATAAAAACAATAACCGATGAAGATATTTTGGAGTGAATTTAAAGAAAAACAAGTCCACTAAGTGGCATTTTTGGGGGGCAATTGACATCTGGATATTTTGAAAAGTAAATTTTGAATGATTAAAAAAAACTTAGGATTGCCATAGCTACTTCATTGATCTGACTTAGCTTCCCCTGGTTCCATCTGGAAGATCTAGCCCTTATGGACTTGCAAATGGGGATAAGCATTCAGTCTGTTAAACAGGAAAACTTCAGTTGCACATAATGTTGCATGATTCTTCAGTTAGCAATATGAATAAACAAATGCATGTATGCTCTCAGACCGTGTGTGTTTACTTAGTTTAGAGAGAGATTCTGCCACTTTAACTCTTGTTGGGTTAGTATCCTTACAAGTAGTCCTACTGATACCAGTGATACTGCTCAGTGTGAGGACCAGGTGCTGCCACCCTTAGACTGTAATCTGAAGGCAGGGACAACGCCTCCTTTACTTTCTGAAGTGTTCTGCAAAGTTGTTACAATACATAAATGTGCAACTTCAATTTCTCATAGAAAGTTAGTTTTGTTGAATGTTTCTGTGTAACAGAGATGAGTTCCAAGCAAATTAAAAAACTAGATGGCGAGGATGTCAGAGTAGGCCCCCCACAAATTGACTTTGTAGCCCTTGTTTAGCTTCTAGTCTGACTGCATAATCTTATTTAGGCATTTTTAAAAAACCATATCTGATCTATAAGAAATGGATCTGCATGCATTTTACTTTCTAGCTTCTATAGAGCTAAGGAGAACTTTTGTCTGCAAGAATTGAGTTAGTTGAGTGGGGTAAGAATGTTAGGCTATTATATCCAAGTAAACACATGAACTGACTTCTGTTGATAGTCCTGCTTACTAGAGTGTGTTTTAATTTCAGGTGCCCGTGAATACCATGTTCAGTTTTTTAGCAACCAGCCTGAGAGGGCATGGGTGCATGAGAAGCGGGTTCGAGAGTATAAAGGACATAAACAGTATGAACAATTATTGGCAGAGGCTACTAAGCAAGCCAGCAATCACTCTGAGAAACAGAAGGTATGTTCAGCACTACATTCAGAACGTTATCCACAATGTCTATCAAAGTAAAACCTAAACTTGCAAAGAGGACCCATCCTGAAACCTATTGTAGATAGGTGCATATTCGAATGTTGGAAAAATAAAGTACTGTATGCATTCCACCTGTGACTAAGTAATCATTCTACACAAAGATCGTTAAATGTGTCCACATGCCCTTATGTCCTCCTTATGGATAAGCTGTTATCTGAGCTTGTTTTATCCCCTTTATCTCTGTAACTTTCATGGTTGTAGCGCTTTTCTGGACACTTAGTGTGTGTGTGTGTAACTTCAGAATAAATATTAGATCACAAATTTTCAGTGTTTCCGTTATTAATATATTCCTTAGAAAGCAGTGCACATTTTAAATAGCAATTTTTATGTTCTCAGTATCCCATACATTTCTGTGTTATGTAGATTCTGCTTATTAGCAGTCCCTCAGTTCCCAGCAAAAAGTTGCTATTATCTGATAATTGCTAATAAGTGGAAGTCAGGTTTGCAAGACAGCAGCCAGGGAAGGAAATGCTGGGAGGTGACTTTCCTGACTGCACTCTGCAAACCTGCCTGCAGGGAGAATAGCAGCAGTGAAGGAGGCTGCAGCCCTGATGCTGGAGCTTTCTGCAGGGAGAGGGGGTGTTGGGACCCATGAAGCTATACAGTACCTCTTCCTGCACTCTTCCCTGGATTGGGTCTCAGAACATACCAGTGCGGCCCCCTGGCAGGGATCCTGGAGAAGGCAGGGAGAGGTACCGTGCAGCTCCGGCATCTGGGCTGCAGCCCCCTCCCTTCTATTGCCATGCCCACAGCCTCTCCTCTCTGCTGCCCCTTCCTATGTGGTCCATGTGTGCATTCAGTTTTGCTGGGCTGCAGCCCCAGAAGGAAACACTGGGACATGCTGAGCACTGGCTGCAGGCAGGTTTGTGAGACTGTAGCCAGAGGAGGCATGTACTAGCACTTCCTCTCCTGGCTGCAGCCTCACAAACATGCCTGCAGAGAGTGCTCTGCACATCCTGGCGTTTCCTTGTAGGGGTGTAGCCTTACAAACATGCCTGCGGATGGTTCCTTTCTTCCCAAAATTTTTGCTAATAAGCAGCACGTTGTTGCTAATATCCAAATCCTATCAACATTGATGTTACTGGGATGGGATTGGTTCCCAGCCATATGTTGCCATTAACTGGAAGCTGCCGATACCAGAATTGCCCTTAAGCAAAATCTACTGTATTTGTGACTTATCACTGTATTTTGGTGGGCTTCTTAAGTAGATATTTAAGTTAATTAATAGTAGTAATGAACAGGGAATGGGAGGTTCAGAGGAAGAAACAGGATTAAAATAAGTGAGTGAATTGGATTATCTTCTGGTTCGTGTATCTACAGAATTGTGGATTAAACTTTTGCCTTCCGTTGTCTTTAGTGGGGTTACTCAGAGCAGAATCTGATTCACAGCTTTCACTGGTGATGGTGAAGTATGGCCTAGTAAGAATCCAGTTTGACTGTCAATTCCAGTGTGAGTTTGCAGGCCTGTTGGTGGTCCCCAGAAATATCTTGTAAACTGAAAAAACAGTCACCTTCAATCTGAGATAAATCAGGTACTTGGGAATGGCTTACACAGGGTCATTTTGAAGAGCAGGACCACATTTTAGTTTATTTTAATTGAACATTTATTTTAATGTAGCCAGGAAGCTAAATAAATAAATGTAATAGTGTTCTCTTTTTGTCTTTGTTTTAAAGATTCGTAAGCCAAGGCCACAAAGAGAGCGTGCTCAGTGGGATATTGGTATTGCCCATGCTGAGAAAGCATTGAAAATGACTCGGGAAGAAAGGATAGAACAGTATACCTTCATTTATATAGACAAGGAGCCAGAGGAGGCTTTGTCCAAAGCCAAAAAGACAGCTGCCCCTAAATCAGAGGCTAAAAAGAATCGTCGGCCTAAACCAGCATTGAACGCTCAGACAGAACAGACCAAGGTGGTGTCGGCATCCCCCTCATTATCAAATACTGAGGTGCGAAGGCAAAGTCAAAGGAGGCAATCAAGTGTGGAAGAAGAGGAGCCGCCACCGCCTGTGAAAATAGCCTGGAAAACAGCTGCAGCCAGAAAATCCTTGCCAGCTTC
This sequence comes from Gopherus flavomarginatus, assembly GCF_025201925.1. Taxonomy (NCBI): domain Eukaryota; kingdom Metazoa; phylum Chordata; order Testudines; family Testudinidae; genus Gopherus; species Gopherus flavomarginatus. The sequence continues at coordinate 166,260,852 of NC_066618.1, read as the reverse complement.
AATAACCATGCATAAAGGGAGTTTGGATCTTCAGAAATGTAACATGTCTCCAGTTGTTAAAATTGAACAAGTTTTTGCCCTACAGAATGCTGCTGGGGATGGAAAATTCATCGATCAGTTTGTTTACTCTACCAAGGTACACACTTATTTATTACCAACTCCTTTGTCTATAAATAACACACACCCACAATATTTAGTATGGGGCTCAAACTTAAGTGTCCACTAACTTTCAAAATGTGATGGTCCATGCAGGCGCTTTTATTGGATACTACATTAAATCTGTCAGGCCCTGCTTTTTATCAGCAGCCCCTATAATAGAAACCTCTATAAACTTTACCAGCTGCAAGGGCTAGTACAACCAAGAATCTGTGTTTTTTTTGTTCATTTTTTTAAGAAAGGTGGGTGTAGAAGGCTACTCTTTGGTTTTAGTGATAGAAGTTTCTACAAAACCATCAAGCTATTGCTGAGAACTTTTGAAATCAATAGCTACAACAAACCACTTGTTTAATTCTAGTTTCCCACTTTAAATCAGAATTGAGCTGCTCAGCCTTTCTGGGTTAAATTGGATCTATAACTTTGACGCCTGTTTGCAACAGGTGAGATTACAAGATGGTGCGTAAATAGTGAGTTAAAAGCAAAAAAAAAAAAAAAAAATCCTGTGTGGTAAAGACATTTTTAAAAATAGCGTTTACCTTTTAATCTCATGCAGATTATCAGCAACCCCTCAGTCAGTGTAAGTAGCAGTACCGGGGCTAATTGGCTGCTTTACTCTTTTGCCTTGTCTTCCTTGAGGACATTTATGTACTTTTAAATTTATATAATGGAGCCCTTCTGCATTAGAAATACCTACAACAACAAAAAATCCACTAGTGCTGTTTAGTGAGAGACTGGTGCATGCAGTATATTTATTTGAGGGGGGACAATTGGAGACTTTCTTAGGCGGTTTCCCTCACTGTTTCTAAACTGCTCTCCCTCATGGTAATGCTCAACATTGTGGCGTGCATTCTTGAATTCCAAGTTGTAAGTGATATCCTAATAGACTTCGTGGTTATTGAATTAATTTTCATGGTAGTCTGATCAGGTAATCACTAACTTTATTCATGTTCTTTAAAAGGGAGTTGGTAACAAAACTGAAATAAGTGTCAAGGGACAAGACAAACTTATTTCTACATCAAACCAGAAAAGTGAGAGAGCCACTGCGCAAAATGCATCCTCACCTGAAACAACTTCTGGGTCAACAGGTAGGCAAAGGTTGGGACTCCTTGACTAAATCATAACAAATTAGCATTTAAACAGGATGCAAAAGTCAGGTTACTTCAGCAATTAGAAAATCATTATGAACATATTTCTCTTTGCATAATTATTGCAGCAAATGTGTTACATGTAATCCACAATGGGTGCAGATACTTGAGGGGGGTGATCTTTATGGCTGTAAGAATTTAAGTGATGGGTAAACTACCCTTAGCTAAGCCAGTTAGAATCTTGGACTTGAGGGAAGGATGCTTGGCCATTCTGAAACAAGTGAACATATCTATTGGATGGCTATGATGGTGGAGAAAAGATAGGGAACAATGGGTAATGTAATAGTTCACTAAGTTGGGAGGCAGTAAAATGGTTCTGTGTTAGCAAACCATTACAATGGCTTTTGGCATCAAATTTCAAAAGCAGCAATTAGGACCAAAGCAAATGAGGCCAAAATCAACATAGTCTTGTAGTTAGAGCCAGGCTTTATGAATCAGGAGTAAATTCTATTCCCAACTTTACTGTTTTCTCATGTGACCTTGTACAAGATAATTAATGTCTCAGTGCTTCAGTTAATGCCCTTGGTAAAATGGGATAATGCTTACCTTTCTGAAGCACTCTGAGTACTATCTTATTAGGCACTGTATACATATAAAGTATTGTGTCTTTAAGAGAAGAATGTGAAGCAGTCAAGGGTATCTAGAGGCTTAGAATAGGAAGGAGAAGGCCTGAGGCAAATTCTCTGAAGAAACTGAACTTAATAACATGCAGGGAGAGAGGCGTGAGAATTTAAATGGAATGAGTAACTTTTACCTTGGAGAAGAAAAGCCATGATTATTGATGCTGAGGCTTCAGAAATGGCTATGAGTTTGGCTCTTCTTTCAGTGGGGAAGGGCTAATCCCAGCAGAAAGTCTCTGGGAGCAAATTGATAAGACATACTATAGAAAGAGGTAGGGTGGAAAATGATGGGGGAGAGAGACATTCTAAATTGAACTCCATTTTCAAGTCCTTCCTCCTAATTGCAGTGGTTTTAGTATTTCAGCCAAATGGTCTTTATCTCCGATGTGGAAAACACGTCAGAGATATTATGTGTTTGGACGTACACCTCTACCTCGATATAACACTGTCCTTGGGAGCCAAAAAATCTTACCGTGTTATAGGTGAAACCGCATTATATCGAACTTGTTTTGATCCACCGGAAAGCGCAGCCCTGCTCCCCCCGGAGCACTGCTTTACTGTGTTATATCCGAATTCGTGTTGTATCAGGTCGCGTTATCTCGAGGTAGAGGTGTATGTTTGTAATCATATTATAGATATTATAGGCTGTGGAGAAGACCTAGTTTAATAATGAATATGTAAAAAGTAAGTTTGGGGTGGGATCAGAGTGCATTCATTTTAATACTCAACAGCAGGATGAACAGTTGTCTTCAGTCTGGAACCAGAAAAGGGGGGTATTGGATTCAGCTTAGGTGCCATAAAACTGACTGCTCTTTCTAATAGATCTTTTTATCTTGTAACATTATTCAGTGTCACCTTGGCTTTAGTTTTGTAGCTGTGCAAAGGACCTGGTCCTAGTGTAGCTAGCTCTTTTTTCAAAACAAAAATAAAAATAAAGACACCAAAACAAAAAAACCTCACACCATTCTGCATATATTGGAACACCCTCCTCAGCCCACACAGTTCAGCTCCTCGGCATATATAATTCTTGTTACATAGTGTTACTTTAAATCTGCTATCCCCTGGGTTTTCACAGCAGATTGTGCCTGAGGACTTTCAAATGCAAGATGAGCACTTTTGGATTTTTTTGACCCTGGTGTGAGCAAGATGGGGTTTCATCTGCTGTTGACGACAGAGTCATTGTCTCTCCAGCTTTTAATTGCTATGATTCTGGCAGCTTTTTCCAAACTATTGCTACTTTGTTAATTGCCCAACAACAGAGGAGGTGCTCTCTGTTTTGTTTCCCTCCCCTGGAAACGAAGGGCATCACCTCCACAATTCGCAGTGGCTCTTAGGGCATAGGGAGGGTGAGAATTCTGAGCCTCTTTTTTTTCGTTTTCTCAGGTTTTTTGGATACGTAAAACATCACCTGATAACACCCCATACAGTGCATGAGCATTACTTCAGTATACACTCCAAACAGTCACTTTCAAAGCCATTTCCAAAGTCCAGACAATTATTGGTCCCCTCTCATGGAACATAACTGGAAGTCCTTTTTTCAAATTTAAGGTCACCGGAACTTCAGAATACCTTTACGGTAAAGTATTTTACAGAATGACTCTGGGAGCCCTGATGGATAAGCCACAGTGAGATGTACAGAATTCCATCATACTGGGGAAAATCTGTGTCTGTAACCTGGAATCTAATAAGAGAACTACTTTAAGAATTCTGTTTAAAGGGGAGACTGGAGGTATAAATGGAAACAAATCTGACCCAATGACGTGGTAGCTAGTGAGGTGCACTGCTGATTAGAAACCAGCCTGAACCTAGCTCTTGTTCATAAATTGCACAGAAGTAGGATAAGAGTATTGTGGAGGTGATGCGCTGAACCTTTGGGGAATGGGGAACAAGGAGTGCATATTGCACTACTTGAGCATACCACTGGCATCCAATACGAAGTGGCACTGGTCTCCAACGGCACTATCTTCTCTGATACAGGTCTTTCATCACAACATAACTCCTTCTGCTGTGTTGAGCATAGAGAAGAAAGAAGAAAACTGATTAGTTGAACTTTCCCAGTCAGACTTGTCCAAAATTAGTGAACCCTTTTCATGGATAGTACAAGGCATGCCTGCTGAACATAGAGGTGACGCAGGAGGGGCTGCAGATCAGGTGCCTTGGGCCAATCAGAGCAACTTTAATACACAGTAAAATTTGAGGTATACTCTTGCCTTCTAAATCCCAATATGGGAACACTCTCTAGGACCCAAAAGTTAAATTACTCCAAACCTGAGGGGCACTAAGATTCTCCACGAAAACATGTAATGTTCTAAAATGTGTCCCTTTTAAAAATAAAATCTTTTAAACCATTTGTATTTGCCATTTGTTCCTATCAACTTCCATTGCACCAATTTAAATGCACAATTTTCTAAATAACGAGAAAGCAAGATTAACAATAGGTAATACTGAGTAATTGCACATCACATGAAACCTCACTAAATAAATATTAATTCTAAGTGCATAAGGGAAAGGTGAAGTTCTATGCTTCTAGAGTCCTCTGGAACAATTTCCAGCCTTTGGTTACAGCCTGCCTCTTTTTCTAGATATATACTATATTATCAATGGAAGCAACACAGACACTTATGGCCTCCAACATGAATCCTCTTAACAGAATACAAAAAATTCCAGATCTGTATTTTTTATTCTTCTAAATAATAATCATTTTTTTAAATTATAAAAAATATATTTAATTTCTATCCTGTTAGGTTGAAAACACCTGATGCAGAAGAACAAGACTGTAACTCGTGCTAAAAAAGAATTTTTGAACTTTGGACTTTTCTATCAGTCTTACACCTTTAATTGTGTGCTTTGTTTCAAGAATTGCACATTGCTCAAATGCTGTGCAGATGTTCCTCAACAGGAGCAGTGTTGTAACACAGAATATTCTTTTACCCTTGCCATTTTTTTTTTAAAAAGTAGCCTGTGTTCTGGTGTCTTCAAGTATCCTAATCACCCTTATTAATCTGAGCTTGCTTTCCAGGGCATAAATTTAAGAAACATATTCTTTAGTTTTTGTCTGCTAGAATAGCTTCCTGTCCATTGATCACCATTTGTTTTCAATTTTTTTTTCAGCATCCTGAAATCTTTATCTAAAGTTGTCAATTTTTTTATTTATTGCAATTATGGTAGCCTAGCTTTTGACTAAACTTGTCCTAATATCTAGAGTTCTTATAGTTGATAAATCAGTTTATCCACCTGGCCATAAAGTCAAAGGCCCCGAGAACCACGTTTTGAAAAGTGAAAGTTTGGAATCTAAGTCCTGAATCTGTAGAATACCAAGACATTTTAGGTAATGAGGTTTTCAGAGTTATGGATACCTTCCAAAAGAAGTGAAAGGCAAACTAGTTAATTAGAAAACGATCAGACCGGAGGCTCTGAAAGTAACATACCATGACAGATTGTTACCCTATTCTAAACATGTGGATTCCAGTCTTTCCCTTCACCCTTTTATTGGTGTCTTTTCTGAACCCAGGCCTCTCTCCATTAGATGTATTGTCTGCAATCAGGGCTCCAGCTGGCAAAAAAAACTTTGAACTGACTGTTTTTAAAAAATCTGTTAAATATCAAAAAAGCAAAAAAAGCTTTGCTTTCATTACTACAGCCATTGACTTGGTACTGTGAACATATCACACTAAGCTGAAATAGAAGGAATCATGTAATAGAGTCCTTTTCTTTCTCAGGTTCTGTAGAAAAGAAGCAACAGAGAAGATCGATTCGAACCCGCTCAGAGTCTGAGAAATCCACTGAAGTTGTGCCAAAGAAGAAGATCAAAAAGGAGCAGGTTGGCTTCCTCCATGTAGAGAGTTAAAATATATTTTGTATTCATAAATGTTGTGGCTTATATTGGTGCCTTTTTATTTTTCTCCATTTTGCCCATCGAGTTTCCTTTTTGGACTATCCTTCATGAAATCCCCCTGTCAGTACCATTATTGCTGTGACTCTGCTACTGGCATCTTCACAGTATCAGTTCAGGCTTTGGATAATGGGAACTCAATGATGCAAGACTCCTTATGAACCTGACATGTTAACTTTGAGATTTCTGTTGTGAGCAAAATGATTTTATGTTTTAATAATATCTATTTGATGGAATTGCCACCAGGTTCCTTCCTCTTCTTACTCTTGGTTTAGCTGCTGGTTTGTATTGAGGTTTTGTTTTTCAAAGTTTCTGATTTATTTGATCACTTTTGAAAATGGACTTAAGAATGATCTATTTTAAAGATGAATAATCTGACTTTTATGTTGGCAGACATAAACAAAAAAACAGGTCTTAGATTTTTTTTTTCCTCCCCCTTAAGTAGAACTAACATGTACAGGGGCACTCTTTTAATCTGAATGCCAGACAGACAAATGTTGTTGCTTTATTTAAAAAAAGAAAAAGAAAAAAAAAGTTCTGAGTGGAGATGAGGAGTAGGCAAGTTGAGCAGGTGACATACTTAAATATTTAACTCAATACACTTATTTAACAAGTTTGTCATAGTTGTTGGTTCTTTTCCTTACCATCAGATTTTCCCTATTTAAACCCTAAGGGCACCCACTGTTGAAACCTGAGACTTTTTTTGTATAACAAATGTTTAATACAGGTTTTTCCAATGGGCTTTTTAAAAAAGAGACACAGATTAAAGGTTTTTTTTTAAATTCATTAGAGTAAAGTGGATATTTTAAAAAACCCTAATTTATTCTTTGCCCATTACACTTTATTTTATTGCACTTCAATTATCTTTAAAGGATGAAAATAGGCCTTGTCTTTGTTTTTTTTTTTTTTTGTTTTTTTTTAGTTTCATATTTTGGTTCTGATGCACTAGTATGACACTTCTGTGTTTGGGTTGCCAAAGTGACAGAAGAAATTTTCACTCTAAATATTGTTGTCACTGAAACTTTTTTTTTAAAAGGCAACCCAAATGTTGGATGTAAAATAGCTGACACATAGGCCCTTTAACTTCTTGATGTGAGAAGTTGTGATTTTCCCTATTTCTAAATAAATCCTTTTGCGTTTACAAATTCTCCTGAATTTAACAAAGGTATAAGAACCAACAATAGGAACATTGTGGTTCCAGGTTAGCTTTGCTTGCTTATACTATGTAGCTAACTAAGGCAACATAGTACATTAAATTGCTTTTCTCAGGCAAAGTATGTGACTAAAACGTAATAAAATAATCAGTGATGCACTGTAATGCACATAACTTTGAATGTATTAAATTATATTCAAAATAAGTCTTACTAACTTCTTACAATTATGCAACAATCTTTGTTACCCAAAGTCAAGTTTTCTTGCGACCGATTCCCAAATTCAATCTGCGACCGCTTGGTTTAAATTTATAACTGGAATGAATACAAATGGGAAAAACAAAATGTTAATGCTACTGTTACAGTGAGAAATAGAGAAATACAAGTGATTGTTTAGATTTTATATTTGTATTACAAACTGTATCCTATACAAATCCTTCTATTGTATGTTTTTACCTATTGTACAACAAAATAAAATATTTTTTAAAAAAAATTAGATTAATCCTTAAATATTTACTAAATGTGTTTCTCTATGCTTTGTTAACCACATTGCAAAGAAATAAAAGCCTGCAATTCTTAGCTTAAAACCAGGACCTTAGGAAACAACTTTCTTCCTTTAATTATGCTTTTTATCACCAAATTCTCACATGTATTATATGTATATTGGCAGAAAAATTTCTAATTTCATCCTTCTGATGTAGGACCAAGAACATGACATGCTTTTGGAAGATCACAAACTTGTCGTCTTAAGTTTGTACTGACATGAGTTTCCAGTTGTATAGAGCTCTGCAATGCTCTATATGGAGTCCTCATCCCCACCTTTATGGGCCTTGCAGCACTCTATACAGAGAGAAAGTCCATATCCCCAGAAGCTCAAGAGTGCATGCTTGATGGAAGTGCCTTAAAATGGCAATACATTAAGTGTCTCACTAACCTGAGTGTCAGACCTGTATAAGTACAAGTTTACCTTAACAGGTGTGGGGTTTTACAACAGCTTCAGGGTTGGCTACAGGAATGAACCCCTCTCCTGCCTGCTGGACATGGATAAAGATTTCCTGTTGTCTTCAAGCACAAAGGGAGTGATTGAAAAGGACCTTGCTATTGAACATGTGGCTGCCTTCTCACCTGGTATTCAGCCTAGGCAGCTAGGATTAAATCCCAGCAGGACAGAAGGCTTACACTGAGAAGCGACTGCCAGACTACATCTGAGTTCAGATATGCTAATCACTTAAACTTGGATGTTTTTTTCTTTTTTATACTAGGGGAAAAAATTCCTCTGTTAACTATAGATTTTCCTGTCCAAACAGGTAGAAATGGTTCCACAGACAGCAGTGAAGACTGGATTACAGAAAGGTGAGTTCGGCTGAATAAAAACGTTAATTAGAAGTACCCCATTTACAGGTCATTCATTATATTTCACTGATGGCTTTCAGTCTGTGTGAACTGCACGCAATTCCCAGATGTTTGTTAGTGACGCCATTGTATTGATCTACCTTCGTTCCTCTGAATTATGGCCTCCTTTTTGTAATAATAGTTGGGAGAATAGAGTGTATGCTTGGTCTACTTTAATGTTTTCACTACATGATTCTTATTAAAAAAAAAAAAAAAGAGGGTGTCTGAACATATGCCTATTTATAAGATAAATGATGTGATGTTACCTGTTGGAGTTTATCCGTACCTAAGGCCGTGGCTACACTTGCCAGTTACAGTGCAATAAAGGAGCCCCGGGCACCCTAGCTCACTCCCCATCCACACTGGCAAGGCACACAGAGCGCTCTGACTGTGCAGCTACAGCGCTGCTGGTATTCCACCTCGGTGAGTGGAATAACGTTTGCTGCACCTCTGCTGAAGCGCTGTGGTGCCAGTGTGAACGAGTTGTTGCATTACTGCGCTGTGATCAGCCTCCAGAAACGTCCCATAATCCCCTTAAGTCAAGTTGCCACTCTTGTCATTGTTGTGAAATAATTGGCTGCAGGAATGCGGAAATGCCCTTTCAAAGCTCCCTTTTGGAGAAGCGGGCTGCTTATCAGCTCCAAGAAAAAGCAAACATTTACTCTGTGCTTTGAGTGAGAGAGAGAGAGAGGCAGGGGAAGGGGGTCTGAACTTACAAGACAGCATGCCGACACACACTCAGCACCCCAAAAACCCGCTCTCCCCCCTCACATACACACAACACACTTCCTGTCACACTCTACCTGCCCCCCTACTTGAAAAGCATGTTGCAGTCACTTGCATGCTGGGATAGCTGCCCATAATGCACTGCTCCCAGTGCCACTGCAAGTGCCGCAAAAGTGGCCACGCCAATGCGCTTGAAGCTGTCAGTGTGGACAGACTGCAGCGCTTTCCCTACTGCGATCTGCGAAGGCGGGTTTAACTCAGTGCTCTACATCTGCAAATGTAGCCATTCCCTAAATGGTGATAGTTCAGTAGGTTGTGCCAATACATGAGCTATCCAGCAGTTTGACAAAAGGTTTTGTTTTGTTTAATGGCATTGGAATGCTATTGGCTGAATTACTTTTTACCCTGGAGCACTGAAATGTTTAGTGGTAAAGTTCTGAACTTAAAAATCTTAGAGTTAGTGAGATGCTTGTAAAGTCCTGCTTTGTGGCTTCATGTTTCATGTCTCTGTCATTTTTCTCCATGTGATTTAAAAAGAAAATGAAAACAATATTTTAGGATTAATGTCAGTGTCTTGTGTTAAGGTGCCAGCGAGATTTCAGATTCTTGTAAACCTCTAAAGAAAAGGAGTCGGGCCTCAACAGATGTAGAACTGACTAGTTCAGCATACAGAGACACATCTGACTCTGATTCAAGAGGACTTAATGATCTGCAGGTAAATGTGTGGTATTTGCACACAGATATACATTTCAGTATGTTTGACAAAAAAAGTAGCATTATTGATGGCTGCAGTTTTGAATAAGCAAGTAACTCAATAGTCAAATTCAGATAACTGAATTGTTTTGCTCTTTAAAAAGTCTGATAGAATGTTATGGCAATGGTGAGAAAAATATTTCAGTGTTCGGTTGTGGGAGACATAAGCATCTTGTATATTTTCCCATCCTGGTCCAGTGCTGAAAAAGGATATCTATTAAATGGGCAGTAAATTGTTTGTCACTATATATTGAGGTTCACAAGCTTTCAGATAACTTTCAAATGGTCTTTTAATGTATATTAAAAGCATTTTTATTTTAATCAGCACTGAATTAAGTTTTTCCGTGCCATAGTTAGCCTTTTAAAGTAGCTTATTTAAAAATGGTTGTGGATTGATTTCTTTATAGGGTAGCTTTGGAAAGCATTCTGACAGCCCATCAGCTACTGCAGATGCTGATGCTTCTGATGTACAATCAGTAGATTCTAGCTTATCAAGAAGAGGCACTGGAACAAATAAGAAGGATACTGTTTGTCAGGTAGGTGGAAAGTGCATGGTGGTGTCATAAACAAATATATGCTAAAGATGTGCTGTCTGCTTCTGATTTTAATCTGGTCTAGTAGGAAACTCTTTTTAAATTACGCTATTGTATTTTGACCAAATCTCATAATTTGACATTGAACATCCTGAAAAATGATGAAATGACCCAGCCCTTGTACGTTTAATGCTCCAGAGGTGTTTTTCTTTTTTCCCCACTACAAAAATATGGAAATGGCATTCTGCAGGTTAATAAGCCTGAGTCCGTAGACAATACAATACAACCTGCACTGGGTAATATCACCAAGCAAGCAAGTTGCTCGGTTCTACCCTATCTGAAGATTCCAGACGGTCTTTCAGAGTAAGACAAAATGAGAGTATTACAGTATGCTCGTCTACATAAGACATAGGCCTGGCTAACTGGCAAGGTCTGCATCCGAGGGAGAATGTGGCAATTGTCTTGCCAATTGCTTGAGATTCTATATATGGCTGGGAGGGGAAAGCATATTTGTCAGCAGTGGCTAAGAGAAGCCTGAAAGCACCACAAAATAACCCTGCTAAGCTGATGCAAAAAGGATGGATGCACCTTGTTAAAGGGAACACATTCAATGACTAGTGAAGGCTTCCAGTACCCTTACTGTTGCTAGGTTATGGCAGTGGCTTCGGCCAACTCTCCTGCCTTGTTCAAAAACCAGGAAGCTGTAGTGTCATAGTATGTAGAGATTTCAACTGGTTAATTTCCCTTGCTTTGGTTCTATTAGTCACTTGAATTGTATCACCCATCAACAGCTTTGTTCTCTGACTAGCTATTTGCTTGTTTAAGATCTGTGAAAGCTCTGGTGAGTCTCTGGTGTCATGCGAAGCAGAGTGCTGTAGAGTCTTCCATATGGAATGCCTGGGACTGAAATCAATACCTGATGGGAAGTTCATCTGCATGGAGTGTAAAAATGGTAAATGCATTACTGTGTTTGCGTGATGGGGGGAAAATGTTGGTGTAGGAGCCTGGTGGATTACGGTGATTGGAAGAGGCTTCAGTAATCATATGGTGGGCTGAACAAACTGAGGCAGAGATGTTCTATAGTAAATAAAGTTCAGTGCTAACTTCCTTCCCTCTCCACTTAGCAAGTGCTTTTAAAAGGAAAATTAGTAATTCAGTGATAGGGTTATGTCTTCTTGTTTGTTCATCCTGCACCCAGCACAATGGGGCTCTCATCCTGATCGGGGCCTTAATAAATATGCAGTAGTCATCTGTTATTCTGTAGTGAGGGGGAGATATTCTCCTTACACTGGTGGAATTGCATTAACTTCAGCGTTTTTCCTCCTCTGCCAAATTTTCCTCTCAGGAAATAACTGATAGCATTCATACTGAGGTTTGTTTTATTCCTTTTCTTAAAAGGACAGCACACATGCTTTTCCTGCAAGCTTCCTGGTAAAGATGTGAAGCGCTGTTCAGTCAATGCTTGTGGTAAATTTTATCATGAAGCCTGTGTTCGTAAGTTTGCCACTGCAGTCTTTGAGTCACGAGGATTCCGTTGCCCGCAGCATTGCTGTACTGCCTGCTCAACGGATAAGGATATCCACAAAGCAAGTAAAGGTGAGAGCACAGCTGGCTTTGGATAGTAGCAGGAAACTAAAATACCTGACATTGAGACATATAGCAGAAAATGAAGATGATTGTAATACTGTATCACATTATGAGTGTAAAGTATGGAGGGATGGGACATAAATTTATTATGAACGGATTCATTATCAGTTTGATCATTAATACAGTGGGTTCACTGTGAAACAGGTCAGTCTTGTTGGGGTAATGTGAAACAGTCAGCATCTTGAGAAGTAGTGCTAAGGACACCTGGAATAGCTTCTGTGTCATTTGAACTTATTTGGCTGTTGGACTTCTGGAGTTTGCTGTAAGTTAAAGGTCAGATGTACAAAGCCGAAGTACTCTTAGACAGATAGCAATGGGCTGTAGAACAGAAGTTCTGTTCCAAAGAGGTCCTTTCCTTTAGAAGTGAACTAAAATGGTCAAGCAAACAAAGCAGTTTTAGAGAAGTTAGAGCCAAACAGGTCTTGTCTTCACTTGGAAGCTCTGCATCCAATGTTAAGAGTTAACAGAGTGAAACAGCATGTTGCTTTTTTGAAGACATTAATGTCTAATACCCTGGTTAAACTAAAACCAAACTTGTATCGCAGTCTGTGATGTCTTCTGCCCTATCCTAATTCCACTGTGACATGGTGCATTTTTCTGCATTTATATTAAACAGGACGCATGGTGAGATGTTTGAGATGTCCAGTTGCCTATCACTCAGGAGATGGCTGTATTGCTGCAGGAAGCTTGTTTGTGTCATCTCACATTCTCATCTGTAGCAACCATTCCAAAAGGAATCACTCTTCATCAGCTGTAAATGTAGGCTTTTGTTTCGTTTGTGCAAGAGGTGAGCACTACTTTTTTCCCCCCTTCAGTTTATGTGTCTGCTGTGGTCATTACTACAGTTACATGATAAAGCTGGGATATTTTACACAATTATTTTTTCCTCTTGGGGCTCTCCATTGGCTTCAAAGCTTTCTCTTTGACTGCTGGGATAGTACACATGATATTCATTTATTTCTCATGCTAGAGTTTTTAAATACAATTTTGTTTGGGTGTGTTCGGTGTTCAGACACAATTTTGAAGCACTGAGAAGGCATACTGTGCTGCCAGTTGAGAAGAAAGTGGATGGTTGAGTCCCCAGTTCCAGCAGTTGCAAGTCAAATCAGTATACATTGATTTTCTGTTGCTTCAGCAAGAGGGGTTGCGTTCACCCTCTATAAATTGAAAATAATGGAGCATCTTTTAGGTGGGTGGATGCGGTTTGCTCATAAGCTAGAAAATGCCTCTTTTGACACACCCATTTGAGAAATATTTTTTTTAGAAAAATATTACAGGAATTACCACCTAAATCAGTTAAAATCTAATTACAGTAAAAATAAAATTTTCCATATGCTGCAGCTATCTTTTTTTTTTTTTTTTTTTTTCGTTTTGAAACCCCAGAAGTCTGTCAGTCACTTTATTTATTTTAACTTCTGCCAGAAGGTAGGACTAAATATTGCAGTGCTTTATTTTACTTTGGTCAAAAAGCCCAGTGCAAAATTATCTCTACCATGTTTTTTGGGATGTGAAATTTAGATGCACAGAGTTTTTGTTTGTAATTTTGTGTGTGTGTGTGTGTGTGTGTGTGTGTGTGTGTGTGTGTGTGTGTGTGTGTGTGTGTACATATAAAAATGTAAAAACACGTGATATGTAATACTTCAAAAAGTTCACACTGCATCATGTCTTTCAGCAGCTTGACAGTCAATAGTAAAGGAGTGCAAATACATGACAAATCCTGAATCCGCTTGCTTGTATTCAGCTTATGCAATTAGAGGCCTAGTTTGTGTGGTAAAGATGGTTTTGTATGAGTGAGAGCAGATTATTAGCTACAGGATCTAGAGAAAAGGAAAGAAAGAGGGTTCTCAGAGTTGGATTTTTTTCCTGGTTCTAATTACAGTACAGGAAATGGAGCTGTCACAGAGGTTCCAAGGTAAAACAAAGTTCTTTCCTTTTTAAATACATCTAATTTTTTCCAGAGAAATGGCCTCCGGAGGTTCAGAGGGAAACAGTAAGTCTTAGACTGCTGAACCTGGGAGGGGCTCTCGAAGTGTGTGAAACAGTGTTTGCAAGTGGTTCAGTGCTTTTCCTTTAATGAGCCCTTTCAATACTTTGGGGCAGTTCTAAAAGGAAATATGCAAAGTGAATCACGCTGGTGTTGCTTAACCATACACACATGCAGACAAACGTATGGATGTTGCATGTATCTGTATTCTTTTATTGCTGAGTTGTAGATATCTTTATAGGTGTTTTGTCCTACTTTAAGTTTTATTTTGATTCTGACTTCGTTATCATGTGTACAAGTGCAAATCTAAAAACAAAAATCCTATTTTCAGATCTCTGAATTAAAACTAGCAAAACCCATTTGTATATGTTAATAGAACCACTCATATAGGTACTTTTGTTTTAAACATTAATTTGAAAACCTATGTCAAACAAATCTCACTCATTTCATATTAATATTCTAGCTAACAATTATGTCCAGGTGCCCAGGAAAAATTGCTTGTCTTCTCTCTCTTTTCAGCATAGAATTAGTAAAGCTCTTGAATGGATTCTACTGTAAGCAGGGCAGAGAGATGTAAAACGAAACTGTCCAGAGCTTCACAATTTATGCTAGTTGCATGGAAACACTTTTACTTTGGTCTCAGATGCAGGAGCCTATAGCCTACTCATGAAGAATCAGCTGAGAATTGGTGACCTAATCATTGTTGGTGGATGATAGATCAGATTAGAAATTGCTCTTTAAAAGGGTCAGCAGTGGCCTCAGCCTGATACTATAAAGACTTACATGAGGGATTCCATACCCTGGGACACTGCCTCTTCACCTACTGTTGTTGTAGCTTTTTCAATGATGGGGCAGGTCATAGGGCTATATCCATTGTTTGGAACAAGTTTCCTTACATGAGTGAGTTTAGATATTGATAGTCTCAGTTTATGAGAGGCTGTGATTGTAATGAGATCTGAGTTTAATTCCATGATAGACTTCTAGAACGGAGGAACTCAAACATTTCTAGAGCAGCTGTAGTGTGTTTGTAATATTACAATATACCAACCAGCATTTTTAAGTTACAATACCAGGATAATTAGCTATCCGGTAGCATGCAGTATTTGTTTCTGTGAAGGACCACAACATATATGGAACTGGCTCCTGAAAGCTGAGTATCTCTCTGCTCTTGTGTTCTACACCTCCCCGCCCATCTCTTTATAAACCTGAAATGTATTCGTCTCCATTTATGAAAATGAAACTCTCCAGGATTATTTTATAAGGTGCTGACCATGTGCTCAGCAGTGTGCAAATACAAAATAAAGACAGTTACTGTTTCTGTTAGGTAAGTCCCCTTCAGGTGGGAAGTTTCATGCATGCATTTGGCATCCATCAAGAGTCAGTGGGAGACATGCACAACTGAAAGCAGAATTTGGTGCTAGGCTTCCAAATCTGAATATTGATTGCCTACTAGCATGAAAAGGGGTTTCTTCTTACTCTTATTGTGATTGCACCAGAGAATGGAGTTGCAGATCTGGCATTTCTGTCACTTTCTAAAGTATGCAAGTTACAGAAAAAGTATTTTGTTTCTGTCACCAGTTTGTTTTGACAGTTACATGATTTATATATGTTTCACATCTAATTTATTATCTGAATTGAACTACTTACAAGCCCTGTGACTAGAACCTGAACTGAACATAAGGGTGCACCTCCTTATAGTAGTAGAAATAATCTTTCAGCACCATGCAGATGGAAATTAAAATACATTTGCACTCCTGTGTACTCAGTATGTGTATTGAAAATTTAAGAAAATATAAAATAACTGGACACTAAATGAAACCACTTTGTATTATGGTAGGGGTGTGGCAACTCTTGGCGAATATTTGATATAGATTTGTTTTTGTCCAGGATAGCTGACATTGGGAGGCATTGTGCTCTGCCAGTGGAAAGATTGAGGTGCAAGGCGCGCCTTCCTCAAGCCATTTGGCAGTATTGCTGGCTCAGAATGGATTTCCTTCCAGTCACCTTTGATCAGGATGGTGCCATGGAGTAGGAATTGGTGAAATTCTCTGGGTGGTGAGGGCACTGTGAGAATCCCCTGTGAGGAAGAATTCAGGAATTGTCCTCCAAATGTTCTCTTACTTATTGCATGTGCAAACAGCGATACCTGTCACTTAACATGCTAAGTAGTATTAAGAAGAGAGAGTTGTGTATTTAGACCCAATGCAGTCTTAAAAAGTAGGAAAATCAAAACACTAGCACAATATATCAAGAACTTACCTAGTAGCTACATGTAGCCAGGGCCTGGTGGACTCTTCAACAGTGGGGACCAAATGACACACCTGTATTAGTCTATTTTATCACAATGGAAATACCTTTCATTTCCAATCCCCTCTGTCCCACACAAGCAGTTCTATGGCTCAAAGTGGAAATACACGTTTAACTTGAAATTTGTTGATTATTTTTGAGAATGAGGGTTGTTTTTTTGGCTATGCTACCCCAGTGGCTCCATTCCCCTTGCATCAGCTCCTGCAATACTGTCTAGGCAGCCCAGTTCAGAATCTCCTCCCCTTGGCAGGGAGGAACTTGTAGCTGGCTTCAGCTCTTCATCTTCCCAGACCTTAACTGCTGTGCTGTTGGAGAGCAGGGGGCAAATGCAGGGAGACAGAAAACAAAATATCAAGTGATTGACAGTGGCAAAATTCCATAGCCATGGAAATGCAGAGTCCATGGAGCTTTTCTTGAGAAAAGTAGGGCAAGCCACACCTCACAGCTATTTTTTCGGGTGCCCTATAGACTCTGTGTGTTGGCTTATGTTTGGCATACGTCTTTTGGGGTTTTCTCCACAACTGTAAGGGCAAGAAACACAATGTAATTTTTTTTAAAAAATTAAAGGTGAGATCCTGGAGCCCAAGTCTGTGGCAAGTGGTGAGTTCCATGGCTGTGGAATTATTGAACATATGGGGACTTGCATATACCATCTGTATTTCTCCAATGTATACCCCCTACTGCCAGTACTGTTTCTGATGCAGTTATATAGTCATACTATTTTGTAATTTGGCTGGCTGTTTTCTTTTGGGGGCAGGATGGCTCATAGGGAATTAGCAGCAGGTACTTTTCTGGTGCCTTTTTTTTTCAAAGCGTGCAAGTTAAAACTACTGCACAAGAAAATTTCATTTAGAAAGAGTTTTTGTTTACTCTTCAGTTTTCCTTACACTCAGATTCAGTCTGACACATAACCTCTTCCTTTAGTAGATATAGAAACCTTTTCTGTCACACTTTTCTTTTTCTTCATATTATCTTTTCTTTCAAACTTATAACACATATATGCATAATAGGTGTTGATTTGATTTATTTTCTCCTTTATGGAATCATGGGTAGTTTCATTGCAACTCATCTCTTTCTGTTTGTTTCATATAGGGCTGGTAGTGCAGGATCATTCAGACCCCTTGTTCAGTTCATATGCCTATAAGTCCCACTACCTACTGAATGAATCAAATCGTGCTGAGTTGATGAAATTACCTATGATTCCTCCTCCTTCGTCAGCTTCCAAAAAGAAATGTGAGAAAGGTAACCGAATAGTTTCTTTCTTTTCAGTTTACTTTCGCTTTTCCTGTTTTTTCTTTTCTTTTTTAAATCAAACAAAAAATGTTTGCTTGTTGAGCACCACCTGTTGCTTTTAGTAAATTTCACTCATTGATTATTGTGAGTGTGTGTTCATGTTGTTGGCAAAATATTTATTACAATAAAAGGGCTTAAAATAATTAATAACACTAAATTTTCCCTCTCTACAAAGGGTTAAATCGTGTATCTGCCACTAGTTAGTCTCCATAAAATTGGAGTAATCTACATAATTCTATCACTGTGCGGGGGGAGGTGAATAAAGTTTGATATTGTTGTAGTTCAGTGCCAGCTCAATGACTTTTAAAACTTCTTAAATTGTTTATCTGAGGAAGTCTATTTTGAAGCCTGCTTAGAGCCTGCAACAGTCAGAATAGAGAATTTATCCGTTTGAATGTATGTTGGTATATTGGCATTCCATTGGAAGACCAAAGACTTAGGAAGGCAGATGGCTTTTTGCCTGTGCGTTTTTGTTACAATCCAGAGGCCTTGTATTTCATTTCTGTTAGTGCAGGCCGACTGATGCTCCTTTCTCTCCTCATGTGACTGACTGCTCACTTCCTGGAACAATGCTTCTTTTTGGAGTGGCAGAAGGTGCTGCATCTCGAACAAACAGGGATTCTGCCCTGTCAAGAAAGGCAGGCAGGTGGGCAGTTACAGTAGTATTAGGACAGAAGCTTTTTCAGGCATAAAAATTTATTGCTTTACGCTGGTAATGCTATTGCTTTTAAAGGAATTTATGGAAACAGATCCAGCTGTATGTGTCTGTAGGATTCAGAGGTCATACTCTAGCCCCACAAAAATTTGATTTTTCAAAGGGTGTTCAGAAATTGTTCCCAGTCAGTCATTTTAAAATGAGATCATTGCTAGATGTAGATAGCTTTTATTCTGTGTAACTTCTGACCACAAAAATTATTTTGAGCCCTCTATGCTTAGCTTGAGCAATATCTTACTAATGCATCCTAAGAGCAAAGTTTTCTTGCTTAGCTCTGAGAGTTTTTTGTTCTTGATTTTTGTTTGGTTTTCGCATCTCTTGGCATTTTACCATGTTGGATATTATTTCAGTAATTTATGCTGGGTCTGTATTTCCTCTGAAACAACACTTTCAAAAATTCATTAAAAAATGAACACTTGCTCATTGGGCGGGAGCTCAGGAAAGTCCAAATGCTTGAATTTTATTACATGTTTAGCAGAGGAAATATAGTAAGTGATTTTGTCACTGATTGTTTAAGGAATGCTTTTTGCAATATATTACGATCAAATCAATGACAGTTTTGAAAGTCTATAGGTGGACAAGATTTTCTGATGAATATTTGAAAGTAAAAATTCAAACTTCAGATATTATGATAATTGCTTAAAATGCTGTTTTAAATCTCTCCCAGTCTTTTTACCCTGGGGCTAAAAAGTTCATTACATTTCTATCTAGATTGTAGCAAATGTGTTTATTGTATGAGCTTCTTTGTGTATTGCCAATAGTTTAGATGTGCCGTGAGTACCCACAATAAACACACCTGCTAGAAAACAAGCCAACCAAAAAAGAACCTTTATTGTCTAAATTTTTTTTTTTAAAAGTAATGTTTACCACATTTTTAGATCAGATTCCCTTTGTGTTCAAAGGGAACTCTGGGGGAGGAGGAAATCTTTCCGTAATATCTCATTCTGCATTATATAAGTAAATTTATAGTGCTCACACTGGTGAACCTTCGTTTTGAAGAGTATGCACAGATATATAATTACAATTTTAATGTTTTTTTCTCTTGTAACTTTGAAAGCAGAAAAACATTGATCAACCTATAGGCTGATTTTTGTGCACACTAACTGATTGCTAAGGGATTTAGTCATGACAATGTTGGTTTAAAAAGTATTCCAAAAAAAGTGCAAAATTTGTCTAATTGTCAGGAAAAGGTATTGGCCACTGCCAGACCATCTGGATTAAAAAAAAAAAAAAAAAGCTATACAGTTTTCAAGACTATTTCTCTTATGGGGGATCTGATGTAATGTCAACTTGCCTGATATAATCTAAATTTTTTTAATTCATTGGCTTTCTTGTTCCAATTTGTGATGCAGTCAGGAATTATGATTTCATATAAAGAGAAGAGAAATAAATAATACAAAAAATACTTATTTTTAATCCAGCATTGTAACTTTGACTTGATACCTTCCTTTGCCATATGTTTGGTGTGGGGCAAATCCAAGTTTCATGCATTAAATTAAATAATAATTTTTAAAAAAATCTCTCACAAGCCTCAAACCCTTATTTCTGTAAAATGAGTGAGTTTTTGTTTCAAGGTGGAAAGTTACTGTGCTGTGAGTCCTGTCCAGCGTCCTTCCACCCAGAATGTCTCAACATAGAGATGCCAGAAGGATGTTGGAATTGCAATGACTGTAAAGCAGGAAAGAAACTACGTTACAAGCAGATCGTTTGGGTCAAGCTTGGAAATTACAGGCAAGTTCACTGAATACAACTGTAAACTATTTAAAGTTTTTGTTTTAGGTTAAGTTTTTATTATATGTTGCAGCTATGCAGGTAAACAACCAGAGCAGCCCAGTGTTAGTAAACAAGAGCCAAAAGTGTACACTGTGTCTAACAGGGTGTCAGATGCTGTTGTATGGCTTTTTAATTAAATCCTACTCATGCGTTTTTAGGCATTAAGGTGAATACTTACTCAAGCTCTATCTGTGGGTTCCCTAAATGTGCCCTGCAGATGGGGAAGATCAGGAAATACCTAGGGCATCAAAACTCCCTAGTTGCTTTTATGTTTAGAGATCATTCATAAAAGGCCTCTGCAGGAATGCAGATGCTGGTTGATTCTCTCTTGCAAGTCCCCACCTGTGCGTGCCTCCAAATAAATGCAATCAATAAAATGCTGCAAGTCTAACAGACAGTGGTGGAGGTGATAAAAAGTCCTCTATCTCCCAAGACCAGGAAGGCTGGGAGGTTGCCAGGGATTTTCATCTCAGGTATACTTCTTGCTGCCTCTGTGGCTATCTGGCTATAGAACACCTGCAGAGAACAAGTACATCAGACAGCCTTTGGCACTGCAGTTTCAAGTTGTCCATGGAGGACTTTTTTAGAATCCCATTTTTTATTGTAAGGGACAATCTTGCTTTTAATTTTTATTTCCAGACTTTCACAAGTACAACAAAACTACCAAGGAATTGTTACAAATCAGTGAAATATGTCCAAGACTAACTATTGTACAGTCAGTTAAAGGTCTGTCTTTTGCTACAGTTGCTCAGAGCATGGGCTGTCTTTCCAATAATAGT
This sequence comes from Gopherus flavomarginatus, assembly GCF_025201925.1. Classification (NCBI taxonomy): domain Eukaryota; kingdom Metazoa; phylum Chordata; order Testudines; family Testudinidae; genus Gopherus; species Gopherus flavomarginatus. Next base: position 166,239,986 of record NC_066618.1, on the reverse strand, counting down.
TGAATTTACGAACCGCCTTCCCTATCTGAGATCTTGTAGACATAGTGTCATATTTACCATTTGAATCTTCAGATCTCCAGTTCTGGCTCTTCCTAGAATCAACCCAAAAGGGGTCCAAGTTCCTCAGAGGTTGAAAGTGTTGGAATATATGCTTCAGGTTGCTGACGTACACATTAAATATCTGTATATAATAATTTATTTTTAAACAATGTGGAGTCTTATCTTTTCTAGTTACCTCTAGCCTAGGTTGGCTACACATGTTCAGCAGGATAAACTTAAAACTAGAAATGCATCCATGTCATTGGTTATTTAAATATGATCTTGTGATTAAAGCTTTACTTCAGTGGGTAAATGGAGCATAAGAAAATGACACTAAAAGTAGTTTTTTGATGGTTTTTTGTTTTTACAGTGTTCTTAGTTTCTCCCAGGTTGAATTGCTGTGTGAAAATATTCAGAATTGGTCTCACTATTGGCCCATAGCTTCATCTTTGGTTTCTAACTCCATTTACTTGAAATTGTCAAATCACACTACAAATGGTGTTAGTTAATTGTAACCTAGGCCGTTCAGTGAACATAGCCAGAGGCAACTATGCTTTTATTCGGTTCAAAATGTTGGGGTCTAAATTAGCTGTTACCACTCCAGAAAGAGATTTTGGAGTCACTGTGGATAATTCTCTGAAAACATCTGCTCAGTGTGCAGCAGCAGTCAAAAAAGCTAACAATATTAGGACAAAGATAACACAGAAAATATTATAATGCCACTATATCAGTCCATGGTATGCCTACCTGTAGAACAGTGTGTAGTTTGGGTCACTCCATCTCAGAAAATCTTTATTAGAATTGAAAAAAGTACAGAGAAGGACAACAAAAATAATTAGGGGTATGGAACAGATTCCATATGAGGAGAGAGTAAGAAGACCAGGACTGTTCAGCTTAGAAAAGAGATGACTAAGGAGGGATATGATAGAGGTTGATAAAATCATGATTGGTGTGAAGAATGTGAATAAGGAAGTATTATTTATCCCGTCGTGTAACACAAAAGCAAGGGGTCACCCAGCAAAATTAATAGTAAAAGTTAAAAAACAGACAAAGAAATAATTCTTCACCCAGTGCACAGTCAACCTGTGGAACTCATTGCCAGGGGATGTTGTGAAGGCCAAAAGTATAACTGGGTTAAAAAAAGAATTTGATATGTTCATGAAGGATAGGTCCATTAATAGCTATTATTCAGGGTGGTCAGGGATGCAGCCCACTGCTTTGGGTGTCCCTAAACCTCTGACGGCCAGAAACTGGGAGTGGATGATGGGATGGGTCACTCGATAATTGCCCTGTTCTGCACATTCTTTCTGAAGTATCTGGCACCAGCCATCGTCAGAAGACAGGACACTGGGCTAGATGGACCAGTGATCTGACCCAGTATGGCCATTCTTACGTTATGTTTTGGAGTTTTCATGTTGTTTATCTTAATTTTTAGTCTATGAAAGGGAATGCCTGATGTTTAAACAGAATTTTAAAAATCCAAATTACTCTCTCATCACTAGTGCTGTTTATTGCTTTCACTTTGCTCACTTGGGCAGTGAAATGATGCTGGCCAGTTTACTTTCTGGTTCTTATGCATTAGCAGAATGCTGCTGTTTGGGTTTCCAGTACCGCAAGAGGATTAACTCTCTTCCCCTCCCATTCCTTTAAAAAAGTTTCCATGGGGAAAAATTAAGTGACAATGTTTTCTTCTCATACCAGGATTTGTAAAACCTCATTTTAAAAAAAACAAAACTTTAAAAGTCTTTCATTAAACAGTGGATCTAAACAAGTTGAATGTCTGGCAAACATTTAAATTTTGGTTTGATTGTAATTGTTCAAATTATATTTTAAAATAGACTTATCAATGATTTGTTTTTCAGTAAAAAAATATTGTAAAGTACAGCTGGACAGTTGTGTTAAAGATTCTCTCATCAGATAACTAGTCCCAAAATTCATATACTACACAAGGCCCAAAGCCATACCCCGGATTTGGGAGCATGAGAACTGTAAAGATGGATATCTTTTTGTGGAGCTTCCCAAGTAAAATCAAAGGCAGTTTTGCTTGTGTAAGGAGACTGGGATAGGATCCTCTGCAGTCACATTTCTTAGGAACTAAATGTAGCTTTTGCTACTTGAACTGTAATTCCCAGACTGAGAAGCCAAGCAATTTGCCTTTGTTTCATAGAGTTTGAGTTTTTTCTCTTTTTTCTAATTTTCAGGTGGTGGCCAGCAGAGATCTGCAATCCCAGGTCTGTGCCTCTCAACATTCAGGGCCTCAAACATGATATCGGGGACTTCCCGGTATTTTTCTTTGGTTCACATGACTACTATTGGGTGCACCAGGGCAGAGTTTTCCCTTATGTTGAAGGAGATAAAAGCTTTGCTGAGGGGCAAACTAGTATTAACAAGACCTTCAAGAAAGGTAAAATTAAACAAAGTTTATAGTGGTTGATAACAAAACTTCCATGTTTTTTTCTACATCGTCACTTAACTTGCATGAGAATTATGTGGCTAGTTTTCTGTGTCTGTGTTAAGCTGCAAACTTTGTATAGTGCCGTTGGATAGAGGTTAAAATATTATTAGCATCTAACTTCCTGCCTCTCTGTGCTGTTTGTAGGCAGCCCCAATTCTTCCCCACTTAACTTGGAAAGAAGTTATGAGGTGGAACCTGGGCTCTGATGCAGATGGCCACCCCATAGTGTTTAAATATGTACTGAAAACTACCTGGTTTAAAACTCATTCATGCCATAGTGTAACATTTCATTGTTCGCTTGTTCTTTGTAGATTTCTAATTCCTAGCTTTTCAAAAATGTCTCTCAGCAGCAGCAGCCAATACTAATTCCTCCTCATTTTGGACTCCCTTGCACAGCACTTGAAGAAGCTGCAAAACGCTTCCAGGAACTGAAAGCACAAAGAGAAAGCAAAGAAGCACTAGAGATTGAAAGGAATTCAAGAAAACCCCCACCTTACAAACATATTAAAGTGAGTCCTCTCCTTTGTGTGAATGAGCTATAGATTTAAACAGGGAAGCCAATTGTTGCTTAGAAGAAAATTCAGATAATCAGTCTACCATTCGTCAAAGATCTCTTCTGGCCTGCTTCGTTTAATACCATAGGTCCTTTCATTGTTATAAGGAAGGTGTAACCATCAGTAAAAGGGACTTTGAGTTTAAGGTCAGTTTTACTGAAGACAAAGGATTTTGATAGTTGCAAGTGGGTCTCACCCATCTCAAATGAATCTTGGGGCTTACTTACCATTAAGAAATTATATTAGCATTGAAAAATAACAAACTGTTAGTATGAGAACTTAATCTCCAAATCTGGATACTAAAAAGATGATCTAGATTTTTTTGCCAGCAACCTTGGGGGCACAGTACTGCAGGTTGTGCACTTATCTGTTTGATTGTACTTTATAATATGCTTAATTCCCAAGAATTTAAACTATTTTTGTGTGCCTCAAAAGAGTTGTTGTACTAATACATGTACTATACAGTCTGAAACCGTCCTGTCCCACGTTCTGTGCTGCATACCTCATTGCTGGTTTCTCTGAACACCTGAGATGCTTGATTGTTAGTGGTAGAGCAGTGCCAGATGCAACCTCTGAAATTCCTAGATTGCAGAGAAGTATTTTAGCCTTGCTGCCTTTTCTTAGTTGACACACTTGCTTTTAGAGAGAAACAGAAAAAATACAGCTGTTTCTGATGTTAGTAGCGGTGTGTGTAATAGCTGTTGCGTTTGCTTACATTTTGAAATATCTTGACTGTCATGGGCCTTGATTTAAGTGGTTCTGATCTAAATTCTGTGTGTATGGCCATAAATCCAAATTTATCCCTTGTCTTTTTTTTTGTTTTTGTTCCACAGTCCAACAAGGTAATAGGAAAAGTTCAGATTCAAGTCGCTGATTTGTCAGAAATTCCTCGCTGTAATTGCAAGCCATCTGATGAGAACCCCTGTGGCCTAGAGTCAGAGTGTCTGAACAGGATGCTACAGTATGAGTGTCATCCCCAAGTGTGCCCAGCAGGAGAGCGCTGTCAGAACCAGTGCTTCACCAAAAGACTCTATCCAGATGCTGAAATCATAAAAACAGATCGACGTGGCTGGGGTCTCAGGACAAAAAGGAACATTAAAAAGGTAGAATTTAGGACAAATACAGAGCCATTAAAGAGAGTATTTGAAGAGAATGCTGCTATTCTTTTATTGTTTGTACCTTGAACAAAAAATATATCAAGAAGTTAATACTTTCAAGTGAATTCATCCTGCACACACAATTGTTTCTTTAAATTTACAAGGCATGAAACTTCCTCAAATGGAAGAAATGATGATAAATCCAACTTCATGGAATATGAGACATCTGGCAGAGGTGTTTTTTTGCCATTACAATGCTTTCTTGTAGAGTAAGAGTCAGATTCAACTGATTAGAAATTTCACTGGTGATGGGCAGGAGATGAGGACTATCAGTACTTCTTGTAGAAGATAGTGATGTACCTAAGTTCTCATATTGACTTCCGAGCATGGAGGGAGAGGGAAAAAATAGTTTTTTAGATGGTTTCAGATGCTTTTTTGACCAAGCCTGGCTTTTGAAGATGCTAAAGTCTTAGAGAGATGGGAATAAAAAATAAAACACACCTCCATTATTTTCTCTTTCCCTCAACCCCAGAGTTAACACAGCAAATGAAATTAATGACACTTCATGATATGAAATAACTCAAAGGATGGGAGATGGGGCAACCTAAGATGGTCAGCCTCTTTCTGAGGGGTTACGTCAAGGTAGCTTTCTGTACTTTCTTTTGCCTTTTCTTTTAAGCTCTTACGTGGTAAGATGATCACTCTGCAGATCCCAATAGCAGATTGTCTGGATTGGGCGTGGGAGGGGATGCAACATTGCTCTTACAAACGTCTGGTCACCAGGGAGCTGGCATAGCCTCCTTGACACTCAACTCTACAGACTGGATTTATTTCAGAAGAACTCGGAGGGGATTAATAAAAGGCTTGTGGTGATCAGGCTACATTGGACAGCACGCTTAAGTTCTTGTTTAAAGTTCAAGAAGGCAGAGAAGAATAATGAAGATACAGAGATTTCTATTGATGGACATGGTGCAGTTGTTGTAACTGAAAGCACCAAGAACTGATTAGTTTAAAGAAATATTGAGGATTAACATAAATGTTAGAATGATTGAAGTCCTTAGAGGAGTGGTAGCAGATGGGGTAGCAGTGATGGGTGGGGTGAGGGATGAAAGTACCTTTCTTGACTATGTGATAAAGATACTGGAAATGGATCATTTTGGTTTTCCTTTACACTGTATCGCTGCACACTGTATTCCTGGGGACACCAGTCTGGGATTATCCACTGGGATTCAGGTGGGATGTGCAACAGTTGATATGGAAAAACAAAATCTTACACTGGATTGCAGTCTTGCTGTACTTCGAGGCAAGCGTGAGGATGATGGGCCTGGATTTCACGTCTGCTTTAACTTGCCAGACAGAGGATTGGATTTGATGGACAGATGTATGTTTTGCTCTTACTCATGCAGGCTTCGTTGTTTCTGAACAAGGAGGAGGCTGAGCACACCTGAAGAATGGAAGATCCAGCTATGGCTGCAGATGGAATGGACAATTAAGACTTCAGGACAAGTTGTTTTTATCATTTGACCTGCATCCTCAGAGTTCACTTCAAAGCACTATTTTGCTTTCAGTTGGCTTCATATTTTCTTCACTTTGAATTTGCACACGTCTTGCTAAAGAAGGTATCCTGGAACTTCTCATAGCGAAGGCACATTCCACAGTTCTGGTGGACTTAAACTTGATGTAAGGTCTTCACTGCGATTCTCTGTTAAATGAAGCTGACTGCTGTCCAGACGGGATTCTGATGTGATGTTTTGGACTGTAGCTGGACGTGATTTGTTTGCTGTTGGATGGTGTGTTTTGCTCCATAATGTAATCTCAGCAGTTAGATAAAAGCAAAGAGATTCTGAATTGTTTTTCATCCTTAAGTTATATGCTGCTTAAATATTACACGTGGATAGTAGAGGTTTATCTGCTAGTCTGAAGTGACCCGGCAGTACCCAGGCAAATGGGCTTGGGCAAAGGCATAGTAGCAACTTTTAACTGTGAATTCTTTGCTTTTGTCAGTTCTAATTAGAGTCTCTACCTTGTATTTGTTTAGTACCTTAGTACATAGAAATTTAGCATAGAGAAATGTTGTGCAGGGCCTAAATGGATGTGTCAAGTATTCACTTACCTGTGGCAATATCAGAGATGTTTGAACAAACCAGTTTCAAATCTGTGTTTTTAACCATTGCTTCAGCTGAAACTATAAACCTTTGATTGGACTTGGGATAGTTCTACTCCTGGGTACTTAAATTTACAAGTAACTAGAGGAAACCAGAGTAAATTGACAGAGAATACATTTTAACTCTCTTCAGTTTCTTTCTGCACCAAGTACATGGTAAATGTTCATAGCATTTTTATGGTGGATTTTCTGTGAATTTTCTTCGCATACTAAGTATGAAACAATGTATTTGTGTCCTGTAGGAGCTCTACTAAAAATTCTGTCAGTGGCTCCATTAGAAAAACCCTTCTGAGCACTTGATTAAACCATTTGTTCCAAAACACGCAATCTAAACGAAAAGGAATTTGGTGGGGAAAAGAGAGAGGCACTTTTGAAAATTTCATCCCAGAGATGACAGATTTGTCCAAGTAACTTAGGGGCCTGTGTTCATTGGAGTCTAAATTCCCATTTCCAGGAATGACTTGAGCGCTTTTGAAAATGTTATCCTGATGATCTCCTCCTGCAGTACAGCCTTTTCTCCTTCAAAGCTCCAGAATGTGACAGACATGATTCTGGTCTCTCTGGAGCCATTCCCATAACCAGCTACGACAGCCATTAGCGCTCATAGACTTTTGTCAGACTGTTGATGCCACATAGTCTATAACGTGTTGGTACTATTTTATTTAAAAAACAAAACAAAACAAAAAAACCTTGAAACTGCTCAGACACTTGTTTGACACTTAAATTTGAGCATCTCAAAGAGCTACTTTTGGAAATGTTTAAGCACTAGAACTGTTGAGACTGTTACAATAAAATGACCCTCAATGTGCTAAGTGTTAACTCCCTTGTATCAAGGTATCATCATTTCCTGGCCATTTCAAAGTCCATCATGTGAAAGCTGGGAATACGCAGTCAGCCTGAAGGCTCACTTTTAACTTGTTTTTAGTGGTTTAATTATTTAAGCCAGTTTTGTAATATCTGTTCTACATTAAAACTTTATCACAAACTTTTCTTGTTTGTTATTGACTGTTAAAAGTCCTGTTAAAATGAATTGTTGAAATGCTGTGCAGTGAAAATGTTTAGCAGTACAGTAAAGTTATATTGTTATATCAGGTTGATATTCTGTGGGCATCTATATGTTAGTCTGGAATTTGAAAAAAAAGAAAAGAGCATGTGACTTAAAATATTGCCAGTGAACCTCTAAATAATGTTGAATCTTGTAGCTGTGCTAGGGTGACCAGACAGCAACTGTGAAAAATCGGGACGGGGGTGGGGGGAGTAATAGGCACCTATATAAGACAAAGCCCCAAATATCGGGACTGTCTGTATAAAATCGGGACATCTGGTCACACTAAGCTGTGCTGCTATTACTAGGACCAGTGCATGGAGAAGCAGTCTTAATTCTGGCTTTGCTATTGCCTTATACTTAATGTATAATAAATGTAGTGCCCAAGTGGTGTTTTCTCATGGGTGTTTGAATATATTGTTATAAATATGTTCTCATTTTCTATAGACTGACCATACAGATCTTTTTTTAAAAAGGACAGAAGTACAAGCAGAGCCTTGAACAGGCTATATGCAATTGACCACAAAAGATACAACTCATTAATCAAATATGTCCTTCAGAACCGCATAACTATTTTTAATTGCTGCTTTATTAAAAATTCTAGTTGTGATGCTTCCATTTTGAAGCACAGTTCTATAACTTAATCTAAACTTGTGTGCATATGTATTTTTCTATACTGGTCACTCTTGTGTAGTACTTCTATTTTAACCAGTTCTCAGTATTTTGATTATCCTAAGGAGCCACCCTACCTAGACCTTGCAATGGACAAGGGCTTCCCATCCCATTTTTCTGTGCTTCCTCTCTCTTTAACTATACAGATAGCAGGCAATAAGCATGGGTTTCTTTGGTTGACTTCGCAGGGTGAATTTGTAAACGAATATGTTGGTGAATTAATTGATGAAGAAGAATGCCGATTGCGGATCAAACGTGCCCATGAGAACAGCATAACCAATTTTTATATGTTAACTGTTACAAAGGTAAAGCACCATATCTCTACAATATAAAATATACTGCTGCTTAAGGGACTAGGCCTTAAGGTCTGGGATCGTAGGATCAGGGGCCATGTTTAAAGCACAAGAATTACATTTTCTTTCACTTCTAGCTAAAATGTAATGTATTTAGTTCAGGTGAAAGGTCCAAGAGAGTGACGTCCTCTTTTCATACCGCGTGTACTTCATGGACCATTGTGCTTCAGCCTTGATTTAGTGGAGCTTCTGTGGGGAGTGGGAAAATGAATTCCCATGGTCTCTTCAGTCCATAGTGTGTCTGCTGATACTGCCAACAAGCCTGTCAGTCAGAGTGGAATGTGGACACCTGTCTGATAGAATTGCATTGCAATTCCAACGTATTTCTGATCAGTCACCAAACAGTTGTATTTGAAGGGTAACTCACTTGACCAAGATTGGGGTTGAACCAGAGATGAAAGGATCCAGAGCTTCTTAGCAGTACCATAAGCCATTCATTTCTCCCTGCATTAAGCGCTGAGGAGCTTTAGGTAAAAGTTACTTCCAGGAAAAGCCAATATCCATTATAACTCATTTATCAAGTACCTGTCTAAATATATTATCTGCATTCGTCGTTACTTGACTTGTCAAAGGAAGACTTTTGTTTGTCTGATCCTAAATCTGTGTTTTTGTCTCTTTATTGAAGGACCGGATAATTGATGCTGGTCCAAAGGGGAATTATTCTCGTTTTATGAACCACAGTTGTAATCCGAACTGTGAAACACAGAAATGGACAGTGAATGGGGATGTTAGAGTTGGACTCTTTGCTCTCCGTGATATTCCTGCAGGTAAAAAGAAGCCCCCATCCTGCATGTGCCCTCCTCTCCTAAAATGGAAATCAGTTGCCAGCTCACCCACTTTTTCCCTTCTGAAGTTACTTGATCACATTGGCATTTACAATTACTAACTTACCCATTGGGACAAAGAAAATGCACTGTCAAGAAGTTCTAGATCTTCATATGCAGTCTCATTAGGAGCAACTTACGATGAAATGCAGAATATTAAAGATGAAACTTGCTTTATCACAAACACGAAAAATATCAAGGGCTTCGCCTAATACTTGAAAACACAGGAAAACTCAATGTTAACTCTTTTTGCCATGTCTGAATAGACTTTCAGCTAGCATAGACCCCCAATTTCAGATCCATTCCCTAACATTATTTTGTAACCAATCTACCACTTTAAGCTGAGATTAAAATGATAGACTAGCCGTTGTTTCTGTGTGATCTGTAGAAAAACAATGTGCAGTGCTCCTGTCTGGCCCAAAGCTATGCTGGCACTGTATAAACAAAGCAGAGGAAGGATGCTTTGTTTCTTTTCAGAAAAACTAAAAAGAACAGTAATCAGTGTTGATCCAAATGGGAAAATGGACACAGTCAATATAGGAACAAGACTATTTGGGGCTTCTATGTGAGTGTATTCCACCTAGAAAAGAGTGTTTTAAAAAGAAATTATTTCAGTGCTAGGTTTGTAACCAGGCTCATAAGACTTATAGTTCCACAACCACAAAGTTACTGGTTGTTGAATCATCATTTGGTTTTTAGAACAGAACAAAACTGAGTTGTCATCCTCAGAACATGGATTCTGGATCATTTGTTCTGCCTTGCTGTTTACAGCTTCTCTCGCTGTTGCTTCAGGAGTATGTTTTATCTCAGTATTTTTGATGTAGTTATAAATATTGTGATCTTGTAACTATGCCCTTTTAAAAACAGTGGTGTTAATATTAAGGGAGAAAATGCTAAAGCTGAATTGCTGTATTGTGTATGAATAGTTTTTCTTTAAATTTCAGGGATGGAGTTAACATTTAATTATAATTTGGACTGTCTGGGCAATGGTAGGACTGAATGCCATTGTGGAGCAGAAAACTGCAGTGGCTTCCTAGGAGTACGGCCGAAGGTTAGTTGTACAGAAATAAAAATTGAGCTCAACGCACTTGTATTGAAAGCTCTTTTTGTGGAAGGAGAGTGAATAGAGGTCTGTTTCATTTAATGTAATATCTTAGTACTTTAAAGATTCCCCCAAAGGCTTTACAAGTTTGTACTACTGTAAATGTACCCATCTCCAGGATGGAAGAGCCACTATGGCACCCAGATGTGGCATGGAACAGTCCCATCATGTTTAGGGTGCCTGACTTAAAAAAACAAAAACAAAAACAAAACTTCTTGTCACATATTTTACTTCTGTATTTGCCCTTCTTATATGGAAAGCATTGTGAAATTCCCCTGCTTGTTTGAGGATCTGGAAACTTGTCTTGCGGATGTGCTTCATTCTGGTCCCAGCCCAGAGTGCTGACCTTAGTCAGCTTCTTATGAAGTAGCATCTCTGTAGGGGCAGAGAAGTGACTGAAGTCTCTGCTCACATAGCTATTATGCATAAGCTCTCTGAGGAATACAAATCCTACTGCAGTAGGGACCCATCCTCATTGGGCCTTTGGCCGTTGCCATCAAATTACAGCTCACTAATTGTAATCTGGCAACATTCTAACTTGTTTCACATGTGTGTGGCAGGGGAGATGAAGGTGGGAGTCACTGGGTAGACTAGACTTCGTTGAGCATGATTTGCAGAAATAATAACCCGCAGTTGACTTTTGGGGGCCATGTGTCTTTTTAAAGTGACTATTATTGACTAAAATTGTTACTGCTGTGACTTTTTTCCTTTTAATGGCCAGACGGCGTTTGCAACAGCGAATGAAGAGAAGGCAAAGAATGCCAAGCTAAAGCAGAAGAAACGGAAAATAAAAACAGAGCAGAAGCAGATGCATGAGGATAACTGTTTCCAGTGTGGAGATGGAGGAGAACTAGTCATGTGTGACAAAAAGGACTGCCCCAAAGCATACCACCTCCTATGCCTTAACCTGACTCAGCCACCATTTGGTAAGTGCTTTTGCATAGCCACCAGACTCTTTGCTTGCTTCATGGATATCATGCTGCATAGAAAGTTGTAGCTTAATCCAAACTGTGATGTCCCCCTACCGTAAATGTGACAGGTTTGCTTTTGAAATGCTCTTCTGTATTGAGAAATCTCCTTAGGTAGCAATATTTCTAAAGATCTGTGTGGAGACGAACAGTTACAAAGCTATAATTTAATTGCAGAGCCTTTTTCCTGTTTGGATCACATTTGCTTATTTTATTTTGATTGAAATAATTAGACAGTCTTGGTCTCATATCGTTCCCATGTTCATATCACGTGGTAATGCTTATGACAACAGCTATGCACAGCACATGGTAGTACTTAAATTTTAATGGGTTCTCTAAATCTCTTATCTTCTAATCATGTGGGTTTTCTTTGGGTCTCTGTTTGTTTGTTTTTTTTTTTGTCTTTTTCCTTATTAATTAAAAAGGCAGCTCTCTGTAGCCTAGGCTCAAATTATCCAGTGATAACCAACAGCAAATTTTATTTAAAAACAAAACAAAAGAACCACTTTATCCTGGTTTTTAAACTATCTGTTTCTCGAGGCCTTAATCAAATTAACTGGAGGCTCACATTAGTCTATGACTGAATTAAGTGGAAGATTTTGAGCTGTGAATGGAGTTCAATCTGAGATGTGCCTTTTCAGGACAGCAATATATGGAAGTACAGTAAGCTTCCCTCCAAATTTTCTTAACTAGTGACATAAATTATTACATTTGATCAGCAGGAAAATGCTGGTGAACGACTTCAAGAAGTAAAATTTGTTTTTTACCTGGCCCAGTGGAGGCAGACACAGCGATGCTAGAGATCTGGAGTCCTGTCTTGGTGCTGTTCATACTCTCTGGGCTAAGAGTCTGGTCATGTTGTGGATGCAGTGCGTTATGTCCCGAAGAAGGAGAGTGCTTCCTGTTTTCTCTACAGCAACGCAGTTTAAAGGAATATAGCATGATTTCAGTGTGAGGGAAAGGAGAAGCTGTTAACTTTCCTTTTTGACATGCTCAGTCTAATTTTACAACCTGACAGTTGGGCATGTGGTTATGCTAATGCATGCCTGCATGTTTTTGTGGTGGTCTCTGTTTGCTTGTACTTAAATATGGTATTGCCATATCCCACTCTTGTCTGAGGCACCTTCTCATTTATGACTCAGAACTCAGCCATTCTGTGTTTTTAACAATATAGTGCAGTGTGATTGTTATAAATATTGATTTAGGATACCCATTTCAGTCAGTGTATCGAAATTATTACCATGTTCAGATCCAGAAAGCTGTGAATTTCACAAGTCAGACGTGCATAGAAGCCAATGCTCTGTCTTGCAAGTACACAGTGTGTTCTGATGCCAGAGCAGGTGGATCTGGTTACATCTGGCTCTACAGTGCAGTAATGTTTTGCTTACAGTCAACCCGAGGCTCAAAAATGTAAATTTGTCAACAATAACTGCTTCCAATCCAATACTTGTGAAAGACAGATGCAGGAACTTTAATAAAAACTGACTTTTGGGAGGTACCTTTTATGCATAGAGTTGAATGGCTCTGTACTACGTGGAATGAGAGAGACCAATTCCAATATCTATTGCAGATAAAGACTAACTTCAACTTCCTGTCTTTTTCCTTTCTCTCCCTTCCTTCTTTCATCTTCAGGAAAGTGGGAGTGTCCGTGGCACCAGTGTGACATCTGTTGCAATCCTGCAATTTCATTCTGCGAGTTTTGCCCTCGTTCATTCTGTAAAGATCATGAGAAGGGAGCCCTAGTGGCATCAGCATTGGATGGCTGTCTCTGCTGCTCTGAACATAACCCCAAATCTCCTGTGGCACCAGAGTATTGGAGCAAGATCAAATGCAAATTGCAACCCCAGAACCCTGGAGAAGAAGCAAAGGAATAAATTTGTTCAAACAAACAACAAATGGCAAATAGGTGATGAACTTGAAGAGACTGCTATGGCACATTCAGTCTTCATCATCAGCGCTGCCTTGTTGGAACTGGGAAAGGGACCATCTAATCTTGGCAGGCGGAAGCAGTCAGTCGTGTCCGTTTTGGGTTTTTTTTTCTGTTCTTGTCCTTTTCTTACCTTACCCTTGAATGTGCTTCAACAGCTCTTACTGTTGGAAAACAGAAATATCTTGGCTTTCTTAAGGAAAAAAGATCAAAAAAAGCAAACCTTTTGACATTGAAAAGAATAGTGTGTTAAAATATGTTCTTTGAGTGTAGAAGGGAAAACATAGCATATTTATTTATTTAATTTTAAAGGATGTTGCGGATTCTGGTCCTGATCGGTAAGCGTGTCTAAGAAAAGAATTGAGTAGCAAAACCAGTCCGGTATAACGTGTATGTCTAGTTATTAAAAAAAAGGGAGAGGACCAACCCTCCCCAATCTACAAACAGCTTTCACGTAACACCATGAGAAGTGATGTGGGTTTCAGAGCAGTGGACAGTGAATGCTTTCATTCCAGTTGGTCATCTTTAAAGGTCTTCTGAGAAGATGGATTTCATCTCATCATGCTTAACTTATTATGAATAATGTTGTAAAGATTTTCACATAAGCAATTGGGAGTATTATCCAGTTTTTTTTCTTGAAGTGCTTTTTATTTCAATAGATATTTTAACAAAAAGGGGGAGAGGAAGCAATCTCGGTCCCTTATTGTTAAAATGAGTGGTGTCAACTAACAAAGCAGGCATAGAAAGAGCTTAATTCTGCAGTGGTCACTTTTCTGCCTCGCTTCGTTTGGAGGGCAGTTTTGGGTGGAGAGGATTCATGGACAGCTTAGTCATCTGAACATTGCACTACATTAATCATAGCGAAAGCCCTGATCCTGCTTTTGTTGGAGTCATTGCAAGCTTTGTCATTGACTTCACTGGGTGCAGGATTAAGCCCTTTTCGATGTATTTATCAGATATTTAGTCTGTACTTGTTTCATGATGATTTTCTTAGAGCCTGATCCTTTGTTACCTTCCTCCCAAACTCCCATTAGTTTCAAAGGGAGTTCTTGAGAGTTAAAGGAATAGGGGATCAGCCTCATGTGTGTGATGTGTTTTTAAAAGAGTTTTGGGGAACAGGGGTGTTTAGATTTGCAGGGGTGGGGATAAATCTCCCAATTAAATTTATCTTCGTTGGTTTTTATAGAATAGTGAAAAATCAGTTTTTAAAAGCACTTCCTGAATTAACAGGGTATATATTGGGCCAACACTAAAGCACTCAATCTTACAAAGTACTGTGTATATCCCAGTATAGTTAATATAGTCAACAGTAATCCTTTAATTTGTAGGCAATGGCTGGTGTTCTGATATTGCTAGCTACCTTTACACTAACTTTCTGCCACTGGGTGTTCCGGAGCATCCCCACCTGGAAGGAATTAACAACAAGGTATGGCTGGCAGATGGCAGAGGGATAATTCTTTATTCATTCTGAAGAACATTCAGCATTGTCTCTGGGAAAATGTCTACATAGACCTGCAGGTACATGGTAGCATGTCAGTTCCAGAAAGTGACTAATAAAGGGGTGGAAAATAATACCATGGGGTTTTGGAATATGGCTCGCCTTTGTACCAGATTTCCTTTTGCATTCTCAAATTATTTCTAATCTGTGTGTGTGTGTGTGTGTGTGTGTGTGAGATTTGTTCTTTTTTTTTTTGTGCAATTGCAAAATTAACAAAATACACTACAGCCTTTGAAGCATCTGAAATGCCACTTCACTGACCTGGCAGCTATTCCTCTTGAAACAATTTACAGATCCCTTTCCAGTAAACTCAGTTTGTTCGGGATTTTTTGTTTTATTACATAGTATAGATCTCTCATGTGATCTTTGGGTCAGTTTATACTTTAGAATGCTGATGGAAAATGCAGATCACTTGTCCTGTTATGGCCAATACTGAAGTGAATGTCTAAAACACTAATCTTGCTTGTAAGCAGTGCTATATTTTGGTATTTTTTTCAAAAAAAAAAATTAAAAAATTTTATTTTTCTTAGCTTTTTTGTTTGTGATAAAAAAAAAAAAAAGCTCTTAATGGAGAAGGTTTTCACCCTTTTCTAAAATTCCAAACACAGCTCTTTCCTTGGTAGTGTCCATAAGACCTGATCTGTTTACATTGCATAATAAAATGTTAGGTTTTCTGTTGTTCAGACGATTTGGGGATATGGTAAGCCAGAAAGTGCTGAACTTTTAAAATATTGTATGATGTGTTCCCATGTGCTTTCTTCTATAGTATGTCAACACTGTCTTGTCATTGACTGAGGAGGAATGGCTATGTCAAAATGCCTTAAGCATTTGAGATGTCAATGAGCTGACAGTTGTTTAAAAATATTAATTGTCATGGGAAATTATCAAAATATATTCTGTGACATATCAGCATGTTGGGTGTAACTAAGTATATAACGGTACTCTGAAAGTTTAGTAAATCATATAATGCTGTGAGGGTCATGGAGTCAGTTGTCACTCCTCTGCCATGTCACTTTATATGTTCTGTTTCAAAGTTCTTGCTGATTGTCCTCTCTTGTCTAATCCTTTACAGGAGAAAATTGTAACTGAAAGCAGCCAACAGCTGGGCTGAGACATGGGTGGTGTGAGGACAAGGATAGCTTTTAAATATGTATAATTATGAATATAAAACTTGAATTGGTTTTCTAACTGCGACAGAGGGAGAATTTCCCAAAGCATCAGGAAGCTTTTTAGTGAAAGAAGAGACCATTGGGTTGAAATAAATTGGTGACAACTGGGGATTCTCTTTATTTAGGTGATGGTTTTGTATGTAGAACACAGAATATGCTGAAAACAAATTTTAACCATGTTTTTGTAACATTATTTAAAGTGAATGGAAGAATAACATAACTTTTGTAGTAAAGCAGAAATTTGTTGCTATAAATTTGTTACTGTAAATATTGACATTTTGATTTATCAGTATTTCTGTGTATTTTGGGCTGTTGAATTCAACTTACAGTGTCTCTGAATTGAGCTATAGGAAGAATGCTAGAGACATTTGTTTGTTTGTTTGGAAGTTTTAGTCCAGAGTCCTACAATTTGCTGCAAAGAAGAGAATGCTGAGGTTGGTTGTTACTTCCTGGCTGGAAAATGAAGAGCTCTAATTAATAATCTAGCAGCCCTTTAAGTGAAGGAGGGTGCCAGTCACATTGTTTTTTTCCCCCTCATTTGGATTTTTTTGTCTGTTAAGTTTTAAAATAGGGTCAAACTTTCAGCAGACACCTGACTCTAGATATTATTATTATGCTGGCTACACAGTAATGCAGTACCTGAGCTGCCCTGCACAGATGTTGCTGGTTTACTTTACTGGACCCCTTTTATTATAAAGTGTGCATCTTACTTCAGATCGGAGGTTCTGTGCACCATGCCCTAATGGGGTAAGGATTAATTACTGCAGTTTTCCAATAGTTTGTAAAATTGGCTTGTCGTCATGTCAGTAGGACATAAGAGTGGAAGGCGTTTGCAGCTCAGGACAGGTAATTGTATGGGCAACTTTTTCTGTATGAATTTATCTTCACTACATTTACTACGAGAGGCTTAGAGAGTCTAACATGGAGTGAGAGTTAGAATATTTTGTTTGGCCTTTCCACTAAAAGCTTGTTTTATCTTAGTTTCCAGGTAGAATCAGACAGACACACTTACTAGACATAATAGAAAGCGAACGTCTAGACGTAAAATATGTATATACTGAACTTTACAAAAAAAATTATCTGGGTTGGGTTAGGGAGGTAGGGTAGGGGAATGAGAATGTCTGCCGCTGGTACGAAGTAGTCACTTTAACATTGAAACCTCTGCCTCATTGAATTCAGGGTTTAATGTACTTGAAGCTCTGCAGCTCATTATTTTTACAGCTATTTTATTTATACATAGATAACATTTTTTATATGCTACATCAAAAGTCTCTTTACCTCTCCCTTTAACTTGAGTTAAAAATTGCTTTCCACTCCCAGTGTACAGTGTATTCAAGGCAAAATGGAGAGATTTTTCAAAGCAGATGTCTCAGACTTATGTATGCTCTTAATGAGAAGTATATTGCATGAGACACCAGCAACTTTTTGACACTTTGATGTCCTTTACTTTATAATATTGTATCAACTCCCTCACCCTACACCACTTATTTTTGTATAGCAAAAGACATTTGCACTTATGATACACTCCTGAAATTCTGGATGTATTCAAGATGTCATTCAGAAAAAGAGAAAAATGCTTGTTTCTTATTATATTCTACTCCTGAGTAGCAAACTCGGTACTTTTACCCTAGTGAGGGTGGGAGGATTATAAAACTGAAACTGTCTGTACTTCGTCTAGGACAATATAAAAACAAAAAGGGAATATAGATATGAATTTGCCAAAGCCATGAGTTCACTGTTTGTCATGTGGTACTGATTGCATTTGTGCACAAGAGTGAGAGAGCTACCATTTTTAATGGTCTCTTCTAGCTTGAAAAGCAAGTATGGCTATATGTTTGATCCTCTCCCAAACCTTTGTCCCATAGCCTAGCACTGGACGTTTTAAGGAATTCTTGTTCACTTTTGATTTACAAACAGACTGGATGAAATACATTTGCTTCCTATTAATTAATATGGATCCGTATCTCATTTCTAGTGTCATATTTTTTCATTTATAAGCAAACTCATCATTGCCACTGAAAACCAAGATGATGAAATAACTATTACAACTGGCTAGTAATAAGATTGTCCTTTTTGTATAAGGGTATGTGCATATTTGGGGTTGCTATTAAAATTGAACCCATTTATACCTACACAAGTGATATTGCACAACAAACACAGATACCTACAGATTCTGTTTTCATTTCCATGTAATCTTTATCTGTAACTGACCTTTGTAGAGGTGTTATTTCTGTAGACTTTGTTTATCTGTAACAAACTTTGTAGATTCTGTGAAATGTTATTTTAACTAAATCACTTGAGTCTTTAATAGCAAAGCATCAATATTCACTAAAGTCAATATCTTAGGAGTTTCTAGAACTTGGCTAGAAGCTCTTGACACTAACAAAGTAGTGTTAATTTTCCCTGGGGATGTTCCACTGGGGCATTACTGTATTATGACTTGATGTTGCCGCATAGACTTTGAGATATACAATATTGGGGAGGGGGGTTGTTGTTTGGCCTATGTTCTCTTGCATAGTGTGAAACCTGTAAAGCTTGGTTAACCTGTATATAGATAGCTTATTGTCAACTAGTTATAGTGTATTTAGAATTGCCTGTAATATTTTAGCTTCTTACTGAATGTTGTGATGGTAGGATCATATAATTTTTGTACATTATATTTACTGAGATGTTGCCTTTTTTATTTTACAAATAATTTGGAATTCAGATGTGTTTTGCTTCTGTGAGGATTAATTTGGAAAGGTTTTTAATGACATTCCACTGATTTAAAATTTTGCTTGAGGTTGACTTCAATAAATTGTTCTGAATGTTCCAATTAAGAATGTGAACTTTTTCATATTGTAACTTTCAATCTATGGACAGAGAACCTAGTTACTTCTGAACTATCTAGCTGCAACAAAAACACACAGCAAACTAAGTGACCAATAAACCGATATAATGTAAAATATTTGACACCCATGTGTGAATTCAACTGAGAATAAAAAAGTTACAAATGTGGTCTATTTGAAAATCTCTGTAGAGAGAGCCACTATATATTTATAACAGAGCCTCTTTAACATGGATGATCACAGAGCGAAGGCCTGGAATCTATGGAAAGCATTCTGTAGCTTTGTTTTACAAAGCACACCAAAAGGAACTTTGTGTAACCACAAGGAACAGCTTTTACATATATAGTTCAAAGTCTCTAGCGTCAACAGAGTCAGTTGCTTTGAAAAATAAGTCAAGGCCTGATTCTTTCAAACTTGTTCTCTGGTGCTGTCATCCTAGTTGAACTGGAGCATTAATCTAGCATCTATTTCTTAGATCTTTAGTGTAATTTAATGTTTGTGCTTTTCTAAATTTATGTGCAACTGGGTTGTGATCTTACATCTTGATTGTCCTTTATAAAATATTGTCAGTTGACATTTATACTAGTAACTGGGCTTCACATGGGATTGTAGAAGTAGCCGCGGCCCAGAGACTCTAATGCAGTACCACTGTGAATTCTAGTGTTGCTAGCTATTTGGAGCAGCTGCTTTTCTATATGTCTAGGATTGGTTCAGTAGGAAGGGGTTTTTGTTTGGTAATCTTGACAATTCCAAAATTTTAACTGATCTATGGATACTCTGGCAAGTGGCTTAAATGTTTCCTGTTGGTCTTTATTTATATAGCACCCAAAGTGTACTGGACATTTTACACACTTCTTAGAGGAGGCAGCTTAATCTCAGAGATTTCAGCACAAAGAGGTAACCACACTGCCCAGAGGCTGACGTTCAGAATATGCTTCAGTTATTAAATCTTTTGTTTTTAAACCCTTGGTTTACTGCTTGCCCTATGATCTTTGCCAATTCCCCTCAGCGGTCTCTTTAAATTTTGCTTCATTTATAAAAGGGATTATGTGGTGAATCCCCTCTTCGCCCACATTTTAAAAAAGTAAAACATGAATTCTTCCTCCCACCCACCCCCGTGATTTTACTTTGAAAGACAATCTGACTATCTACTGCACAGGTGTTAGTAAAAGCTCCTAGGGGCAGAATGGCCAAGCTGTTTTGACAGTTCAGGTCTAACCAATATACTACCCACTGGAAAGGCCTGGGAGTTCCCTGCATTGCACCAGTGCCCTGTGTTTCCGGGGGGGGTTGGTTTTGTGCTGGCTTAGTGATGGGGTTTGTGTAACGTTTGGCTGCGGGGGGCCGGGCGGGGCCGCAGTAGCGGGCGGCTCACGGCAGAGGGCGGGCTCGGGCTGCTCCGGCTGCAGCCACGTCGCCAGGCCCGGGCGGGGAGGAGCCGCCGGCCCGGTGCCCAGGCGCGTCTGGCTGCAGGGAGCGGCCGCGCCGCGCTCCCCGCCCGGGCCATGGAGGGGCAGCGGCTGGTGGCCGAAGTGGGCGCGCGGTGCCTGCTCGTCGGGGCCTTCCTGTGAGTGGGGCCCGGCCGGGGGGACACGTCGGGAAGCACCCCCACCCGGTCCGGGATGCGGCCGGGGAGCCCCCTAGGAAACACCCCTGGCAGGGACAGGGCGGGGGAACCCCGGGGCAGGCCCCCGCACATGTACCACAGATGGGGATCCCCCTGGGAAACACCCCCGTTAGGGACAGGGTGGGGGAACCCCAGGGCGCCCCCTCGCACCTTAGGACACATGGGGATCCCCCAGGACAGCCCCACCACCTTAGCGCACACGGGGATCCCGGGGCAGCCCCCCCCCACCTTAGTGCACCCGGGGATCCCCCAGGACAGGCCCCCCACCCCTCCCAGCTCTGTTGATGTGATCCTTCTGTGTCGTCTGGACATTGGACTGAGCGCCAACCCGCTCATTGCACTTGGGCTACTGACTGCCAAATGGTAACTACTGTCACTGGTGGCCTGGGCTGCACTATGACTTCATGATGGGAAGCTCTGGAGTCAGACAGCCCTAGTGGTATCTGTGACACCCCAGAACCAGGGAACTGGGTGGCAACTACAGAGATCCTGCTTTTATTTTTTAGAGGTTAGGTTAAACCTGTACTGGTGTGGAATGCCCCATTTTCTCCTCCCAGTGTAGCCAGCCTGGAGGGATTCAGCACAGAGGTGTGTGGCTGATTTGGCTGTGATGTTTCATCTTTCACCTCACTTTCAAAACAGAGGAGGGTTCCCTTCATGGAGACAGAGGCCTTGACTATGTAGGAAAGTTGCCCGTTTAACTTAAAGTGGTTCTTAAATTGATACAGTTAAACTGGTGCATGACACTTTAGTTTAAACCTGTGGAGTAAAGTAGAGACTGGAAGGTAACAAATGTGTCCATATTTAAGAATGGCTCTGGATCCTGGGAATTACAGACCAGTATGTCTTACATCTATACCTGCTAAACTGACAGAACTGATGATTGAGCTGTGGGACTCATTGCCATGGGATGTCACTGAGACCAAAAACTTTGCAAGAGTCAAAAAGGGACTGGATAGTTATATGGATGAAAAGAATATCCAGAGTAATAATTAATACTAAACAGGGATATTAAACCTTGTGCTTCAGGGTTTAAGCCAATCTCTAACTATGACCTGGTCTATACTATGTATTTATACCGAATTTAGCAGCGTTAAACCAATTTAACCCTGCACCCGTCCACACAACGAAGCCCTTTATATCGATATAAAGGGCTCTTAAAACCAATTTCTGTACTCGTCCCCGAAGAGGGGAGTAGTGTTCAAATCGATATTGCCATGTCGGATTAGGGTTAGCGTGGCCGCAATTCGACGGTATTGGCCTCTGGGCGGTATCCCACAGTGCACCATTGTGACCACTCTGGAAAGCAATCTGAACTTGGATGCACTGGCCAGGTAGACAGGAAAAGCCCCGCGAACTTCTGAATTTCATTTCCTGTTTGGCCAGCGTGGAGAGCTCACAAGCACAGGTGACCACGCAGAGCTCATCAGCACAGGTAACAATGCAGTCTCCGAAGAATTGAAGAAGAGCTCCAGCATGGACCGCACGGCAGGTACTGGATCTGATCGCTGTATGGGGAGAGGATTCCGTGCTAACAGAACTCCGTTCCAAAAGACGAAATGAAATAAAATTTGAAAAAATTTCCAAGGCCGTGATGCAGAGAGGCCACACCAGGGACTCAGTGCAGTGCCATGTGAAAGTTAAGGAGCTCAGACAAGCCTACCAGAAAACCAAAGAAGCAAACGGAAGGTCCAGGGCAGGGCCGAAAACATGCCGCTTCTACGCTGAGCTGCATGCAATTCTAGGGGGGTCCGGCACCACTACCCCACCCCTGTCCGTGGATTCCAAGGTGGGGGTGGTAATCTCAGCCATGCCTGAGGATTCTGCGGATGGAGAAGATGAGGAGGACGAGCTTGCAGAGAGCACACAGCACTCCATTCTCCCCAACAGCCAGGAGCTTTTTCTCACCCTGACGGAATTGCCCTCCCAAGCCACTATCCCACACAATGAAGCCATGGAAGGGACCTCTGGTGAGTGTACCTTAGTAAATATAAAACATGGTGTAAAAGCAAGCATTTTTTAATGATTAATTTGCCCTGAGGACTTGGGATGCATTCGCGGCCAGTACAGTTACTGGAAAAGTCTGTTGACATGTCTGGGAATGGAGCAGAAATCCTCCAGGGACATCTCCATGAAGCTCTCCTGGAGGTACTCCAAAAGCCTTTGCAGAAGGTTTCTGGGCAGGGTAGCCTTATTCCGTCCTCCATGGTAGGACACTTGACTACGCCATGCATGTAGCAAGTAATCTGGTATCATTGCATGACAAAGCCTAGCTGTGTATGGTCCTGGTGTTTGCTGGTATTCAAGCAACATCCATTCTTTATCTCACTGTGTTATCCTCAGGAGAGTGATATGGTTCATGGTAACCTGGTTGAAATTCAGGAATTTAATTAAGGGGACAGAGATGGCCATTCCTACTGGGCTGTTTGCCTGTGGCTTAAAATAAATCCTTCCCTACAGGTAGCCAAGCAGAAGGGGTGGGGGTGATTAGTGCTGAGCTTTTTCGCATTCGGCTAGCAGGGATCTTCCCTGCTACCAGCGACGCAGTAGGGGGGAGAGGAGGGTATTTAGCAGTGATCTTCCATGATACCAGCCACACGGGGGGGAGGGGTAAAGCAATCAGCCCAGAGAATTGAATGGGGGGTGGTTTCTGCTGCTGCATGTTAACAGGAAAGAAGCAGCACTCAATGGGCTTTGCTTGCTATTTGGGAAAGGAGGGCGCTGGATATATGAAGGCCTGCAGAAGATGAAAGACAGTGGCTTACCATGGCCACATGCAAGCCGAATTCTGCTGCCCGGACCTGCGTCTGTGAGATCTAACACCAGGGCCGCAGGCACTCAATATTAAGATGCAAAATGCCATCTTGTAGTGAAATCACATGTGCTATGTAAGGTGAATAGTGTTGTTCACCATGAAAGAGTATAACCATTGTTCTGTAAAATGTATCTTCTCTCCCTTTTTCCCCTCCCTCATGCAGCTGCACATTTTTCAAGCCTCCCTACTCCATCCCGAAGACTATCTCAGATAAGGCGGCGGAAATAAAAGACGCAAGACGAAATGTTCTCGGAAATCATGGAAGTGACCTGCAATGAAAGAGCTCATCTGAATGAGTGGATGGATGTGGTATCAAAGTACAGGAAAGATGCCAGTGAACGTGAGGACAGGAGGGACGAACGTGAGGACATGAGGGACGCTCGTGATGAGAGGTGGCGGCAGGAAGATCAGTGGTGGCGGGATGCAATGCTGGGGCTGCTGCATGATCAAACTGACATGCTCCGGCGTATGGTGGAGCTTCAGGAACGGCAGCAGGATCACAGAGTGCCGCTGCAGCCCCTGTATAACCACCCTCCCCCCTCACCATGTTCCATAGCCTCCTCACCCACCAGTTGAGTAAGAACTCGTGGGGGGAGGCTCTGTGCTCCCGCACACTCCACACCAGTGGCCAGCCCAACCAAAAGGCTGTCATTATTATGAAATTTTTTTAGTGGCCTTTTCCTTCCCTCCTATCCTCCTCCCAAACCCCATCCGGGCTACCTTGTCAGTTCTCTCCCTCTTTTTATAATGAATTAATAAAGAATACATGATTTTTAAATGAGAATGACTTTATTTCCTTAGAAAGAAAGCTGTGTTCAAAGTGTGGGGGGGTAGCTTACAGGGAATGAGTCAGTCAAGGGGTGGTGTGTTTCATCAAGGAGAAACAAACACAACAGTCACACTGTATCCTGGCCAATGATGAAACTGGTTTTCAAAGCTGCTCTAATGCGCACCCCTTCCTGGTCTGCTCTTCTAATCGCCCTGGTGTCTGGCTGTGCATAATCAGGAGCCAAGTGATTTGCCTCAGCCTCCCACCCCGCCATACAGGTCTCCCCTTTACTCTCTCAGCGATTGTGGAGCACACAGCAAGCAGCAATAACAAAGGGGACATTGGTTTGGCTGAGGTCTGAGCGAGTCAGTAATGTGCGCCAGCGCGCTTTTAAACGGCCAAATGCACATTCTATCACCATTCTGCACTTGCTCAGCCTGTAGTTGAACAGCTCTTGACTACTGTCCAGGCTGCCTGTGTATGGCTTCATGAGCCATGGCATCAAGGGGTAGGCTGGGTCCCCCAGGATAACTACAGGCATTTCATCATCCCCAACTGTTATTTTCTGGTCTGGGAAGTAATTCCCTTGCTGCAGTCGTTTAAACAGAGTAGTGTTCCTGAAGACGTGAGCGTCATGAACCCTTTCTGGCCATCCCACGTGGATGTTGGTGAAACGTCCCTTGTGATCCACCAGTGCTTGCAGCACCATTGAAAAGTACCCCTTGCGGTTTATGTACTGGGTGCCCTGGTGCTCCGGTGCCAAGAAAGGGATATGAGTTCCACCTATCGCCTCACCACAGTTAGGAAGTCTCTTTGCAGCAAAGCCATCGACTATGACCTGCACATTTCCCAGAGTCACAACCTTTCGTAGCAGCAGCTTAATGATTGCTTTGGCTACTTGCATCACAGCAGCCCCCACAGTAGATTTTCCCACTCCAAATTGATTCCTGACTGACCGGTAACTGTCTGGCATTGCAAGCTTCCACAAGGCTATTGTGTCTCACTTCTCAACTGTGAGGGCTGCTCTCATCTTGGTATTCTGGCGTTTCAGGGCAGGGGAAAGCAAGTCACAAAGTTCCATGAAAGTGCCCTTACGCATGTGAAAGTTTCGCAGCCACTTTCGCATTCCACACCTGCAACACTATGCAGTCCCACCAGTCTGTGCTTGTTTCCCAGGCCCAAAATCGGCGTTCAGTGGCTAGAACCTGCCCCATTACCAGCAGGATCTCCAACGCGCCGGGGCCTGCAGTTTGAGAGAATTCTGTGTCCATGTCCTCATCACTCTCTTCGCCACTCTGCCGTAGCTGCTGTCTCCTCACCTGGCTTTGCAGGTCCCGGTTCAGCATAGACTGCACAAGAATGCACGAGGTCTTTAAAACGTCTATGATTGCCTTCTTGAGCTCAGCGGGGTCCATGCTTGCTGTGATATGGTGTCTGCACAGTTTACCCAGGAAAAAAGGTGCGAAACATTGTCTGCTGCTGCTTTCACGGAGGGAGGGGTGAGACTGTACCCAGAAGCACCAGCGACAATGTTTTTTGCCCCATCAGGCACTGGGATCTCAACCCAGAATTCCAATGGGCAGAGGAGACTGCGGGAACTATGGGATAGCTACCCACGGTGCAACGCTCTGGAAATCGACGCTAGCTTTGGTACATGGACACACACCGCCAGATTACTGTGCTTAGTGTGGCCACGTGCACTTGACTTTATACAATCTGTTTTAAAAAACCGGTTTCTATAAAATCGGAATAATCCCGTAGTGTAGACATACCCTATGAGAGATCAGAAGGAGCCGTAAGGCTGACCACAGAGTGTCCCACATTTACCTAGTGCAGAGTTCTTGGACCTTCGTCTGAGGCATCTAGTGATGGCCACGGTTACAGATATGGTACAGGACTAGAGGGACCTCACCCTTGGGTCTGATCCAGTCTGGCAATTCCTGTGAGATAAGCCACTTTAAACCAGAATCAGTGTCCACACAGCTTTTTGCATTGGTTTAACTATATTGGTTTAAATGTACCCCTTGAACCAGTGTAGCTTTCTCTTGTAGACAAGCCCAAGATGCAACCTGACTACTCATTAGGCAGTTAGGAAGATAGGATTAGACATATCTGAGAATACCAATGGCCCATCTATTTCAGTACCTAGCCTTTGACTGTATCCTGTAACTGATGCGTCATGGACAATCATACAATAACCTGCTAATTGGGAAAGTTTTCTCCTAGCCCCAAGCAGTCAGTGGTTGGCTTGTGCCCTGAAGCATATGGTTTTATCTCATATATGTTTTCATCATAGCTAGTATATATGAGAATGGAATTCGTATTAGTCATGTAAATAGCTAGTGCCTTTTTTAATTTGACCAACCTCTGGGATCCTCTGGTAATGGAACAGAATCACTGCTGGCAGGGTGATTTGTGTTTCTAACAATGCCTTGTGGCAATAGGTGCATGCAAAGTGTTTCATCAGTTTCAACCTTTGTTGCCTTTTAATTTCATTAGTGTCTCCTTGTTCTTGTATTGTTTGAGAGAGTAAGCAGGAGTCACTCAACTGACCATCTCCTTAGAACTACCCAAATCCCGGCACTCCAAACTCTCTTGTTCTTTCTCTAGGATCATGGAACTTCTGCCTCCATTTCAACGTGTCATACAGCCTGAAGAGATGTGGCTTTATAAAAACCCATACATAGAAGCAGACCATGTACCCACCAAGCTCATGTTTGTAAGTATTCGCCCAGGTCACTACACTCTATTTAGGTTTCT
This sequence comes from Gopherus flavomarginatus, assembly GCF_025201925.1. Lineage (NCBI taxonomy): Eukaryota > Metazoa > Chordata > Testudines > Testudinidae > Gopherus > Gopherus flavomarginatus. Next base: position 166,213,320 of record NC_066618.1, on the reverse strand, counting down.
TTAGTTTAAATAATAGCTATCAGCTAAAAAATCTTCTTAATTTACAATACTGATGATATTTTAGATTAGTAGAAATGAAAGAATTTTCAAAATCTGATGTACCTGTCCTTACTGATGCTCTGAGATCACTTTTTGCATTTCAGCATGGACACAGAAAATCAGTTTCATGTTTGTTCACAGTCGCTTTTACTGTCAGGTTCTCAATGCTGCAGACTTTTGCATTTCACACGCTGCCAGGGAATATTGTTTCAAATCAACTGTTTTCAGTGGAATTTTATTTTATTAAATGTGCAGTTGTTTCTGTTATAAGTTTTATAAGAAATTGTTTTTAACAAAACCTCGCCTTTTGGGCCAAATTTTTGGTGATTTAAAAGTTTTTATTGGATGTGAGGTAGGAGATATAGCTATACAAGCAAGCCAAAGAAGAGGGAATGCAGCTCTCTAGAGAAAGAGGAGGTGGGGGGAAAGATGAGATGGGAAGAGAGGGAGAAGTGATGATCGATTGGATGAGTGGTTACTGGGTGTCAGTGAAGCGTTGATCCAGCAAAGCACTTTAGCTTGTGATTAGAGTTAAGCACAGGCGTAAGTGCTGTGATGACTCGGAACCTGAATGAAGCTCAAGGAGAATGGAAGTGTGACACAGAGGATTATAGGGATGCCCTCAGGAAAAAAACAGGCTCCTCTCTGAAAACTGTTTACCTACTACAGCTGCAGGTAGCACTTAAGATCATTGTAACTGGAAGAGAGAATTTTAATTCTGTATCAGTTCCTATAGTGAAGCTGACTGCAGGTACAGTGCTGCCCGGACACAGCTTCCCCGGCGGGTTGTGTGGGGTTTCACATAGCAACGGGGGAGAAAAAACATTTAAAATAGGAAAATGTGATTGTAGAACTGCAAAAACTGGACTCCAGTGCAGGGGTAGGACGTGAGATTAAAAGTAAACTCACCATTTTTCAGGTAGCCAGTGTTTCGTTGATGGGCTTTGTCCCTTGATTTGCAGAAGTGGCATTCCTGGTGAGATTCTGCAGTTCTTGGATTGGTCAGTGGCCTTGGGGGCAAAGAACTCCACTTTCTTTTTGTTGAAGAGGCAGGTACAGCGTGTAGGAAATGCTAAAGGACAAAACTCTTGCATGGCATTGGGATTTGGTGAGTTGACCTTTAGGTCAAGTACCATGTTAGACTCCCAAAGTGACCGCAAATGACATTTGGGCCTGTCTGACCACAAGAGCATTCCCTGGAGCACTGGGTGCTGTGACACAATCCCAAAGAGTCCGTTGTCCCTGAGATACCAGCAATAACAACTGTTGTCTCATGACAGCTGCTCTTGTTTTTCTCCCTAGCAAACAATTTGGATGATACAGCTGGTGGATTAATTAGTTAATATTTGCAAAGCGCCTAGAAAGTGAAACATGCTCAGGGGCCTTACTGTTCTCAGGAAGCAACGTCTGAATGAGCAGCAGCGAGGAGCGCCACAGCGGAAGTGATGTACGAGAGCAAGCTGAGGCTGCAGGCCCCTATGTCAGTGTGATTATTTATACAGCTCCGACGAGGCATTTTGCAGACGTATATGAATATAAGCCCCCTTAAGAGCTCACCTAAACAGAAACAGCAGCAGGGCAAGGCTATTACATGGATTGGAGCTTTAACAGGGAGAATTTTTGGCTGCTGGTCTTCTTTACCTTTGCTGTCCTTGTATCTGGAGAGCTCCCTATTGATGGACTTCGCCTCCTGCAGGTTAGGGCATTAGTGAGAACTGGATGGCAGACAACAGAGAGGAAGCCATGCTACTGGTACCTACGCTTATTCAGTATTAGCTACTGACGCTAATAGCTGGGATCAGCTTTCGGTTTGCAAAGAGTAAATGGGGGAGCACTCTTTTTGGTTTAGAGTGAAGGTTTTTAGCCTCCTTTAACAGCTCATGCATTGATTTTTGGTTGGGAAGCCGAGGGAGCTCCAAGAACAAACATGCAATGTTGTTACTGTGCTGTCGTGTGTCGTTGCAGTTAATTTCGTTTTTGTGTCCCCTGATGTTCATCCTTCTGGCAAAATTCCTCATGAAAGTTGACCGCAGAGACACTCAGGAGGCCTTTTTGGGTGAGCTTATCTCCCCCCGCCCCCATGTCCTGACAGGCATACCGACAACATTACACTGAACTGAGGGCATCCTTGGGGCAAACAAGTTCTTCTTCTAGCAGCAGTAATGCCCAATGGGTAGATCAGCACCCAGCACATGGGACACAGGGAGCATCATTGTACTCACACAGTGGTTCTTTAGAGCTGTGGCTAATGTCACAGCCTAGGGTGGGGGCATCTCCTTGTTACGGCTCAGGAACCTCCGTGTGATGGAGAGTGGGCCTGAGGGGAGGAGGGGTCTCTTGAATCCATTGCTGGTCACACACAGCATGTTGGCCAGGGTGCATTAGGGAATTGGGAACTTCTTCCTGCTGGGGGCCTATTTGCTGGACTGTCTCCCACTGTGTGCCTTTCACGTACTGGGCTACATCCTGGCTCCACTGAAATCAGTAGCAAAACATTGGCTTTTATGGGGCCAGGATTTCACCCATTGTTCTTAAAAAAGCTCTGTGGACTTAACCCCTCCCAGACCATTGTCCCCTCTTGTCTGACTCAGAGTCCAGCCCTTCCCTTCAACCTTAAGGCAAACACCTGCAGGGAATGCTCAGTGTTGCTGGGCAAGGGACGTTCTTCCCTACAGTCCGTGTGCCAGGTGTCATGTAAGGTGAAAGTGCCACCTCTCAAGTCAACTCAGGCACACAGGCCAATGCACCATCAGCACCAGCTGAAGCATCCCTCTGATAGAGGCTGCTGATCAGGTGCTTGGCCGACTCCACCTGCAAAGTTTCTCCAACAACTGCTGTGGGTATGTGCTGGTTAAATATTAACATGCATTTGGTGCTGACATGGGCTTTTTGCTCTCTTCCAGCTGCCAGCCTTGCTCTTGCCCTGAATGGAGTCTTCACCAATGCTGTGAAGCTAGTCGTGGGAAGGTAAGAAAGTCCATTAATCGCCAACCCCTGCGCCCACAGAGCCAGGCAGTCTTTTACGTGGCAGTCAGCAGTGCGTTGCCTGAGACGGGCTACATTTTCCCAGACCCTTTTGGGGGGAGTGCTGGGGGCACTCTCTTAACCACCCACCCTCAGTGAATTTAGTGTGGGGACAGTGTCTCTCCACAAAGCAGCAGTGGTAGGGTGAGCTTTCCCTGCATGCTCTCACCGATGTATGAGCCTATTCTTGGAGGGTCTCTACCAGGCTCCGTGGGGAATTGAGTCATTGTAGCACATTTACTCCTCTGCCAGTTGAGGTGTGGCTACTGATCAGTCTCAGGGCCTGGGATTGGGACACTCCCTCTCCCCACCCACGACCACCACCCAGGCTGCTGAGCAGCTGTTGGAGGGCAATGACTATCTGTGGTAGTCAGGCTCTCTCACTTCCAGAGCTGCCAGCCACCTGGGGTGCAGGACTGTCATAAACAGATAGCTAAGGGTTAATGTCTCTTTCACCTGGAAAGGAGTAACCTGAAACACCTGACCAGAGGACCAATAAGGAAACAAGACTTTTTCAAATCTGGGTGGAGGGAAGTTTTGGGTGTGAGTTCTTTGTCTTGTGTTTGACCCTCTCGGCTCTGAGAGTGATCTTTCTGTCTCCTGCCTTTCTAATCTTTTGTTTCCAAGTTGTAAGTACAAAGATAGGAAGACCATAGGTTTATATTGTTTTTTTTTGTATTTACATGTGTGTAGTTGCTGGAATGTGTTAAATTGTATTTTTTTTGGAGAAGGCTATTTATTCATATTTTTTTTAAGCAATTGACCCTGTATTTGTCACCTTAATACAGAGAGACCATTTTTATGTATTTTTTCTTTCTTTTTTTTGTTTTTCCATTTCTTGGCGGTGGGCCACCTCTTCTTCTTGTAGTTTTCTGTGGTGGGCTGCATCTTCTTCTTCTTGTTTCCTTCTGTGAGCTGCCTCTTCTTCTTGTTGTTTTCTTTTGTGGGCTGCCTCTTCCTTGGCTAGTTCTGCATTTATTAGTTCTATCCGTCTCTTATGTTCATTTTCTTTGTCTATGGCTTGTTGCCGTGCTCGCTCCTGCCTTAGGCTTTCCTTGGAACTCATGTTTTCTGCTTTCTTGTGCTGAGGCGCCCTCTGGTGTTTATTGTCTGAACTGCAGCTTCTCTGTTGCCTCTTGGGGTCTGCCTAGCAACAGTGCCTTTTTCCCTTTCTTCCTCTAGCTAATCTTTTAAATGTAAAGTAAACCAGAAAAACCACTTTATTTGCATGTGTATTGCTGGATACTTGACTCTCAATGGGAGTGCTATTGTCTCACAAAAGACCCCTAATAGTTCCTTACTTAATATGCAAGCCAAAAACTGCAAGAGAGAGCAGAAAAAATTTTTTTCTCTGGTTCCTTTTAAACCCAAACCCTCTCTGCTTAAAAGCCCCTAGCAGAGAAAAGGAAAATAATATTTCTACTGGCTTCTGGATTCTTCTATCTATCCACACCGCTGTGCCACCATGTCATAACATATTTCCCAGATTTGGACCTTAGCGTCCAAAATATGGGTGTTAGCATGAAAACCTCCAAGCTTAGTTACCAGCTTGGACCTGGTAAAGCTGCCACCACCCAAAAAATTTAAAGTGTTTTGGGGCACTCTGGTCCCCCCAAAAACCTTCCCTGGGGACCCCAAAGACCCAAATTCCTTGAGTCTTACAACAAAGGGGAATAAACCATTTCCCCCCCCTTCTCCCTTCCAGGTGTTCCCTCCCTGGGTTCCTGGAGAGATACACAGAAGCAAGCTCCACCCTCCCCGTTTCCAGTCCTGGAAACACAAGTACTTCCCTCTTCACCCAGAGGGTATGCAAAGTCAGGCTTAGTAAATCTAACACAGAGATTTTCCCCCTGACTTCTTCCTCCCACCAATTCCCTGGTGAGTTGCAGACTCAATTCCCTGGAGTCCCCACTAAAGAAAACTCCAACAAGTCTTAAAAAGAAAGCTTTATAAAAAAAGAAAGAAAGAAAAAATACATAAAAATGGTCTCTCTGTATTAAGGTGACAAATACAGGGTCAATTGCTTAAAAGAAATATGAATAAACAGCCTTATCCAAAAAGAATACAATTTAACACATTCCAGCAACTACACACATGTAAATACAAAAGAAAACAATATAAACCTATTGTCTTACTATCCTTGTACTTACAACTTGGAAACAGAAGATTAGAAAGGCAAGAGACAAAAAGATGACTCTCAGAGCTGAGAGGGTCAGACACAAAACAAAGAACAAAAAACTCACACCCAAAACTTCCCTCCACCCAGATTTGAAAAAGTCTTGTTTCCTGATTGGTCCTCTGGTCAGGTGTTTCAGGTTACTCCTTTCCAGGTGAAAGAGACATTAACCCTTAGCTATCTGTTTATGACAAGGACTCCATACCCCATTCTCTATTCCAAGCACCTTCCTTCCCCAGGAAGGGCTGTGCTGGGGGGATTCTGGAACAGGCAGGCAAGGATGCCCTCTGGTGCTTTAGCCTGAGCTGGGGAGCGTCCAGTCAAACTATGCCAGCTGCTAAGTGTCTCCTCCTCTGCATGGTGCAGGGTCACATGCTTTTCTTCTTTGCCCATTAGGCCACGGCCAGATTTCTTCTACCGCTGCTTTCCGGATGGACAAGCAAACGCCAAGCTGGTATGCACCGGTGACCTGGACGTGGTGACTGAGGGACGCAAGAGCTTCCCGAGTGGGCATTCCTCTTGTAAGCATTTGTTTCCTCTTTGCAGTGCATTATGGGAGAACCAAACAAGGGTGAGCAGGTGCCTGGGAGGTGGGATCAACTTTGCCACTGCCTTGCCACGTGGCTTGGGGCATGTTCATTGACTTCTTGCCAGGCCTCACTTTTCCCTCTGTAAAATGGCGATGCACAAAGCTCACTGCTGTTTGCAGAGCTTCTAAGCGCCAGGTATCAGTACTTCCTCCCCAGCCCAGGCTCCCTGTCCCTGCTTTTTGCCTAGTGTCCTTTCAGGACAAGCTCAGAGAGGGCCTTTATCCTCTTAAATCACTCCTGGCAATGGATGGCTCCTGAGCCGGGGTTTATGTGTCTGCTGGGGCTCTCAGAGCACGGGTTCTTCAGTGATGTGATTTTCCCCCTTTTGCCCAGTCGCCTTTGCTGGTCTTGCCTTCTCTGCCTTCTACCTGGCAGGAAAGCTGCACTGCTTCGCCCCTGGCGGGCGTGGAAAATCCTGGCGGCTCTGTGCCTTCTTATCACCACTGCTCTGCGCTCTCCTCATCGCTCTGTCCCGCACCTGCGATTACAAGCACCACTGGCAAGGTGAGCATGCTGGCCGGGGAGAGTGGAGAGCAGGGGCTGTGGGAACAGTGGTACGTAATTGGGACATGCTCAGTAACCGTGGTGATGAGCACCATAGAAGACCCTGGATAGGTTGCATGGGGCAGTGATGTTCAGGGCTGTAAGTGGGACACAGAAATGTCAGTGAAAGAAAAAGTCATTTCCAGGGTTGTGCTCTATCATACTCTTTGGGCTGTAAGTAGCGGAAGCAGAGAGCTCACTGTGAAATGTGTGTTCTGCTCAGCACTGGAGCTGAAGATTAAGTGGCAACTCTAACTGAAGCACCATGAGCAGGCATCGTACTCACTGGGGCGTTCAGTTCTGCTGTGGGTAGTGCCTGGAGCTGTGCCATGGGATGGGTACTTATGAAAGGGAAAATATATTCAGGGATCGTTGCTTGGTCCCAGTAAGAGCTCTGAACAGCAGTGGATTTGCTGGACCCCACATTGCCGATTGTTGTGATATCTAAGCATAGCTCCTTGGGGTTCAGTGAGACAGTGCTGCAAGCTGGGGGTGAATAACCCTTTTGTTTCCATCCCACAGATGTGCTGGTTGGCTCAGTGATTGGCTTCACATTTGCATACCTATGCTACAGGCAGCATTACCCTTCCCTGACTGACTCAGAGTGCCATAAACCATTGCAGTGTAAATCCAAACTACCACCAGCACAGGAGCACAAGCTGGCCAGCTCCAGCTTCCACCTGGAAATATAATGATGGGATCCACTTTGCTGAGACCGGCCCTTGAGTAATCATTCCTTCCACTCTTCAGCCCGCATCGTGGGGAAGGGTACAGGCTTTGGGGCCATCGCTCACTGCCTACTTGGTGAAGTAGCCCAGTAACCCAAATGCGGATGCGGCTGATAGATGTATAGGAATTGCTCCCCTGAACATGGGGTAAGTGGTCCTGCTCAGCAGGCCTTGGCTCGTACTGTTCTTGTTTGAGAGATGCTCCCCTCTTTCAGGCCAGCCCTGGAGGAAGCGAAGCAGGCTGGCTACGACACCATCTAAAGTAAGAACTGGCTCTCTGTGAAGGGAGGCTTGGTGGAAATCCTGTAGGTGTATGGGGCCATGTAGTAATGTGCAGGGAAGTCAGCCCTCTCCAATGGAAAATGTCATTTTATGAAAGGACAGCATGCACATAGGAAGAGCTGGTCAGTGTTGTGGGTACACAGCATTTACGGTGGGTACTGCATTTAGAGATAGCACCTCCTTGGCCTACCCTGCAGCCTGGGCACACTAGGTGTGGTTTTGGTGAAAAAGCTCTGTCCTACAGCAGGTCCAACAGATGCTGGGCTGAAGTCCTGGTGTGGCACCCTGGCTGGCTTTGAAATCTCTCCATGCCATATTGTTGGACACTGCACAGACTGCTTCAACCCATTTGTAAATACATTTGCTTCCAGAATCCTGCCCCAACTCTCACCTGAGGATAGCTGGACAGTGTCTTCAGCACTCTGATCAGTTTTAATCCGGTCCTGTGTTCCCACATCCTCCCAAGGCCAAGATCAGCACTGTAGTGCTAGGGACCTGTCTGACCAGCATGACTGCCTAATACCATGGGAAGCTGTCACTCATCGTCCCACTGTTAAGAATTACAGCTAGCTGGGGGCATGCGCTGTGATGTTTTATATTTAATTCCAACCTAGAAGCAGCAGGGCAGTGAGATGGTGTCTGTACAGCACCATCCACGGGCTCACTGCTTTATGGGCAGGATGTGTCGCTCTGTCCATAACTGTTAAAGGTGAAAGGATACAGCATCTTTCCTTGTAGAATGTTTCCCTGTGGACCAGCTGAGCAATTTGCATTCTTGTTTCCTAGGAAATCTGTTAATTTCAAATGTACTGTATCCCTAACATTAAGTACTGGAACTGCTGACTGTGCCAAGCTAAGGCCTGTGAAGTATATCTTGTTAATCACACCTAACATAGTTCAGAGTATGCAAGAGCAAGGGCTCAGCCTTGTTGTGGTTTTTAGGGGGAGGAAGAGCAGCATAGTACCTGAATCATGTAATTTACTGGATTTTTTAATGTCAAATAAAAAGCTGGTTTTAATTCAGTGAAATGAGTTCTATTACTTTTTGGTACTAAAGAACATTATCGATCTTTATATAGCTGGTTCTTTTTATATAAAGTAGGTCAGGTTTTTCTGTCTATTATTAGCAATTCTAGGCAAGGTTTGCTTCCTCCCTCCCTACTGTACACTAATAACAATGAGAGATGACAGTCAGAAGCAAATGCCATCTGTCTTCACAGTTGTTGAAAGACTGACTGGTAAAGCAGTGTATTCTGTCACAGGGTTTGGTTTATTCAACCGTTTATGGTTAGATTTGAGAGCTGTAACCCTCAAGGAATTACAGCTACTCTTTTAAGATAACCTTCAAAAGCACCTGTTTTTGCTGGCTGGAGGTAAGCAGGCAGTGTTGAGGCTGCTTCATACATAGCTGAAGGACAGTAACAAGGTGAGCTCTGCCACTTTTAGATGTGGGCATCTCCTTTGCTTCCAAGAACAAGAGGCTGAATGATGGGCTTTGCTGAAAAACCTCTTATCCTTACAGCAATACTCATTTTTAGAAGCAGCTCTCCCTACCTATGAACAAAGAGGTGCTTCCAGTTGGTGCTACTTCTTAGTTGTGTTTTCTCCTGTAATGCTTGTCCACTGCAGTGGCCTTTTGTAAAATGCCAAGGGCTCCTCTTGGGAATTTTGACAACAGCTTTACTTTGTCATGAAGTGAGATCCCAAAATAATAGGTTCTCATATTCCACCACCCCACTCAAACTCTCCCTAACACACAAACACAACCACTGCACCCATAGATTTACTTTTGTATTGACTGGAAAGAGACATTAAATAACAATTTTAAATGCATTTAAATTTTTTACCCAGAGTGCATAACTTGAAGAGCTGGTCATGACTGTGTGTCCTGTCAAACAGTTCCTTCTTACATACCTCCAGGAGATGCGATAGGAATCCAGGAGCTTAGCTGTGCAGAACATCACTGCCCAGTCAGGTGTGAGTACAGCTTCTCTTAGTTCTTTTGGAGGGGGCAGGGTTGGGGAATACAAAATGCATTTAAATAGTGCAAATAATACACAGAAGAAAAACAAACAAGCTCATTGCACTGGGAAAAGGCCTATTGCACTGAACAGCAGGAGGGGGAACATGGGAGTGGCCACTTCCAGGCTCCAACCCAGAGACACTATCTCACACCCTCCGCATTTGCTCTCCCTTGCTCAAAGGAATCCACATGCTAAGGGGTTAGTTTAGTCCACTGTTTACCCTGTACATCTTTGGTTACAAGGGATTTATCATTGTAGTATCTCTGCCCCTTACAGTGCTAACAGCAATCATTCAGCAGCTCCTGGTTAATACAGCATAAGCCATGGCTGTGTACAAAAGGTTCCTATGGTTTCATCAGCAGGGTCACCCACATTTTGTGAACATGGATCTAGTGTCACAGCACCTGTTTATATAGGAGAGGTTGGTTGATGATGCCAGATGCTCCCCTCAGCTGTACCAATGTAGCCACTTTGAACTCAGCAGTGTGGAATGGGTGGGGTAAAGGAGAGCGTTTGGCCCATGAATCACACTGAAAGCCTCTACCACCACAGCTGTTCATCCACACTCAAATGCAGCTATTTTTTCTCCTAATGAGGTCTTGACTGAGTCTAGATTGAATGCTTTGCTAAGGAACTGGACATGGAGTTGGTCTGTCCTCAGCCCCCAGCTGCAGTTACTGGGCTTAAGCCCCTCTTCCTTGGACAGGTCCCACTCCTACTGCAGAGGGGTTTTGCCTGTGAAGGAGAATGGAATTAGAGCCAGAATCCAGGCTTCAGCCCTTCATTAATGTGCCAGCCTCAAATAGCCCAGGGCTCTGGGTCTGTGTTAGAAATACTGCACTGGGGTAGGCAGCCTGAACTGACATGAAGCCATACTTGGGTTTATTCTTAAGCCTTGGGCTAGTTCTGTTAATAGTAAATAAGCAGCAACCGGACATCTTCATGATCCGGTGCAAATACCTGTCATGACTTCAGCTGGTATAAAGCAAGGAGCTTAGGAGATCAATTCCCACCTGCTTCCATAAAACACTTCTTTCCCCAAATACAGTGAGACCATGCTGTGGGTGGACACTAAGGGGAAACATGCAAGCCTCATGAAGGAGTCCTATTTGGCCACCCACTGCAACATAATTCTACAGGCATGATTCAGCTCAGGTGTCTTAGGGGAGCTGGCCACTTCAAAGCAAAGCGGTAGCATATAGTACCTTGGCAGATGAGGCTGTCACACAATTACTGACATGCCACCCACCCTGGGCGTGCGGAATAGAGATAGTCATGACAGAAGGCATGTAAGAAACCAAAACACTTAACAGCTGTCTGCACTTCCACAAAAGGTTGGACTGCTGTGCTTCTTTAGTGCTCATGACCTCAAAAGGCCAAGAGATGGCAGAGTGAGCAAAGAGTGGTGCTAAGCTACTGTGCTTCTACTTCTGTAGCATGGCATGTGCCCAGGGCATTAAAGGCGTTTTTCACAAGCAACACATTTGCTCACTAACCAGGATTCAATACGAGGCCCTGAAGTCTCCAGCACCAGATCCCAACCACCTCTTCTGTATTTATACTTAGAACAGCTAGTATTGTAACTTACGAGATGATCAGACTAGTCAGCTGAATGGTGTTGGCGTGAACGATCCCATGGGCGTCACAATGGGCACAGGGGCAAGTCCATAGTGGGTATTTTAGGAGAAGAGAGTGTTTTGCGTTGATTTTTTTCCCCCCAAAATGAGAAAAATCTCCCAGTGCTCCAGGCAGCAGCAGGTATGCAGGAAGCAGCATGCAGGATACAGTAGCAGCAGAGGATAGGAAGGCAGAGGGAATTCCGGGCTTTCCAGGTGAGTAGTCACTTGGTGTGCACCTAGGGAAGCAACAGGAAAGGGCACACAGCTTACAAGGAAGCAGGGTTTATGCAGCATTAAAGCCTGAACGCACAAGGATTTTCCATGTAGGTGAGACCACTCCCACATCAGCCAGTAGCATACCTCAGGCCATTTCCTAATGCACACGAGTCACATCACAAAGTTGTCACCACCCCAAGTGCTATTAGCTATGCCAGCCTAGTCAGGGTTCTAACACAGGATATGTGTCTCCAGTAGTGTTTATCCAGTACTAAGTTCACTTAAACACCTTCCTGAGTAAATAATGAAGTTCTAGAAGCTGAGGAAAAAGCATGATTGGGCAGAGAGAGAGTCAGTCCAGATTCATTCTCTTAACATCGTGGGGTCTATTCCTAGGGAGATGATTTTATCTCTGTATGGCACTGGTGAGACCATTACTGGATATTCTTTCTAGCCGTGGTGTCCACACTTTAAAAAAGGATGTTGAAAAATTGGGAGTGTTCAGAGAAGAGTTCTAGGAATGATCCAATGACTGGAAAACATCTTGCAATAAGAGCAGTCAATGTAGTTTAATCAAAGAAGAGGTAGACTGTGATCAAGTCACAAGTACCTTTCTGGAGAGGAGACAGTGGATACTAGAGGGCTCTTTAAGCTAGCAGAGTAAAGCATAACCAGATTCATTGGCTGGGAATAAAAGTGAGACAAATTCAAAACAGAAGGCCCATTTATTTTTTTTTTAAAAGAGTGAGGGTTCAGGGTCTGGAACAGCTTCCCAAAGAAGGTGATAGAGCCTCCATCACTTGGAGTCTTTCAACCAAGATTATATCTTTTTATAAAGACATCCTCTAGCTTAACCACAAGTTATGGGTCTTGATGCAGGAATCACTGAATGAAATGCTCTGAGCTGTGATTTGGAGGAGGTGGGACCTTCTGGCTTTAACCTATGAAATGGACACTGACCAGATCCAGTGAGATTGAACATGTGGGAGAATCCTTGGGCCTCTCAGCTGAACAGCTCCATTAAAGCACAAGTTATTCAACATTCTCACTGCCCAAGCACAGCGAAGAGCATGAATGCTAAGGAATTAGATTTTAAAAGTTCCTTCAGTTTTAGTTACAGCCCTTGGGAACATTCATAACCTGACAGATAGTTCACTGGACTTGTCTAAGGCACAGTGCTGGAAAATGGAATGCTCCTAGGTAAGACAGCTACATCCTTAACACCCATTCCCAAATGAAGCAAGAAGTTATTTCACAGTAAACATGTCAACAGCTGTCAGTTTCACCAAAACACGGTAACTTACATCATGTCACCAGAACAGTGCAGCTGGTCATCTGACTTCATTGTAGAGGCTGATCTAATGTAATGCCCTGTGTTTGGTAGATCTCTTTCAGAATCAAGAGAACGGTATCTTCGGACTCCCTGGAAGAGAGGAGTGTTAGAACTACACTGACAGTACAGGGTAATTAACATTCTTAGAGAGAGCACATGGCAACCCCTTCATTGCTGAGGCATGGGCTACTATAGGCAAGAATCATACATAACCCGTTTGCCTTTTAAGTGACTGGAATCTACTTGCTTTCACCATGCCAGCTTTAAAGATGCACATTACAAGAATATGAAGGTGCCAGGGACCAGAGGGAGAGTTTGAAAAGAGTAGGCCAAGGAGATCCTCACCAGTAGCAGAGATGGCCTTGTAGTGCAAATAAATATTCATTAAAACTCTCTATAGGCTTCTCTTGCAGCACATAGTCAATCCGGTGGCCTCCATTTAGCATTCCCACATTGATAGGAGGGGTGTCTTCCTTCCCTATAGCAGCAGGCTCTTCGGGCTTCATATCTGAATGGACTTAACCAAAATAGCATGATTCAGCAACAGTACAGCCTCAGGACCCTTATAAGCAAGAGCATGCCAAGCCTGTCTAACGCTAGCAGCAGGAATGGAACTCCCACAACTCCAGGACCTGCCTTCTACCTTAAGAACGGGGGAAAAGGGACTTGGGTTTAAGGCAGCTGCTGTGAGAAGCAAACTGCACAGTGGCACATGCTTAAGTTAGTGTAGACTGCACTTGGTCTCCCTCCCTGGTATTATAACCAAAGCAGCAGGTTGCAGGGAGGAGATTGTTGGCATTAAGATTCACACACTGGGATTCTGTGTCCCAAGCACCAGGCCTGCCTCTCCTACCCAGGCAGCAGAAGGGAGTGCAAGCTCCTTAGATAGAGGTCATCTATTAGCAGGCACCGTGAGGTTGGTAGGCAGTGAGAATGGAAAGACCACGGCAATAAGGAGAACCCAGGAGTAGGTGTCCAGGTTGCTCTGGGACAATTCATTTGCATCCTTGTTTCCTTCCCACATCAGGAGAACTAGCAGCACTGAGCTGGGGCTTGGGCCTGAAACCAATTCTTCCCTTCTCATTTTTTTCACCTGTCTGTTTCTCCAAGCTAGTTTCAGCTTCCTTTTCAGTGGCTGCTGCCTCCACAGCCAGCAGTGGGGATCTGGTGAAAGACTGCCAGGCTATCCTCAGTGACCCCAGCAGGTTGTTCTTGAGATCCATACCCATGCGGGTCAGGCCCTCTTTCAGTTCTGAAACACACAGGTGCCTGAGGTGAGGCATTTGAGCAGTAACATGCATTGCATAAAGCAACAGTGTTACAGACCTGCACCGAGCCATGAGGAAGGCCTGCTCTGTGCTTTACCTAAATGCATTCTCTTCCTGCCCTTGTGATGAGGGAGCAGCATGGGCTCGAACTCCAGGTCTGGAATGATCATAGGCTCAATCCTGTACGCCACGGGGTCAAACTGCATAGAAGGAGAACAGCGGCACTGACTTCAGCTCTACACTCACCTAATCCCTGCCCCGTGTGGGAAACCAGGCGCCCCCAACATGAGGCCAAAATGGAAGCTACACCATTAAAGCAGATAGTTCTAATGCAGACTCGAGGCGCTCTCATTCCCTAGCCCCTAAGCATTGTACTGACAGCAGAGTCATTGCTAGTTGCTATTCCACTGTACAGGATTGCAAAGGGGCCAGGGCTATGCTGTGAGAGCTGCTCAGAGTACATAGGTGTAAGAGCCTGCTAGCTACAGCAGATCTAGCATGCAAGCATTGTGTCAATTGATCATACATACAGGATGGAAGATATTGAAGAAGCCTTTGCAGGTAGGAAGGCTGTAGTTTGGATCAATCCTTTTCACACCTCGTACAGTGAGAAACATCCCAATGGGAGACCCAAAAGCAAAGAAGATGTCAGGTTTGTAGATTAGCTGAGGGTAATTTGCTGAGACCTAACAGAGTTAAGACACAACAGAAGTGTTTAGACTCCATGCTGACCTCCCTGGCACCATCAGACAATACCAGAGATGGCCATGTGGGAAGTTCCCCAGAGGATATTGTTTGTATCAAAGTAGCACCTAGGGGTTCCACCAGAGATTGGAGCCCCACTGTGCTTTCCACACTCTGAAGAGTCAGGGCACCGAGAGGGGCAGGGACTTGCCCAAGCTCACACAACAGGCCCATGGCAGAGCCAGGCTCTCCTGGTCACTACACTGAAGGCACATATCCTAGCCAATGTGTTATTCCATCCTGCCTAAGCAAAAGGGTTAAAGCGGTCACACAAGACTGGAACCAGCTCAGGAGTCTCAGCTGCATCTTTAGGGCAAACACATACAGAGAGGTGTGAATGTGGCAGGATTCTAAACCAGGGCCAGGAGAGATCTGCAGCTCGGGAGGAGCCTGCTCCAGGCAGAGGGCCAGCGCGAGACCTAGGAGCCACTTAAATAGGACTTCAGAGGCACCTGGTAATGTCATCCTCCATGGGGTGCATCTCACCCTGGCTCCAGCATTGAGCTACTTACAAAAGTCTCCAGCTGAGGCCAATGCATTACCTGTAAGGCTGGGGGAGAGAAGGGGACAGTGGGCTGGGACCTGGCAACCACCATGACAGTAGCTCTGCCCTCAGAATTAGAGACTGTCAGAAGCATGGTGAAGTGACCCTCAATTAGCAGCCATCCTCCCCAGAGCTCTGTTGGCATTAAGTCAGTCCCCATTAGTCTGAGTTCTACATATTACACATTCACCAGCTCTACCAGGCCACATCAACGAATGTAAGTTGTTACCTGTCCTAGCCCGACATCCAAGTATTGACACTTCCCCCCACCATTCATGCTGCTGCTCCAGGCGCCCAGCTGCGGGGATGACCCTGACTCAGGTTTGGGAGCATCTTCGCTCTTGTTATTCCCAACAGGGACAGGGGCCTGCTGCTGAGCATCCTGCACCAACAAGAATGGGAGAGACTGCAAGGGCTGTCCTCTGTGAGCTTCCACACAGCAGCAAGCTCACATGGGCCCATGGCCATGGGGGAGCCAAGGAGACATCACCTGGGAACAAGCCTGAGCTAGTGCACTGACTGGCTCCCCACTTCCCCATGTGGACATGCTGAGGTCATTGACCATGTCTTGGGAATGGCTCTGTTCATACAGCACAAGAGGGTGGGAGATTCTAGGCTCTAGTGTTCTGGACATGTCCACTCTGCTCAGGGGCAAAGCCTTTAACAGCTGCCACCCTGGCAGAAACACCCTCCAGAGAGAGATCAGCATGGCTCCAGCTGCAGGAGCTACCGCAGACCACTCCATACCTAAACCCTAAGTAACAGCTCCACTGTCCCAGAGTTCCCACAGCAACAATTCTTAGAGCCCAGATCTACAGTTTTGGGCTCTCACAGTGGCCAAAACCAGCTGTGTAGACCTTTGGGCTTGGGCTGGAGCTCAGGCTCTGAAACCTAGGGAGAAGGGTGCATTTCAGAGCCCAAGCATCTACACAGCTATTTTCAGCACTGTTGTGCAAGCCCCACAAGACTCAGTTTTTAGACATGGGCTCTGACACTCACTGCCGCAGGTTTCCACTTGCCACGCAGATGCACCCCAGAGGCCACAATACAACTGACGCTACAACAGTGTCTAGAAAATGCTAGCATTCTTGTAGGTATGGCCCCAAAATGACCAGAGCAACAGTGCATGCAGCTGTATCCACCATGCCTTGTACCAGTGCAGCATACATAAGCAGCTGCGCTGGCAACAATGGTCAGATAACTGTTTCCTCCTGACTCCAAACAAGCCGCCACTTGGGACTGGACCATTCCCTCTAGGAAAAAAAACATACCTGTCTTTCATCTTTGGTTCTTACATAATGAAGGATCTTTGTTCTTGGTCCCAAGGGAATTCCCATGTCTTTAAGATCCTTCTCCGTACACAGAGCCTGGACAGTAAGTTACAACCCATTACTACTACAGTACAGGAAACTGTGCACTCAAAGGATATTCCATTCTCAGCATTACGGGATCCTGGGAGCCAATTGCTCTGATTTCAGTGTGCCCCTCTGGAAGGGAGGGAGCATGGATTGCATGGGAATCACTCTGCTCTGGAGAGAGAGAGAGGCAGCAATCTCTGAACTCAGCCTCAAGTGCAGAAATGCCCTCCCCCCCGTCTCATTTTCGGTCTCTAGTGTGCAGTTCAGCATGCCGCCAGCCTATCAGCCACACACAGGAAATCAGGGCTGCTGCTAGCACGGGCAGAATCAAGAGCCTGCAGAGGTATTAGTCACTCAGCCTTATCAAAAGCCAGGGTACATTAGGCCAGGTGGGCTTTACTCTAACCAGAGGGCAAGACATATCCAAGAAATACCTCTGTGAACGTGCCCCAATATCAGGGTGATGGGCACAGAGAAGAAAAATGTGAACTTTAATACATCTGCAGGCAAGCAGTGAAACATACAAGGACAGTAGTGCCACTGCTGGGAGAGCTGTTTTACCAGTGCTTGTGTGTCCATTCTCTCCTTCTCAAAGACACTGTAGTACTCAGACAGCTCAAGCTTCTTCAGGATTTCTTTCACTCCCCCAATGTCTCCCTGTCCATAGGCACCCATCTGGGACCCCTGCAAGTACAGCCACATGGGTCACGTTTATAGAGCTGGTCTCCTCCTTCCTTTATGTTCTGGCTACAATATTGGTAGTAGGCGTGGGATTGTTGTGTTTTGTTTAGACCTACACCTGGCAGGATAGCGTTGAGAATGCAAAGCTCTTCTGCTACAGAAGCAGGAGACAACAGCAGTGTTCTGCATTGCAGCAGTAATGGAAATGCTGGAGTGTGGATGTAGCCCACAGATTCCATCCTGAATTAATGAGATGCTTAACACGCACAAGCCGTGGGGAATTTACCTCTTTGTTGTCATCTTCATCCTCAGAGGAATCTTTCTGATTTGTTAGGAGATCAAACAATATCAGTGACCCTAAAAAAATAGCCACATACACAGTCTCTGAGCAGAATGGTCAGATCTTATGCTGGAATAAATATACTTACATGCCCATATCCCTCTGTTTGGTAAGCGGGGGGGCTGGGAGGGGTCGGCTTCCCGCTTTCCTCCTCCTTTCCCACACTCAAGTGTCCCATGGCATGGAAATGGGACTTCAGCACTAAACTGCAGTCCAGAGTTGTGTGCCATGTGCATAGACATTCTATAGATTCTACAGTATTATACACAATACTGGGATACCCAGGACTAAACCCTTTACCTAAGCTGTGGCCCGCGATGGAAACACCCCCTTTAAAGTCAGGGTTCCTCTGCAGGAAGAGCCGATACAGACGGTTCATTTCTGAAGCAACAGTATCCACTATGGTCTGGCAGTAGGTGGAGCTATTGTAGAAGAAAACATCCAGTATGGTGTCGTTTATGAAGTGCCGCAGGCGGTTGATGCTCGGCAAGGTAATTCGCTCCAAATCGCTAAACATGGAACAAGGGATTGTTATCAGGGACAGAGATTTCACCCACGGCTCCAGTAGCTATTACCTAGTAGGTTTCCAGGGTGAAATCCGGACTCTCAAAGTCCATGGCAGTTATGCCAATGAGGATTTCACCTGAATTCTTAATTATGTGAACAGAACGTAGTAACAGAAAGGAGCTACAAAACCACCTTTCCTCAGAAACAGAACACGGTTCTCTGAGGTATGGATGCAAAGAGCCAACCTTCCCTGCTCCAGGAGTATTTAAAATCGCTCCCCACTTGTGCAGCTGATATGCTGTTCCCCAGTGCAGCGGTATGCTTCAGAAGGGGTATCAACTCTCACTGACTCCCAATGGGGGTTGGGAGTCAGTGTTCTTACAGCAACAGGAAACAATGGTCCGAACTTCTAGCTTTACATGCCAGTAGACTACTTGTGGTGCAATTTAAACTAGACATCAGTCTGGCTTCATGAGAAAACTGGACAGCATGGCTGGAATCCTCATATTAGATGCTACAAACAGTTCCTGGTTCCCTTTTTTATGTTCACCTGTGTGTTTCCTGATGTAAAGTAGCAGCAGCAAAGGCATGGCACTTCAGAAAAAGAGCAAGACACTCCTAGATTTCACGCACTCAGTTACTACAGTAGATTTACCTCTAAGGTGCTAGAATTTACTTACACATCCACCCCCGTGGAATGCAAAGGGCTGTGCCAGTTTACAGGCAAAAACTCTACCCGGCCAATCTGTTGCTGCTCCTGGGCTTTCTTGAAGTGTGCTTGCAGCATGCTCAAGGAAACGTTACGGAAGTCGTTCACTGGAAAGAGAATATGAGCTCTGTATCAAGGCCTAGAAAAACCAAACAGTTTGCTAGGAAACGCCTATTGCATTTACTATGCTGAAGAAGCTGAGTTGAAAGGACACTGTCAGCTTAAAACAACCCTACCTCAGTCTGAAGTTTTTTAACCTACTGTTATTACAAGTAACAGCGCAGATCACTAATTGAGGGATCAGACAAACACTCTACTTCTCAGCTGAAGCATAAACTGGATATTACCGTTTGCTCTGTAGCAAGTCTGTTTCCCCTGATTGCTGGAGCTTTCGCACAGCAACCGAGAGAGAAACTTCTTAAAGAGCTATGAAACCTACCGTAAAAGTCTCACATATCAGTACAGAGACTTAGGGGCAGGGGCTAAGTTTTAAATTACTTCTCTCATTTTAGTTCACTGATTGATTTCAAGCTGACAGTAACCTTTTTAAAAGTAGCTCCATTAGATGTATACTGTAAGACAGACTGCAGTATCAGAAGGCTTGACTGCATGAAAAAAGAAGGGACACTTTACCAGAAATAAAGACATCTGACCCCACAAATTGTTGACATATGCAACAGCTTTGGTTTTATTAAATAAATTTACATCATCTTAACTTTCCTGTTTATGGTACACACAGCTTATCTACAGATTTCCTCTCCAAGACTCAGGCAGTTACAATGACAATATAAGCACTCTGAAATTATCACATTTCTAAAGACCCTTGAATGGGACATTAACTTGTGTTAGACTTTACTGGACAAGATTACCACCTACAATAGACTGAGTAGAGGACAGATTTATTCAGTTACTTAAAGAATCTGTATCTGATTTGGGAAGCTCACTATTTGAAGGATTAGGAGACAGTGATCATTCTGATAAAAATGATTGTCCAAATCCGTCCAACTCTATCCAGATAACCAGCTTTCGCTGCTCGTATATTCAAAACTACGCATCTTCATGGCAGTCAGCAAGTTCTGTCTTACCATTTGCCAAGATTACTGTCAAATTCTTTAAATATGTGATGACAGCACCTCATGTGTTTTCCCCATCAGACCTGTGTTTATTTGCGCACTCTGAGGAGTGATGCATGTGAAATGGTATCATCTCCTGTGCATACCTACCACATTGGATGATGGACCGGAACCGGATATCACATGCTGGCCCAATTCCATGAACAACAAAAACCAAGTGATCTATTTGCAGAGGCTCCCCTAAGAGGAGGAAAGAGAGAACCATTTACACAGCAGTTAATTGTTTACCTGAAGCAATATACCTTTGAGATCTCAACCTGAGGCAGATGTGTGAAACTCTCAAGGGGTCAGATAACGGATAATGCTAAGATAGTTCCAGGTCCGAGAATATTATAAAGTTTGGTCCCTGGTTTGTGTGTCAAGAGTAATAGTAGTGCTCAGTATAGTACTTCATATTTAAAGTATTACCTACACATCAGATAATTTCCACACACCCTCACCAACATATATGCACATGGCAGGTGGTAAGTGGCATTATCCCCATTTTACAGCTGAGTGAAATTGAGGAAGGTGAATCGATTTGGGAACATGACCAGGATTAGAACTCCCAATGCTGTACTGGTTCCTCCACACCAGACTGCCTTGTGAAACATGACTGAGAGGCTATGCAGGTAAAGTGAAGCTTCTGCAGTCAAACCCAAAGCCTAGACATTCTCCTCTCCTAGTCACCACAACCATTCAGAGAGACACGCTGGGTGTCGGATAATGTACTTCGGAGTTATTTAAAAAAAAAAAAAAAAAAAATCAATCATCCTCAGCTTCTTAGAGACGAATTCATGGGGCTGTGCAGAGGCAGAGACTTTACACCTAAATACAATAATGTGGTGTTGTAGCCCTTGCCAATTAGATTAAGACGCTCTCTCAGTATCATCAAGGTAGGAAGACATGTTCCCATCGCTCAACTGTACTTCACGTTGCCCCACTGAGCCACCAATGAGATACGTCATTAATTAAAGATTTATGGCTCAGCAGCTTGGAGGAGCAGGCCTTTCTGCAGAGGTCTCTCTGACTAAAGTAGGCATCAGGCAATGTTTGATTTTCATACTCTTCTCTCCCACCTCCTTTAGTTTACATAAGAGCTTTTTAGAAGAGCCTGTAGGTGGATAATGAAGGGTTTTGACAGACAGAAGCAAAAGCTAGTGCTGGCAAGTGATAAGCTTGGTGGCAAAGCTCAACTGCTATTCAAAAGCATCAAATTTGGCCCACAGTTATGATTTACATTCTGTAAAGTATACACGAGAGAGAGCCTGGATGTCTGTGTGATATATACATACGCACATATGAAGACGTGGGTTTGGTTAAGTTTTTAATAACAAAAGTACACCAGCCACGATTTTCAGAAGTGACTAGTGATTTGAAGGGCTCAATTGATGATGCCTGATTTTCACAGGGCAGGTGCCTGTTTGTTCAGGCTGTGAGAGCTTTGGGGCAGGGACTGTCTCTAGGTCTGTGCAGCACCCAGCACAGTGGGGCCCTAGTCTCACTTGCAGGCTGTAGAAACTACTGTAGTATTTGAATTAGCACATAAGGAAATTTGTCAGTGAGATGAGATGACCCATCCATAAGCCCTTACTTAAGTCTCAAGCAAAAAAAAATTGTTTTAAATTCTCTGAAGCCATATCACACAAAAGAAAGGCAGATAGGATCAGAGAAAATGAGTTGGGAAACTTTTCCTCAACTTCGATGGATGCGTGACTTACCGCAGGGGATGTCAGCGGAGATGTTCTCCACTCCTCTCTTAACAGTTCTTGGTCGACCTTGTTCTGTAGGGGTTGAGCCCCAGTCATCAGAGGTTGTCACTGGATGGTAGTGCACCATCAGCTTAAAAACAGGAAGAGAAGCATGTTAGAACTCTGTGGTACATGCAACACATTTCAGCATCTCCTATAAAGAGGGATAAGTAACTCATCGTACATCTGCCAGGAACTGATGAAGCACACCTATACCATTGCAAGGAGCAAAGAGCAAACCTGTCTAGACACTACACTAGTGAGGACCCAGATGGACACTGACACTGGACAGATGGAGTTCACTGTACTCTTTAAAATGTACTTGTATGTTCTGCTCCTCTGCAATCTCAGCACTTGAGCTACTTTATATATAGTTCTATGCATAATTCTGCACTGCATTTTCCTTGTTACAATAAACAACAACAGGTGTACGTATTTCACACCACACTGTCTCTGGGTGCCAGTATTCCACTGTGCATCAGTTAGAAAACAGAATGGAATGATGTCTTCAGCCACTGAGCCAATTTAACTATTTGGTTAGCAGCATGATTTTATACCTGAGGAAAGATGAGTCAGTGATTAGGGCGCGAGCCTGGAAAGTGGAAAACTCACCTTAAAATTCCCTGCTTCATCACAGAGCTGGCTTGTATGACCTTGGGCAAGTCACTCAGATACAATGCTAACGCAGAACAGATGTACCTAAGCTAGATTCTGATATAGTTCAAGTGGCACAACCCTCTGGCATGGCTGCAGTGATATCAGTATAAAGGTGCCTTATGACAATACCTTATTCCCATAAATGTAGCTCTATAAGGAACTTTATGCATCCACACGACGAGAGCGTATCACTAAGTATATTTGTTTCTAAAAACCAAGTGTAGACCAGCACTGAAAACAGAACTAAAGGGGAAAACGCAACTCTGTCTGTGCTACAAATAGTAAATCATCAGGTTTTACCTTTGGGTTATGCAATATAATGATTTCTCTAGTAGGGGATTCAAGTTTCTTTTTCCACTCGTCCAGAGTTATGGCAATCATGTACGTTTCCTGGGGAGAAGAGAAACCATTGCAAGTCAAAAACATTTCCACAGGAGCTCCACCAGTTGGAAGGTTTACCCCTTCCCCTCTCATAAGGTAGCTCTTAAAAATATTGTTGATCAAAGGGAGGTAAATCAGACAAGAGTCTGGATTGGTGACAGTCTTATCCCTGGGTTAAATGTCCTACAAAGTGTTGGTTGGTGGCACCCCTTAGACTACCAGTTTTAATAGAGGCAGCGGCTTCCACTTTAGACTCTACTGAAGTAATATCAGATTAAAGTTTTATGGAAAATCATTTTCCATAGGAAGAGTCGCAGGCCATTAATACTAAATGTTCATAGGAAATCATAAATAGGCCTGGCACTTTTCAGTTCACTTAGCAGCTCTCTTTCTGTAGTCTACTACTAAGGAGCTGATCCTGCAAATTCTCACACACACGAGTAATTTTAGTTACATAAATAGTGCCCCTGAAGCCAATGGAACTATCTATTTGCACTAGTGAAGTTACTCTCAAGTGAGAGCATTTGTGGGATCAGGGTCTAGATTAGAGAAATATGGACATTACAGCAGACAAGGACAGTGAAAAATAAGTGTGTCTGCAGCTTGAAAGAACTGACTACTGCCTAGGAAAATAAGGTCAGGCAGAAGAAGAGCTGCGGGTAGCACTGAAGCAGAGATTGGCTGTGGGAAGCAAGCCACAAAAAGTGGGCTTTAAGGAGGGACTTTATGCTTTATGAAAAGGGAGACAGAGGATGGCCCAGGCATGGGAGCAGCGAACAAAGAGGTAGGAGGAGAGAGGGAGTGAGTAGCCAGGCAAGGAGATCTGGCAGAATGTAGCTCACAAGGAGCGAAGCAGAGAGGCCAGGGCTGGGACTGCAGGCATTGTGCTGAAAATGAGGGCAGGCAGTTTAATTGTATAGCAAGAGCCAGGAAGGAGGCAGAGCTGGGATATGAGGATGGGGAGATTGCATTAGCCGCAGCACGTTGGAGAGAGACAATGGGCGAGGCTGCAGAGAAGAGAGGTACAGTATTTCCAGTGGTGCTAATCAAACCTGAAGTGTCACCTAAACGTCTCCCTTGAGTTCACGTCCTTGGACACAACTCAGTGCCAAGACCCTTCATGGAATTCGGGATGTTACACAAGCAGAAGCCAGCAGGGCTCAAGAGCAGCCTGGATGGGCTGAGCATTATTAGTTGAGACATTGGTACCTCCAACTCTTCGCTGAAGCTCTCCGAGTAGGGAATATACTTGTTGTCCTTGTCTCCCTTGTAAAACCAGGTGCAGCGTCTCACTTCAGACACCTCTTCCTCCCAATACATGGCACAGCGCAGCCTCTTCTTCAAATGCACATCATACCTGCCCCCTTCCGTTGGAACTACCAGCTGTTCATCGTCTTTCCCTGTGGAATGCAAGGACTGCCATGAAGTGTAAACAGATCAGAAGGGGACATTACCAAGACTTTTAGGCTATGCAAATCATGGGGGTATCAGCCGCTTCTGCATGGAGCTTACCTAGAAAATCCATACAATGATCTGTGTAAACAAACACAGTCACCATTTAAAAAGGCCTTCTAGGACAATCATGCCAGAAAGTCAAAGCCTCCACCCTGGGGTGGAGAGACCAGAAAGGCCCTAGGCTACAAATAATTGCTAGTTTACTATTGTCTGCATTGCGGTAGCCCCCGCTGTGCTAGGTGCTGTACAGACACACAACAAAAGAGAGTCCCCTGCCCCAAAGAGCTTACGATATCAGTAAGCTAAGCGGTTTACATCGATCCCACTGTAACTGAGAGCAGCAAGACCTTAAATGTTTATATTCATTCGTATTTCCCTAGCCCCTTTGAGACCAAATGATCCCAAAGCTCTTAAAACTGTATATAGACAGTACCACTGAGATGCAGCTCCCTTTGGGAAAGGGAATAGCAGCCAATCAGTGCACAGCATGCCCCACAACAGCAAAGAGAAAGAGTCCTGGACAGGGGTCCCAGGCCACCCCTCTGCTCTTCAAAGAGATGCTGTGGGATCTTTAACTTCCAGGCAAGACATCAGATTTTCAGTCTCATTCATGTACTTGCATACAGTAAGCTCCCTGGAATTTGAGCTCCCTATGCTGGAATGGTCAAGGCCTGAGTCTGAACTCATGACACCACGAAATCGTATCATTTCCAAGTGGAGGCAAAGGCCTCTAAGCAATCCCCTCCAGCACAGAGAACTTCCATGAGATTTCATCCTTTACTCAGAGCAAAAAGGTCACCTAAATGCCCTGGCTCTACTATCTATAGGGTCTGATCCTATTAGCTGGATTACTGGTACACTGCCTTAGGCAGCACCTGTTACCTGCATGAGCCACCAAAACATGGCACCTGGAATCAGGATCAGCCCCTTCAGTCTAACTACTGGAACGGGTAGGACTACAGGACAAAAGACTCAAAACTTTATTTCCTCTCCCCCAACCTTTGCTGCTTCTCTTCTGCGGCTCTGCACCTATGCAGATCTGATTGCAGAAGCAGAGCCTTAGACTGTCTGCTCTTCAGGGCAAGCGGAATCACTTTATATGTATGGACAGCACCTAGCACACTGTTATATAATATAAATAAGTGTCTGAGCCATGCTGGACATGGGAGCTTCACCCACACTCCAATCTGCATTGCTACCCTTTTCATACTAATAAATTCACAGAACAGTAAGATCTGCCGCAAAGTCTCACTGTGGTGGAATTTAGCCAGCGTTGCTTCCTAACCAATTCCTACTTACCGTATACGAATGCTGTCTCATGCAAATTTTAAAAAAAAAACCTAGCGTATTCAGTGTAAGTGTCAAATTAATGAGGCCTGAACATTAAAGCCTTTTGGATGCAACTTTTTTTTTAAGCAACATGAATAGGCCCCCTTCTAGGGAAGAGATATTTCCACAGAATGTGGATAAATTTAAAATTCCAGAGAGGGAAGACACTTCCAAATCCCATAGCAAAAACTACACAAGATGTTTAGAACACTTCCCTTAGTTGGAGCTTCTAGCCCCAAGACAATATCAGTACAATGCATCTCAAATTCTTAGCCTACTCATTGCTCTTGCAGATTTCCCCATCTTGCAAAACCCATGATTCACTCTTGTTAATTCACCTCACCTCAGTAGATTTTAAGGTTTGCTATATTACCACAAGGGTTATTTAAACTAGAGAATTAGAGATATCGGAGTTGGAACCATGCCATGAGGTCATCTAGTCTAGTGCAGAGTAGTTCAAGATCGTATTTGCTACCACTTCATCCACTCTAATCTAGACGTGCGGGGATTTTGCCAGCTTTCTTCTGAACCTATCCTGAAACCTAATGTACCTTTGCCCCTCAAACGCTTCTGACAAAAAGGCATTTTCAACTTACTTGAGTTGTGGGCCTCTTCTAACTTCTCCGAGTCTTGTTGACTGAAAGGGATCCACCTCTCTCTAGAATCTATTACCTTGCAGTAAAACCAGTGAGGAACAACTGCCTCATACTTATTTGCAGTATCTGCCTCCACTACTTCAAAGGAACTGGATGAATTGGATGATGGAGAAGGTTCTGCCTGTTGCTGTTCCACAGCTGACATTGCACCGTCTAAACGAACAAACAGATGGAGACAGAATAAACACTGAATTTTTATTTTTAAAATGTCTTCAGTTATTTACTAACACTGGAAGGAGAAATACACATAGGCATAGCCCTCCCAAGAACTGCATATTTCTGTGACAATAAGGCAGACTGAATGGCAAACTGCTACAAATGAGAGACTGCCAGCTGCAGAGATAACTTACTTGTTACAAACTTACATTTTGGTTTAAGACAATAATATGTCAGACAGAGATGACAAGCCCCAGAACAAATAAGTCTGATACAATTTTGGCTCAACTGACTCCACCACAGAAAGTCTGAAAGATGAGGATTCCACAGTGGCTTTGCAATAAAATAGCTGCAGAAACAATAAGAGAACCTGTTAGAAAATAGCAAATGCAACCAAGAGTCTCATGAAAAACAACCAGGCAGCATACCTAGAACAACGCTCAGGAGTCTTGCCTAGAGAAAGATATTTTACAATGAGCCAGAGTTAATGCTTTAAGATTTGTCACTACGGTTCAGCTGCGCTTCGCACATCCCTGATTTCTGATACTTGTGCTGCTTGAGTTTTCTGTTTTAGAAAGATAGTGATATTTCTCCATTAAACGTTTCAGGATTTAACAGCATGCGAAATCCAAAGGGGAAAACTTGCCTGCTGCTACAGCAAAAATCTCATATACCTGAAAATCCACCTATCCTTCCAATTTTATTCTACTTGGACTTGCAAATACACTGAAATACCTATTTTGACTTCACAAAAAGCATGACTACAAAAGTGGTAACAACTGAAGTGGAAAGAAATTAGTCAGGAAACTTATGTAACACTGAAGCACAGGAAACATAAGCATATTGACAGTGACAGGAAAGGGGCCAGAACAAGTATCTGCCTGTATCCCAGAATTAACTGTTCTGATCTGATTGCTTATTTTCTTTACTTCCAAAGTGTATTTCCTTTAACTTTCTATAACCTCTTCCACTTGAGAATCTCAAAGGCATTTCCAAACAGTTAGCTTGTTCTTGCAGCACCCTAGAAGCTAATTAAATGCTAGACACATTTTAAAGATGTGAAAACAGAGAGACAGAGGTTAAATGAGTGTTCAAAACTACACAGAGCAAGTCGGTGACAGAGTTGGGGTTAGGATCCTGGTCTCCCAACACCCACACCTGTACTTCAAAATTATATTTCCTTATCACAGGAAAAAAAAACTCTATTTTTATTCTTTTAATTTGAAAAGACACTATGAGGTTCAATCTGGATCAAAATTCAGACCCCAGTCTTACAACTGGGTCCCCTCTTGTATAGAGTCACCTTTAGCATCAGGTTCCAAAAGATACATTTTTACAACATTCCTATTGTCTTAGGTTTTATATAAAATTAAAAATTCAACAAACTTTTTTTCTTTAACAAAAAGTGCATGCCCCTGCAATGTGGCTTGTAACCCAGATATTGCAACACTGTGCTACTGCATGAGAGTGAAACTGACTATAAATGCAGGTGAAGTTGACTACTCAGTTTATATCCCTCTCCCTCTGGGACAGCAAACAGTCTAAACAAACAGCATAAATAATAAAAAGCCAAATTGATTTTCAAAATCCCCGCTCAGATCTGACCCCTCATTTAAATTTTAACCAAACAAATCCTTCTAAAAAAAGTTCCAGTGGAAACAGCTGTTTTTGAACATGCACACTCTCCTGCAGTTTGGGAACCCCAACCCCTGCTGCAGTGAAACTGACTACATGATAAGGAAACCAACTTCATGGATTTCAGTGTCCAAGCTAAAAGAGACCGACAGATGAACACAGAGCATCAGCAGCGACAGGTGAATTACACTCGCAGAAATTATTTCCCTTATATATTCTAAGAAGCGATTCATGACATCCCTATGAACAAGTGATGTTTAAGTAGGAGTTCCAACATCACAGCACCTCTTTAAATACAGGATGTTCTCATGGACCTTAAGGCAAGAAGGGACCATTCATGATCATCTTCTAGTCTGACCTCCTACACATTGCAGGCCACAGAACCTCACCTACCCACTCCTGCAGTAGGCCCATAACCTCTGCCTGAATTACTGAAGTCCTTGAATTGTGATTTAAAGACTCCAAGTTACAGAGAATCCACCATTTACTCTAGCTCAAACCAGCAAGCGACCCCTGCCCCACGCTGCAGAGGAAGGCATAGTCCGCCCCCCCCCCCCAAATCTCTGCCAATCTGATCCCAGGGGAAAATCCCTCCCTGACCCAAAATATGGTGATCAGTTAGACCCTGCACATGTAGGCAAGACCCACCAGCCAAACTCCCCAGGGCCTAAGGCAACCACCTCACTCACCCCAACATCTAACATCAGACCACAAGTCCCTATAAATCAGTTTCCCAAATTTCAAACAACTCAAACGGTGCCCAGCAGAAAAGAAGTCCCATGTGAAAGGTCCCCGCTTCCTTCCCACACAGGTGTGGGTGTGGAGGGGGGGGGTGTAGAGGGAAACACCACACTCATACAAAGCAAACCTGTACAACAACGGAGAGTTGGCACCCAGAGCTGGGCAGGGATGGTGTCCCCAGCCTCTGTTTGCCAAAAGCCGGGAATGGGTGACAGGGGATGGATCACTTGATGATTCCCTGTTCTGTTCATTCCCTCTGGGGCACCTGGTACTGGCCATTGTCAGAGGGCAGGATCCTGGGCTAGAGGAATCCTGGGTCTGACCCAGTGTGGCCATTCTTATTAAACTCCTCAGGCACCTGGGCAACTACTGCCTCCAGCAGCACCATGTCACGGGCAAATACTATCCCCTTTTTCTCCATCACTCTCTGCTGATGCCATGTATTTCCACCAGATGTACCCCTTCCCCCCAGGCCCTGCTCCCCCCCCCCATCACCTCCCATCCAGGGCCCTTCCCTCCCATCACCCCCCCAGGCCCCACTCCCCCCATCACTCCCCATTGCCCCCCCCGGGGTCCTGCTCCCCCATCACCCTCCCTCCAGGCCCTTCCCCCCATCCCTCCCCCAGGCCCCACTCCCCCCCCCAGGCCCTTCCCCCCATTACTCCTCATTGCCCCCACTGGGGCTCTTCCCCCAACACCCCCTCTCTCCCCGCTATACCCCGCTCCCCCCCTCCAGGGCCCCGCTCCCCTCATCACTTCCCATTACCCCCCCCCCGGGGCCCCGCTCCCCCTCAAACCCGCTATACCTCATCACCCCCCCTCCAGGGCCCTTCCCTCCCATCACTCCCTGGGCCCCTCCAGGGCTCGGCCCCAATCACCCCCCCGGGGCCCGCTGCCTCACCACCCCCCCCAGTCCCGTCCCCCCACCACTCCCCTCCCCTCCCCGGACCCCGCTCCCTCCACCGCCCCCCTCTCAACCCAGGGCCCCTCCCCGCACTGACCCCGCGGCCGCAGCGTCTCTCCCTCCAGCCGGGCGGCTCCGTCCGTCTGTGCGCGTCTGCCCCGGCCCGGGCCCACGAGCCCCCGGCGCTGCGGAGGCGGCGTGAACCCGCCCTCCCGGGGCGGGGCCCGGCCTGGCTCCTCCTCGGGCGCGGGGAGGCGGGAGCAGGGTCCAGGGGGATTAGGCCCGAGGGGGGAGATGGGGGGGGCGAGGATGGCTGCAGGGCCCCAAGAAGGAGCAGGCCCGAGGGGGGAGGCAGGCCCCGAAAGAGACGAGGGTGTTTAGACGCCCCCAAGGCGGGGAGGGCGGGCGGCCTAGAAGGGGCAAAGGGCACGTGGCTTCTGGCCCTGCCCCTCAGTGGTGCCCAATGCCCCCGACACAGCCCTGGGGCCTGGCGCTGTCTCTGCCCTTCGGCCTTGCTTGGGTTGGCCCCGAGGATGCATTTTTTTCAGGGTGGGGGTTCCCCTCACGGAACCAGCTCTGCCCTCCAGTCTCCTTTAGTATCCATGAGCCGGGGGCGAGGGGAAGCGGGGGACAGCTGGGGAGGGGGTGGGGGCTAGAGGGTCAGGGGAGGAGAGAGTAGAGAAGGGGGACTAAAGAGAAGCGGGGGGTACAGAGTAGGGACATGCAGGATCTGTTCTGCTGTCAAATCTAGTGCTGTGATAGCACCAGGCTGCTGTTCGCAAGAGCTCATGGAGAAGGGTCCATAGAAAACCGGAGGATGAGGAGGAAGGCCCTGGTCCCCAGCAGGATTTCATGTAAGTGTCACTCTTGGCTAAACACAGCTGAGAGGGACAAAGCCAGGAGGATGTGCGTTCCCAGACAGGAGTGAGCACACAGCACTGCTGGATCAGACGGTGAATGTTAATACAGCTGATGTCAGGGGGGATGATGATACAGATACTAGGAATGCCTTGATTTAACTAGATAAAATATCTATTTCACTTATTCCTATTTATAAATAATTTAAGTGCCTTTCCTATGCTTTGTGCACTCATCTCATAAAATAAAATATAAGATAAAATATCAAGGATTGCATATATAAATAAATATCTACTCCACCAACCCTTGGCCAGTACCCTTCTCAAAAAAACTGGGGAAAAAGAGAGTAAAATATACATTGCAGAATTTTTGGCCTGTGTATAGAACATTATAAAAATTATAATATAAATGTATTTCCCAGCTGTTCCATTTCATATCAGCTGGCATGAAACTTCTATGTCAGCTATCTAATCATTTAAACACAGTTTTTTGGGAAAATACTTTCTTGCAGCTGAGATGGGAGAGTTGTATATTTTCATTTTTACATACTGTAAAGCTGCCCTAGTTTTATTTGTAAATGCCAGTGGTTAAATTGCTATGGCTAGTACATAACAGCAAAACACACTCTTACTAAATGTAAATTCTAAACTAGCAGCCAAACATCACAACATTCAAATACTGTGATTTTCACATGAAATGTCATTTGGTACTCTCGTGCCACACATATCCAGTCAGGGGGAGTGGGCCAGTCTGAGAATACAAAAAGGTTGTTTACACATTGCCTAGCTGTAAGCGCAACCTAGTGATCACACATTCAAACCAAAACACTCAAGGCCCTGAATAATCGACCTCACTGGGACACAATGCAAAGGAAAACAACCATTTCATCTTGGAGGCTGCCAATTTATTATAAAATGAGGCTCTGGGCTGCTGCAGTTGAGCCAGAACAGTTAATCCTTGTTGCATCACACTGTGGGTACGTCTACACTACAGGATTATTCCGATTTTACATAAACTGGTTTTGTAAAACAGATTGTATAAAGTTGAATGCATGCGGCCACACAAAGCACAATAATTCGGTGGTGTGCGTCCATGTACCGAGGCTAGTGTCGATTTCTGGAGCGTTGCACTGTGAGTAGCTATCTCATAGCTATCCTGTAGTTCCCGCAGTCACCCCCACCCATTGGAATTCTGGGTTGAGATCCCAATGCATGATGGTGCAAAAACAGTGTCGTGGGTGATTCTGGGTAAATGTCGTCACTCATTCCTTCCTCCATGAAAGCAACGGCAGACAATCATTTTGCGCCCTTTTTCCCTGGATTGCCTTGGCAGATGCCATAGCATGGCAACCATGGAGCCCGTTTTGCCTTTTGTCATTGTCACTGTATGTGTACTGGATGCTGCTGACAGAGGTGGTACTGCAGCGCTACACAGCAGCATTCATTTGCCTTTGCAAGGTAGCAGAGATGGTTACCAGTCATTCTGTACTGTCTGCTGTGCCATTGTAAATTGGTGATGAATGACGGTTATCAGTCGTTCTGTACCGTCTGCTGCTGTCATGGGTGCTCCTGGCTGATCTTTGCTGAGGTTGGCCGGGGGCGCAAAGACAAAAATGGGAATGACCCTCTGGGTCATTTCCTCCTTTATGTTGTATCTAAAAAGAGAGTCAGTCCTGCCTAGAATATGGGGCAAGTGTACTAGAGAACCAGTGTATCAGAGAACCAGAGAGCACAGCCGCTCCGTGTCAGATCCCACAGAAATGATGAGCTGCATGCCATTCTAGGGGGTGTTCCTGCAACAACCCCACCCGTTGCATCCCTCCTCCCCCAACCCTTCTGGACTACCATTGCAGGGTCCCCCCACTTGTGTGATGAAGTAATAAAGAATGCAGGAATAAGCAACACTGACTTTTCAGTGAGATAAAATGAGGGGGAGGCAGCCTCCAGCTGCTATGATAGTCCAGGCAGGACATTAAACGGTGGAGGGGAGAGGAGCGCAGCATCCCACTGCTACGATAGTCCAGGCAGTACAGAATCTTTTCTTTAGACATGAAAGGGGGGGGGGGGGCTGATGGAGTTCAGCCCCCAGTTGCTATGATGAGGACGGTTACCAGCTGCCATTCTGTACCATCTGCCGGGAATAACCGGGAGTCATTCCTATTTTTACCCAGGCACCCCCAGCCAACCTCACCTGAGGCCAGCCAGGAGCACTCACGGGCTGATGACAAGGACGGTTACCAGTCCTACCGCACTGTACCGTCTGCCACCGGGGAAGGGAGTGGAGAGGATGCTGCTGTTCATTGCCCCAGCACCATGTCTACCAGCAGCATGCAGTAGACATATAGTGACATTGAAAAAAGTCAACAAACGATTTTTTTCTCTTTTCTTTCACGCGGGGCGGGTGGGGGGCCGGAAGGGGAGTAAATTGACGAGATATACCCTGAACTACCCCGGACAACGTGTTTGACCCTACAGGCACTGGGAGCTCAGCCAAGAATGCAAATACTTTTCGGAGACTGCGGGGACTGTGGGATAGCTGGAGTCCTCAGTCCCCCCTCCCTTCCTCCATGAGCATCCATTTGATTCTTTGGCTTTCTGTTACGCTTGTCACACAGCACTGTGCTGTGGCCTCTGCATCATAGCCTGGAGATTTTTTTCAAATGCTTTGGCATTTCGTCTTCTGTAACGGAGCTCTGATAGAACAGATTTGTCTCCCCATACAGCGATCAGATCCAGTATCTCCCATACGATCCATGCTGGAGCTCTTTTTGGATTTGGGACTGCATCGCCACCCATGCTGATCAGAGCTCCACGCTGGGCAAACAGGAAATGAAATTCAAAAGTTCGCGGGGCTTTTCCTGTCTACCTGGTCAGTGCATCCGAGTTCAGATTGCTTTCCAGAGTGGTCACAGTGGTGCACTGTAGGATACCGCCCGGAGGCCAATACCATCGATTTGCGGCCATGCTAACCCTAATCCAATATGGTAATACCCATTTCAGCACTACTCCTCTCATCGGGGAGGAGTACAGAAACTGGTTTAAAGAGCCCTTTATATTTATATAAAGGGCCTCGTTGTGTGGACGGGTGCAGCATTAAATTGGTTGAAACGTGTAGTGTAGACCAGGCCACACAGTACTGTACCTTCGGCTGCTGATTCTGCTGACTTGCTCAGCTGATTGGTAGAATGAGAAATACAATCGCTTTTGGGGGCCAACACTCTGCTCTTTCTGGTTTGGTGCTGGGTCCCCTGTCCCCATCTCCTGTCTTTGCCTGTATTCACTCACTAACAGTAGGAGAAAAGAGAAGCCATTCTCTGCATACCAGCTGCTGTGTTGCAGTGTAGCTAGTGCAGAGAAGGCCACATGAAAGGGTTGTAGCCCTGTGTGCAATATAGATCAGTGGGACATGTCAGGCACTCACCAGGACCACGTGTGGCCCAGAGATGTGCTGTGGGCAGACTGGCTTTACAGCATGCTGCTTTTTACATTTGTGAGGAAACTTTGTGCTCATGAAAGTGAGTGATGAATAGCACTGGTTAGAGTCATGCATAGCAGAAGGAAGGTGCAGTGTAAGATTCTACCACACAACTTTGCCAGTGCATATTAATCCTGATCCTCAGCACCTTCTCCTATTCCAGTCTAGGGATCTGCACACATGCCCACAGCTCTAGTGGGTACATGTAGCAGGTGGCATGAATTCAAAAGGTGTCTGCCAGCCCAAGCTTTTGAAGCCAAAGCAATTTAGGAGATCATAGCAAAGCTTGATTTTGGAGTTTCAGCTAGTCACTTTGCTCATGGCATAGATTCTTTGTGTTCATACAACCAATCTGCATGGCAGCCTCACACGGTACCATGCTCTATATGCCAACCGCCTACAACCTCCAAAGCAAATGAGCACTTCAGAGAGTGATCTACAATCAGTGCCATAAGACATTTCTTTAACTTTTATTTTTCAAAGTCTCTTGCATGCATTGTGGCTTATCAATACAACCTAGTGGCTTAACATGAATAGGATTGTGCATATTTCTAAACAAATGGTGCTTTTTGAAACAAAGTAAATTGGAAGGGTTTTGTCTTTGTAGAGAGACTCAAAGTGCTTTTTACTTGAATTTCTATTTCCAGGGGTGGATTTATGAGACAAGCTTGTTGTATGGGTGGCAAAGGCATCATCACTGTAGAGATTCATATAGATTAGTAGTCCATTCTGGCCTTGCTGGCTGTGGGTTTAACAGCAGCACTTGACCGAATGTTCCACTATTTGAATTCCTTGTGATAACGATTGTACATTTCCATACTGTCTTACATTTAGAAGAATCACAAAGTGCCTTACAAACACATACACAGAGATCACTTAACTTACCTCTGTAGTGCAACATGACAGAGTGCACTCAAATAGTTTTAAGGCAAGAAATGAAGAATAAAGTCTGGTTGAACTGAAGAGGAATTTAAGACAGCAGAATATAATTACCAGAGTAGGACAAGGACACTGGGGATAATTCTTTTGAAAAGTGCTACAGCAGGACCACAGTTTTTTTTGTCTGAAAGACAGATAGCTACCTCCAATAGCACAGTACTCCTATTTTCTGTGGCCACTCATTCAATACCCAAAAGCACCTTCTGTTGTAACATCATTGCCAATTTGGTGTATTCCTCACAGGTCTCCTATCCAAGTGCTGACCCAGTTTGACCCCACTTAGTTTGTGAGAGTTGTGGATACTAGAAACTGCAGTAGGGATTTAGGCAGGCTGAATGTCATCATATCAACTGGAATTTTCTACAGGCCAGAAAACAGAAGGGCATGCCTTAATCTGCACCAGAGCTGTCAGTTGTCCACCTTCCACTATAACAAATGAAAGCTGCCATCTGGCCGATGGATAAAGGCATGCTGCTATTTGGCTAGGAGTGTAATCTACCAATAACGCCTTTCCACAGAGCTGTTCAGTAACTAAGCTTGCTGAAAGGATAAACTAACATTTCAGCCCCCCTCCCCCTTTTTTTTTTTTTTTTTTTTTAAACAGGACATTTTCATTCCCCTTACCTGTGTTTCAGTATGAATACTACACTCCTCCAAACCTTTCCACTGAATTTTGTAAAGTCACACGTGATGGGTTACAAACCCTAGAAAGGGCACCATCTTCTAAAAGGCTAGCCACTATCTATTCAGCCACATTCACACAGGCAATTACAACCAACATTGGTTTACAGGCCACATTACCTATCATTTTTGTTGGTGGTTCAGCCTTTTAATTTAAAAAAGAAAAAGCCTCCTCTGACTTTGACTCCCAAATACTAGGCACATTCTTGGACTGGTCCCTCGGAATGTATAGACCAGGGGTCGGCAACCTTTCAGAAGTGGTGTACCGAGTCTTCATTTATTCATTCAAATTTAAGGTTTCACATGCAAGTAATACATTTGAATGTTTTTAGAAGGTCTCTTTCTATAAGTCTATAATATAACTAAAGTATTGTTATATGTAAAGTAAATAAGGTTTTTAAAATGTTTAAGGTTCTTTTAAAATTAAATTAAAATGCAGAGCCCCCCCGGACCGGTGGCCAGGACCTGGGCAGTGTGAGTGCCACTGAAAATCACCTTGCATGCCACCTTTGGCACCTGTGCCATAGGTTGCCTACCCCAGTATAGACTGATGTCATTCTTGCCCTGTGTCAGCAGTAGTAAGCCTTTGTCCCAGTCCAGAGCACCATGGATTATAAAGCAGTTGAATGTGCATGTTGTTCTTCAGCACTGGCTCACAACGTTGTTATGTTATCTATTAGCTGGTGAAGTAGTCCAGGATTGCTCTATGATCCTCTGTGTTATCAGAAATCTTCAGTTAAAGCTGACTGGTGACTAACAGTTGCATACCACATGAGAGAATTCTGGAAATCACTATTAAAGAAATTGGACTGTAGGAGGCACAGCACTTTTGTTCTTAATGTGGCTTTTAATAAAAGGAAACCAGAAGCTAAAGAGTAAGTTCAGTGAATCTCAAATTCTTACTGAATCTAATCACAGCTTCATTTCGTCACTTACCTGTAAATAAGTAACTGCTATAGAGCTTACACTTAGAATACAGTATCCTCAGAGAAAAGCAGCACAAAGGCTGAGGTGCAGCTACAATTTTAAAAACCCTCAATGCCTATTCTTGAAAAACAGTCCAGTCTTATTTCCATAACTGTGTATGCATTTCAGAACTATAACTTCATTCACCAACTGCTTTCACTTGGATTCAGATGAATAATGATGGCCCTCCATTTGGCAAAGCAAGTCATCATATGTTTCAGTTCCATTGACTTTAATGAGACTTAAGCAGATGGTTTAAGCGTGCATTTCTAAGAGATATACCTATCTCCTAGAACTGGAAGGGACCTTGAAAGGTCATCAAGTCCAGCCTCCTTCACTAGCAGGACCAAGTACTGATTTTTACCCCAGATCCTTAAGTGGCCCCCTCAAGGATTGAACTCAAACCACTCAGCTATCCCTATTCAGTAAAGCACAAACATCTGCTTAGGTACTATACTGAATTGGGGCCTAACAAAAGCAAGAAACCAAAAGCTGAACTCGGAGGATACACAAGGCTCAGAGAGCGAGGCTTCCTCTCCCATCACTAAGCTTAACTCCATTTAAAATAATCATAACACATAAGAAATCCTCTGTCCATTTCTTGTTCACTCATTTCTAGGTTCAAATCATTCTGAAAAAAAGGGAAGTGTTCTCCCTCCTGATATGGCTACCAATTCCGTATCACTCCTCTTTCAGGCACTGTTCAGAGTGAGCCTTTTTGCTGCACAGGCACAAGGGTACAGAGGGGCAGGAGATGAGACTGACTTTGCAAGTCTCTTGGATTTGCACTCCCTGACTTCTTGATGAGCTTAGTGTCCTGTTCCATGTTGTCATCATTATGATGTCATCACCTTGAAAAGCAGTTTCAAAGTGTTCGCTAGCACTAAGTAACTTAATGGGCACTTCTGTTTTCTAGCCAGTCATAAGCCAGTATGTTTTAAAGCCCAGGATGTCTTCACCATGCTTCTGCACTTGAGAAACTCAGAGACGAATATCTTTCCCCCAATTAAAAAAACCTAAATAACACATAAAAAGGGAGTGGTTAGAGCACAGCACTGGGAGTTGGGATTTTTTGGGATCTATTCAAATTGTGCCCCAGCTCCCTAAGCCCTCTGCAAGCTTAAATAATGATAATATTCACCTTCCTCACAGGGAGCACTTATGAAGATTAATGTTGATAAGACACAAATGCCACACATTGTTAGTCTAAGCTGCATAACTCAATGAAGCAGGTAGTCTTATGTCCAATGAGGACTTTTATTTTGAAAATCATTTTTAGGGGACATTTCACCTTTTTGTAAGGTGAGTGTTAACACACAGGACTGGGAGGGGTTCACTGCAAAGAAAAAGATGTTGCGCTGAACAGCCCACATGGCGTAACTCCACAGCGTAGATGGCAGGTGCTCAGGAGAACATGGTCAAGCCCACAGTTAATTTAACAAAGTCAGAATGGTGCAAGATGCACAGGCAAAAGCTCAGACCTAAGAAGAAGTATAATGCCACCATCTTAAATCCTTGTTAGTCACAAGAAGTTTCAGCTCAGCTTTAACTCTTCATTTCTTTTGAGTGGTTGATATAATTAGTATTTAATTAGCTGATGGAAGAGAGCTTTTAAAGCCTATGGTCAGAGGGAACAAAAGTTATCTTTAATGATTATCTTTGAGAACTCATGAAGGACAGATGACATCCCAGAGGGTGAAAGGGCAAACATAATACTACCTTTAAAAAAGGGAACATAAGAGGCCCTGGGGAATTCTAGGCCAGTCAGCTTAACTTTGATACCTGGAAAGATACTGGAACAAATTATTAAACAACCAATTTATAAGGATAACAGTCAGCATGGATATGCCAAACAAAAGCATGGTACCCACCATCTAATTTCCTTCTTTAACAGGATTACTGGCCTAATGGATAAGCAATATAGGTGATACCTTGATTTTAGTAAAGCTTTTGACACAGTCCCCCCATGACATTCTCATAATGAAAATTAGGGAAATGTGGCCTAGGTGAAATTACCATAAGGTGGGTATATAACTGGTTGAAAGTCCATACTCAAAGAGTAGTTATCAGAGCTAAATACGGGAATAGGTTTCCGAGGGACATCATGGAATCCCCGTCACTGGAGACTTTTAAGTTAGGCAAACCCCTCTCAGGACTAGGTCTACTTGGTCCTGCTTCAGCACAGGGGCTGGACTTGATGACCTCAAGGTCCCTTCCATCCCTACATTTCTATGAAAAGTTGCTTGGCAAAGTTCTATTAATTTACATAAGGCACTAGCCTGTTCTGATCATTTTACTTCTAGCGAGGAGGCTGGAGGTTCCTCAGCCTGTACAATGACTGCGCTACCCTAGGTCACCAGAGAATTTCAGGAACAGGAGCTAAGCTGTGCCGTTAATTTTGTAAGGTTACAGCAAATGGAGTATTTTTCTGGTACAATTTTTGTCTAGCTAATTCCATCTTAGCAAAGAAGCCTTTTCCTTCCTGGAACTTTTGTACCCATACTCATGTTCTCTTTCAAAAACAAAGTTTCTGCTAAATCTTAGATTTCTTCTGTGAGCCTGAAGCAGTAATTTCTGGGAAAATTTTAAGCACATTATAGAGATGCAGCTAGGACCCAACAGCAATTGCACTAAGGATTTAACATTCCTAGCACCAGGGTATTTAAACTGTGCACTAAATTAAAGGAGCACAAATTCCCAGAACAAATAGGTGTTTCCTCTCTCTGCTCCTCCAGGGAAAATAATTAACTGTGACAGCAATGGCAGTTACTTGGCAAACTTCTCACACATTATATAAAAAAATATTCTGCCATGAAGCATGCAGGTTAGAGGAAGTGCTAGTGTAAGCCACACTCTTTCTAGGTGTGATGTTCTATCCTATCTAGTAGCACCAAGACCACTTGGAGAGAGATAAAATGAGTCTGCTCTACAACCTTAGCTAACATGCACTTTAGCTCATGCACTAAGCTTCAAAGGTCCCAGATCCGATCCCACCTGGTGACTGGGGTCTGTTGGTGTTACACTAGAATAACATTAATTCTCAGAAGCACTGGTAGCATCAACCATTGTTTAATTCATGAATGATGTACCATTACTTCCTGCAGACATTCAGTCCTTGTAACCAGATCTACCCCCTTATATTAGCATAGAACTGGAGGCTGCTTACAATATAGTGACGAACTAGAGCATAGCTTCTGCTCTTTGGAATCAGATTCAACTTTATATCCAAATCAGCGTTAGCTAGGCCTGGTTGGTCTCTGCCTGATAGGAGGCACTGATTGCTATTAAACACGGTCCTCCAATCCAAAACATTTATTGGCCCGGACTGATTACTCTGCTCTTCTGGAGTAGCCCAGAGTACATTTTCTAGACTGCCAACCACATGCATGATTATGAGGATGGATCCGAACGCTTGGAGAGGTGAGCTGACTCCAGCAGAATTCAGGTGCACTAAGAATGTAGAATCTGCAGACATACATCTTCCAACGCACTGACAGAGAATGCCAGGCTGGATGGCTTCAGGAAAATGGGGTCATTTTTCTAGGAGCAAAAGGCTAACGGGTTCACAAAACTGGTCTGCTCCAAGCCATCTCAAAAGTAGCACCAACCACCTTTCAACATCATGAATATCACCATTTCTATGTCACTTGCTGCCTTGTCTTATGAGGATCTGCTGCAAGGACAGAATTCCAGGTATGGTGCTTTGGTTATAACAGGTTCCATTTATAGTTTCACACAAACTTTAAAGAAAGTCACTTCCAACTTCTTATCTTTAAAATTATTTTTAAAACTTGCCAGTTTCTCTTATCATACACAGTAATGACTACTTAATTTCAGATGTGGTAGCCCCCCTGGTTAAAGGCAGATGTTTTACGTCTCCCCTCCACAGTGCACTGTACAGAACCACCAGTTATGCAGATTATAGTGGAATACAAAACTGCATTATGTGAAAGGACATTACAATTAAAAAGTGGATTTTCACCCCAATTTGCCATGAAAAAATCATTTCCAAATGTTTCACTTGCTAGGATCATTCTGCCATCTCTCATTTGCACCACTGCCTTCTTAGAGGCGGAATTCAAAAGCTCCCAATTGTGTTCTTTATTACCGCTCCCCCACATAAAACATCACTGAATAGCTCTTCACTATATAAAAGAAAACAGTGTGAAGTTGCCATATTGACTCATTGCTAATATGGTGTCTTCCACTAATACTTCAAGACAGTTCTACAGCGTGCACCAAAAAGACACAGAACAATACACAACAATCTCAATGACTAGAGTGATGAAGCTGTAAATAATACCCAAGAATAGTAGTCCAAGAGCCTGAAGTCTTGTACTTGCTGTGTGTTACAATGTCTTTGTAACTAACAGAAATTCCAGCTGTTTAAGAAGCCATGGGGCAGCAGGTGGCATCTACAGACACACATTTGGCCTAGTACAGAAAAGTCTGTTCCATACAACGGTTTCCTCTCCTGCTGATGAAAAGCACGTAGACACCCACAGAGGCAAAAGCACTTTGTTTGGCAATGTCAGAATTCCATAGCTGTCTGTACATTCATTGGCCTGGAACAACAACCTGAAAATTCAGGACTGATGTTTCAATCCTTCCTTCATTCGTCCACAGCCAAGTTATCATTTGTTGGGTTTAAAAAAAAAATTAAAGTATAGTCAGACGTTATTGCTTTTCATGGTCAACAGTAGTTAGAAGCAGGCTGAAAATTAAGCCTAACCAGAGCGCTTTTGTATGTCCATAGCAGGCCTTGAGTTGTTACCATTTGTCTTTCACAATCCCTTTTTTTCCAGTTTTTCCAGTATGGCCTGGATTCTATGAACAGCCTCCTTCCTAGCCTGTCGAACATTGTCCTGGCCATGAGTCTCTATGGAATCCAGTTCCAACAGCTCCTTGGTCAGCATTTCCTCCAGGAGCCGGTATGCTTTGTCTGTTTTTTTTCCTACAAATTCATCCACCTCTTGCTCCAACTGCTCAACCTCCTCCATAACTTGCATAACTCTTTGAATCCCTGGCTGAATTCCCAGGGAGTTTGACAAAGGCTGGTCGCTGGGTTTAAAACCTGCATCCTGGTTCAAAGGTGGTTTCCTAGGTACATTATTATACATTTGGGGCTGTGCGCTGTATTGCACTTTGGGATTGAAATGGGATGGTCTGGTGTTGAATTGAGTTGACTTATGATCATTCATAGTCCCAGAGGGCTGCTGATTGACTTCTGGAAAGTAGTTGTTGTGGTTTGCTCCTTGGTCTGGTTTGTCATAAGTAGCATCCTAAATCAGAAACAAGCAGAGGTTTCAAAATTTGTTTCCTTCAACACCAGTTTTCTTATCCCACATCCTGCATCAAAGAGGGAATGCAAGCAGATCTCTGAGCAGCAGGGCCAGTCTGCCTCC
The DNA here is from genome assembly GCF_025201925.1 of Gopherus flavomarginatus. Taxonomy (NCBI): domain Eukaryota; kingdom Metazoa; phylum Chordata; order Testudines; family Testudinidae; genus Gopherus; species Gopherus flavomarginatus. Next base: position 166,171,495 of record NC_066618.1, on the reverse strand, counting down.
CTGCTCATTTGGAAGATGTGCATGCCCAGGATGGCAGTGCAAAAAGGGTTCAGGCAATGGAAGTACTAAGGATGAGGCCTGCACTTTGAGACTGTCATCCATCATGATGTCATAATATACGGTGACCTAATAACATGAAACTCGCATAACTTTCTTACATAAGCATTGCTGCCCATAAACAAGCCCAAAAAGGAATGCTCAAAGACAGCTACTGCTCAAGTCTTTGACCTATTTAAGAACAAACTAGTTAGAGGAACTACATCTGGTTCACAAAACTCTGTCTGCAGAATGACAATGCGACAGCTGTGAAACAGGCCATAGTCGGGTCAGGATTATGCTGCTACAGCTATGTTTAACAATGATATTTGCTAGCAGGATTCTAGCACAATTCCTCTGGTAAGTGTGGATGTATTTCAGAGGATCATGAGAGATACTCTGTTTCCAGGGAGCGTATTACACAATTTTATAACTATTCTCAGATGACAAATTCATGGCCATGCTATTCAAAAAATCCACATTAGAACCTTGCTAGCAAGTACTTTGTCAACATAGTTGTACCTTCCAGAGATCTGATCCTGGTGTGGCCAGGGCCTCTAACTGTAAAGAGGAGAATGGTGAGACTAGGAAGGAACAGAATCTGTTATTCCCACAACATTAATTTTTAGCGAAGTCTCTAGTAAAGGATTCCTGTGCCCAGGAGTTCACTTGGACAGGAACACAGCAATTGCGTGTCGATCAGGACAGGTCCTTCTAGCCCAGTCTCCCAGTGACCAGTACCAGATGCTTCAGAGGAAAATGCAAGAAACCTTGCAGCAGGCAGATATGGGATAATGTGCCTCCCATAAAGGTCTCATCCTAATCCCTGCTAATGAGAGACCATTTTAAAACCTGGAGCATGAGATCAGATATCCCCTCCAATACCTCCTTTTAGTTTTTTGCATTAAGTATAACTCTGAAAATTCTTTATGGATATTTAAGTTAACGGATCTAAAAGAGGATTATGAGAATTCCTAGTTTTTATTCGTTTGTTTCTATGTAGTATGAACTCATTACTTTAACAGAGGGGGAAAAGGTGAATGCACTTCAAAGAGATGAAAAATACATGTGTTTTTCAGGGAGGCAGTGTAATCTAGTGGTCTGATGACACAGACCGCCAGTCAGAGAGCTCATCCTGACTGACAGACTCACTCTACAATTATTTAGCATTGTACAGCATTCTGAAGTTGTAAAAGCAGTACATAAATACCAAACAGTATTGGATTTCCAAGCAAGATCTCTTCTTCCTTGCGCCAGCAGGAGCTAGAAGCACTGTAAAAGGAGCAGGCTTAGCTTCTGGGGAAGGGGTTTTTGCACCGCTGTGCAGTAACCCACATGGCTGAGTTAAGATAGGCACCAGTAAGTGTCAAAGAATCTTGAAAGCATTAAATCTGTACCTTTGTGTCATGAGCTGGAGGATGATGAGAAGGAGCTCCATTGCCAGGCCAGGATGGAGATGATTCTGAAATAAATGGACTTCCTTGGGGTGTTGAAGCAGCAGGCCAGGCATAACGTGGCTGCATTCCATAGATGCCAGAGGAAGCCCATGATTCATCCTGGGGTCTTGGTTGTGGTGGTGGCCCTTGCTGTGGAATGCCAGGGTTGCTATCCCCTCCATATGGATAGTGCGGGACAGGCATACCTGGGGTCTGCAGGAAGAGGGAAATGAACGTAGTACCTTCAAAGTCATGTTCACTCAGCCATTGAAAATACGTGTTGATGTGCTTCTCCACTCCTACTAAACACTCCTTGTTAAGAGCCACAAAGACCAGCTACCTTGGCTCTGCCATCTCAGCCTATTAATTCTGAGTCCTAGGCCAAGGGAATGGTTACACATCTTTATAAGAGTGGGCATGGTTGGCTCTCTTGGCCATTTATGTAGTTTAGCTGCAATCTAAGTCAGCACAGTGTCAGTCAAAATACTGGGCTGTGTTGCAAGAGATGAGAGACCTGGGGCATGAGATGAGCCTTGGGATAAACATTTCCTGTGCTGGAGCCAGGAGCAGCAGCTAAGTAGTGCACTTCTAGGGCTCAGACCTGAATGGCTGGTAGCTGGAGGGGCAGGCTGCCCTTAGGCAAGCATATGCCAACCTTTGCTCCAGAAGGGCTATATCCAATACTGAGCTGGGTTGTACTCACATCACCTCCAAGCACATTCCCAAAGGAAGCAGGTATTTCTTGTACTAGCTTCCTTACCGGTGGTGGGGAGTATCCTGGGGCCTGCCTCCTGAGAGAGGGACCTTCCGGAGGGCAGTCTGGTGGGGGATAATGCCAATGCGAGGCTGGCGATGGCGGTCGGTACATGCTCGGAGACTCTGCCGGGTAGGAGGCCCGAGGGTGACCAGAAGAATAGTAAGTGTTTGACTGTGGCAGATTAGCATAGTGTGGTGCAGCCCCAGGGGCGCCATAGGCTCCATTTGTGTAGGGAGACTCCAGTCCCTGAAAAACAAGCAGAGAACATATTTGAGAGATGGGCACAGACTGAATGTGGGAGGGGCTGCGAGCACTTTGGAGGACAGGATTAGAATGCCAATTTGTCAAGATCACTTTGAAAACTGGTCTGAAGTAAGTAAGATAAAATTCAGTGTAGAGAAGTGCAAAGGACTGCACCTAGGAAGGAAAAAATGAAATGCAGAAATACAAGACGGAGAATAACTGAGTAGGCTGCAATACTGCTGAAAAGGATCCGGGGGTTACAGTGGGTCACAAATGGAATATGAGTCAACAATGTGATGCTGTTGTGAACAAGGCAAGTATCATTTGGGGATGTATTAACAGGAATGTTGGATGTAAGACATGGAAGGGAATTGTTCTGCTTTACTCAACACTGTCAGAAAACTCAGCCAGAAAACTGTGTCCAGTTTTGGACCCCACACTTTAGGAAAGATGTAAACAAACTGGAGCAGTCCAGAGGGCAGCAATAAAAATGATAAAAGGTTTAGAAAACCTGATCTCTGAGGAAAGGTTGAAACAATTGGGCGTATTTCATTTTCAGAAGGCTGAGGGAGGATATGCTAAGTCTTCAGATATGTGAAAGGCCATTACGAAGAGGACAACATGCAATTGTTTTCCATGTCCATCAAGGGAAGGACAAGAAGTAAGGGGCTTAATTTGCAGCAAGGGAGATGTAGGTTGGATATTAGGAAAACATTTCTAACCAAGCATTACGTACTAGAAATAGGTTGAAAGGGACGTTGTGGAATCCCCATCATTGTCTAACCTGTCCTCAAACTCCCAACCCCCTGTCTAGGTATACAGAAAGACAGGAGGCTGGGGGGGATAGACCATTAGACAACTTCCTGAGGGCCCTTCCAGCCCTCCATTTCTGTGATTCTATGAGTGGCCAAAGGCTCTAAGGTCTCAAATAGGAGCGGCAACAGAGCTGTGTAGGCGAAGAGTGGAATAGGTTTTAGGCAACTGTAAAATAGGGATTTTCGCCTCAAATCAGGAAATTCAGAGTTATGGTTTCCACAGCAACGGTGCACAAACCAGTATGGAATATTAATACTGTTGCTGTGGGAACCATAATTCTTTCCTCACTTGAGTGATTAAAGTTTTACCATTGAAGTAGGAGAGGGGGTTTGCATTTGAAAATTAGTGGGTTGTTGAAAAAAAAATCTAGGGTAGAAATTTAATTGTCTTCCTCTTAGCATGTCTTATTATCAAACATTACAGAGATTCCAATGAGAGGCTGACAAGAATGCTTTACAAACATTAAGCCTCTCCACCACCCCTGTAAGGCAGGTCAACACTACTTAAACTGTCGGGTGCTGCTCAGCACGCTACTTCTGGTCCCTACCTTGTGCCCTAGTATACTGATTAGCCCTCTACAAGCTTATCCACATCACTGTTTCTGGTACTCCATGGCCCTAGAATCCCTGGAAAAGGTTGATTTCTATCACCCTGCAACCAAAGAGGTCAATCTCCTTTCCATTTCAACAGACCCTGATGACAGAATACCCCTTAGCACCAACAGCCCTCTTCCCTCCGCAACCCCCTCTCTAGTTCTCATGATCCCTGCCTTTATACCACACTTACAGCCAGTGAAGGATTTGCAACTACTACCCCACATCCTGATTTTCTGAACAACCACCACCTCTCCACATATTTATCAGTTTCAAAAAAGTTCCACACGCCTTTCCAGTTTTTGCTTCCACTTCCTGGTTGAACTGGCCATCAGCACTGATTGTCTATCTCAGAAGCATGCTTGTTGTCATGCTGTATTGTCATGTCAATCACAGAAGGACCATGATTACTGACTCTCCACATTTGACACTGATATTGGATTTGGAAAAGTAAGGAGATTCACATAAGAACCAAGACAAAGTTATACAATGTCATTGTGATACTCACAAGGTTATATTCTTCAGAAACTTGGCAACAGGAACCTTAATGCATTACATAAGAGTTGCTTACAGAGAGTACTTGGTGTCCACTGGTGGGATAAAGTAAGTAATGCTGATGTGTTACAAAGGACTGGCCAACGGACAGTAGGGACAATGATTTGAGAAATAAGGCTGAAGGTGTTTGGGTATGTTGTACAGATGTGAAAAGACATGGGCTGTCAAGCGATGGAAAAAATTAATCGCGATTTATCACACGATTATACAATAGAATACCACTTATTTAAATATTTTTGGATGTTTTCTACATTTTCAAATATATTGATTTCAATTACAACACAGAATACAAAGTGTACAGTGCTCACTTTATTTTTGATTATAAATGTTTGCACTGTAAAAAACAAAAAAGATAGTATATATCAATTCACCTAATACAAGTACTGTAGTGTAATCTCTTTATCATGAAAGTTGAGCTTACAAATGTAGAATTATGTACCAAAAAAACTGCATTAAAAAATAAAACAATGTAAAATTTTAGAGCCTGCAAGTCCATTCAGTCCTACTTCTTGTTCAGCCGATCGCTCAAACAAGTTTGAGATAATGCTGCCTGTTTCTTGTTTACAATGTAACCTGAAAGTGAGAACAGGTGTTCATATGGCACTGTTGTAGGCAGTGTTTCAAGATATTTACATGCCAGATGCGCTAAAGATTCACATGTCCCTTCATGCTTCAACCACCATTCCAGGGGCCATATATCCATGCTGATGACGGGTTCTGCTCGATAACAATCCGAGCAGTGCGGACCAACGCATGTTCATTTTCATCATCTGAGTCAGATGCCACCAGCAGAAGGTTGATTTTCTTTTTTGATGGTTCAGGTTCTGTAGTTTCTATAGCGGAGTGATGCTCTTTTAAGACTTCTGAAAGCATGCTCCACACCTCATCCCTCTCAGATTTTGGAAGGCACTTCTGATTCTTATACCTTGGGTTGAGTGATGTAACTATCTTTAGAAATCTCACATTGGTACCTTCTTTGCGTTTTGTCAAATCTGCAGTGAAAGTGTTCTTAAAATGAACAACATGTGCTGGGTCATCATCCGAGACTGCTTTAACATGAAATATATGGCAGAAAGTGGGTAAAACAGAGCAGGGGACATACAATTCTCTCCCAAAGAGTTCAGTCACAAATTTAATTAATGCATTATTTTTTTAATGTGCATCATCAGCATGAAAGCACGTCCTCTGGAATGGTGGCCAAAGCATGAAAGATCATACAAATGCTTAGCATATCTGGCACTTGCAATGCCGGCTGCAAAAGTGCAATGCAAATGCCTGTTCTCACTTTCTGGTGACATCATAAAGAAGAAGAGGGCAGCATTCTCTCTTGTAAATGTAAAAAAATGTGTTTGTTTTGGAGATTGGCTGAACAAGAAGTAGGACTGAGTGGACTTGTAGGCTCTGAAGTTTTACATTGTTTTATTTTTGAGTGCAGTTATGTAACAAAAAAAAATCTACTTTTGTAAGTTGCACTTTCACGATAGAGATTGCACTATAGTATTAGTATGAGGTGAATTAAATTTTTACAGTGCAAATATTTGTAATAAAAAATATAGACTTTGATTTCAATTACAACACAGAATACAATATATATGAAAATGTAGAAAAACATCCAAAATATTTAATAAATTTCAATTGGTATTCTATTGTATAAAACAGTGCAATTAAAACTGCGATTAATCTTTTTAATCAAGATTAATTTTTTTGAGCTAATCGTGTGAGTTAACTGTGATTGACAACCCTAGAAAAAAACATATTCCTAGATAAGCCCTTGACTGGACACCACTTGGTGGAAGATGGAAAAGAGGACAGCAGATGACATAGAAGAAAACTATTGACATGGATGTTGCTCTCATAGAACAGACTACAATGGAGCAAGAAATGTGGCAACCCTGGGTTGCCTCATGTGTCACAGGGATAGGAGCATCTAAGCCAATCCCCACCCCTCCATCCACAGTGCAGCACATGCTCAGGGCCGCGGTAAGCTATGTGACCATATGTGCAAGCTGCCCAGTTTCTCTTCAGAAAGTGCATTTGTGGTCCTTGAAGTCATAATCCCACTCCCTGCTTTTCCAGCCCTACATTTCTCCCTCACAGAACATTCTGGAGACTTTACCAGTGTTGAGCACTGAGCATGCTCCTTTATGGCCAGGAAGTACTCTGCCAAGGACACAGCTTTACTCCCAGTGTCTGGCCTGTTCTTCCTAACCCATGTCTGAACATCATGTGGGAGGATCTCCAGGAACTGCTCTGTGATTAGCATGTCAGCAATCAGTGCTGCACTCTTGCTTTTGGGCTGGATCCACTTGTGGCACAGCTCGGATAATTGAGCATAAGCCTCCTGGGGTCCCTCTGCCTCCTGGAATCTGAACTCCCTAAACCTGTACCGACACATTTCTGCACAGTCCTCAGTCCCACTTACATCACTGCAATGAGTCTCTTGGACTTGCCTTGGGAGACACGGACTCATACATAGGGGCCACTGGTCTTTCAGCCACCAATACATCCTCTGAATGTGTATCCAGAATGAGCATGATGACTCTATGTGGTCTGGAGACGTTACGTGAGGGGGGAGTGCTTCTCCAGGTTTGATCTGGGAGCTCAGAGCCGACTTGTTAGCTCTCTTTTCCAACACCAGGAGAAATTGCTGAAATTTTGTTTCTGCCTCCTCCCACCTTTTCTCTGCCTCCTTGCGCCTCCTCTCCCGTTCCAGAAGCTGGAGGAGGAGGCACTTCACCAGATCCTCTCTTTCCTGAGAGCCTGTATCCTGTTTTGAGTGTGAGCAAGCAGCTGCAACACCCTGGATCAGACTGTCTCCTCCAACATCCCTATCTACATGCAGTGGAGAGGATTCAAAACCTTTCAGTGAGTCTTCTCCTTCCATCACCACCACCTCTTCTCCTGGCTGCGGAGCTGTGGCCATGTCCCTCTCCAGTGGATGATCTTATTCCATCATCACTACTTCCCCCTGTCGTGGACAGTCTCCCTGCTTTACCTCTTCCAGGTGCAGCAGGTGCTGTGCTGCAGCACCTTCCAACTTGCCTTTGCTCTTCAGCCCTGCATCCTCAAGTACATCTCTCTCAGCTAGCTTTTTTGGGGGGCACCTTCCCCCTCAATCTGGCATTTTTCCTATAGTAATTGTGTATTTTCTCTTACCCAGAGAAAGGGATGGTATACTCTGCCCTCGCTGTTATATGCAAGTTTCTTTCAGCCCTCAAAATGGGCTGTCTTGGCTTCAAGTTTCTCTGACCCAAATTGGAGTTTTGGCAACTTGTAGCTGTTTTTGGAGTGCCCACAGTCGGTGGTCACAGGGGCCTTTAAAATCATGCTGGGAGCCTTCAGCCTTGAAATCTCTCCCTGGTCTTACTACATACATCTTGGTCAGATGCAACATGCATATGTAATAATGGTGGTCAGTGACACACACCAAGGCTCTTAGCAACGAAGCACAGGAAGCAATGACAGAGGGACTGGAATGTAGTGACATCCACATGACAGTTGGAGACGGTCAGTTTTGTTCTGACCAGGTAAACTGGTAGAAGAGTCTGGTATAGGACTAAGATGTGGGAGGCTAAAGTTACTGTCTGTGGAAAAGCAGTGTTTATAACCTAACCCCTCTCTGTACCTAAATCTGCTACACTGAAAAAAACATTTGTTAGTTTTGTCTCATCGTCACAGTATATTTCGTCTTTAGAGGAAGAGAGGGCCACAGCGGTCACAGCAATAGAACTTTAAGAAGTTGCTGACTTTATAATGGTTACATTCTCAAGACAAAAATTTGAATAAATTAAGATTATTTTGGAGGGGAGAATAAACTAATAACCTTAACTATGCTTTAGCAAAATTTTGTTTGGAAACATCCATGCAACTTAGATACTAAATATCTTAAAGCATGTGATCTGGTGAATTAATATTTACTGATGTGGCTAGAACACAATGAGGTCCTGGTCTCTGACTCAGGCTCCTTGGCACTACTATAATACCAATAATAAATAATACTAACATCCCAAGAAGAGCGAGTCATGGGACCGGAGAGCAGAGAAAAAGTACTGTGCTCTGTCAGTTCCTTTTCTTCTGCAGGCAAGTGGGAGTACAATGAATAGTGCTTGACCTCTACCGAGGATTAGACTATTCTTTTTACAGATTATCAGTGTCTCTGTTGGTAAATTTGCTGGGCAGGCATTTCTCTACCTACACAACTGGGGCCTTTTATTTTGTTAATCTCTTTAAAAAAAGAGGAAAGTCAGAGGAGTCGTTCTCAAGCACTAAATTCCCATCCTCTTCCCCTCCATTGGAGAATGCATTGAGTTCCTAGATTGCGCTGGCTGTAATCCAACTAGCAGCTGGGACCAGACTCTTTCCCTACATGCACAACACATATGCATTCCCAATCGTGAGGTTTGCTAAACACTTTCCATAATCTCATGCCTAATGCAAGTCCTGTCATTTATAATGACTACAGCTGGCTGACATTTTTCAAACAATTTATCCCAATTAAAAAAAAATGGCCTATTTGAAGAGGGAATTTTTTGCAAAAAATTCTCTTAGTTGGAAGAAAAAATTAACTGTTTTTCATTTTGTTTTTCCTATCCTCACCCTTTTCCATTTTGCCAATGAATAAGGAAGGTGGGGAGGAAATTGCTATCCATTTTTTTTTAAAATGTTGAATAAATGAAGTTGCTCCTTTTCAAAAGCTAGGAATTAAAACGACACATTTTCTGAAAAAATGTTTGTCATCTTTTAATAGTGCTAATACTGACTTTGCCTATGAATAAGTGTTATTATTCCAATATTCCTCATTAGAAATATGTCTTATTTGTAGTGCATTAAGCATCACGAGGCCCATTGTGCGAGGCACTACTCACTCACACTTGCCATTGCATTTATACTATTTCCAAGTAGCAACCATTTGAACTGTGCTTATCCAAAGATTCAAGTTGCTTTTCCTACATGGCTTGTGTTTTTACAGATTTTACTGTACATCCAAGTTCATCCAAGGAACATGAATCACACCTTATCCATAGTCACTGGGGTGAGGACGTTAGTCTTCCCAAAACAAAAAAAAGCTCTTTCCTCTTCAACAAAATAAAAATTGCACTAACACTGTCAGATAAGAAACATGGTCGCACTGGTTCTTAAAAAAGAAGTGTTAAGTCCTTAGAGAATGACTGCTCCAAGCACAATCATGATGGGAATCCAAATTCATATTGTAACACGAACCCTAGCGCATCTTATCCTACAGGAGCATAAGATGAGATTTTACTGTTATACTTTAAGCAGATGAGTTGCAAGTGCGAAACCCTAAAGCAGCACGTGCTTTGTAATTAGCTAAATAACATTTTCCAATGAGAGGAGTGTTCAAAAAGAACATACCAGATTGATATTGTACAGAGTAGGGCTTTATAAACAGGGTCTCCAGCCTTACCAATGTTGTATCTGCTTTAGTGGCAAGATCAGAGCTAATTTCCAGCTGGCAGGATAAAGAAACCAGAAGAATTTACTCAGTACCAGGGGGCAAGAATTCCAGATATGAATCAAGGATGGGCAGGGAGAGAAGGACAAGGAAAAGTCTACTCTGCCCACAGCTTTCAGGAGTTTCCAGGGTGATCTAATGGTTAGGGCAGAGGAGTGGATTCTACTCCTACTTCCATCACTGACGCAGTGTGTGACTGCAGGCAAATCACTTTGTCTGTCTGTTCCTCGGTTTCCCTATTTATAAAACAGAATAGAAACCTGCCTAACACATGACTGTTTTAAGAGTCAATAAAGCATTTTGGGATCTTTGACTGAAAAACACTAGAAGAGTCATTTGGGATTATTAATTTAGTTGGACCACTGATATAAAAATTACCCAAAATTACTGTCAGTTCATTGGCAACAGGACACAGTGCATTTCATATCAAGCAGCTGGAAGTCACCAACACTGACAGCGAAGGAGATTAATACATTTGCACTGAGCTTCAACAATTAGCTAAAGAGTTTCAGGCATGGATGCTAAAGTAGCTTAAAGTTTCAATTTCCAATTTAAACCCAATTTAATATTTTCGCATCAGTGTGTGGGATTTCCTCAGGCTAATGCAGCCAGGAGAAAGGGGCAAAGGAACCAAGTGTTTAGGAATATCGCCTACATGGGATTCTTGGGTCCTTTCTTTTCAAGGGAAGCCAGCCCTTTAGTACTGGGGTACTGGCTTGAACCTCACCCCAACAAAACAAACTTTTCAGTTGCAAAAGAAACAAGAGGAGAAGAGTTGCCCTTCTACTATACCTGGCTTTGTAACTCAGGTCCAGCAGGGTACGGACTTGGGTAGGGGGCTCTAGGTTGCACCGCAGAGTTCCAGTAGTTGGAACCATATCCAGGATAAGGAGGCTGCTCCTAAGAAGGAAAATAAAACAACTCGTTTTTTGATAGCAATGGTCACAGTCCAAGGGCAACTGCACCTTTATTCCTCCTCCATGATCCAACAAGGGCCCCTGCTCTCAGACATCTGGCTCCCCAGCCATCACCTCTCTTGAGCAGAGACACACGTCTGTCCCCCCTTACTTCCAGGCTGCACAGATCCCTGCCTACACTGTGATTTCCCCAGCAAAGTCAGACTGCCTAAGCAAGCCTGCTTTACTTTTCTCCTCAGAGGCTACAAACAGTGTAACTGCCCAAAATGAAGCTACCACACAGCTGTAAGCAAGCAGATTTTATTCTTAAGGTAAAAATCATTACAGAGAAAAGATATAAAAACAATAAAAATACCTACATGCATTCTAATAAGCTTACCAGAGATGTCCCCCTAACTCCAACAAGGCTTCTGGCAGATGAACAGTCCTTCCAACCCCATGACAGGAGTTCTTCTGTGGCCACAAGTTCATAACAGCTTTTGCTCAGAACAAGCGCACCCCCCTTTCCCCGCCTGCAAATCTGAGAGTCAGTCTTGTATCCAGTTTGGGATTCTGAGCTTGTCCTCATGTAACAGGTGATCAGCAGACAATGCACTTCTTCTTAGGGCCAGCTTCTAAAAATTGGGTGAGAAGGCACCTTCCCCTCCTCCCAGGTATTTCCCAGCAAGCCCACTTAATTTGGTTTGTCTAGCACACCGTTCCAAAGAGTCCTCTGAAGCTCATAGCACTTCCCAGGGTTTACATTAATCCTGTCCCCCCACGAAAGAAGCTGCATATAATCCCACAATAATATTGTACATAAACTTTAGCATTTTTTATACAATCAACTCCTAGGATACTTAAACTTCATTTAAGTGAGGTTTGCCCAGGAAATTGCCATATCCGTCACAATAATGAATAGAAGTCTCCCCATTAGGGAAAGAATGGGGAAAAGTTTATTCCAGTGGATAACGAGGAACAGCAGCCCAAGCTCATTACAGATACAGTGGCCACAAACAGCCACAAGAACTCACGCTGCCCATTTGCTATCAGTGATGCACAGATGCAGTGAACTCTTCAGCATGAATATGCTCCTCTTGGAATGTGCTCACTGACATTCATGCTAGGTACTGCTGCAAACAACACTTTTATACCCCTCCCCCCTGCCGTCCTTGCCTTTGCTATATTCAAGCTTAAGGGGTGCCTTTCATTGTGAGAGCTGGCTGCTGGCAGCCAGGATCAGCCTGACATCAGGAATTGATGTGGAACACTGACAAGCCTTGCTCTGAGCTGTACACAGCAACACAGCCACTGCTGCAATCTTCATTTCCAAGAACTTGGTTGTGCTTAGGGTGAATCAGACTGTTCACATCTTACTGTGACAATAAAGCTAGGAAATTGTTCCTATCTGACACCCTTTTCAGCACTGGACTGTAATCCGCAGTCCTTCTCTAGCACCTTCCATCAGGGGATCTTAAATTGCCTTACTAAACAAATTAGCTTCACAGTTCTCCTGGAAAGAAGTTACTCCTCTAATTGTACAGGATACAATGAGATTGCCAACCTGCTTTGTTCCTCTGAGCTCATATTGTGGGGTTCTGTACAGAGAAAGGAATTGAAAGAGACACAACTCCTTTCTAAAAGCATGTTTTAACATGTCTTCAAGCAAGCTCTGCTCTCAGCATACCTCTCACAGCTTACAGGAGGACAAGCTCCCAAGCTTGTGATCCCCAACGGTCAGACCAGGGCAGGGTGCTGGCAGCATGCAATTTACAGAAGTTGGATGCTCTGGGTAATTTCACTTTTGACCATGAATAAAACCTTGCGTGTTCTAAACTCTAAAGTAGATGAATTAACCTTTGTAGTCCAACAAGCAGTGTCAACTCTAGAAACCACCATTTGATCCACTGGTTCCATGTTGCTTAGGATAGGAAAATTCAGCTCTCATTCTGTTTTTCTGATGTCTTTTTCCTTTCTATGGTTCTTCCTGTCCAAAGTCACATAAAGAGTGAGTTACCGGATCCCACTACCCGGGATCGTGCCAATGCACCAGCCATACTTCATCACCCCTTTGCCTGCCTGAAGGATTCTGAGATGATATGTACTTGGCTACCATCACAGTGATGTCTAGACCCACATACTTTAGGAGAGAGACTCTCTTTAGCCTGGTGACCCACCTGCTAAAAGGACCAAATTAAAATACATCTGCAGTCTGTTACCTCTTTGCCTTGAACTGCATGAAAAATGAGTTGTTTAGGGGACAAGGTTAGTGACGGGAGGGGATGAGTGCAGCCTTAGGAAAGAGCACATGATCCGCATTCATGCATACCCATTGCCCCATAGGCGTGAAAAGTGGTAGCACTAGAACTAGCAGAAGATTAGACAATGTCTAATAAAAAAATGCAAAGGGAATTCATAGATATGTTGCAGTGCTGGGAATCATAGAATATCAGGGTTGGACCTCAGGAGGTCATCTAGTCCAACCCCTGCTCAAAGCAGGACCAATCCCCAACTAAATCAAGGAAGGAAAAGCCTGTCTGAACAGTATGCTGTTTGTAACTCTAACATACACTATAAGGGCCTGAAAGTATATTAAGATGTCACCTATTTTCAAATCATCACACAATGTAATTACAAGCTTTTCCAGGCTTCCTGCCACTCCAGACTAGCTGCCAAAACCAGAATTCCTCCCTCTCTGGGTTTTGAGGTGGCATGACACAGAAGTGCTTTCCAGTAGCTGTAGGCTCAAGACTCTAACTTAGTGCACCAGTGTGACTGTGGCAAGCTGGCCTTAAGGGCGAGTAGATGCAGAGTCGGCTTGAGTACAGAGAAACAGCAAGAGAAATGCGTAATCAATTAGAGTAGTTCAAAGGATTCAGGAACACAGCAGCAATTTAGCTTAACTGCACATCGGAGCAGTCGTCTCTCCTGCACCAGGCTAGTGACAGACCACAACACTTGGGACATCTGCACCCCAGAATCCTTCCCCAGCTCCCTTCAAGAGTGCTCACAAGGGACACCCACACCCCTGGTCTCTAGGGCAGGACCATGCCTGGGGATGCCCCCAGACACGCTCCCCTCCCAGCCTCTGGGCAGGACCGACCCCCAGATTTCGCTCCACTCCCCAGGGGGTCGCAGTTACCTGGGGGCCGCCGCCCCGGCCGGACCGCTCCCAGCCGCTCCCCCCGCCGGGGCAGTAGCTGTCCCCGGGCCAGGCCGGCCCCGGGCCAGCCCCGCGGTGCTGCGGGCACGCCCGGGGCTCCATGCCCCACGGGCTCGGGGGCGGCTCCGGCTCCGGCCGAGCCCGCTCCGCCTCCGGCCCGTAGAGCAGCCGCCGCAGGGCAGACATTACCAGCTCGCTGCCACGCTACCGCGCCTGCGCGAAGCCCGCCGCTGCAGCCAATCCCCACCAGGGATACAACCTTAACCCGCATCGTGACCACCTCAGCCAATAGCCTTGAAGGTGCCATCTCAACGCTGCAGCCCTTGCAGCCTTAGCCAATCACTGAGAAGGTACCGCCCATTCCGTGCATATCAATCAGCCCTAGCATTCCGCATCTAACGACGCAAACAAAAATTTAGCCAATCAGCGTCAACTTTCCTTCCGTCACCGCCCGATCACCAATCAGTGGAAACCCGAGGCGGTGCACAAGACACCCGTTTCTTAAAGCGACAGGCACACAATGTCCTCGCCGAGTGCCCCGCATTAACAAAGCACAGCCCCGCCCGGCCCTATCCCCCGCCGGGCCCTACCCGGGGAGCGCTGAGCGGGGCTGTGGGTAAGGGAGGGGTGCCCCTGCCTCCGGCCCCTGCTGGCCCCGCGCCCGGGGGGAGCAGCGAGGGCCGGTGACCCCGTGGGGCGGGGCGGGCGGCACGTGGGCGGGGCGAGCAGGGTCTATCCGGGGGCAAATGGCGGCGCTTCCGCTGCGTGTGGTGGGTGGCGGGAGCGGGGTGGGAGCCGCCGGGCTGGGGCCGCAGGATGAACTACATGCCGGGCACCGCCAGCCTCATCCAGGACATCGACAGTGAGTGGCGCCCGGCAGGGGGGCCGCGGACCCCCCTTTCCTCTCGAGTCCCGCTACGGCCCCTGCCCCCCGGGCCTGGCCAGGCCTCGCTGCAGCCCCCGATCCCCTGACCCGCCCGGGGCCCCACTACAGGCCCCACCTCACCCCCGGGCCTGGCTAGGTCCCTTTGCAGTCCCCCCTGCCCTGCTAGAGCCCCGGGACTAGCCAGGCCCCGCTGCGGTGTCTCCCCCCACCCGCGGGTCCCGCTGCAGCTCCCGGACTCTGTAGCTTCGCGTCCTTTTTTTGAAAGGCTCCAGGCTGCAAAAGATCTTGAGACGGAGGGAGACCCCTCGGCTCCTCCCTGGAGCGCTGCCCTCAGCCAGAGCGCGCTGGGTTGGCCTGGGGGTACGGGCTTCCCCGTCTCTCTCTCGGGGTGACTCCCCTTCCCCCATTGCTGTCACTATAACGGGGTTCTCTCATTAGCCCGGCGCGCCTGTCAGTTCAGGTTAATAATGATCATCTCAGCGCTAACTGAGCAGCCTGAGTCTCCCTTTCTTTTGGGAAATCCCCGTACTTCCCCTTCTCTCCGCTGCTACGCTCCATCTCACCTTGGCTGCCTTTCCGTGGTGCTGTGTGTAGTTTGTGAAGGGCTTCAGCATCCTCCAGGGTGCCGGGTACTTCGTAAATGTACGTTTTAAATCATCTCCTGGTGTTGGTGTTTCCAAATCTCTAGTACTGTGATTTTGCAGAGAGTCTCGATATTTTCATTTCAGATCTGGGTGGCACTTACAAACAAATGGCCTGGTTTTTCAGCAGTCTGTCACCTGCAGGCAGCTCCCCTTGATTTCAGTGGCAGCTGCATATGCCCAGCACCTCAGAAAATCTGGCTAGAAAAACTATTATAAAGTCTTCAGAACAGAACCCTTTTTGTTATCTCTCCATACAGCATGATGGGGCACAGATCCATGACAGGCTCTGAAGCACTACCACAATATGACTAATGCTATTTAACGCTGATTAAAACATTCTTGTTCAGCATTTTAGTTGCTCTCCTTTGAATTTGGCCTTTGTACTGATTGTAAGCAGTGCTTGATATTTTCTATAACCATTAATGCTAATTTAACATCTCTTCCAGAAAAACATTTGGTCCTCCTTCGAGATGGTAGAACACTGATAGGATATTTGCGAAGCATCGATCAGTTTGGTATGTGATCACATGGCCTCACTCTTAGTCCAAGCCCTCTCTGCCTCATTCTTTCCCATTATGTACATCTTTAATGCTATTTCTTAAATGTCTACTTTACTATAAATCCACTGTTTAAAATTCTCCAGTAGACAGTGCTGAAAGCTAGGATTCCACGTGTGATGCATGTGCGTCACAAGCCTTTGACATGTGACAAATAGAAACATTCTTGGAAAAGTAACATTTGCCAAAACCAGTACATGAGGTGTGGAGGGAGGTGAGGAATGCTCATTGTTTTTAATCAGCATTGGCTTCCATAAAAGCAGCTATTATTCTAAGTGCTGTAGAGGGAAAAGGGAGGAAATTTCGCTGTGTGTGTTTGACTTTTAATTCTCCCAGTGTGCTCAGATATTTTCCAGCTTTATGGCATGTGGCCACCCCTTCTCGATCGCAAAGACGTGCATCTTGCATCAGAATTTGATAGCTCTGAAAATGCTTCTAGCTTTCAAGTTGCCTGTTAAAATATTTTATTGTTTCAGGAGTTTCTTAGCTCACCGCTTGGGGGACCCAGACACCTCCCAAACAGTGCTTTAAGAATCAAGAGGAGCTAAGTGCACATAATTTTCACCAGCATCATCAATGATACCATTGGCAGGAAAGAGGGAATGCCTTGGATGGGGCTCTTGGTGTACATTTTTTGGGGGGAAGAGGACTTATAAAGATAATAACTTAATAAGGTTTGGGAATAATCTATGGGTTCCAGCATTGTATAAACATGTAGAAGATAGAGTGGTTGAGAGTCCAGGCTGTATATCCAGCTGATGTCAGAAATTTAGCTGTGCTGCGGACTCTTTGGATACGTCTACACTGCAATTTAAGCCCAGGGTTAGTGGGACTCAAGTCAGCTGACCTGTGTTAGGGAACCCTGGGTTTGTGTCCACATTGTATTTTAACCTCATGTTAAGATGTTTCTAACCCATGCTCTGGCATCCACTTGCAGACCCGAATCAAAGTAATAATGTCCCAGAGTCCCTAGTGCCCCTCTTCCCCCCCCCCAATGTGTCTGCTGTAGCCCTAGAACCATGGGGCACTGTGAGAAAAGATTACTGCCCACCCTGCATGGTACTAAGAAGGAGCTCGCTTTGCAAAAGGCTTGATCAATTCGCTCTCTGTTGCAAGCCCCAGAGGCTCTCTAAAAGTATACTTGCAGATCAGAGATCGGAAGAGAATGGGTTAACACTGAGTCCTGAGCCGCTAGCATTTGCAAAGCGTAGGGGCTTTCCTTTTCAATAGAGTGGATTGCAGATTGTTGGGATAGAGGACTAAGGAAGTTGTCCTATGGAATTGTGGGATACTTCCAGCTGACTCCTGAGACCCACATCAAGTGGTGCCGCATCTTCACTGCAAAGCAGTAGGGTTCAGACCCTGGTGCTTTAAGCACAGTAACTACTGTGGTACTTGAGCTTTCCAGTAATAGGAGCTGTATAACAGGATCTATGCTACCTTGCCCATGTGTAGACAAAGCTATATGACATGGCTGTGACAGATTTTAATCCATGTGTAGATGGATAATACAGGATGTAGCCATCTCTTAGCTCAGGTAGATTCCTAGACTAAAATATGGTTCTCTGGTACTATAACGGGCTCTTCGGTCACAGAAGCAAGGGAAAATATATGGTATAAAATGGTTCTACCCCAACCCTCCCCACACCTGGGTATTGTTGCAGTGTGGACAGGGCCTTTAGCAACATTGGTTTAGAATGAGTTTAGAGCCGACTGAGTGCTGTAGCATGGGACATGAGGTGACTCTTGGGGGTGGGATGGGGTGGGATGCACACTACTGAGATGACATCTTGCACCATGCCCATTCCTGCTTTGCTAGGCTTGTGAGTCAAGAGCTTTTTGGGGTGTTGCGCCTGATCTTTAAAGCCCTGAATGAGCTAGGTCCATGCTGTCCCTCACGTCCAGCCCTGGCAGAGAGAATTGACAGGTGTGCTGCAGCTGGGGTGGCTCCTAAGGCGGAACTCTTTGGGGTAGGGGGCTGGGCAGTCTCTGTGGAAGGCTGCAGAGTTTTCTGCCAATGGAGATCAAGATGAGTCTGTCTCACTACTTTGAGAGTGCAGTGCAAGATCTGTAGGTCTGCCCAGCAATGGCAAAGCACTGTGCAGATTAGCTGGGGAGGATCTTTATCCTCACTTCACTGAAACACACAGGGGACATGACTCACCCAAGGGCTCTGCCAGAGCCAGGACCTCTTGGCTTCCACCCCTGCGTTGCTCTCCAAGCTGGGCTGCTACAGATGGGATGTGGAAGGCAACTGGCCAAGTTGACCCTGCTTGTGTGTTTGGCTGAAATGAGGGAGTGGTGGAGAGTTTGTGTTAAATTTTGGATAGAATTCAGTGCCAGGCTTGATTACGTGTACAGAGCCTGATCCTTCTGTTGAGGTAAATGGAGCATGATCACCCAAATGGTGCTTAGTTACAGTGATGGCTGTTAATGATATGTAGCAATCCATAATCAAAAGGGTGGGCAGAGCCAGGGATTAGGAATGCATAGGCTGAGAGGGTGCTGTGATAAAATGTAATTTCAAAGAGCAACCAGGAGAACATTTTACTGCTAGATCTCTGAGCAAAAGCAGTGAAACAGAAAATCTCCGCTTCAGTTAAAGACACAGTGACTTAATTGTAAACAGCAAGTTTGGATCTGAGTTTCCTGTTTCATTTGTTTCCTGTGTGATCTTGTTGGGTGTAATAGATACATAATCTAGAATAGTAGTGCTGATTTCTTGTCACATGCCTGTCATGAATGGTATTGCACATTTCCTCAATTCCAAACAATCAAGGCTTAAAAGTACTGATGCGTATAAAGTGGTGTGACTTGAAGTCTGAATTTAAACCTTGTTTGTGTTATGGTTTTTAAATAAGTGTGTGTACTCCTCATGGTTAAGAGCTGGCATTATAAACATTCTTATCTGCATAATCTTTCCCCTTGAATTTATACGCACGGTGGTGTCTGGTTTTCTTCAAGATAAGCTAGTTTTAAGATTTAGCTTACCAGATACTGGATTTTATATATTCAGCATTTGGTTGGTAATAAAAAAAAAAAAAGAACAACCCTTTAATAAACTATAGTTAAGTTAAAAGAACATGTCAAGATGTTCTTACTTTCTATGGTTTGTTAAAGCTTCTTTTAAAAGTTGGCTAATATATCGTCCCTTACTGATAGATATCTATATCTATCTATCTATCTTTTGGCCTGCTTTTAATTGGCAAATGCTGACCTCTTTTCTTTTTCTGTGGATGTTGACTGAACAATTTTATTGAGTCTAGGACAACTGCAATTTAAATAGCCACTTAAGATGAAACATCTTGGTCTTTGCCCCAGAATGAACAATTGAGTCAGTACTGCTCCAGGGACCGTGTGACATTTAATTGCTGCTGCAGATGGAGTACAGTGTTTGTTTTCTTATGGCTTGTACAAACCCCAGTGTCTTCAACTTCACAGCAATCCATAGATCTGCCAATTAAAATATCGAGACTTTGCAACGTTTTTCCCTTTTGGATTCTGACTGACTTCCGTCACATTTCACCCTGAAAATGTGGAGTGTGAAGTTCAATATTTCAGGAAAAATAAGATTAGGATGGGAAACCTCCAGTCAAGACGCATGTCATAGTTTCAGAAAGTGGAGCCAGTGACTAGCTTCCCTCGTGACTAGTGCCCTGTGTGGTGCTGTACTGCTTATGGTGCCGTGCTCTTGGGTGGCATGAAACTTCAGTACATGAAACTTGTGCTCATTAAAGAGCAGTGATGCTTCTTGTAAGAGTAGGTCTTGAGCCCAGAGCCTTGGTTGCCTATTTCAGTTCTCTTGCAGTGGGGTCTGGTGCCTAACCCAAGGGACTGGATGTCAGGTAACCTGCATTCTGTTCCTGTTTCTGCCACTGATGCTTCCCTTCCCTGTGCCTGTTTCTCTTCCCAGCCCTTGTCTTGTCTATCAAGATCTCATGCACACATGAAAGTAAATTCAGATGAAAGTAGGATGTGAATTTAAAGCAGATTAACTATTCCTGATTAACTCTGTGTGGACACTCTTATTCTGGAGTATGAATAGCTAATTCTGATATTGTGTCCTTTCATGGAGTTAATCAAGAAGAAATCCCCTTGTAGATAAGACTTAGTCTGTAAGCTTTTCAGGGCAGCGACAGCCTCCCATTCTGTCTGGACAGTACCTAGCCCCATGGAGCTCCAATCTCGGGTGGGGCCTCTAGGTGCTATGCAGTACTGCAAATAGATGCAGTATTGTGCTAAATCGGTTCCACCCCAGCAACAACTGCACTGAAGTGGTGGGTGAAACTCAACTGCCCTTTGCTGAAATGCTCAGAGATCCTGGATGCTACCAAAGCATGAGCATTAGGGCGGCTTTGCAGCACATTTGCAGCCCCTCTGCTTTGGGTTGGGACCACGACACTGTAGCCTCATTCAGACAGTCACAAAGGAGTCTGTTTTCTTCCTCCCTTGAAAACTGCAGCAAACTTGGTGTTACACCAGACGGTGGAGCGCATTCACGTGGGCAAAAAATATGGCGACATCCCTCGAGGCATCTTTGTTGTGCGAGGCGAGAACGTTGTCCTGCTGGGGGAAATAGTAAGTAAGCCTCTCGTCTGTCGCTTTGCTGGAGCGCAGGCTCCCTTGCTGCCCAGGAATGTAGTCTCGGTTACTCTGAGCAGCGTTGCCAACAAACTTGACGCTGGAGCCAGGTCTCATCAACAACTGGCAGTGTGCGGGTCTCTTCTGTATCAGTGATGATATATGTGTGCTGTGAAATGGTCACACGATGCCAGAGAAGTGAGCACCGTGGGAATTATGTAACCCTTTACCTTGGCTCATGGAATGAGCTGTTACATAGGCAAAAGGGCCAACCCTGCGATCAAGGGTCCTGTGCTTTTCTCCCTTCAGTACTGTAAGGAGCAACATGGTGCCTTCCTCTAGCTGCTCGGGGGGAGGAGCGTAGTGCAAAGGTTTTGGTGCAGGTTAGTTTATCAGAGCCATGTGGGAAAATGGACACCCATAGAAGCTTTGAGATGTTTCCCACCAGCTCCAAGGGTAAAGTGAGCCTGCAGCACAGGATATATTTGGGTAACTGAGTGCGTGTGGAGGAATCTGTAGTGGTCTCAGCCTGAAGGCAGTATTCCAGGTTCAGTATGGTCAGTGTTATGCAGAGCAGCTGTCATCTCCCTCCCACTTCCCCTCAAAAAAGCCAACAAACTTGCCTTTTTCCAGGTCAGATTTCCTTTTGCAGTTTCCCACATGCATCCTTGTCTTTACGGGTGTTTGCAACACCTCAGAGCTCTGCATTGACTGTGATTTCAGGTTAGGGTCTTCAAGGAAACTTAAGGAGTAGGTGCCCAAATCCCATTGTAATTCATACATACTCTTTACACTTTATGGTTTTCTTGAGTGAAATTTGGGCATTTAAAAATCAACATCCCAGAGCAGGGATGAAACGTTGAGATGGCTCCTATCTACCCTCGGCATGGGGGGAGTTGGATGTATCCTGGGAGACAGATCCTGCCATGGCTCAGCTTCTCTGATAGAGCAGGCCAATGAACCTATCAATGGGCAATGATAGGTTGTCCCATCCAGAAATATCTAGCTGGCCCTCTGGGGTCTGTGGGCACAAAGCCCTCTTCAGAGTCCATAGCATATGCCTAGGCATCCCTAAAGTGCAAATGTAAGATTTCTGTTCATACCCGTATGACTTTGATTACAGACACGTCTCCCCTTCTCTCTGGTTTGAGTCTGCCCTGACTATTCAGAGCATCAACAAATCATACATCTGATCCTTCCTAGCCAGTGGCAGCCTTGAACAGTGTTGCTCCAACAATTTGCAGTCTGCAAAAGTGGAGCATGGATTGATTGTTTTCCCCTTTCCTGTGCTCCGTTCTAACGAGACAGTATCAGCTGCAGCATTTCCCCCTCCTTGGGAAATGTTAACCCCAGTACTAGGCGCACAGTAGGTCCTGTATCAAATGCCTTGAATTGTGAAGAGAGGGGTGAGTACTTGAGACATCCAGCAAGCCCAGTGGGATTCTTGGAGTGTGAGCAGATCCCGAGAGCTGTGACCTCAGCAATGACCCTTTCCTGGTTTTGTTATGAGAGCAGAATGTAATAGATTAATTGTGAAGCTGCTAAGGACCAATTAAAACGAAACCTCAGTGATGTACCACATTGAGTGCACTGGGTTCATGCCCTCCAGCACAATGTTCATACTGAGTGACAGTAGAGAGCTCCTGCTTCTCATGAACTGAATCCCTCCATCCCCTTTGGGATCACGTCTCCTCTCTGACATGAGGTGATTGTGTAAGCTAGGGAGTTGGGGCTGCATGGATGTGCAGACTGCCGATCCTCGCAGCTCCGGGCTGTGTCTGCGGATGGTCAGTGTAAACAAACGGCTCATGGTCCGCCAGCACGTTACCCTGATGGGCCGCATGCCGAAGGTTGCTGTCCCCTGCTCTAGGGCAGTGCTGGAAATCCTGGGACTTGTATCCTGTCCCATGCATCTGCATTGTGAAGTGCTGATCATTGGAGGAGCTGCTTGGGGACACATGAATTCTTGACACATGAATATGTTAATATGCTGCTTGTGGTCCAGGTAGTGCTGTGTTAAGCGCTTTCTGTAATGTCACGGGTGGTCAGTGCAAGCAGAGCCACAGATCTCACTGCTAGCTCCCTCCTGGCAACCCTGAATGGTGCTTCTTTTGCAGGACCTGGAGAAGGAGAGTGACACGCCTTTGCAGCAGGTGTCGATCGAGGAGATCCTGGAGGAACAGCGAGTGGAACAGCAAGCCAAGCAAGAATCGGAGAAGCTGAAAGTACAGGCACTTAAGGAGCGAGGTCTTTCAATCCCACGGGCAGACACTCTAGATGAGTATTAGGTGTTCTGCCCCATCGGACAATTTGCTCTGTCCAAGCAAGCAGAGCGCTTTGCATTTAGACCACACTTGGCTAGAGGGTGTGTAGGTCTGTTTGAAAGGCTGTCCTTTGTTTTTTGTTTTTTTTTTTTTAATTTTGGGCTTATGTTTTCCATGGCACAGACACACTATTAAAATCATGTTGTTGTTTTCACAAAATCGTTGTTTATGAAGAATGAAGGTGTCTGACTAGCCTTTAATATACCCACATGCGATGGTGCAGTTTAAAGTGTGTGCGCATGGAGAGAAACTTTTTTTTTTTTTCTTTAAGTGATTTTTGGGGAAACTGCTCCTCAACATGTAAATAAAACCTGGATCCTGACAATATAATCAATACTGACCTGTACTGGAATCTGCTTTTTCTGGGTTGTAGCTGTATGGAACAAACAGAACATGGTACTGATCACAAACGGGATCTTATGCCCCCACCACTCCCTTCTGACCTAGAGGATTTCTTGTGTCAAAGTCCAGGGTGGGCTGAGGAACCAATGCAAATTGGAGCATGTTTCCTTCTGGCTTAGTGGTGAGGGTGGGAGTGAGGCACTTCCTGGTTATCAGCAGAAAGCTGGAGCCTGTCTGTCTCTGACTGGGCCTTGCAAGTATGAACCATCCCTTCCTCATTAAATCAGGCTCTGTAACAGACAAGACAAGGAATCCACTAGCTCTCTGCATTAGCTCCCTCTAACCTGGCTCTGTGCGGTCCACCCTACTTTTTTCCTCTTAACAAGAAACTGGAACAGGATTTGCTCTGTGGTGCGCACCTACTGTTCCTGTGCTGAACTGCTCAGGTGTGCCCAGAGCAGGCACTAGAATGGGCTTGCAGTGGCAGAGAGGACACCTGTCTTGATGCTGAATTGGCCAGAATGCTCTTAGATATCTCAGGCTGTATCACTCAGCAAGTCAGTGATGTTACAAGACCTCATCCAGCCTGCAGCGAATGGTAATTTGTCAGCAAGAGTAAGGTTTTGCTGGGGGAAGCTTGTAAGGCTCTTCACTGTGATCTCCACAAAGGTAAAACGGCTTCTGGTGCAGTGAAATGATCAGTTATTACCTCTCCCTTGAGCTGCTTCTCAGAGGCTTATGTGCTCTTCCTCTGGAGGGGCGTTAGAGCCGGAAGACTTATTTTATTCATGGAGGTAAATGTGTGATGCAAACTGATTCTCATCCCCTTCACTGGGAACTGTATAGGCACTATGCACAGAGCTTCCCATGAGAGGACTTCATGGTATTGTGTTTAAAATCAGTCTGGCCGTGAGAGTTACTGTAATTGCTGCTTTGTACCCCTCTCCTAGTGCTTGTGCTAGAACAATCCAGCAGCATCAGGTGTTCAGCCAGGTGACTTATCAGCCTGTATAGATAACACCTGAGCTACTCTCTGTGGCTACTGTCCAACCTGTGAAAATACTCTAGGGGAAAAAAATAGGTATGGGAGATATTAAAGGTATAAATTACTTAAGCAAATGCAATTTCTTTTAAAAAATAAACATTTTCTTTATCTACATCTCAGAGTTTGGGCAGCACTACTGAGGCCGCCCTGTACCATAAGCTATGCACCACGCACAAACTGAGCAGGGACTGCATCAATTATAAACTATGCTTAACCAGTGCGGGAAAAGTTCTTCCAGCTTTGGAGACTTTCAGTGAATTCCCCAGCCTGTGAAGTTACTGTAACTGGAAACAATTCTACAAAGAGGAAGTAGCCTCTTTTTCCTCCCCCAGTAGGGCCTAACCATTGCTTTCCATGGGCATAACACAGCTCCTGCTTTGGAGAGTGCTAAGGATCATTTTCCTCCTGTTTTGTAGATGCTCAATTATTCTGTGGCACTCCAGGCCTTCATGCACTGAGGCCGAAGAAAATTTAAGAAAGGATGAGGCAAATTATGGCATTTGATACATTATTTTATGTGTGTTTATTAATCCACCTGCATAGTGAACAGTGAGAATTCAAAAAATCACATGGTTGTCGCACCCACTGGGAGTTATTTTATTGCAATACTGTCATCTTGGCTGAGGAAAAATCCATGAAGTAGGTTTTATTTGCATGTTCCATAGTGTTGCTGGGCTTAGGTCTCAAAGGCTGCAGGGCAATGTTTTCAAATAAATAGCTGTTTTATTTGGAATATAGTATGGAAATATTTCTGAGGATTTATGTTTCATCTACATGGATTATATGGATATAACACCCCACTTATTGTGGTAGAAGAGTGGCTTTTTCTGTGTAGATTAAACCTCTTCCTAAACAAGACAAGCTAAACTGAAAAGAGGCACTCTTATTTCAAAATTAGGAGTGTCCAGACTGGTACAACTATATTGGTTTAGATTCATACCTGATGTTATACCCGAACCACTTCCCCAAGTGCACAAAGCTTTAGATGATGTATCTTTTTAAGTTGCAAGTGTCCTTTCCAGTTCCATGAGAACAGATTAACAATGTGCTTAAATTAAGTTTGGTTCTTATTGAATTCACTTTACATATAATTTGTTTATGGCAGATATCACATAGCAGGAGCCTCTACAGTTCAGGTGCACTTTGGGAATAAAATAAATTTAGCTCTATAATTGTGGCTAACACCATCCTTCTGAGGTGCAAAGAGTTGCTATTACAATTTGGCCAAGATGCCAGGATTTGACATCTCGAGTCTTGTGGAAAAATGACATGGGCTCTTTAATAGGCAGGTTTTGAAATGAGCTCTTATGAGCATATCAAACCCCCTTCTACACTGTGTGCTACATGCCAAATCTTGTCTGAGAGATTCCTAGGGTCATAGGCAATGAAGGTGGAGAAGACCAAGTAAATCAGCTATCCCAGGTAACTCTGTTTTCGCTGCTGCCTCTATTTCTTCATGGCACTCTATATATTTCACCCATACAAAAGCTTCCTATTCAGCATGACTTCCCTTCCTCTTGTCAGCCCTGTTTACATCCTCTTGTGCCATCCTAAGCAGTTCTGTCTCAGTGGTCCTGGTTGGCTATCATGCCTCCAGAGGACAAGCAAAGACCTTAGAGCTGCCTGTGGAGGTGAACAGTGTGTCATGGGTAGGTGTGCAGCCTTTTCCGTGCCTCCTAAACTCCCCCACTTAGGAGGAGCCAGTTTTGGGTTCATAGGCAGTATCAGCTGGGTTAGGCTGAGAGCTAGGGAACGTGGCAAAGCCACTAGGTCTGTCTGTGTGTCCAGCTGCCTTCGTTAAAACAGATAGAAACTTCCCCATAGTATTGATTACAGAGGAGTGCTGTCAGTTCTCTTGCTGTGAGGGGATGCTACAGGCTGGCCCTGTTGGTACAAATGGGAGTTCCTGGCCCTGCACAGCACACAGCCTAAAGCACCCTTTCAAAATGGTCTGCCTTAGACGTGAGGAACTGATCTGGCAGTTGGGTATTTCTTTCCCTTGTGCCCTGGCAAGACTGGGTGAGAAGATTTTGGGCCTGGCTGGGTACATTGGCAGGTGACAATGGGCTGGGTGTGCACCACCAGCCCCCACCCACACTCCAATACTGTGTCCAGTACAGCTGGGACCTCCCCTCACCCGCCACACTGGGCCAGCCAGTCCTAGCTGAAATGGGGTCATCCTGTATGCAAACCACAGACAAATGTAGGCGAGGGGAAAAGCCATTCCCTGCCTGGGGTCGTTAGCTACATAGAGCCAGCCTGTGCAGGCTGTGTGTGGGGGAGAGGTTTCTGGCTTTCTTGTCCCCATAATAAACCACAGCACTGGGGATGCAAAAGTGAAAAGGGGGGGAGGAGAGAGAGCTGGTTGAACTACGTTACCCAGGGTGCATTTGTGATACCAGGCTTTTTTTTTCTGGGGGGGAGGGGGGAATTATATAAATCCTAGTGCGTTTGTCATCTAGCCCCGCCCTATGAAACGTCAGATGTGCTAAGCCCCGCCCCCATGGAACGTTTTGTAGCCAGTCAGTTTCAGATTGCTATAGTCTGTTCTATTCCATGCTATTTCCTGCTGCTGCTGGGGGATAAAGGATCCCAGTCTTCTTCCCCTTCATGGGGAGCTGGATTTACACTGGGGGAGTGGGGGAAATCCTGAGCCCCTAACCTGCCCTGGATTCAAGGGACTGGACCCCAGCATCCTCCCTTGGGGGTGGGGGGTGTTTTTTTTTCCCCCAGTGTTGATGACCTCCGTGCCCCCAAACTCCGTTCAGGGGGCTGTTCTCACGAGCCGAAGATCCCGTTCCCGGGGTGTGGACGGGCTGGGGAGGAGGTGGAGGGGAAGGAGTCGCGGGGAGTCCTGTATCCTGGATTGCAATCGTTCTAGGAAAGGTCCTTTCCTCCTTTGGGGTTTGTGCTGCTGCCTCTTTACCACAAAAGGCTCCGGATCCTGGCCTCTGTGACTCTTCTACAAGAAGACAGGAGGATTTTGACTGATTGTTTGGTTTTTGGGGTGTGTGTTTGCTACATTCATTTTTGGGGCGGGGGGCTAGCCACCTCGTAGGCTGCTCTCGAGGACACAGCTGCTCCTTCCTTTTTCCATCTCTTTCCTCTTCTTCCTCCTGCAACATATTCAAAATCTGGATCGCTATGGAGCTGGAGAATATTGTGGCCAACACAGTCCTGCTGAAAGCTAGAGAAGGTAAGAGAATAACTTGGGACTTGGGTCATTTTGAGTGTATGATTTGGGTGTCTCTGAACGTG
This sequence comes from Gopherus flavomarginatus, assembly GCF_025201925.1. Lineage (NCBI taxonomy): Eukaryota > Metazoa > Chordata > Testudines > Testudinidae > Gopherus > Gopherus flavomarginatus. The sequence continues at coordinate 166,143,890 of NC_066618.1, read as the reverse complement.
CCTTGACACCGTGACTAACAGAAGGAAATTGGGAACAGGGATTGAAGCATCTGCTGCTATATTGCTGCTCGTTTGATTTTACTGAGTGAAAGCAAACTGTGCCCGGAGAGGAGGAGGGGTGAGAACAGGATATTTTGTAACCTGAATTGCAGCTGTAGGAAACAGACCTGGAAACTGGGATTTAGTGGGTTTCCTCAGTAGTTCCACAAGATGCTTTATAATTGCGCTATTTACCATTTATAGCTTCATTTACAAAACATCCTCTGGTGTTTTCACCTTCCAAATACAGAGCAAACATTTGAAACCCAGGCTTTTGTTTTTTGTTTAAAGTTTTCTCTGTAATGACTATGACCTAGGGATGGAAACTTTACATATTCCCTGCACCTCAGAACTGCAATGTGATTTACATGTGTGAGCTAAGCTTTGGACTCTGGCTCTGTTTTTGAACAGGAAGCATAAAATGCATGTTTGTGGCTCTGTCTGGATGCAAAACTCTGACAAGCAGACAAGGAAAAATATTGAAAGCATGTTGTGACTTTTAATTACCACAGAAAGCTAAAGATGTGTTGCAGGAGAATCCCAAGATTGTGTTATACTTGACCTTTCATTGATATTCTACAGATGGTCTGTTTCATGAGATTTGATCTAATTTATTATGCTAGAGAACAGTGGTCATGCTGCTGACCTGATGTGTGGTATATTTTGTGTGACTGTGCTGTAGACATCACAACAGAAATTCTGGTCGTGGTACATTTTAACCAGGTGTGGTGTCCTGGAAGATGGCATCTCTTTATTTTCACTCATTGCACCACAAAGATTGTTTTACCTTCCTTATCTTTAAACCCTTAATGTAAAGTGGCTACTGATTGTTCGAGTGTGGTAAATATGCAGGAATTACGGAGGGATACCAGTAATGCTAAACTCATGTACTTTTTTTTTTTTTTATGTTGGAGGTGAAATTTTCAAAGGCATCAAAGTCCCATTTCCAGAAGGCAAACAGGGAGTTAGTAGCCAGTCCTGTTGCCTTTCACTGATACTTAGGCCAGTTCTACACTTTGAAGGCTTTGCTGGTGTAGCTACCTCAGCTATACTGGCAAAGTGCAGCTAGTGAGAACATGGTTATACCAATGACATTTCGTACTTTGCCAGCATAGCTTATTCCAGACTCCTTGAGTGAAATACAGTGTTCTAGCAAAACCACACTTTTGCTAATGTAACTACATCTGTGCTGGAAAATGCCCCTAGTTCAGGTATGCCAGTCACAAATCACACCCCTATGCCAGCAACAATCTGTAGTATAGACCTGGCCTCAGGCTCCTAAGTGCCTACATCACTTTTAAAAATGGGACTTATGTTCCTAAATCACTTGAAAATTTTACTCTATGTTCCTAAACTTTCATAACTGAAAAGCAGACTGCAGCGTAGAGTGATGTGAAATAAGGAAATCCCTTAAAGTGACAGTGGGGAAATGTCTTGCTTTAAGGATGATCCCACAGCAAGCCAGCATTTATTGGAAGGCACGTTCTTCTGAAGGGCCCCTTCTCTTATCAGTGAACGCAGTGTGGGAGAACAGTGTCCCATGGACACTACTTGCCACACACTCGTATATTTGTACATGCCAAGTGGTGGGGAAGCTTTCTTGCTAATTATGCCTCAGCCTGTAGCTTGGGAGAACAATCTCTACAGAAGAGAGTTCAGACTCTGTGGCTCATTCAGCCCTTTGTCTTCCAGCCAAGACCCGCATTCATGGTGGTGTGTGTTTTGTGAGCTGCCTTGCTACTCGTATAGTATATGGGCATCTGTCTCCTGAACTAAGCTCCTCAGCTCTTTTCACTTAAGCCATCGGATGTCAAATGAAAGCTCCTTTTGGCCCATGGTAACTCAAGTCAAAGTTGAGCTGGCGTGAGTTGGCTTCACCAGAGCACTGTAGCGCAGACCATCTGCTTAGTTCAGGGGTAGGCAACCTATGGCACGTGTGCCGAAGGCGGCACGCGAGCTGATTTTCAGCGGCACTCACACTGCCCGGGTCCTGGCCACCGGTCCGGGGGGGCTCTACATTTTAATTTAATTTTAAATTAAGCTTCTTAAGCATTTTAAAAACCTTATTTACTTTACATACAACAATAGTTTAGTTATATATTATAGACTTATAGACAAAGACCTTCTAAAAACATTAAAATGTATTACTGGCACGCAAAACTTTAAATTAGAGTGAATAAATGAAGACTCGGCACAGCACTTCTGAAAGGTTGCCAACCCCTGGCTTAGTTCTTTCTTCCAAGGAAGCTCATTGTTAGGCAGGGGAACACCAGGCAGGAATGCATCACTTGTAAATTACTAGTATCAGAAACAGAGACAGTTTTAATAGGAGGCAGAGAAACTATAAAAGGTGAGACAGAAATAGTGTTAATTTCAACACAAGATGACCACAAGCTGCTCTCTGATGGAGGCAGAAAAGTAACTCAACGGCCTGTCCTGCTATTCAAGTGCAGTGAGGCTATTTCCTTTCAGGCTTGATAACGGTTACTTTCCCTGACTTGTCATCCTGGATGGGGTGGGTGGGAGGTCCCCTTGTGCATTCTGACCTTGGACAGATCCAGAGTCTACTTTTTCCAATTCCCAGTCTTACAAGGCTGGAAACCTGAGCTACTGGAATCCTTCAGGAATGATTTGCATGAATGAGATGCTGCTGCTGCTGCACCTCAGAGCAGCAAACAATTCGTGCCACTAAGGAGCAGCACCAATGTACAGTAGCTAGCTCATGGCAAGAGTGTCTCAGGTGCCAAGGAGATCGGGGCCATTGTAATGTTCAAATCCCCTGCACACCTTAGGTCATGATCTATTCCAATGGGCTTATTGTGGATAAAGGTATTTGGACTCGGTCTTTCAAAGATGCCTAGGCGATTCAGATGCCAAGTTCCCATTTAATTTAAACAGGTGCTGGGGGTCCAAATGCAGCTTTGAAAGTCTTCAGAGGTGGATCCAAGCTCAAGTCAGAGGTGGATCCGAGGCACGAAAAGGGTCCAGGAGGATTTATTTTTCTTGGGCATTGTTCTGCTGCTACCATCAGACAAAGTGATGATTCTAATCATTGTTCCTTGGGCAGCTGGATTGTCTCTTCTCTGGTCACTTGGGTACAACCTTTTGTGTGTTTGGTCATGAAGTGGAGTGTCTGAAATGCTACTGGAGAGGGTGGGCTGTCTCAACACCCAATGTAACCTGAATTCCTGCTTGTGACTCCTGTGCATTTGAGGTTGAGGTGAGCCTAGGGCTGAATAACTGGTCCTACGGCTTTGGGCTAGTGTAAGCTTGGCAGAGATGGTTTAGGGCTCTGACTTCACCTGTCCCTTCTGCATGCCGGCCAGCATGACATCTGGAAATACTTGATCCAAATGTCATTGTAGAAATATCCCTGCCTCCATAAAATGCACTAGAGTTTAACGCTACAACACTGAAATACATGCCTATGTTTCTGGAGTCCTGAGTCTCCTTTAAGTGCTGTGACTTAATCAATATCCCATGGAAAAGGCCTGGCAGCGTATTTAGCAAGGTGTTAGGTGCTCTTGTTGCAGGGCTTTTTTCCATTGTGCATTAGCTACGGGCTCAGATGGAATCCTGGTTCCAGGCTGAGCTGCTGGTTCTAGGACTATAAAGCAGCAGCTGGTGTCTTCACAGCCAACACTGTAAAATGGCAATTGTGGGAAAACCTCTCTGCCTCAGTGGCAATTGACCGCCCCAAGGGCAGCACTGGGGGAGCCTTGTCTCAGGGCCAGAAAAACACTTTTGTATGTGCTGAGGGGGGACCGAAACATGAGTGCGTGGCAGAGTCAAGGCCCTCCCTGCGTGCAGCCATTAGAGATCATGCAGCGGTGATAACCCTAGAGTCCTGGCCAATTAGGCAAGGATATTCTGCCTCCCTATATGTCCAGTCCCCACTCCTGCTGTTCCAGCTGGGGATAGGAGTCTGGTCTGGAGCTGCTGTGCTGGGCGCTAGGAGAGAAAGCAGCTGCTGCCTTCTGCCCCAGTGTTGGTCAAAGGGATTGCGCTCTGTGGACATGCAGTACCTGATCCTTTTTCTGTTTAAGCTACTTGCCGTGGTGGGATAACTAGTCCTGTTGCCTGTAAAAACCAGATTAGTGCCTTGGGTTCCTTCTGTGGAGCTGGCTACATGTGGTTTGCTGTGAATGGCTTGCCAGCATCGCTGGGGGTGAGTCCGCAGTGACCTGACTGCCCCCTGCCTATTCTGGCATGCAGGGCCTCTGATTTAACTCGTGCACTCCTCCTCACAGGGCCCATGGCACTTGAAGGTGCATAGCCAGGCCAGTCTGTGGGCAAGGCCTCGCCCTTGCCCAAGGCAGATAGAGCTGTGTGTGTCTCAAGCTGGTTGGAGTGCAGCTGGAACGGACGTCTGTCTGCCAAACGGTTCCTGATCAACAGTGACCAGTGCTAAACTCTGGAGGGTTTAGGGATCTGGGACAGCTTTCCTGGGGCCGTTGGTGTTCTGGATGGAGTCTTTAGAGGCTATGGATTCAGGAGCCAGAATTTCCTGACTTCCCTCCCCAAAGCGGGTCCCCCCAGCCACCTTGAGTGAATCCGTTCAGGCAGGATCCTCATTCGCTAGGGCCCCTTTACACCGCTCTGACAGGCTGCTGGGGCTTCACTGCACTTTCAGGGCCCTTTGCGCTGTCAGCGGTATTCCCAACCTCAAGTGTTCACAAACCATGAGCCCGGCCCTTCTTAAAATCCTGAGATTGCACTGGGCAGCTGTCCATATTCCAACCACCGTTGTAGCTACCCTGGTGCGCACCCCTGCTGGGAGCTAGGGTAAACTGTGCCAGTAATTGCAGCATAGTGGCGCTTTGCCTGTCTGCACTAGCGGCTGAAATCTGGGCTAATCCCAGCATGGGCAAGGTCTGTGTCTTTGTGCCTTCAACTGGCCCCTAAATGAGGGATGGCTTAGGAGACTGTGCCATGAGGAAATGTGGAGCATGGGTGATGTAATAGACTATGAATCTATGTACTTGCCATGAGCTTCATTTGCAAATCGATGCTCCTAAGGGGTGTACCTGCAGCATTTAAACAGTGGGAACATCTGACCCAGGGTCACTAGAGAGGCCAGTCCAGATGTGAACCAGTGCAGTGTGGGATAGCGGTGGGAGGACTCACTGAAGTAGTGTGGTGAAATTGGCATGAGGATGTATCCATGCAAACCTCCCAACAATAGGACACCTACTGAAACAGCAAAGTTGCTTCCAAAGTGGTTTAACGATTCTGGTACAAGGCACAAGATAAACCACAAACAAGACAATTTGTGGATGGGCTCAGGGCAGCTTCTGCTGGAAAAAGCTAAGTACACTGGTGTACCTCCCAGGTAGATGTGGCCTGAACACCCCCCCCCCCTTCACATACCCCAGTGTTAGCATGTGCCAATCTGACTGTGACTAAAGTACCCTGGCTTTAGCTTGACTAGAGTGTTAGAAGCTGTTAATTAGATACGCCACTTCAGCTCCAATCTACCAGTTCCTCAGACTAAGCCATTGTTACAAAACAACTGTTCACAGGTGATTTCTCTGGCATAACTCAAAGTTTCACATCTGGGGGGAAGAACACCTTTGTCGCCAGTTTACTGTATCCACAAGGGCAGTCCTGGGGACCTGTGGGCAGAGAGGGCCTGTTGGCTAACTCCCTTCCCCCCAAATCTTACTGCTTTACAGCTAGCTTCTCTCTCTCCTCTGCTGCCTGCAGCTTAATGTACACTGCTGCTGGGGGTGAATAGCTGAAGTGGTGACAGGTAGGTCAGGTGACAAAGAAGTTGCTAATTTTACACTTTGTAAAATGGACAAAAATAGACAAACTTGGTAAGCGATTGCTGAGTTAATGATTTGTGTGTGTGTGTGTGTGTGTGTGTGTTTTCCAAGTGGAAAGTGAAAGGTACTTTCCCTGTTGTGTGTGGTTTGTAGGGGGTGGGGAAATGAATTAAGGTCCCACTGTCCCCCAACAGATCTTGGTTCATAACAGGAGGGGGAGAGATTTGTAGGGAGCTGGTACTGAAAGGGAAATGTGGTCATTTTAGGGACCTTTTTAAAGACGAGTTACAAACTAGGGATTTAAAAATGGGCTTTGTGCCTTTTTTAGCTGCTTTAGGGTGGAGAAGGAAGGCTGGAAGATGGGTTTGTGTTTTTGCTTTGCATGGGTGCTGTTTTTTATTTTTTTGTTTGTTTATATATATCTATATAGATTGCTCTATATTGATATCTATATCTATATATCCTTAGAAATTCAGGTCCCATCCAAATGGGAAGACTATGGTGGTGAGAATTAGTTAAAGGAGACCAATGCAAGAGCCACGTGTGGAAATTGAGCAATGAGGAGAGGAAAGGATTTGTTGGCTTGCTTCAGAAGTATTTTAGTGCATATTTAACTTCAATGACTTATCAACACATTGGAGAAAGGAACTCTTTGCTAAGATTTAACACTGCTGGCCTTCAGTTAGTGTGAGAGCTCATAACATACATCCTCTGAAACCCACAACAAACCCCCCAGTGAGCCAAGCAGTATGGTCTAACAGAGAGAGCCCTAAACTGTGACTCAAGAGACTAGAGTGCCTCTGCCACACTCTCTGTTTCCACATCTGTAAAATGGGGATAATGAAACTGATCTTCTTTTGTAAACTGCTTTTGAGATCTACTGACTAAATGTGCTGTCAGAGCTAGGTGATGTTTTCTTTATCAGTCCTGATATTTTAAAGATTAAAAACCAAACAGGAAAAGAAAAACACTTTAAAGCCAATCACTCTTTCAGACTTCTTTCCTCCCACATAAAGAAGGAAAAAAGGTACAATCCCAATTTAAAAGAGGGTGAAAAAAATCTTTGCCAGACTCCTGTCAGAGTGATGCCATCTGGGCTGATAGGTGACCATGGACTAGCTGCATGGTTTGCTGACCAATTCAGGCAGGGAAGAGGGTAATAATTGCTGCAAACAGCTTCTCAGTAGGAACCTGCACCTTATTTAAATGAGCAAAGAGCATTTCAGGGTGTTACTCTGCTTGATTCAAAGGAGCTATTGTAACTAACAGCGACGTTCTTTCTGGGTCTAAGAAAGTGGTTGAAGAAGCAACTACAAGCCTGTGTGAAGCCAAGCAAAGCCGATATTTGTGAGAGTGTTTTAGAGTGACTGGGGCAGTATATTTTACCCAGATGGTCACTCAGTGTCACACTGGGATCAGGCCTGGAGCTTAGTTTTGATAGCCCCATGAATAACTAGGCAGTTCTTTTTTTCTTTCTGTTTGACCTCATGGAGATGAAGGGAGTAACACCTGCTCACCACAGAAAACATTACAAGGATAAGGGCCAGGTTGTAATCACTGCTTCCCCGGGAGGAACTTCACCAACTTCTGTGAAGTCACTCTGGATTTACAACAGTGTGACAGATCCGGAACTGCCTGGCTCCAGGCCTCTGCCCATCCTGTAATTATGTGGGATTGGAACTACCAGGAAAAGTTAACATACAATCTCCATACATCAGAACTCCTCTGCGACTGTTCATTGGTGGAGTTTTGAGAGCTAGGCTGCATGCAACGCAGAAATTCAGGGAGTCTTAGGATGGGAAGAGGAGCTCTGATTGGAGATCAGATACTAGGGTGATCTTGGATCAATTACCAGCTCAGTCCCATACAATTCTGTGGCATTCTCAATCATCTCCAAATTATTGTTTTCTTCTAACACTTTGTGCTATGACTGTGCCAGGTGACCCCAGCGGAGACAAGGTCCCATTGCGTCTGATGCGGATGCAAACCTGGAGTAAGAGTCCCTGCCCCAAAAATCTTAGAATCAAAACAGGCCAAGGGTGGGAGGGAAGACAGTGGCCCAGAGAGGGGAAGTGTCTCACCCAAGGTCACCCAGCAGCTCAGTGGCAGAGCTGGAGAGAGAGCCCAGCTCCCCTGTGTTCCAGTCCATGCCTGGTGTCACAGAGTGTGGGGGAGTCCGGCCCTGCACCCCTCTTCCTGGGACCCACAGTGACTTTTAGCCAGCCAGTAAAACAGAAGGTTTATTGGACAACAGGAACACAGGTTACAGCAGAGCTTGCAGGCACAGTCAGGACCCCTCCATCGAGTCCTTCTGGGCTTTCAGGGTGCTTGGATCCTAGCTAGGATACCCTGAATTCCGCCCACACAGCCCCAAACCCAAACTCAAAACTGCTCCCCTCCTGCCACTCCCTTCCTTTGTCCTCTTTCCCAGGCAAAGGTGTTGACCTTTCCCCTCCCTTACCTAGCTCAGGTTTTACAGGCTCCGGTATCGTCCATCCCCTAAAGTCCTCCCCGCTCTCCCATTCCCCACACAGACAGCCCCTACTCCATCACACGTGGCCCACTGCACAAGAGGTCCACTGGGCTTGTTTGGCCCTAGTCAGGAGTCACGGCTGGCATCCAGGCAGTTAGAAGGGGGTGAGGTTTCCAAGTGGGTGCAGCACTCTGACTGTTTGGAAAGCTCCAGGTGAGTAGCCCTTCTCAGCTGGAATCAGCAGCCGTGCATCCGACGACCTAAATTCCGACTGCAGTTGGACTGCATGTGGTATTCGTGGTATTCAAATGGTAACTTCCCCACAGTGGGGATAACGATCCTTCCTTTACCTAGCTTTGGAAGGGACTTATCGATCCCTGCATGGCACGAGGGGTCATTATTGCTACTTAATCAGTTGCAGGTGTTGGTAAGCAGCAGCTGCATTTTGTTCCACAAGTGGCTTCATTTCAGCAGTGGTTGAGTGGTCACTGAGGAGAGCGCAAGCTGGTGGAGAGTTTTGTGCTATTGTGAGATGAAAAGCACCATTTCAACGTGTGCACTACTTCAGCCTGTGACTCTTACACGTCATTTGAAAATAAGAGTTTTCAGTGGCATTTGGTGCCTAATTCCCTTGGGCTCCTGTTGGAAATCACAGTCTAAAACAACTGGCATTACTGGAGAGGGAAGGGGTGGGTGGGTCTGTCTCTGAAAAGCTTCCTGGCTTGTGGCCGTGTAAAGATCCTGTAGGGCAGACACTGGAGTGGCAGCTCCCTGCATGCAGGGCTGAGACAGCGCAGGGTAACACAGATGGGCGGGGGGTTTATCTCTGAACAGGTTTGTTGATGTAACGGATACCCGAATGCTTATGTCTTGCCATTTGGTACGTGGGCTTCTTTCCGAGGAGAACAGTTTTATGTTACATTCAACAGCTTTTCTGATTTCACAGGTCTGATTTCACAGGTTTTCTTAGACCCTTTAAATGAAGTAATTTATTTTTAGTAAGTGAAATCTAGGGCCAGCTCCTGGGCTGATGGAAGCCAACGGTCCTTCTCTGCTCTATGCCAGCCCTGGCCCTGCCCCTGCTCCTCTTGGTCCTGTGGCTGCCAGCTTTGAATGGGTTGCATGCCTAGCAGCTGCCATTGAATAAAGGGTTATCAGATGTTGCTTGCACAGTCACCGCATGTTCCAATTAGAGAGCGAACATAGACTCCGTGCACCGCAATCAGGAAAGTGCCACCTCTGCTCCCATCTGCTCTGTGGGTACACTCAGTCCTATCAGCGACTGCATCCACGCAAACATGTTCTTGCCCCCTTAGCCCTGGAGAAATCACTCAAGCTTTGGGAGTGGGCAGTGAATTGGATTCTCTTCTGTATCATGAGTCACCGACTTGTCAGCTCATTTCCAGTGGCGATGCTTGATCCCTGGTGCTGTAAGGAGCAGCAGGAGCACTGCTTTAATGTTCCCATCCGAGGAGGTGTCTGACTTGTGTGAGCTGGCCTGGCTTGGACTTGCTGAGAGAGAACAAATGGGGGCTGCATGGGTTTGGTTGGTTTTTTGGTTCGTTTTCAACTAGTCGTGCCCTTTAGAACTGTGTGAGCGCTGGATCAGTGCTGCTTTCAGAAGAGGCCATTGCTCTGGGATTAGCTTAAATGAAAACATCATCGTTAGGGAGCAGTACATTTTCTGGCTGTTTTGCTGCCATTTGCCGCAACAAACCCTGCCCCGCTGCCTCCTCTGACCCAGGCCCTCTCCCCTCAACTGGCTTTAATGGAAGCACGTCCATGAGAATGTTCCTTGGAGTAAGTTCCCTTAATGTTTTGTAGCTTGGTCCTTGGCTTGGTCTTACTGGATCCATTGAAAGAAAGGATCCCTTCTCCCCTTGTAGGACGCTCTGGTCTAAAGATGCACAGTGGTCTGTGGCACATAACGTATCACTCCGAGTTGGGATGCCCTAAGATTTCAAAGGCTTTGCAAGGTGTTTGCCTTTCTCTTCTCCTGCAGAACCTGGTTCCAACATTACATGGTCCCATGCTGCATGTCAGATAGCCAGGGAGAGTGCTACCATGTTCATGCACTTCCCTTCTTTATGGTCCTTCTGGGTTTAGCTGGTGTGGCTGACCTGAGCAAGGTGGCTACGAAAGCAAAACTGCCTGTTTGTAGCCATTAGCACTTGGCTTGGTTATGGGCTTTTTGTAGAAGGGCTACTGATTGCAGAAAGCTGCCAGTCACCTAAGTCTGGAGGCTGCAGAGAATGGAGGAGGCACTAATGTGGGACACTCTGTTAACATGTAGCCGTGCTGCCATTTGGGAAGGAATTATTTCTACCTTTAGGAGAAGGGGAGAGTCCTCCTGTGCTGGGCACTCTCAGGCCAGTCGGGTGTTGGAATGGCTTTCGAGGTTGGAGTGACTGACACAGTGGCTGTGGTGTTGTTTACGTTATAGTATTGCATACAAGCTCCATCCCTGACTGGCCCCAGGTGCTGCAATCCCAGGCTTCTTGTTCAGCTCCCGTTCTGTCTCTCTGCCACAGACAGAAGAGAGGGGCAGAATGAAATGCCTTGCTGCAGCCAAGCAGAGCTCCTGCTCTGACAAACTGCCTGCTGGCTGTGGGCTGGTGTCTTGGATGAGAATGATGGTGGAGCAGCCCGACTTCCATATGATCTCAGACCTTTCAGAGTCCCTCCCTGTGTAGCCAGCAGCCTGAGTGAGGGCAGGCACATGCTTAAGGTGAGAAGGCGTTTGCTGGGGGCCTGCATCAAGGAAATACTGCCTCACTTTCTGAGCCATTGAGCGCTGCCTAGAGCAGGAGGAGCTCGGTTTCAGGTTTTGATTGGATGCTGGCTCCTGGTTTGAGACCTTTAAACAAACTGGTGTGATGCAGTAGGGACTGTCTGTGTGGGGAGTGGGAGAGCAGGGGAGGACTTTAGGGGATGGACGATGCCAGGGCCTGTAACCTGAGCTAGGTAAGGGAGGGGAAAGGTCAACACCTTTGCCCGGGAAGGGGACAAAGGAAGGGAGTGGCAAGAGGGAAGCAGTTTGAGTTTGGGCTTGGGGCTGTGTGGGCGGAATTCAGGGTATCCTAGCTAGGATCCAAGCACCCTGAAAGCCCAGAAGGACTCGGTGGAGGGGTCCTGACTGTGCCTGCAAGCTCTGCTGTAACCTGTGTTCCTGTTGTCCAATAAACCTTCTGTTTTACTGGCTGGCTGCGAGTCACTGTGGGTCCCAGGAAGAGGGGTGCAGGACCGGACTCCCCCACACTCCGTGACAACTGCGTAGTGTGCAAATCACTCAGTGCACTTGTGCTGAATTCTGTGGGTTGCACGACACAAGGAATGGGGGACCATTTCTGGTTTCCATTGCCCTTCACTGCTAGGCAGCTGGCTCTGAAGTGGGCCAGGGGGACAGAGGCTAAAAGCTGTTGTCTCTGCCCTGTGTCTGGTGTGAAATACATGCCACAGGTCCCCGCCACGTTACAAAAAAGTCACAGCTGGCCTCTTGTTGGCTGACCCAGCAAAGAGGCCAGGGCTTGGTTGGATGGAAGAGTGAGGAACCCTGTTCTCTCTCCTTGCCAGACAGACGGAGGGTGGCCCATAGGGATAGGGTTGAGACATGGTCACCAGCGTGGGGAAATCTCATACCACTGCTAGCTGCTGCATCGGCCCTGCAGATTCTAATCTGTTGTACACAGGTTCTTCTCCCCCTGCCTCACTGTAGTATCTGAGCCCGCTCTGGTGGTGCATGTTTCTCCCCTGCCCCAGGGGAGAGGTGTGTGCTGGGGAGCCTCTGGTTCTGGAGTCTTGTATGGTATACACACACAGATGGTGCTGTCTGCCGAAGGCAGGTCAAAGAAATGTGCTTGCTACTTGACGCCGAAGGGGGGAGGTTTGGGATGCTCATTAGGTCTTGCAGACATTCATTCCACAGTCTCAGGCCAGCCCTGGAGCAAGTTCTATCTCCTGCCCAGGTGAGCGTCATGGAGAGTGCTTTTGTGCCAGAGGAGTGGAATTGGTGACCCCAGTCCTCACCCTGCAGCTAAATGAAGGACTTCATCCTCCCAGCTCTTTCTCCAACTCTGAATTCAGATCAGCCCAAAGAGCCGATCAATGTGCCCCCCGTCTCCCCTTTGTCCCAGCCCCTGCTTTCTCGTCAAGGATATTCCCTGTTACCATGGATTTCGTACCGGGCAGTTCTTTAGCCAGGCCTGCCTCCTTCGGTCAGCCTTTGAGGGCTTCTGGCCTGCACTGACAAGTTAGGGGGAGGAGGGGTACATTCAAGGCCTTTCGTACTGCAGGCAAGGGCATAGGAAGCCCCAAACGTAGAGCGGTAAGAACAGGCTGCTCCCCTCTGAGTATGGGGCTGAGGTTAACAAACCCTCATGAGCGTAGGGTGAATTGTTTACATTGTACAGATGGGGAGCTCAGCTTGGGTGGGTACAAGGAGCCCCCCAAATCCATATTGATTTCAACAGGAGCTAGGGTTTTCCCTGTCTGGAAACCTGCCCACTTGCTGTGGAACCTCAGTGTGGGGTTAGGTGTCGAGCTTTGCTACACTGGTCTGAAATGTGGGACCCCAAGTGATTTGCCCATGGTCCTCACTGAACCCGTCAGGGGCAGAGCTAGAATAGAACCCAGGAGTCCTGACCCCTCAGTCCTGTGTTCTAACCATCAGAGAGTTTAAGGCCAGAAGGGACCACAAGATCATGAAGTCTGACCTTCTGGACATCGCAGGCCACCAGCCCCCCTGTGCTAAACCCAACAGCCAGATTGACTCCAAAGTATTCCAGCCTCCAGGAGACGGGAAGACGATGTGTACTGTTGACAGAGAGGGACAGGAAGCACCCCAGGAGTTGTGCGGTGATAGCCTTACCAAGTGCAGAAGTCCATGTGCTGTCAAACAGCTGCTTGGAGATTAGAAGGTGCCTATGCCCTTGGCTCAGGTGCCGGGGCTGCCAGCACTGGGTTAGGCTCGATTAAAAACGGGCCTGCAACGAGAAGAAGCTAAAAGCTTTCTTGAATCTGGGCCCAATGCAGTGTAGTTGGCAACAAGGGCTGCTTGTGCTAACTCCGAGCTAGAGATCTTGCCTATGTCCCCACAGCTAACTCCCTTGGCCGAATGTTATCAGTCACAGCAACCTGGCTGCCTGACATCGAGTGTCCTGTGTCCTGGAGCATACTAGCTGTCAGAGCCCTGGCTCCTGGCTGCAGTCCGCTCCACTTTCCAATAATGCTCCAAGCATGCTTTCCGGGAGGCTCTCATTCCAAGGAGGAATTTCTCCTGCCCACCCCCAAATGCCTGATGCAGCAGAGGTACCGAGAGATGTAGCTGCCCTGCAAGGACAATGGCTCTTGTTCCCTTCTCACCTCCCAGGCGTGAGCTCACACGTGGATGTGGTGTTTGGAGAGAGTGAACAAGCTTAATGGAGGCCAAGGAATTTTAGCTTAAGGGCTCTTAAAAAAAATCATTAAAAATATATACTATCGAAGGCAAATAAAAGCCCCCTTTGCCCCTGCACGGTGGTTTCCAGCACATTGAGCTTCCTGGTGCTGGGTTTCATTATAACTGCAAGAAGGGAAAATAAAGAGAGCCAGCTGTCCCACACTCACTTCGTGTCTGCGTGGCGGGATCACCGTGCGCTGCGTGCCAGGAACATTCTTATGGACGTCGTGGGACTGAATGGGCTTCCTGTTGGAGAAGTCGCCTGGGCAGGGAGGAGCTAGGAGCGAGTTGTTTGGTCAGGTTGTGTAGTGACCTCTGCGGCGAGAAAGGGCTGCTGGGGTGGATGTGCATGCACCCTGGATTACCGCAGTGTCGCGGGGGACAGGGACCGATTGTGGGAATTCCTAGCGACATTCGTAGTGGTTGTGGACTGGGATCCTGTTATGGGAGAGCAGGGAGTTCCGTTTGGAGGGTTTGCATAAGCGAGCCGGAGCTGTGTGTGTGTGTGTGATGCTGCCAGGATTTTAACTGGGTCACTCTGGGGCCGGGCTTCCCACCCCAGAAGGTTACAAAAGGGTGTTGGGGGAACACAACTCCTCCCCCCGACCTCTATTGCTCAAAGCAAGGGAGCTCCTGGCTGGATGCGGCAGCATTACCAGTTGCAAATGTTCAGGAGTCAGGCCCCAAAAATCACAGAATTTTAAATACTGTATGAATCAATTTTCTGGTCCATTTTGGGGGCTTTTTTTTTTTTTTCAAGTCTTCAGGTCATGCTTGAGTTGTGTTGGTTTTATTTCCCGATTGTATTGCCAAAAACCGGGTCTAGACACTTACTTTTCTTCTGTGTAATGAAAGCTGAAATAGTCGCATAAGCATCGGGCTTTAAGAAAACTTCCCCTATTGCACCATTCCCCAGAAAGACAAAGAGTTGGCAGCCGTGGGGGGTGGGGATGGCTCAGCTTGGACAGGAGCGAGACCCAGTGCCCGGGAGGACTCGCTGTGTGCCAGGAAGCTGAAAGCTGCGCTGTGCTGCACCGGCTTTGCCAGGCTGCGGCAGCATCCAAACAGCTGGTGAGAGCCTATGCAGATGGTGCTGCCTACTCCTCCTAGTGCCCGCAACATGCTACGTGCTGCACAGACAGAAGGGAGGCCTAGGCTGCGAGCTCTCCCCATCAGGAGACCACACAGGCAAGAAGAGGTGGTGCAAGAGGCCAGAGAACTGGCCTCCGTTTGATGCCATAACACGTTTGTAAGTGTTCCCAGCTTCCTCTCATTGCTGGGAGCTAGTTCCTTGCAAGTGCCTGTCACAAGTAGGTCTTGGGAAGGAATTTCAGTGCTGACGGGGGTGTTGCCTTGTTGCCGAGCCCAAGAGGGTGCCCTGTGTGGGGAGGAAGCAGATGCAGAGGCAGTTATGGGAGATGGGGACAGGCTGGCATCATTGGCCAGGCCGGGTGGATTTGCTAATGAGAGGCCCCATCGCAGATCCAATCCGGATCCAAATCTGCCCCAAGTTCTGAAGCGTTTGTACTGTCTCCAGGAGCCTGGCACATTCTCTACCTATCCTGCTGCCCGGTGCCATACGAGCGTCCTGTGGCCGAACCCTCCGGGCTCAGCCCCAAGGACGTTGGCTGCTCTAGGCCAGTGCTGCTGCGCCTGTGTGTTAACTCCACCAGGACATTCCTTATTTACTCTTGCAAGGCAATTACAAACGGCTGTTTCAGCAGCTCCCCTCTCCTCGGGCGCCAGAGCGTTGCCTGGCCCTCTCTAACTGAGGTGTGTGCTCTGCTCAGGAAGGAGATCTGGCTGCAGCAACTTTGTTGGAAATTCCATTTGATTTAAGCTCATCTCCCCTTCTCGGCTGGCACCGAGCCCCAGCCTCGTCCCTTGCCGTGGGAGGCTCCATTGACACTGAGCCAGATCCAGCATGGGCCTTTTGGTGAGGGGCTCTGTTCGCTTGTCCTGGTCCCTGAGGGTGCTGGGGCTGGGCTGGAAGTGGAGTCGAATAGAAGCTCAGCAAGTGCGTCAGGCCCCTAAACCTGCCTTGGGAAAACATCCGAAAGGCAAACACTGCTGATGGGCCGGCTGGGCAGAGGCACCTGCGGCTGTTTACCTTCCCGTTGGGGGAGAGGCATTGCTGAGCGTAACCTGCCCAGCTCTTCGGTGTTTCCCATGCAGGAGAGGGGCTGGAAACCCACTGGGAGTTGGGAGAGGCCAGTACCGGAGTGAGGGCCAGGGTTCTGGGGGAAGAATGTGGGGCTGAGAACTTCAGGCATTAGGGGGCTGGAATCACTGAGCCCATCTGAGATATTGGGTCTTATAGAGACTAGCTGCACACAACATGCTCGCTGTGGGGTCCCAGGAGGGATGACATCTTTCCTGGGGGATGCGTGGGATGACCTTACTGTTACACAGAAAGGACCGCATTGCAGCTACCCTACACTTTGTTATGGGCTGAGGCCCCACAGACTGCAGGTCCCAGTGTGCAGTGCAGCGGGGCCCATCGAAGCATGGTGTATGCCAGGGCCAATAGTTGCCATGGGCTGCCCACAGCTGCAGGTCCTATCTGGCAGTGCACCGCTTGTTAGCACCTCTGTGCAGCTGTGCTGGTCATGAGTGGGACCCGTCTCCTGCTGTGGACTGCATGGCCCCTCCCCAGCTGGCTGTCAAGTGGATTTTAGGGGTTGGGAATGCTTCCCCCTCTGTAGCTACTCTCATCCGAGGGCTTTGGAGCACTCAGGTTAATCCTTGCCAGCTCCCTGGGGTTCTGCTGGAGTGTCTTCCTATTTTGCAGCGGTAGAAATGAGACCTCGTCCAGTGACTTGCCCAATGGCACCCTGTGAGCTGGACTGGGAATGGTGATCTTCCCCCCACCAGCCCTATGCTCTAGCCACTAGGGCATGCAGCCTCACTTGGGAGCTCTCTTCTCCATTCAGAATGCGTAGCTCAATTCTCATGCCGCCAGACTGGCTCCCTGCCTTCACAGGCTCCTGGGTAGCCTCAAATGCTACTTGCCCCAGGTGGCGGGGATGTTGGGGGCTGGCAGCTGAATCCTGCCCCAGGGGCTTGCAAGCGGAGCATTGGATTCCCTTTTGCAAATGCGCAGAGCTGTCAGGAGTCCCTTGGCCTTGCCCCTGGTGTTGTGCAAACATTCTAAAGGCTTGATGGCAGTGTTTACGCGGACCTGTTTAACGAGGCTCCTCGCCTTGTTTTGAGATGTCATTTGAGCCGATCCTTGATGGCACAGAAGCAGGTTGCCATGTTACTCAGGAGACGTTGCCCTAGGCCAGAAAACCCTAGAACAGACAGTGTGCCATGCAACAAGGCCTGAATGATCTCTCTAGCCAGCACCTCCCAGTGCACCACCACTGTGCCCCTGTGACTTGCAGCCTCTTCTGGGGCTGCTGATTCTTCTTCACTTCCAAAGGACACAGCTTGGCCTAGTGCACTGGGCAGGCAACGCCAAGAGCTCCTGAGTTCTAGTGCCAGTGCTGCCACTGTGGGCCTTGGGCAGCTCACTTAACCTCTGTGTAAAACAGGGAGGGGCTGAGCCCCCCCATCCTGTGGGGCGTTTGCTCCATGTAGGCTGTTCTTACAGGAGAAGCTGAGAAGTGGGGCTTTGTGGGACTGGAAGGAAAAGAGACCTGCGGTGACTTACAAACCTTTGCTGACGACAGTCGTTGCTGTCAGTAATACTGCAGCCCTTCTATAGCCCCTCTCCTGTCCCAAGGATCCCAAAGCATTTTACACAACGCTCTGCTGAAACGCAGCTAGCTCCGCGTGTGCACGCACCCAAGGAGATATTACATCTGCACACAGGCTTTCCCTCTCCCCATCTTTCTTGTTGGAGGCAGCGCCCAGTGCAACGGATCTCTGATCCTGGCTGGGGTTACTGCAATAATAAAACCAGTATTGTTTTTGTGGTACCTTTAATATCCATGCAGAACAGACGGGGCCTCTTCTGATTTTTAGCCGGCGCAACAACAAAGTGACGCACCCTGCCAATGGTTGGGGTAGTGCGCCACACGAGGGCATGTGCTGTGGGACACGGAGAGTCATTTGGGGTCCTCCCTGTCTGTTTTACTCTGGTGGCTCTG
Source organism: Gopherus flavomarginatus (assembly GCF_025201925.1). Lineage (NCBI taxonomy): Eukaryota > Metazoa > Chordata > Testudines > Testudinidae > Gopherus > Gopherus flavomarginatus. The sequence goes on along the minus strand of NC_066618.1, from coordinate 166,126,079 downwards.
AGGCTGGGCCAAGATCACTCAGCGGAGTCCTTTCCGAGAGCAGAGCGCGTTTTCTGAGCTGGGTAATGCACATCTGTCATCCAGGCCCTTGCAGGCTCCTGGTGGGCGGCTGGGAGCTCGGAGTGGAGAACAATGTCCTGAAGTCACCCCTGTGGGGCTGCTGCTGTGGCTCTGGGGTGCAGGGAGTGGCAATAAGTGAGGGGGTGTCACTGGAAAGCCATATAGGCTACGGCACAGACAGGCCAATGGGGCAAGCTAAGGAAACCTGGTTGAACTCGCCTCTCTGTTTCACCAGCACCCACAGTGAGATCTTAGTGTGGGGTTTCTAGCAAATGGTGGCATGCTGCACAGCCAGCAAGCGTTGTGCATGCACAAGCAACCCCTCTGCGCAGAGGCTTTGGCAGTGCTCGTGGTAACACAGGGCCTGGCGTGCGAGCAGCATTGTGTGGCAGAGTCACACATCCCACATTCTGGGGTAAGCAAGTTCTAAGGGGGCATATCCGGGGATTCCTTCCTCCCTCCCCCTGCCCAGTGTGGATAGAGGAACTCTTCCTCCAGCCCTCTGGAGCGGGCGTCATCCAAGTGCTATAGCGGTTTCTAGTGAAGGGGAGCCTTTGTTGTCAGCTGCTTCAAGGGGTGGCATGTCAGACTGAGCAGCCCTCTGCTGCTGGGAACTGCTACACCTGCCCAGATAAAGCAGCAACTGAGCTTCAGAACAGCCTAAAGGAAAATGCCCAGCGCTAACTGCTCTAGGGGAGAGCACGTCTCGCCTGTCATGTGTGATGTCAAAGCAGCAAAATTGCTCACTGAGTTTACAGCGGCTAAAGGGAATGTGCTCCGTGGTGCTACCCAGCTCTGTGACTGATGACACGCTTCCCTGTGGTTGAGAACAGACCTTCCCAAGTGATCTGCAGACCTGTGCGGGGAGGACTCGGCTTATCTGCAGCCCCCTCGCACTGCAAACAGGATCTTTCTTTCGCATTGCAACCTGGGCACCAGACTCCCTCTGGTGGGACCCAAATGATCTTTCCCCTGATCTGGCATAAAGAGTGGCAGTGGGATCAGGCTGCCACAGCTCCGGCTTCCTTGGCCCCCAGGGTATTGCCTTGGCACAGCTGGACTTAGTCTTGGCTGGGAAAGCTAATTCCAAGCTCTGAATGTGCATAATTTACTTTGGGCCATTACTTCGCCCTCCTCCTCCAAGATTCTGTCATAACCACGTCCTTCCCCTAACAGGAAAGAAATAAAACTTCATGTAAGGAACACTTATTTACGTGTGGGGCTGGCTTCCTCCCCCCCCCCCCCCGCCCCTCCCCAGTAGGTCCCATCGTTGCCGTCTGGGCTGTGTTTTATTGTGTGCCTGTGAGGTGTGTGCTAGCTAGTGGAGGGCTCTCACGTGCCTGGCTGTGTTTACAGAGCACAGAGGAGCTGAAGCCAGCTGCTAACATGCAGGGAAGTGGGTCTCTCTCCTCCATCCTAGCTTATACCTTTCCACCAAGATGTGTATCTCCTGCCTGCAGTTCTCCTTGGGCCTCAGTGACTGAATCATCCTCCCTCTCCTCATCCCCTCTAGCCTTGTGCTCTGCTGCCATGAGTAGATCCTACCAGCAAAGGCAGCCATCTCCAGAGCCATCGTGGCACTGGGTGCTTGCTCCAGACCCTCATGTCAGATGGGCTATATGGAGGAGAGGGGAGTTTGCAAAGAGAAGAGACCATGTGGTACAGGATGTAGGGATCTGGCCTCTGGGCAAGGAGCCCTGGGTTCCATTCCCAGCTCTGCACTGGCCTATTGGGTGATCCTGGGCAAGTCTGTGCCTCAGTTTCCCCACCTGCACTTCTCTAACTCAGGCGGTTGTGAGAATAAATACACAAGATTGTGGAGCACATTCTGCTGTACTGATGGAAAGCTATATAAGAGCTAGGTGTTTATTGTTGTGCTGGAAAGTCTTTCTCTAAAGGAAGGCCTTGCAATGTTTCCTAAAGATGATCAGACTCTGGCTTCACCTGATCTTCTCTCAAAGATTGTTTCATAGTCAGATCCCCTATGTCAGTGTCCAGCTCTCTCTCTAATCCTACTGTGCTCTTGGCTTCAGTGTCTTGTGGCAATGAATTCCACAGGCTGAGGGTGCAGTGTTTTGCTTTGATCAGTCCTGAATGAATGCACTACCTTTCAATGTCCTAGGTTACAAGCCATTCAGTACAGCCCTTTCCCCTGGGGTGGTGGCCCTCCTCTGCGCCAGGACAGGAGATGTCAAATGCACAGTGTGATGTTGTCTGAAGGCTTGGTCCGCTGCTAGCCATGCACAGCAACTGGGCAAAGATTCTGGGGGAAGAAATCTTTGAGGAGAGACAGTCTCCAGCCTGCAGGGTTCCAGATATGCACCTGCTCTTTGTGGGTAGCGAACAAAGAGGCCAGATCTATACTCAATCCAGCTCCCTGTGTGGAGGGGAGATGTTCCCCTCTCGGACGGGGAAGAAGCAGCACTAGCGGTTCTGTCGGAGGCAGGGTAGATGTTGGGGCTGCACGTTGCCAGCCCTTGGCTCTGATTCTGAGGCTCTGTGCGTCTCTGGCTTTCTCTCAGCCTTGCCTGATTCTGCGCAGTCTCGGTGAGGACAGACCTGTTCCAAAGCATGGAGCTGCTGTAAGCCCGAAGTGAGCTACAAACTAGTTAATGCTTTAGAAACTGGGCAACAGTGGCACAAACCTAATGGGTGGCCAGGCGAAACTAGCTGCAGAGGGCAGCCAGCCTAAGCAGCAGGGAAAGCCCCAGCGTGTCTGGCCATCTCTCTGCTCTAGTCTTCCTCTCCCTGCCCCAAAATAAAATCAATCTGAAGCTCAGGTCGCGCTGTGTCTCCTGGCTACATGTAGCTGGTGTGTCTCTCTAACGGGGAATGCAATTCCTTTTTAAGGCAAGGAAGACCAGGGCAGACCCTGAGACTGAACTGCCTGTCTCTCCTGGCCTCTCATGCCCCATAGCCAAGGGCTAGGTAGGATGGGCTAGGGATTATTGCACTCCCCAGAGAGCTGGGTGCTATTTCCGGCTCTGCTGTGTGACCCTTAATCTCTCCTATGACTCAGCTTCTTATCTGGAAAACAGATGATAACCCTTCCCTGCCTCCTGGGCCAGGAGCCTCAGCTGCAGGAATGAGTGTGAGATACTCAGTGACGACAGTGATAAGGGCTGTAAAAGTGTCCCGGGAGATCCCAGACCAGGGAATGGCCAGTGTCCCAGGGTTTGTTCTAGATTAGGGATTAAAGCACCAGTGCAAACCCAGCTTCCACCCACTGCGGTGCCTTGGTGGTCTGGGAGCCTCTGGCTTTGGGGTGTCTGCTGCATTCCAGTGCCCCTGGGGAAGCGGAGAGAGGCAGCTACTTATTGCTCTCTCTGCAGACAGGCAGCCTGTAAAGTGCGTTGAGGTGTGAAGGTGCCGGAGACCCGTGTGGTGATGTTCCTGCGCAGAAGATGGAGAACAACCTTGTGGGTCAGGACTCCTGGGTTCAATTCCTGTGTCTTTCTCTGACCTGCTGTATCACCTGGAGTGAGGGGGGTGAGCCCTCGGCAGTTTCTCTATGGCCAAGTGAAACCTGGGCTCCTCTGTAATTGTATTTAGCTGTACTAGTGACCTGTCCAGAGACTGGCATGAATCTGCCCCCTACCCCATCCCTCCAGTCTGTCTGATATTTGAGCACGACTCCGAATTCCTCCCACCTCCCGTAGGCAGCACAGCGAGGCCCCTTCCTCAGAGGATTGTAGTTCTCTCTTCAATGCTTTTAATCCAAACTTCACCCCACTCCCAAATGACAATGCCGCAGTGGGGCCTGACCACCTTTGCTGTCCCCCAGCGTCGCCAAGCCTGGGCTCCTCTGGTCCCCAGCGTGCCTGAGGGAAAGCAGCATGCTTTGCCAACCCAGGTGCTCCAGATTTGTGGATCTCCACACCAGGAGGGTGGGAAACTCACATGCGTTAGTGACAGCTGAGATTCTGGCCTCCTCCCATGACTACAGGAACAGGGGCTTCAAGAGAAACCCAAAATATTGTGAGACTTGTGATAGGCTCGTGCAAGCTGGCCATGCCAAGCAGCACCTGTGGTGCTGCAGGAACTCATTCTTTCTAGGTTGGGTAGATTCTCCCTTTGGGCCGTGTGAGGGGTTTGCAGCTGAGCTAGCTCGCGAGAGGCTGTGCATGAGGGTGCCGCACTGTGGGGTTACGAGGAGGGCTGGACATGGGGGGCTGGGAAGTCAGAGTGTATGTAGGGACTCACATGTTTAAGGAGGGCTCCAGAAAGCCTTCGGGAGCCACACTGGGTTGGATTGATTTATTACAGTCTCTTGTACGGCATAGTAGCTGGGCCTGTTATGCCTACATTGAGACACAAACAATTCCCACCTGTGTCCCCCCCGGGCTCCGCAGTTCTCAGTGGGGGATGTGGGCAGCAGGCGGGGACGCTCCAGGCAGGCGCGTGTTTTAGTAGACCTGGTTCAGGTCAAATAATGCGGCCTGGGAAGGTTCTGCTCATCACCCTGGGCTTTTTGTTTGCACCACTCATTGTACAGGCTCAGCTAGGACCCACAGCAGAGCTGCCTTAGTACTTCTGACCTGATTTAAACCAGGCTGCATGTTGGGATTCTCTCCAGAAACCCTGCTCTTGTTGGGCTCCCATGCAGTACACATCTGGCCAGCTGCTGGGAGGTGAGGTTCCCAGCTCTCTGTGTAGGGAGTGTGTCAGGCAGCCCTGAACCTGGTTGCTGTCTGTGTGCTGGGTCCTCCTCGGGAAAGGAGAACGGGGATCCCGGCCGATGTTGTGCGAAAGTGACTGGGCTTGTCCTCCTGTTTTGTGGCAAACCAATTAGTCGACATGGGCTTGCTAATGGGTTACAGACTCTGGCGGCTGGAGGGTTGACTCACTGGAGAAGCTTGTCAGGCACAGGCACAGGCTGTGGCCAGGGCGCGGATTGATTCCTTCTTCTAGCTCTTGTTGCTGTATCCCGGAGTCCCCCTTCCAGTGCAGGCCTTCTAAGGAGATGTTGGCTTCCCTCGGGCTAACAGCTAGGGGCCGGGGTGGGAGAAGATGAGTAATGTGGCTTTGTGGCCTGCACTCCCTAAACTTTGCTGCCTTCTCTCATGCACGCACACTGGGGATTCTTGCTCTGCACCGGGACACAGGCCCAATGCTGATGCGGAGCAGCCTGAAGGAAAGAGCGAGTGAGTCTTTCTCCCCTGGGAGCGCTGAGGGGGCGGGAGAGACATGGCGAGGGCAGATGTGGAACTTGGGGTGGGTGGGGAGATCTCACTGCAATCTGGAAGGCGGTTGAGATGAATGGAAAGTGTGAGATCATTGCCTGAACGACTCTGGAATGCAGTTAAACCCTGTCCCCAAACTCTGCCACCCTCTGACTGTGTCCCGGCCGGCTTGGCGCATGGCCAGCGCTGTATTCGGTAGGTAATAGTGCATTTGTGTTTGTAAACGTACACCCTGCCTGCAGGTGCTAAAAATAACGCCAAGGAGCGCAGCCTGCCCCAGTGCGCTGTCTGCCACTCAGGGTGGAGCAGGACCTGCTCTGTGTGAGTCAGGAGGGTCAGCTCAGGGGCTGGAGGCACTGGGTTGGGTGTGGGGTCTGATGCCAAGGGGTTTGGGAAAAGCTGTCCCAGTGACTGGTGCGTGGGTGGGATCTAGGCCAGTACCGTGGTGGGGCTGTGTGTGCGTGTGTGTGGGGGGGGAGGGAGGGAGGGTGTCCCTGCCTGATGCCATGGCTTGGCTGGGTGGGGGACTCGGCCAGGTGCTGTGGGGTTGTGTGCAGAGGGGAGATGCGGGCTGGTGCTGTGGGAGTGGGGGAGACTTGGCTTGGTGCCCCTGCTCAGTGTCCTGTGCTAAGTGCGTACATTTGCCATGACCACAGCCCATTAGCAATGCTCTGCAGGGTGGGGTTGTCACGGAGTCACTGGGCGATGCTCTGGAACTGCTCCCCACAAGCCAGTCAGGACTTTGGGGAGCCTCCTCTCCCTTGGAGCAGACTTGTTCAGGGCAAGACGCTCACACGTCTTCACCTCCTGGGTCTCTCCTTGGAGCATTCAGCATCCTCTGCCCCTCCGGGCGCTTCCCACAGCGAGCCCGCCCCAGCGGGGTCCTGGGAAAGCCACAGGGTCCTGCACCCCCACTTTGCAATCAGACATGACTCTCAGCCAGCCAGTAAAACAGAGGTTTATTCGATGACAGGAACAGGGTCTAAAACAGAGCTTGTAGGTACAGAGAACCGGACCCCTCGCCCGGGTCCATTCTGGGGGGCAGTGAGCTAGAGCTCCACATCTGCACTTCCCTCCTCGTCCCCAGCCAGCTCCAGACTAACAACCCCCTCCCCTCCTCTCTGCTCAGCCCCTTTCCCGGGCCAGGAGGTCACCTACCTCTTTGTCTCCAACACCTTCAGCTGGCACCTTTGCATAGGAGGGGCCCAGGCCATCAGTTACTAGGAGACAGAGTGCCAGGTATTTAGGTGCACTGGCCCCTTTTTCTGCAGCAATCACACACCCTTATTCCACCACCTAGATACTTAAGAACTGCATGGGGGACACTGAGGCACCAACACAGTATTCAGAGCAAACATTAAGAACATTCCCAGTCGTCACATCTCTCCCCCCTTCGAGACTGAACTGAGCCAGATCATTCCAGCCAGTGACCTGGGGAAGTTCGAACCCACCAATGTTCCCATGGATGCCCCAGCATCTCTCCCATTCCTTGATGTGAGTTACACCAGGACAGTCCAGTCTCACGCCCTCCCTTTGCTTGAGTGTGCTTGATGGCACTTACAGGCCGCATGTGGAAAGGTTTATGCGGCCTGTACCCTTTTGCCACCCCAATACCCCTGGGGTTTAAACTGGGACAGGGTCTTCTCCCAGCACCCTGGTTTACCATTTGGGCTCTCTTGGTTGAGAGCCTCCATTTTGGCCTTGGCCAGCTCTGGGCTTGGGCAGCCGCTCCCACCTTGTGGCCCAGATACAACACCTCTGCCGTCCTCACCTTACACTTTCCAGCTTTTACTGTCAGTCCCACCTCCTTGAGGCAGCCTAGCCCCCTCTTCACCTGGGACACCTGTTCCTCCCAGGTCTGGCTAAAGATGCACATGTTATCTCTGTTTGCCAGGGCCAAGTTCTCCATTGCCCTCTGCTTGTCTAGAATCTCCCCAGGCCTAGGCATGGGGTCGGCATCGGACACTGTGATGGCTTTAAGCTTCCGATAGCCCCCCACAAAACCAGATCATCTTGTCTCCCTTGGGGATCAGCCCCACGGGTGAGGCCCATGGGCTGTAAAACAGCTGTATCACATCTAAAGCCAGCATGTCCCTGACCTCTCTCTCCAGGTTCTGGGCTGCTTTCCCAGTGACTCTGAACGGGGAACACCTGATGGGGAGATTGGCTCCCACCTCAGGGAAGAGATCTACCAGGGGGTCTTCCCCCTTCTCCTCCCAATCCTCCCCTTTCAGGTCCAGGGGTCCCCTCACTCTCCTCCCATACAGCAGCTCGAAAGGGAAGAACCCTGTGGATTCCTGAGGCACCACCAGCTGCCTCCCGATTCCCCTCCAGTTCTACTTCCCCTTGGGGAGCCCATTCCCGGTACAGGTATCCCTTCTCCCGCAGGACTCTGTCCCTGCAGCCTTCCCCAAGGGGGTTTGCAGCATTGTGGCCAGCAAGTTCCTTCAGCTTCTCCAAGGAAGGATCTCTCTGCAGCTCGGTCTGGGATTCAACTGCTGGGGCAGGGAGTGGGACCCGCTCCCTCTCGCTGGCTGGGCCTGGGGTCATAGCTCCCCTGAGCCCTGTCCCTGGTAGCTCCCTCCCTGCTGTGTAATCACTTCCCAGCAGCACGTCTGGACCAGGCAAACCTGTTTGGCAGCTGACCTGCCCTGCCTGGGTGTCCCCCCACTCAGCTGGGGTCTCAGCTCCCCCCGTGCTCAGCGCTGCCCTTGCTGTCCCAGTGGGGGCAGGCAGCGAGCTCCTTGCTTTGGTCACAGCATCAGAGCCAGCGTGAGCCCCCTCTCTGGTGTGCAGGGGGGCGGGGAGCATCTCTCGCTCCCACTCAGCCCCAGAAGGCTGGTTACAGGTAGGCAGGTATCCTGAGCCCAGCAGTCCCTCCCCCCTACCAGCCAGGTCATTTGCATTTTCACTGACCATTTCCATCCTAGCCAATTGGTTCCCTGGATTTGAATTCAAACCCTCAGCCGTTAGAGGAGCAGGGCCTGGATCCTGTCCCAAAGACACACAGTCACCCCCCAACAGGGCCTTCCAGCCGATATCCTGGAGAGCCCCAACGACCAGCCAGCCCGACCCCTCCTGTGTCTGCATAGGGATCTGGGCCATAGGCAGGGCCAGGGCCTTCACCCAAGGGACCTTCACCCAGGTCCCACAGCCCCTCAGCATCTGCGGCTGCACCACCACAGTTCTCTCTGTCCCAGGGTCTCGCCACCCCAGGCATGTTTTCCCACTGACCCCTGGGCAGCCCCTATGTCTCTCTGCTCCACCATCGCCAGTCCATGCTGCTGCTCCTTCTCCTGCAGCTTTTCCTTGGGCTCTTGCTCCCATCCCATCCGTCTCCGATCCCCTGATGGGGAACCCGATCATGAAGACCCTCGTCTGGTTGGGGACCAGACTCTCGGGGATGCCTGGCTGCTGCTCCAGCTGCTCCCAGATCCTCTTGTAGCCCCATCTGGATCAGGAATCTGCTTCTCAGATCAGTCCTTCTCCTCCAGCTGCACAATTAACTGTGCCTTGGTGAACTTCCCCATGAGTAACCCTCTCTTTGTGCACAGGATCAAAATGTCCTTCTTAAGGGGATGGTGATAGGCCATTACTTCACCGTTCCCAAGTTGCTCTGGACTCACAGCCCTGCGTGCTCTTGGCTCCCCCATGGTTTCCAGGAAGGACCCCTGGTGTGCCAGCCCTTCTCGTGGTCACTACCTCTTTGCCAGGGTCGAGGTGCTGACTCCTCCACCCCTGGGACTGCTCCTGCAATCCCCAGGGGAACCCTGCTACTGCAAAAATCCTTCTCTCTCCCAGGGTCGAGCGGCAAGCTCCTCCGCCCCTGAAACTGCTCGCTGCAGTCCTCAGGGGGACCCCGTTACTCCAACAGTCCTTCTCGCTGGTCACACACTCCCAGAGGTTAACTGCCCCCTGAAACCGTCCCTCTCTGAGCCTTCAGCTTGCCTGGTCCTCATTATCCCTCCTTTGTTTTACTGCTCCCCAGTCACTTACTGCAAGCAGTGCCATTCACAGGTGCAGTACATCCCACAGCTGCCACCAGTTGTCACGGAGTCACTGGGCGATGCTCTGGAACTGCTCCCCACCAAGCCAGTCAGGACTTTGGGGAGCCTCCTCTCCCTTGGAGCAGACTTGTTCAGGGCAAGACGCTCACACGTCTTCACCTCCTGGGTCTCTCCTTGGAGCATTCAGCATCCTCTGCCCCTCCATGCGCTTCCCACAGCGAGCCTGCCCCAGCGGGGTCCTGGGAAAGCCACAGGGTCCTGCACCCCCACTTCGCAGTCAGACGTGACTCTCAGCCAGCCAGTAAAACAGAGGTTTATTCGATGACAGGAACAGGGTCTAAAACAGAGCTTGTATATACAGCGAACCGGACCCCTCGCCCGGGTCCATTCTGGGGGGCAGTGAGCCAGACCCCCCACATCTGCACTTCCCTCCTCGTCCCCAGCCAGCTCCAGACTAACAACCCCTCCCCTCCTCTCTGCTCAGCCCCTTTCCCGGGCCAGGAGGTCACCTGACCTCTTTGTCTCCAACACCTTCAGCTGGCACCTTTGCAGAGGAGGGGCCCAGGCCATCAGTTGCTAGGAGACAGAGTGCCAGGCATTTAGGTGCACTGGCCCTTTGCTCTGTAGCAATCACACACCCTTATTCCACCACCTAGATACTGAAGAACTGCATGGGGGACACTGAGGCACCAACACAGTATTCAGAGCAAACATTAAGAACATTCCCAGTTCGTCACAGGGGTCTCTCGGGCCTGACCCACCCTGGGTCTTCCACGGTTGGTATCCAGGAGCACGGAACCATCTCTGGGGCTGACAACATGAGATGCCTTATCCTGGCTTATGGAGCTGCTGGCCCAGGAGCAGAGCTGACTTGCCTGCTGGGTCTGACTGGGGCATGCTGGCCCAGTAGATTCCTTGACCCCCCCTTCCCCCGAGACATTAGTTTGCCCCGAAGCCGTCCCCTCACGTCTGAGCTGAGGGTAAGTGAAAGGGGTTGCCCAGGGCCCTGGGTATGTGACTATCAGTTTGCGCAGGCTGTGATTCAGGGCAGGCTACTGCTCTGGGAGTGGAGCTGTATTTCCAGGAGGCATGTTTTCAGAGCAGGCAGGGCACGTGACCCCATCTGGGCATCGCTCTCACTGCTGTAGGGTGTGATGGGTTAACAACCTGGGTTGATTGTATGCTGGCACATCAGGCTGACTTTAGTATGTTTCCCTTTCATGGGCCAAAGGACCCAGCAAGAATCCTGGCTGCCTTCCAGCTGATAGAGGGTGGTTAACGGCAGGCACTGTCCTAACTAGCCCAGCCTGCCACATATGGGGCATGGATGACCCGTATGGAGAGCCAGCCCTCAGGCAGTGAAATACCGGGGGCCCAGACAGAGCCCCTGAGTACTGCAGGGTGGGCTGGGAGCGCAGGAGCTCTGAGGTGTGTCTGGATTTGTTTCGCTTGCCTTCCCCAGCCTGGCTTGCGTAAGGTTCCCTGCCTTTGCAGGTGATGCCGGAGTTTGGTGTGTGTGACCTGGGCTGGGTCTGGGGTTCGGTGTGTCAGACCTCAGGGAGGGGCTGGCATGCAATCCCCATTGCCATCTATTTTATATCCAGAAAGCGGCTTCCAAATATTGTCCTATAACAGCGCCTTCTGTGTGGCTGACTGCTGGTTCCCCTGCAGAGGGGCTGGGCCGTGCAAAGGGTTCCTCGCTGGCCAGCAGTGGCAGAGAGCGGCTCTGTGCTCCCCTCAAAGTTTCCAGGGCTCTGAGTTTGCAGGCTTAGCGTGCAAGGGACCTGGGAAGCACTGAGACCTGTCACTTGGGAAGAGGGGCGTGTGTATGTTCACACTGCATAGGCTCTAAGGCCAGGAGGGAGTGTTGGGATCATCCAGGCTGCCTTCCTGCAGCACACAGCCAGAGAGTTTCACCCAGTGATTCCTGCCCAGCAGCCAGAGCATGTCTCTGAGAAAGGCGCCTCTGCTTGCTCCTACCCAGAGAGGTGAGCAGCCGTAGAGTGCGGGGAGAAATGCCAGAGTTAAAACAAGGGGGTTATTGGCTTGCATCCATTCGCTAATGCTTATGTAAATATTTCGAGGGAACTGGAATGAACAGTGCAGGAGAATGGGGAGGCTGCTTTTAACCTTTGGCAAGGTAGCTGCAAGCTCCATTCTGCTTCATGATGGCCCAGTGGACCTTGTCCAAGCATTTCCTAGTGCTTCACAGGTGTAACCGAGCCCCCGGCCCCTCTGTGCAGGAAGGGCGAGAGAGACATCATTGCTGCCCATGCCTTGCTGTTTTGCTCACTGGGGAAATGCAGCCTTCTCTAGTGTGAGACTGAAGCTGGGGGGACTCCCTCAAGGCGCTCCCTAGCAGCTTTCCAGGGCCCCCGGGGCTGCATGTAAGTGCTGGGTATGGTCCCCCCTCCCTTGCGCTTGGCTGAGTGGGGTACTTGCTCCTCTGCACTGCCCCTCTTCCATAGCTGGTCAGGGGGATGGTGTTTCACTCTTACACAAACCTTCCAATCCCCTCTCAGCGGCTCGCTTCCAGGTCTTTGTATTGGAATCAAGCAGAGAGACTGACCCTCCACTTGCTTCCAAGGTGAGAGGGTGGCCAGGTGGCCAACTCACTGGGCTGGGGCTTGGGAGAACTCGGGTCAAGCCCTCCCGCTGCCACAGACTCCCTGCTTGACCTTGGGCAAGTCACTTAATGTCTCTGTGCCTCATTCCCATCTGAAATAAGGGGTAATAATAACTGTCCGCCCAGCCTGCGTCTGCCCTGTCTGTTTTGGTTGTGAGCTTTTTGGGCCAGGGTCTGTCTCTGACTGTCTGTGCAGGGCCCAGCACAACAGGGCCCTGATCTCCAGGGCTATTTTGGTGTGACCCTTGCTGGCCCTAGTGATCAGACACTCTTGAGCTGAGTCTTGTTCTGGTCCAGGGTTGTGGCCGTAGCACCTAGAGAGAGAATGGTGGGGCCTGCAGCTGTGCTGAGGGGAGAGAGGCCAGCGGGAGCTGGGCAGGGGCCTCAGGATCTGCCCGAAGGAAGCCATTGGTAGGTGGTTTGTGAAGAAGGAGGTGGAAAGAGTTGGCACTGCAGTGGAGAGGATTTGCTGAGGGAGCTGGACCATGACGGGCACAGAGCATATGGCTTGTGAGGTTGACTTTTGGGATGTGGATGGAGGGGGTGGGGAGGGTGCTGTCTGGGATACAGGGTGGCGCTCCAGGCGAGGAGCTGTCAATCACGGGTGGACTTGGAAAGAGGGGTGGCCAGTGCAGCAGTGAATGGACGGTGCATCGCCGCTGCACAGCAGGGATGAAGCTGGACTTTGCAGCCGGAGAGGGGAGGAGTTCATTCCTTCCTGGGCATGGCACAGCATGACGTTGACCGATTTCTCTGATTGTGATGGTAAGTTTCAGTTTTATTCTCCTAAATGAGCATTTGATGTTACTTCATATTATTTCTTGCCAAATTTGTGGGGGTTTTCTTTATGAAGTTTAAAAATGGAAGGGTCTCCATTGTCTTGGTTTGCTGCTGCCTCCTCTTGCAGCAGGCACAGCTGACTGTCGCTGCCTGGGTCACTGCCCAGCTCGATCAGAACGTCCTGTTGATAAGAGGAGAGGATAAGACTGTCCCCTCTGGCTGGCAGTCTGAACCCAGCATGGAGCAGCGGTGGCTGAAATGTGGCGTGTGGGGTGTTTTTGTTTTTAACTAGCTGCTGAGCCGCTCAGTGGATCCCTGGTGAAATGTGGCAGAGTCTCACTCCGTTCAATAGTAGCACTAAGTGGGGCCCTCAGTCTAAAGCCGTGTCTTCCTTGCTTAAAAAAAAAAAAGTGTCTTTGACATCAGGGTAGCTAACTACTGCGCACGGTATCCCGAGGTCCGAACACAGGGATGACAAGGCACTTTGGTTTTACTGAGAGGCAAACTAGGTGAGGCCAATCCCGGTGAGGATAGTGCTGACCTCACCTTGTTTTACTATCTCTGGTAAAAACACTCTTGTTTAGCAGTGATGACAAGGCCTTGGAGGTGGCTGAGGGCTGAATGGGCCAGAGGGGAAGGTCAGCCTGGCACCTTTCAACAACCACGCAGAATTCAAACTCAAATAAAAGTGAAGAGAAAGAGGAGGAAACAGCGACAGCTTGGCAAAGCCTGGCACTGGACGCCCTTTCTATTTAAAATCAATGTAAAACACATGGAAGAATGTAATTTTATTAGAATGCCAGACGTCTACATTCTTATCGTGGCTTAGTGCTGATGACCGAAATGAAGTACAACTAGCACTTAATAAGATTGTTATCGAGCTTGATTAAAACACGGGAGGAACAGGCTGGGGGTTTCAGTTCCTGTGCGGAGTGAAAGAGGGAGAAATCTCTCTCCAAGAACCAGCAAATGCAAAGCTCTTTGTCTCGAATTAAAGAAAAGCCACCTCTGCGCCCAGGGGGTAGATAACCAGAGCTGAAAGCCACAGGTCAGAATTCACAGCCTGGGTGCTGCTTGTTAATATTGCCCTGTGTGATAGGAGCTAGTCTTGACTTGCTGAATTTTGGAGTCTCTCTGCTTCAGGCCGAGTCCTGCTCAGGTGCTGCTGAGTGATCTGGAATAAATAAAACAGGGACTTACTCCATAAAAGCCACTTGGAGCTAAAGAACCTATTAACCAACAACGACTCCACTCCCAGCCTCTGTATTGGGCACTCACCTCTGGACATCAAACTAGCTACTGGTCAACTCTGCCGTTGGCTTGGGGCTGTTCCAGTCCTGTTGGGAGTAGAGAGACCAGTTGGGGGTCTCAAGTCAAAGCTCTTTCCCATCATTAATGAATTTCAGACACAAATGCTTTAGGGATCATTTTCCTCTCCTGATTATTGCCTGAATCGGAAACCTCTTGTCTGAGCAATCCCTCCACTTTAGGCCTGGTCTGCCCTCAAAAATGAGATGGGCCTAGCTATGTCGCGCGGGGCTGTGAAGTAATGTGTGCCAGGAGTGATGTAGTTAAGCCAACCTAACTCCCAGTGTAGCACAGCAAGGTCCATGGAAGAATTATTCCATCCACCTCGTAACTGCCTCTTGGAGAGGTGGGTTAACTACGCAGATGGGAACCCCCCTCCTGTGGATGGAGGAAGTGTCGATGCTACAGCCGAGTCTTTCTAGTGTCATCCTACCCTGGGACTAAAATTCTGAATCTCTGTACAAGGCTGAGAGAGTGGTTCAATATCGGCAACCGTGACTGTTAAAAAACCATGATTCTGGGCCCCAATACTATGAGATTTTAATAAATGTGGTGGGGGATTCTCTCCCGCCAGGTCTCCCTTCTGCAGGCACGCCCTGGTTGCTGCTCAGATTTGGAGTTTTGGGCTGTCTGTGTTTCCCCCTTGCAGGGTGTGATTCGCTCTGCCTCCCTGTCCAAGGTGACCCAAGGCTACCGGGAGCCTGGGCCTGGGACCAGTGATCCCATTCATGCCCACAGTGTCCCATCGCCCTGGGAAACTCAGTCCATGGAGTCTCTCTGCTGAGGAGCAACAGCGGAGCTGGGCTTCCGCATGACTCCAGGCGAGTTGGGATCTCCACTTAGCACCTCTGTCCAGAGCTGCTGGGTAAAGCTAAGTGCAGTAAAGAAACAAACTCGTGGGCCAATAGGTATTGGAGCCAAAGTGGATGCCTAGGAGGCCAGTTCCCCCATCTCTGGCCTCTGTGACCCCATGATGATGAAGGGACTAGAGGCTGCACACACCCCCCCACCAATCCTTGCTGTGCAGATTTCCTGCACTCTAAGGCCAGGAGGGACTGTTAGTTTTGCTTTTCATCTGTCTCAGCAAGTGGGGAGCTGCTGCCTTCTGCCAGGGCTGCCCCTCCGCTGCAGAAGGAGGGAGCTGGGAGGGGAGAGGACGTGAAGGAGGAAATGGAAGCTCTGGTGAGTAACTTGCAGGGGCCTGGAGCTGGGACGCCTACCCCCTCTTCCCCCCCCAGTCTGGCATGCTAAACTAGTAGTGGATTATTCATGCTGAGTGGGAGGCTGTACGCAGAGCTAGCGCTACCAGGCTGTGCAGGGGGAGAAGGGTGGAGCTGAGGAGGAGGGGAGCTGCGGAGACCTTTCCTATGGAGTGGAAGGATCCTGGTGGGCTAAGTGATGGATGTGAGCAAGTGGCAACAGGCTGGCTGCTCTAGGGAGGGGAGCCTCCCTCCCACAGGTTGCGTCCACACCTCTCTGCTAGAGAGCCCTCCGGGGAGGAGAGTGTCCCTATGGGCCATTGGGTCCTCGGTGTGTCTGCTGAGCCTACAGCGATGGGGGTCACCACAACAGGCTTGTCTGTGAGATGTGGTGCCTGTTGCTTTAGGAACTGGGCTGAGATCCTGCAGGACATGACACAGTGTTGTGTATCCTCAGGCGTCCGAGTTGGGGAGCTCTGTGCCAACACATGAGCCGTTCCCATGCCATGTGCTAAGTGAGAAATCAGGAGAGCTGCTCTGGGGACACGCCTTGTGATGGGCTGCTGTTGTATGGGGGAGCGGGAGCCAGCTCCTGTTCATAAGGGGGGCAGAGAAGGGCCATGGCCCTTGGGCCTCTTTCTCTAACACCTTTCCCGGTGTGAGAAACTCCCACGGAACAGAGACCCAGGGCCACCTTCTCAAGCTGCAAGGCTGAAGTGTGCATTTGCACATGTGCATTCTGTGGGGGCAGTTACCTATGTCCCCAAGAGCTTGGGACCCCAGCTTTGGCTGTGGCTTCAGAAAAGGAGGCTGGGGTCCCAGTCCCTCAGGAACTTGGATAACTGCCCCCACGGAGTACAGGGAAACTGAGGCAGGCGTCCATGCTGCCTGAGTAGTGCCTGCCGGCTCTTGGTTCTGCTTGGCACCCCCTCAGCAGCTTGCGTTTTTATGGGGGGCACAGTGTGAATATGGGTGGGGGCTGAGCTTATGAGGGAACAAACCCTGTACAGGACTTTGAGCTGTGCTCAGCCATTCCAAGCAGAAATTCCAGCAAGTGGGGGGCTGCCTGTGGTGTTTAGAGCCAGCTCAGCTAATGGCACAGGCTTTATCGCTGCGTACCCAAACATCTGCAGGGTGACGTGGAACAGGCAGAGTCCTCGTGGGGAGTTGGGTGCAGGGCAGGTGTAGAGCTTGGCCTTTGGCAGGACAGGGATCCATTGCTTTTCTTAACGAGGGCAGAACAATGCATCAGAGGCTGCCCTGGCAGCAGGGAAGTTCAGGTTTGGGGATGGGGCAGGCCTTTGGCTCTAGGAGCTGCTCCGTGACAGATGGGACAAGCTGCTGGATAGGAGCTGGAACAGCATTTGTCCCACTCTTCTGTGTGACACAGTGTGGGGTTTACTGGTCTCGTGAGCCAGTGAGTGGAAAGGGGCTTCAGTCCTCAGTGGCGCCAGCAACTTGCTTCCCTGGCTTATGTTACATGGCATTTGCCAGCGGCCTCCAGGAGTCCCAGGCCCCTTTCAGCGTCTCATTCCTTTGAGAGTAGCCTCCGCCTCCTAGGCAAATAGCGGCCATGGAGCTATGCAACCTGGCCTGCATCTGCCCTGGTCTGTAATGCAGTGGAGCAGCCTACAAGTCCCAGCTTGCACTGCTTCAGCAGGGGAGTGGCATTGAAGACTGTGACTTTTGCGTGAGTCTCCTTTGTGCTAATTAAGGGTGGTCCTCGGGCTGCCAACATGACCTCGTGGCTGGACAAAATTTGATCCCATTGGCCTAGGAACTGGGAACAAAACAGGCAGTGCTTTGATGTATTGACCTGTAACTTCTTAACTCCAAGGGGGTTAGGAGTAAGGGGGAGAATTTGGGGTTGATGCCCTCTCTGCCGGTACAGTTGAGAAGGGCACTGCCTTGTCCCTCCTTTGATTCCTGGAACTCTGCACAGAGTTCTTGTTTAGCTTATAGGCTCCTCTTAAGAGCCACGCCCGGGTTGTGCTCGAGGGTCGTGCTTGGTTGTCATGTACCTGCTCTTCTTAAGTCTCCTTGCCATCTATGTTACTTCACCTGGCCTGGCCTGGTCATGGGAATAGTGTCTTTGTTCTTTGGACACGTGGTCATATAGTAAAAAATGTGCTCTGTTCGCGTTGTCTGTCTGGTTTCCTCTGGACAGTGATTCCCATTTTCTTAAGCAGCTGCTGACACGCCACCAAAAAGCTCTTTGGGATCAGAATCCTGCTGATATAACACATCTTGGTGCGCACACACAACGCCTGCATTTCTAGTGACGTACAATAACCTGAAACTAGCAGCAAATTTCTTCTGCTTCTCTTACAGTGTGTCTGTACAGCCCCTAACACAATGGGACCCCTATCGCAGCTGGGGCTGTTGGGCGCAACCATAATAGTAATGAAGAAGAGAATGCCTTGTCTTGTTTGGAGGGGAACCCTGGCCCTTTCCTGCTGAGTTTGTATTTCTGAGGCAGCCTGGCTAGAGAATTATTAGCTCACAGAAGTCAATAAAAGAAGATAAAGAAATAAATCCACACGGGAAAGTAGGCAGTCAGCCCAGGTCATCCAAGGCCTCATCACTTTAATAATCCATATTAAACAGCTTCTTCAGTGGTGTTGTGCAATCCAAAGAGGGGCCGGGCAGGAAAATCCCTCCTTTGGTTTCAGGTGGGTGTGCTGCAGTCCTTCCCTCCTTCCCTGGAGCATCAGTGGAACGGACATGGTAGAGAAGTGTAGCCTTGCTGTTAGCAGGCACTGGAGGAGCGGCCTGGGCCTCGTGCTCCCAGGTGAGTAGGCATATCTCCCATTGGCTCCAGGGGGAGTTCTGGGTGCTTTGGAAAACCCCTGCTGGTAAAGTGGGGCCTGGCAGTCTCTGGGCTGCACCTCTGGGTCTGTCCCCACCTGGCTGCACAGTGTTACGCACACTTGTGTGGCCCCGAGGCTCCCTGCCTTGGCTGAGCAGAGTTCAGACACCCGGGCTGCTGGGGAAATGCGTTGTGGCCTCAGGCGCTCCAGAGGCCAGTGGTTAGAGCTCTATGGGGAGCAGGAAGCCAGTTGCTGGGTCACATGGACTGCGTGATCAAGGGATTCCACATTAAGGAGCACTAATTGCCATGCGACCACTTGACAGCAAATCAGCTGCTCTTTGCCCTGGCAACCATCATGTACACAACAACATTGGAGCAGTGGCATTTGCAGGCCCTTGGAATTCCACCATGGGTCTCATCAGGCCTCAGAAGGCTCGTGGCACCTGTGTCCGTGACAGACAGGGCTGGGGTCCCAGTGCTGGCTGACGGGGTCCCTGGCCCTGGGAAGCTCTCAGCAGCTGGCTGAGACCTTGCCTGAAAGCAGCAGGCTAGCCTAGCATAGCGTGTCTTCTCCTTAGCCAGATATCCGAAGGGCAGCAGAGAGGGGCAGAGGGAGCAGGAGCCCCCTGGCCGCAAGGCGGTTTCTAAGAACCCTGCAGGGGTAAAGCAAAAGGCAACTTCTCTCTTCCTTGGGTCTCTGGCCTGGACAGCGGAGTCCTTCTCTGTCTGAATTTTAGCAGCAGCCTAATAACTGGCAATGCTGGCAAAGGCTAGCGCAAGGCCATTGCTAACAGTGTCCTGTGCCCTTACAGCACATCTCCCCCCTGCCGCCCACCCAGGCTTTGCACAGCATGGTTGCAATTCAAAGAACTGATGGCTGGGTGTAGGATCCAGCTCCTTGGACTGCAGTGGGGCAGCTGCCTGTACCAGCTGGGGACAGAGCATGTGGGTGCTTCTGCAAAAAGCCCCCATGCTTGTCGCGCTCTCTCCATGTGCAGGACTTACTAGGCTTTCCCTTAGGGATGCTGGTACCAACAGCAAGTCCCAGCAGGAAGCTCTCCTTTGCCGAAGGAGCTGGCTGGCCAAGCTGGTGCCAGGTCTGTGCTGGTGAGGATCATGGAAGCTGATCTGGATCTGGTCTGCTAGTGGCTCCCTTGGGGCTGTCACCAGAAGGGTGCAAGTAGCAATAGCACTGAGTGATGCTGTCCCTTTAAGCAGGACTGAGGGGAGATGCAGCGTCCTGCTGCTGCGAGTGAGTCCTGTGCCCAGGGTGGCTGGCCCCCGGCAGCATGAACTGAGGTATGAAGTCTCTGCCCTGGCACTAGGCTCCCTGGGCCAAAATTCTCTGCCTGGAATCCACCGGGCAGCTGGTCTGGCTGTGTGTCTGCTGCAGCAGGGAGGTGATCCGCCCTGCATCACGCCGCTCCTTGGAGCACGCTGATGTGGCGCACTCAGAAGGGCTCCTCGGGGAAGCCCTTGATCAAGCCAACAAGGATGTTACTGATCTGAAAGCAGCTTCTCCTGCTCATGGGAGAGTTCCGGCCCAGCTAGTCACAGTCGTCCTTGGAATGCAGCTGCCAGGGAATCTGTCTCCAGCTGACACCCCCACCCCCAGTGCTAAACACTCAACAGAAGCCACCTGCAGGCTCCTCGCCCCTTCCAAATTAGAGACCATCCTCCTGGCAGCCAGCACCCGACAGCTGATCCCAGAAGCAGAGCGTGAGTGAGCGTCACCAGACAGCAAGCGGGGCCTTATCCCTCCTCTCCATCCCCGACCCTTGGTGCCCAAGATGGGACCAGGACTCTTGCAAACCATCCGTAGTCTGCATGCTGCTCAACACCTGTTGCAGAGTATGGCACTGCCCTGGCATGAGGTCAGCTCCATCGGAGCAGCTGGGTTCGCTTTTCCGGAGGCTGTAGAAAGAGGCTTTAGAAATAATGGTCCAGATGACTGCCCAGGAAAGGCTGGGGGTATTTATTGTTGTTTTTGGTTTGGTTGGTTCAGCAAAGCTACTTTGTTCCTGTCCCTATTTGGTGGAACAGCAAAGTCCTGCTCCAGTGTCACCCTCTGTCACTTTGAGCTATCCCTCTTGCCCTGGTTTGCTGCCTGGCTATCTCTTGGTTTACCTCTAATAATAACCAAGCTGCTGTGTGTATCCGCGAGAGGAATAATGTCCCGATATGCTGCATTAAAAGCTGAGTGGGATAAAACTGCCCCTAGCAGCCGCCCTGCACTTCCTATCGCAGATGGCTTTGCTCCTTTTGATTTCCCTCTTTGGTGGAAAACAGATGAGTTCCCTCAATATCCCAGAGCTCAAGGATGAACTCTTCAGCACACCACAAATGCTAACTGGGAAGCTGTGGAGTCCACTGTTTTCCCCAGCTCCTGAAACCACACTGGAGCAGAGAGATAGGGACTCTTTCCAAACGGTGTGTCTACCAGGTACAACCCTGTTGGCTGGGAACAGAGAGAGGCGAATTAGCGTAGCAGCAGAAGCTGGTGTAATTCCTGCATCATATTTACTGCTGGGCCTGGGACTGCTCTGCTGCCCAGTTCCAGCTCTCTGACGTTTGGCCTATTCATGCATGAGGAAGTGAATTGATTACGGCAGGAAGTTCTGTTGGACCAAATCCCTAGAGGACTTGGTGAAATATGGGCCCTCTGGGGCCTTTGGCCAGGAGTCTGCAGACAAGACCCCGGAATTCTGTCAAGCAGCATTGTAGCGGGGTCCTGGCTTCCTGTTGGCTCAGCTTGACATAACTGGACCTTTAGATGGCAGCTGGTCAACGGTGGAGATTGTTATTGGCTGACACCCAGCCCTAAGCAGCCGGAATGAATGCTGATGTCAGATCCCCACTGGAATTACTTCATAAGTGAAGGGCATGTGTGCGTGCCTATGGAAAGAAAGAGTCCATAGAAACCCTGCAGTGATCCTGAAGGCTCTCCATAGCTCATTCCCTTTCCTCGCTTCTCGGAGTTTGCCTTGGTTCCCGGCTTTTGTCGGTTGTAACCATGAAGTGGCTTGTGAGCAGAATGGGGTGGGAATCTTTTTTGCAAAATTTCTGGAAAACTTGCAGGGTTTTTTTGGGTTGAAAATTTTCCATGTTTTCCCACCCAGCTCTGTTCCTGGGGCAGGTGGGGGTGTGTGTGGCTGGGAGCTATCCTCTCCCAGCTGTGCAGGGCCTAGGTGTGAAGTGAGGGTGGCGAGATGGGTTCTTGGCCTAGTCCTTCCTGTTGATGTCACAGCTGGCATTGACTCGCCCCTGGTTTGCGGACTCAGTGCCAAGGCCAAGAACTGACTGGGCCATGGTGTTTGAGCCCCCTTGGGGCTCTTGAGGGCAGGATGAGGCCTGCTGGTGGGGCAGAGCCGAGCCATGCCGTACCTGTACAAAGGACACCCCCCCCCTCCAAGGCCACATGCCATCTGGTGCTCTAGACATTGGATGTGCCAGCCCTGTGCAGGGCAGAGTGGGAGAGCAAGCCCTTTCTGGGTAATGGTATGCAATGCCGTTCGGGTCGCCAGTCTCTCATGCTCTCAGGCTCCGAAGGCAAGTTCCACGGTACTTGCTCTGTGTCTGCAACCAGTAGTTGGGCCTGGGAGCTGCTGGGCGATAGCATTGGAGTCTCACAGGCACAGCTCTGCGCGTGGCTGCTCTGTCTGGGGCAGGCGTCTCAGTCCTGCAAGGAGCACTGTGGGTTGGGAACTCCCAACAGCTGCTCCTCGCTCTCCCTCCCTGGAGGCAGGGGTGAGGCCGGGTTCGGCTGCCCTCCTGAGAGGGAGCACCCAGCAGGCCCATTTTCATGGCTGTGCTGCTGGTGGGAGCAGAGGAGGATGCAGTATCATGGGCGCAGTAGGAGCAAAGTGAGGTGGGGCCATGATAGCTCTTTGCCTGCTACTGCGAGGCTCCGCTCTCCAGCCTTCATATGTGTCGGAAAGCCAGGTGTGGAGTGAACAGGACACCCACGTGGGCTGTGGCTGCCCTGTGGCTGGGCAGCTACCCCGGGAAAGCCCTGGAGCTGCTGGTAAGATGCCTGTCTGGGTTAAACCCACCTGCTGCAGGTGTTTGCCTCGGCCAGCTCATCTGTGCTGTTCTGCAGCCCTGGCCTCCCTTCCTCTTGGTGTCGGAGTGGGAGGTCCAGGCCGGTGCCACAGGCTGTAGTTGAAGCAGCCTGGTGTGTGCAGCACCTGTCCCTGCTGCCGTAGCTGTGGGAACCCCATGAGAGGATGGGACTGGGCCACTGCCCTTGGCACGCCGTCCAGTCACTCCATAATGAACAAATCCAAAATGCTGCTTCTCCCTGCTGAGGAGGGCCCCATGATGAATGTGGATGCACTCTTCCAGGGCATGGTGGGTGCTGCGTTGGGCTGGGAACATCTCTTAGGGATGTCTCTGCAGGGTTCTCCCTCACCCTGGGGTGATCCTGCAGCGTTCCCTGCCATGTCCCCCCACCCCCCGACACTCCCCCTCCCTTCTGTTATTTTAAATGCCAGGAATTTGCAACAACAGATGTTGCAGTGCCATTGCCTTGACGGTGTAGGAAGGGATCTCCCAGCCCTTTACTCTCCCTGGATGGATCATTTGTGCATGTCGCTCCCTGGCAGGTTGAGAGCTCTGCTCTGGATCTTGGAGACTTACTATTTATTTGCACCAGGGAGTCTCTGTCCTACTGTACTAGGGGCTGTACATTTGTAGAATGAAAAGACCACCCCTCCCCACTGAATATACTCTCAGGGTCCGGGTACTCCTCTCCACAGCCACTGCTTGACCTGCAGGACTTGGACAGAGAGGGGATGCCAGTGGGGTGAGGAATGCATGGCTTGTGGTGGGCAGGCAGCTGTCAGGGAGTCTGGGCAGGTTGTCTGTCCCCTGGGGAAGCGTGCCAGGCCATGAGCTCATTCCTTCAGAGTCAGGCCTGCATCCTCTGCACGCAGATGAGAGCAGATAGCTGCCAGCAAGTCCGGCCAGCAGAGAATGGCGTGTGGAACAATAAACCAGCCTGAGAGATAAGGAAACCAGATGGTTATTAGCAAGCTAGCGCGGAGGACGGGGCATTGTTCTTGAAGGAAGCGCAAACCCCCTCTGGCTTCTAGGCTCAGCTCCTGTGGAGAAAACCCGTGTTGCAGCCTGCCTGCCAGGTCGCCGCCGTCAGAACTGGCAGTGGGGCTGCCCCTCTCCTGCCCGGACCTGCAGTCAGGGTACGGTTTGCACTGTGATATTAGTGCTGCTGGGAGGGGAAGAGCCAAACGTGTGTATTACCGTGCTGCAGCTAGCTGTGGGGGGAAAGCAAGTCACTGATCAGTGCATTCAGACACAGCAGAGCGGAGAGGGACAGTGTGTTCAGTCGCGGGAGGCCAGGCTGTGCAGACTTGGCTCCGCCGCAACTTCAGCCATAAGTGGCACCATGGGGCTGCAGGGCGCTTGGAAACCGGGGCTCTTTCCTGCCGAATCCTGCAAGGTGCCGAGCCCCTGGGAGAGGTGGTGTGCTCCCCACGATGCTCAGCCGCTCCTGGGTGCGCTCAGCACCATGCACGAATGGACCCTGGCGGGGCTGGTGTCTTGGGTCAGGCCAGCATAAGGCTGGGAGCCGGGAGTGCAACTGCTTGTGCTTTAACACACAGACGTGTGGCCCTTTCCCTTCCAGACATGGTGGGGGGGGGGGTGACTTCTTGGGCTGAATCCTCCTCTGCCCCGCCTGTAGCATGGGGTAACAGTAGCTGCCTGCCTGGATGGGGCGGGGAATAACTGTTAACAGCTTGCGAAGCATCCTGAGGCCAGCCCATGCACAGGAGTGGGCGCGTCTCCTGTTGACTGGCATGGGGCCTGAGAGCTGCTCCTTGCAGGGCCCCGTCAGGCTCTCCCCTGTGCTTGGGAGCAGGAAGCTCCTCTCCACGTCGAAGGCCTGCTCCAAAGCCCCATAGAAGTCACAGGGAGTCTCTTTCCCTTTTTGGCTTTGGATCATCCCCGTTCTGCAGTGTGAAAAGGAGGCCGTGTGCTTCCTGATTCTGCGTCACCCCTGCCTTGTCCTGGGTGCCCAGTGTGAGCTGGGGCCTTTTGGAGTAAAGTTGATCCTGTTCTCCCGAATTCTGATGCTCCAGCAATGGCGGGGAGGGAAAACTGCAGATCTAATGGAGGGAAAAGTCCTGTAGAAACTACTGAGAAGGGGCATCATCTGCACTCTCTCTCTTTCTCCCCTGGTGTCTGAAGTGGATTCAGGGCCCAGTTCTGAGCCTCACCTTGGCCAAGTTGTCACGGAGTGTGGGGGAGTCCGGTCCTGCACCCCTCTTCCTGGGACCCACAGTGACTCTTAGCCAGCCAGTAAAACAGAAGGTTTATTGGACAACAGGAACACAGGTTACAGCAGAGCTTGCAGGCACAGTCAGGACCCCTCCACCGAGTCCTTCTGGGCTTTCAGGGTGCTTGGATCCTAGCTAGGATACCCTGAATTCCGCCCACACAGCCCCAAGCCCAAACTCAAACTGCTCCCCTCCTGCCACTCCCCTCCTTTGTCCCCTTCCAGGGCAAAGATGTTGACCTTTCCCCTCCCTTACCTAGCTCAGGTTACAGACCCTGGCATCGTCCATCCCCTAAAGTCCTCCCCTGCTCTTCCACTCCCCACACAGACAGTCCCTACTGCATCACATCTCTTTTTTTTTTTTTGAGACTGAACTGAGCAGGGTTACTTTGCCTAGTGACCTGGGGAAGTTTAGGGCCCCCTTTTCGGGACAACGCATTTGCTGTTAGGTTGGCACTTTTTTTTACATGGACCACGTTCATGTTATAGTCCTGCAGGAGCAGGCTTTACCTTAGGAGCTTGGTGTTGGCTTTTTTTATTTGGTGCAGCCAGGTTAGGGGAGAGTGGTTGGTGTACACGGTGAAGTGTTGCCCAAAGAGATATGGCTTTAGCTTTTTAAGGGCCCACACCATGGCCAGGCATTTTTTTTTGATGGCCGCTTAGCTTTGTTTTTGGGGTAGCAGCTTCTTACTTAGGTACACGATGGGGTGTTTTGTTTTGTTTTGTTTTGTTTTTTTTTTTGCATTAACACCGCTCCCAGTTTTGTGTTTGAGGCATTGGTGAACACCATAAAGAGTTTGTTAAAATTTGGGTTTGCCAGAACTGGACCACTAACCAGAGTCTTCTTTAGCGCCCGGAAAGCCTTCTGGCACTGCTTAGTTTAGATTACCTTGTTTGGCTTTCCCTTTTTGCACAGTTTAGTGATGGAGCCGGCTATGGCACTAAAGTGAGGCACGAACCTTTGATAGTACCCCGCCATTTTAATAAAGGCCTGGACCTGCTTTTTGGTTTGGGGAGCAGGGCAGTTTTTGATTACCTCCACCTTGGCTGGTTTCGGCTTAGGCAGCCGCTTTTTACCCGATGGCCCAGGTCAGATACTTTAGCCATTTCCACCTTGCACTTTTTAGCCTTTACTGTTAACCCAGCCTTTTGGAGTTGGTTTAGGACTTGTTTAACCTGGGACATGTGGTTTTTTTAGGTTTGGCTGAAGACGCAGATGTTGTTAATATACGCCACGGCAAAACTTTTTATTTTTCTTAGTAGCTGATTTATTAGGCACTGGAAGGTGGCCGGTGCTTTTTTGAGGCCGAAGGGCAGGGTTAGAAACTTATAGAGCCCCAGAGGGGTGATAAAGGCCGATTTTAGCCTGGCATCTGCGTCCAGCGGCACTTGCCAGTAGCCTTTGGTAAGATTTATAGTGGTGAGGTACCGAGCACCTTTTAGCTTGTTTAGGAGCTTGTTAGGCCTGGGCATAGGGTAGGCATCAGATACAGTGATGGCATTGAGCTTTTGATAGTTCATACAGAACCGGATTGACCCATTTTTTTGGGGGACCAGCACCATTGGCGAGGCCCAAGGGCTGGAATACGGCTGGATTACCCCCAAAGCCAGCATGTTTTTGACCTTTTTTTTAAGATTTTGGGCAGTTTTACCAGTGACCCGAAAAGGGGAGCATTTTATAGGGGGATGTGACCCGGTTTTTACCCGGTGGATAGTTAAATTAGTGCGTCCAGGCTGGTTGGAAAACAGCTGTTGGTATAGATGCAGCACCCCCCTGATTTTAGCGTGCTGGCCCGGGGTTAGTTGATTAGAGAGGGGAATTGCCTTTAGGGGGGAACCAGCTTTTGTTTTAGGGAATAGATTTACTAAGGGGTTATTTTTCTGCCCCTTCCAATGTCCACACACGGCCAACACCACATTTCCCCTGTTATAGTATGGTTTTATTATGTTTACATGGTACACCCGACGGTGATGTGCCCGGTTTGACAGCTTTACCACATAGTTTACCTTATCTAGTTGCTTGATAACCTTGAAGGGCCCTTTTTAGGCGGCCTGGAGTTTGTTTTTTTTTACGGGGATGAGAACCATTACCTGATTTTTGGTGGCGAAGGCACGGGCCCGTGCCGTGCGGTTATACCAGACCTTTTGCCTTTTTTGGGCTTGGGTTAGATTTTCCCTGGCCAGGCCCATGAGCTTGGCCAGTCTTTTTTGGAAGGTTAGGACATACCTTACCACTGACTTTTTTTTGGGAGCGGCCTTTTTTTTTTTATTTGTTCCTTATTAGGTTTAGGGGCCCCCTTACCCGCCTTTCATACAACAGTTTAAAAGGTGAAAACCCGGTAGATTTTTGCGGTACCTTCCTGTACGCGAACAGCAGGTGAGGTAAGTACTTGTTCCAATTTTGCGGGTGCTGGTTTATAAATGTTTTTAGCATTATTTTTAGCGTTCCGTTGAACCTTTTTACCAGCCCGTTGGACTGGGGGTGATACGCTGAGGCCCAGTTGTGCTGGACCCCACATTTCTGCCATAAGGACTGGAGCAGGGCCAACATGAAGTTGGACCCCTGGTTCGTTAAGACCTTTTTGGGGAACCCCACCTGGCTGAAAATTGTTAGCAGCGCATTTGCCACTGTGTTTGCTTTGATAGAGGACAAGGCCACCGCCTTGGGGTAGCGAGTGGCAAAATTCACCACCACCAGGATGTATTTTTTTTTTTGACCGGGTTGTTTTGCTGAGGGGTTCCACTATGTTTATGGCCACCTTCTGGAAAGGTTTTTCTGTGATGGGTAAAGGCCTTAAAGCCGCTTTTCCCTTGTTCCAGGCCTTTCCCACCCTCTGGCAGGGGTCACAGGATTGGCAGTACTGTTGGACATGGGTAAAGACCCCAAGCCAGTAAAAGTTCTGTAGCAGCCTTTGCCTGGTGCGCCGGATTCCCTGGTGCCCTGCGAGAGGGATGTCATGGGCCAGGTACAACAGCTTGTGACGAAACTTTTGGGGAACCACCAGCTGCCTCCTGATCCCCCATGACTCTATTTCCCCGGGGGAGCCCATTTTCGGTACAGGAACCCCTTTTCCCACAGGAACCTCTCCTTGCAACCTTTCCTTATGGTTTGTACCGCACTAAGGTCAGCCCGGTCCCTGTGCTTTCGCAAGGAGGGATCTTTCTGCAACTCGGCCTGGAACTCCGCAGCTGGGACAGGGATGGGGACCGGCTCTCTTTTGCTGGCTGGGTCTGAGGCTGCAGCCTTTC
This sequence comes from Gopherus flavomarginatus, assembly GCF_025201925.1. Lineage (NCBI taxonomy): Eukaryota > Metazoa > Chordata > Testudines > Testudinidae > Gopherus > Gopherus flavomarginatus. The sequence continues at coordinate 166,098,560 of NC_066618.1, read as the reverse complement.
TGAACCGTGCCCCTGGGCGTTCCCCGCTCCCTGGGTTAGAGTCCTGCACCTCGGGTCGAGTACCTTTCCCGTTGTCGGGTTGCAGTGCCCTTTGCCGACTCTGACTACGAGTCACGACCAGGGCACTTTGGGTGTTACTAGGCCAGTTCTTGAGGTTCCCTTCCATTAACACATTAGTGGGCAAATATTGGTGTACCCCCACATTCTTGGGCCCTCCTTGGCCCCCCATTTTAGGTGTACCCTTGCCACGGGCACCTTGAATGGGGTTCAGCCCACGCCCATTAGGGTTAGGTAGGTGTCGGGCACCATCCGATCTGAGGCCACCACCTCGGGCCGGGCCAGCGTCACCTCTGCGCCCGTGTCCCAGTACCCAGTGACCTTCCTTCCATCTACCTTTAGGGAAACAATGCACTCTTTCCAGAGGGGCAGCCCCGTGCCCACCAGGTAAACCAAAAACCCGGAGCCTGGAGCATTCACAGGTGGTATGTTGCCAGCCCCCCTTTCCTGGGAATGTAGCCCCTCCTCCGATTGGGTTTTTACCCAGTCCACCCTCTGCGGGTTGGGTCTGCTTGGTCTGTTCCTGAGCTTGGGGCACTGGGCCCGTATGTGACCTCGTTGGCCACAGCGATAGCAACCCATGTCTTGTGGGTCCCCTTGAGTGAGTCGGAGGGACCTGACACTGGATGTTCCCCTTTTGGGGGGTTCTTCATAGGCCCCCTTTGGGAGGTCCCATGGTGACTCTCTCTCTGCGTTGAGGCAGGCCTGCTCCTTCGAGACTCCTCCCTGCCATCCCCTGCCCGACTGTCCACAAATTGGTCGGCCAGCTGGCCTGCATGCTGTGGGTTCTCCGGCTTCTGGTTCATCAACCACAGCCTCAAGTCGGACGGGCACGGCTCGTACAGGTGCTCCAGTATGAATAGGTCAAGCAGGCCCTCTTTAGTTTGGGCCCCAGCTGTCCACTTGCGGGCATATCCCTGCGCCCGGTTGACCAGTTGTAGGTATGTGACCTCACGGGTTTTATGCTGGCTCCGGAACTTTTTCCGGTACATCTCAGGAGTCAGCCCAAACTCGCAGAGCAGGGCCTGTTTGAACAGTTTGTAGTCCCCTGCCTCCGCCCCTTTCAGTCGGCTGTACACCTCCATGGCTGTGGAGTCCAGTAAGGGGGTGAGAACTGCGATCCTGTCTGCAGGGTCAACCCTGTGCAGCTCGCAGGCATTCTCAAAGGCCGTCAGGAAGATATTTATGTTCTTCCCCTCCTTACGCCGGGGCAGCAAGTGCTTATTAAAGCTCTTTGTAGGCTTGGGTCCCCCCTCACTCACCGCAGCCGGGGCCTCACTTCTTCTCAGCCGGGCCAGGTTCAGCTTATGTTTACGCTGTTTCTTCTTCTTCTTTCGCTCATGTTTACGCTGTTTCTCCTTCTCCTTCAGCTCTTGCCTCTTTAACTCGAGCTCCTTCCATTTCAGCTCCCTTTCATATTCCAGCCGCATCCGCTCCACGGATGCCGAGTGTTGCCGGGAGGATCCCCTGCTGGGGGGTGAGCTTCGCCGGGAGGATTCCCTGCTGGCCGGGGGTGTCACGGTGCCCTCGGTATACACTGGGCTCCTCCCCGCCTTTCTTCTAGGCACAGGAAGGGGGGGTCTCGGGAAGCCCTCGTCCGCCGGCTGACCACTCCCAGCGGGGACAGACACTGGTGCCTGCGCTGCATCTGCCCGGCTGCTTCCCTCAGAGACAGGGCTCCGTTCATTTATGCGGTCTCCCTGCTCCAGCTGGGCAATCAGCTGGTCATTGGTGCGTCTCCCCGGGCGCAGCCCCCTCTGCTTGCACAGCTCCAGCAGGTCCCACTTGCGCCGCTTGGCATACATTTTCCTGCTGGCCACTCACAGGCCGGGGTGCTCGCCGCTCCCCACGGTTTCCAGGGGGACCCCTAGTGCACCAGCCCTTCTTGAGGTCACCACCTCTCTGCCAGGGTCGAGCTGCAGACTCCTCCGCCCCTGGGACCGCTCGCTGCAATCCCCCGGGGGACCCTGTTACTGCAAAGTTCTTCTCACAGGGCACGCACTCCCAGGGGTTAACCACCCCTTCGTTTTACTGCTCCCCAGTCACTTACTGCAGGAAGCGCCGTCCACGGGGTGCAGTATATCCCACCGCTGCCACCAGTTGTCATGGAGTGTGGGGGAGTCCGGTCCTGCACCCCTCTTCCTGGGACCCACAGTGACTCTTAGCCAGCCAGTAAAACAGAAGGTTTATTGGACAACAGGAACAAAGGTTACAGCAGAGCTTGCAGGCACAATCAGAACCCCTCCACCGAGTCCTTCTGGGCTTTCAGGGTGCTTGGATCCTAACTAGGATACCCTGAATTCCGCCCACACAGCCCCAAGCCCAAACTCAAACTGCTCCCCTCCTGCCACTCCCCTCCTTTGTCCCCTTTCTGGGCAAAGGTGTTGACCTTTCCCCTCCCTTACCTAGCTCAGGTTACAGGCCCTGGCATTGTCCATCCCCTAAAGTCCTCCCCTGCTCTCCCACTCCCCACACAGACAGTCCCTACTGCATCACACAAGTCCATTCTCCTCTCTGCACCTCAGTTTCTCCTGGGGAGAAGTATTCTCCCCCACATCTCCAGGAGGGTTGTGAGGACTGGGTTAAGGGTGCGTTGAAGTCCTTGGCTGGCGGGTGAAGCATCACTGTCCTGATGCCATGAGTGCTGTTCCTTCTGCATGAGCACTCAGGGTCTGTCCCTCCCTTCAGTGTCCAGGCTCTAATGACAACGACTGTTGTCTCTGGATTAATTTCTCCTTCTCCTGCCCCCTTCTCTGTCCCTTGCAGGAGGTGGAGGGAAGCGGAAAGGGAGGAGTAAGAAATGGAAAGAGATCCTCAGATTCCCACACATCAGCCAGTGTGATGACCTTCGGAAAGGCCTGGGTAAGCGGCAAGCCTCAACCCGGCTGCTCCCCGGAGCCGGCCAGCAAGACGAGCCTCGTGCAGGGGCGTGCGGGGATTGTGTTGCAAGAACTGGCAAAACCTGCTTGCTGCAGAGCCTGGGTGCCTGCTGCGAATAAGCAGGTACAAGCCGGCGGGGAAGGAGGGCAGCGTGCGGGGAGAGCAGGCTGGCACACCGAGCTGCGCTCAGCAGAGAGGCTGAGAGAGCCAGTGTGGCGCAGTAATGGATACAGAGAGAGCAGTGGGAAATGCCAGGGGCCCATGGGGAGCTCCATGCTACAGCTTTTGCACTTGACAACAAAGCCTGTGATCATTTCCTGCCAGCGCAGAGGAGAGATGCTTATCAGGAGCCCAAGGAGGGTGGGGCAGAGAGGCAGGAAGAGGGTCAAGGCTGGGGCTGTTAACTGTTGCTGGAGAGAGGGTGTGCTCCATGCATACAACTGAGGACACCTGCGCTGCCTGCGAACAGCTAGGCACTACCCCCATGCACCCGCTCGTGCCCGGATGGGGAGGGGCGGCGTGTGTGGCAGAAGTGCAGGTGGGAGGAAAGCAGCACCTCCCACAGGGCAGGCCCGGGGGGCTACGTATCTGGAGATACAGCTGCAGCACTCCCTGACTCTGCGTCACCCCCACCTTGTCCCAGATCCGACTCTCCGCTTGGGCATGCTGGTGCACAAACGTCCCTGACCAGTGTCAGTGACTAACCTGGCCCTTCCCTGACAGGGGTTGGGGCGCCCTCTGCCAGTGACATGCATGGACTTAGAGTGAGCTGCACTTGAGCATGGAGACTCAACCCCCTGGGTACAGCCAGTCTCAGCGGGGTGCCACCTCCCTAGAGCTCCCTTCCTGTGTCTGCAGCGGGGTTTAGGCCTTTCCCTTGTGTCTGCTGCTGGCCTCAGGGTCCCACGGGACTTGGGGTCTCGGGGAGCCATTAGCTGCACAGAGCTCATCCAGCCACCCGTGGCAGCAGCAGGCCGGCGGGCGTCAGCGTAACGGTGTACAGTGTCATATACTAGGGCACCGTATCTGCCCAGAGAGACGTGTCCCCTGCACCAAGGAGCTGGCACCCCTGGGGCACCGGAGGGACCTGAGCAGGGCAGCTCAGAAGGGGCTGGGGTGTGGCTCTTGCTGTGGAGGGGGAATGGTTGGTGCGAGAAGGGGCACGTTCCGGGGGGCGTGCTCCAGGACCAAGGCGACAGAAGCTTCATGGCCATGAAAAACGTGTCACGGACCGTGAAATCTGTATAAAAGCACACAAAAGACCAGATTTCACGAGAGAGACCAGTGTTTCTCACATGGGGGGTCCTGACCCAAAAGGGAGTTTCAGGGGGGTCACTAGGTTATTTTAAGGGGTTGCAGTGTTGTCACCTTTACTTCTGCGCTGTCTTCAGAGCGGGGCTGTAGGAAAGCGGTGGCTGTTGGCCAGGCACCATGCTCTGAAGGCAGCAGCCTACCGCCAACGGCAGCACAGAAGTAAGGATAGTAGTACAGTGACACCTGTCCCGTGTCCCCCCCCCCCCCCCCCCCAGGAATAGCCTTGTGACCTTTTTTGGGTCAGGACCCTTACAATTACAACACCCTGAAATTTCAGATTTAAATAGCTGAAATCATGAAATTAACGATTTTTAAATTCCTATGACTGTGAAATTGACCAAAATGGACGGTGAATTTGGTAGGGCGCTAAGCAGGAGGGAGCAGGGCTGTGAGGGAGGGTGGGAGCGAGGGCCATATGCAGGGCCTCGACAGGGACAATGAGCAGGGGGTGTTCAGGGCTGGGGATGACGGAGTCCCAAAGGCTCAATGCCCACAGCCAGGCTGCAGCTTTCTCGGGAGAGTTGGCCTGGCGCATGCTAAAGCTGCCCAGAGCCTGGTGCTCAATGCTCCACTGGGAGCCGGGAGGGTGGAGCACTGAAGGGGCCAGGAGAGGACGTGCAGGTTGGAGATGGGAAGCAGAAGCTAGTCCTGTGTTTGCTGCTGAAGGAATTATTCACCCCTTCAGTTTTTTGCAAACGTGCAATCTGCAGGTAATCCTGCATGCCTGGTATCACCCCCCACAGCCATTGCACTGCCCCGCATTCCTGGCATTGCCCCCTCCCACACACACACATACACACTCCCCTGCCATTGCATGGCCCCAAGTTCCTGGCATCCGCGCACACGTGCACGCTCCCCTGCCATCGCATGGCCCGGCATTCCCAGCATCGCCCCACTGCCATTGCATGCCCCACTGCCATTGCATGGCCCTGCATTCCCGGCATCGCCACCACCCTCCCACACACTCCCCTGCCATTGCATGGCCCGGCATTGCCCCCCTGCATCGCACATCCCACCGCCATTGCATGGCCCCATGTTTCTGCAATCGCCCCCACCCCGCCCTGTACACTCCCCTACTGTCCCACGGCCCTGTGTGTCCAGCATTGGTTCCCCCTGCACATTCCTCTGTTGGCTCGTCACATCGCGCTGTGCGCCGACATCGCCCCCGTACACCCGACCACCATCGCACGGCCCTGTGTGTCTGGCATCGCCCCATCCCACGCCACATGGCCCCGGGTATGGTACCTGCTGGTAGTCCAAGGGGGCAGCGGGGCAATAAGCCCTTGATGGAAGGGCTTTGCCTCTTTGTCTCTGAGAGGGCTGCTGGCTCTGAGTCAGCTCTGTTCTGGAGCCATTTGCTCCAGGGAATGCGCAGCCTTGCTGTGCTAGTGAATCTTCCCTTCCTGGCCTGCCCCCCAATTGCAAGCCCAGCCTTGGTAACTGGGTGCTAGGGCACCTGGGTTCTGTCTGCAGCACTGGAAGAGGAGCGGGGTCTAATGGTTAGAACAGAGGGGGTGGGGAATTTCACTCCATTAGCAACCTCTGGGTCCCCAGTGAAACCTTGTGGTCAGCAGTATCCAAGGCATCCAATGGGATGTAATACAGTCAGGGCAGATCTGGTCCTCATCCCTGGCTGGGACAATCCACACACGGCACCAGTGCCCTTTCTGCCCCTAGCTCAGGTCTGAATGGTGTCTGGGCAGGACTCAGAAAGCCTGGCCCCAGCTCCTCTGGGACCTTCCCCCAACGCAGAAGGAGTGACTGGAGGAGGTAAATGGTGAGTATCCACATTGGCGGGAGTGTGTGTAGAGGGGGCACTGTCCCTTACTCAGGCCACACCCTCCATTAATGGGGATATGATGGGGGGGTGACATCAGCAGTGCCCGCTTGGTGCTTTCCTCGCTCCCCCAAAAGCTGGACTGAGCCCAAGAGGAGAAAACTAGCCCCGGCCCCCTCCAGCCTCTGGAGGGCACTTCACATCTTGCAGAGCTGTTGAACCCAGGGCAGATCTGCTGCTGACTCTGTGAGGGTGAGTGTAGGAACATTGTCCCTTGAGCACCCAGCGGAGTTTGGTGGAACCAGGGTTCTTGGGAAGCCCGCGCTGAGTGGGAGGGTGCTGGCGCAGGCGCTCTCAGAATCCAAGATAAGTGTGTCTTTCTCCCATGCTCCCTAGGAGATGTCAGTGACTCTTCCCCTAATGCATGCTTGGCTGTTTCTTCCACTGGGACTTGGGATGCAACACCAAGGAGCGGGTGTGTTTATATGGCCTGGGAATGTGGTTAGGCAGAGGCCAGGGGGGTGGTTTCCAGCTCAGAGAAAGGAGAAGAGTGGAGGGAAAGACATTTGCAATGTTTTAGTCTTGCTAGAACTCACAACTTGCAGCTGCTGGGGGCTTTGGCCTGGAATTCATTGTGTGCAGCTGGACCCAGCATGGAGCTGGGCCCCTGTCACGCTATGCAAGATGGATGCATGAGAACCCTCTGCCCTGGGAAGTCTCTGGAGACAGCTGCAGCAAGGCCTGGCCTAGCGTCCAGATGCACCTGAGCCTCTGTGAGGTCAGAGGCCACGATCATGGGCCACTGAGGTGTTTGGGGCAAAGGGGATTGTGGAGGAGGCTTTCTGAGGGGGGCACACACTGTCTTGAGGAGCTGGTCCCCTAGAAATCCCAGCCATGCTATGCAGTGGACACTCCAGTGACTTCAGCTAAGGCAACAGGTGTGGTTTTTGCAAACCAGCATTTAACTCTTGCCCATCTGTTCCTTTAACCAAGGCAGCGACATGCAGGTGCTCTGAACCCTGCTGGCTGGGGGAGCAGCCTCCTGTTTCAGGGGCTGCTTTCAGAGCCTTTGCAGCGGGAGGCTGCGCAGTGGCCAACAGACAAATATTGTTCATGAGCTGAGTCCAGTGACTCTGTGTGGGTGGCTCTTCGGGCCTGGGGAGAGCCCCATGGACATCCCTATGGCTCTGCCTCAGCTCAGGGGCTCACTTGCACAGTTACCGGCTGGATCTGGGCTGTAATCACAGCTGCTCTGTGACCCAGCAGCAATGCTCCCCGTCTACCACTTCACCACCCAGTGTCCACCAGCTGGAACAGCGATCCAGGTGTGCGCAGGGAAGTGGCCAGTGGTACTTTAAAGCAGGCAGTGGCTCTCATCCCATGGCCTGGTTGCACTGTTACCTGATGCAGCAGTGCTCTAAAGAAGCTCTTCTCTGCAGAGCTGTGTGCCTCCTTCATCAGTGCTCTGCAGAACCCAGTCGTTTGGGAACAGAGCTGTGGAGGGTTATGGGCTGGGAGGGCTCATCAGGGCCGCCCAGAGGTGGGGAGAAGTTGGGCTATTTGCCCTGGGCCCCGCAGGGGCCCTTGCGAGCCACTCTGGGTTTTCGGCGGCACTTCAGCGGCGGGCACTTCACTCGCTCCGGCTCTTCGGCAGTGGGTCCTTCAGTGCAGCGGAAGACTCGGAGGGAGTGAAAGACCCATCGCTGAAGTGCTGCCGAAGCCTCGGAGCGCCGCCCAGTGAGTACAAGCACGCAAGTGGCGGAGGGGAAGCCGCGATCAGCGGCACTTAGGCTGCTCTACCGCCGCTGCTTCATTCTTCGGCGGCAATTTGACGGCGGGTCCTTCCCTCCGAGAGGGATCCACCGCTGAATTGCTGCCGAAGACCCAGCCCTGTCCCAGGCCCCCTGAATCCTCTGGGTGGCCCTGGTGCTCGTCTGTCCGCAAGATGATCTCTGGGGCGCAGCACAAGGCAGTTTCTGCAGAATGGCCCGGTATGGATGTGGACGGTCCTGAGCTATGCTTCTGTCCCATCTCCTCCTTGGTTTTCTTTTCCAGAAAGGGAATACAGCAGCCTGTGTGACAAGCAGCCCATCGGCCGGCTCCTCTTCCGTCAGTTCTGCGAGAGGCGGCCAGAGCTGCAGCGCTGCATCCACTTCCTGGATGCTGTGGTAAGAGCCCCCCTAGTCACCAACAGCCCGGGGACTCTGGTGCTCCTGGGGTCGGGTGCAGTTTGAAGCCAGAGTAACCTGCTGGTTTTGGGAGGATCGTGGCAGGAGGGATGTCTGTCTTGTACGATTGCAGGTGGCAGGGCCGGCTGCAGGCACCAGCGAAGGAAGCAGGTGCCTGAGGTGGCCAACAGAAAGGGATGGCACTCCGTCCATTATTGGAGTGACGCATTCGGGTCTTCGGTGGCGGTTCCTTCACTCCCTGTCTTCCTCTTTGGCGGCAGCTCAATCGGCCTCTTTTTTTTTCCCCATCGCCTCTTGGGGTAGCAAAAAAGCTGGAGCCGGCACTGGTAGGTGGGCTGACACTGCAATATATGGAGTGTTGGGAGCCCCGTGTTTGCTCTGTCGGAGGGGTGAGAAGGGATGCAGCAAATGGAAAGCAATGAGATTCCAAAGGGAAGGGGAAAGTGGATGTTAGGGGTGTGTGGTACGGGCTGTGGGAATTCCCATGTAGCATTGGCTCTGCCAATAACTGATCTCTCTGGGAGCTGGAAGTCTCTCAGGAACATGTGCAGGAAGACAGAAAACCCACCCTGCACCGTGCCTATAGCTCCTGATCAGAACAGTCCTATGGAAATGTCCCGCACAGCTTCACAGGGACTGGAAATTGCTCTTAATGCCTCATAGGATGTAAGATTGAATGAGGATCTTTTGAACCATCCTACTGAATTCTACAGCAGAGCTGTGGGGTCCCAGTTGTGCAGGGCTTTGGGACGACTCATGTGCTTCAATTAGACGCCTATGGTTAAACGGGGCCATAGAGAATATCTCTGCCATTGAATTCTGTAGGAGTGTTCCAAGCTTCTCTTGCTGTTCAAATGGCTTTGTAAATACCAGCCTCCACAGAGGTGGTGATTTCCTATGGCATTCACTAGGATGTTTCCATGAGGGAGAAAAGGTCACTTGCCTTCCATCTATGTTTTTTCCCCGTTATTGGCTTGTTAGGTGTTGGCGATGGACTGGTGCTTCTTAGACGCAGGAGAAAATGAAATTGCTAAAGTGCACCCTTTGCACCAGTGCTATGGGGGCAGTGCGTTTCACAGCCCCTTCTAAGGCAACCGTGCAAGAATTCCATCCAGATAACTTGTAACTTCAGTCAGGCCTCCTAGTGAAATCATATCTTGGTGTTCTCAAGGGCTTTTTGTTTTTCCCCTCGAAGGTTTCCTGGTTCTGGAAGCATGGTCTGCCCAGCAGGGCTTGGTTTCACTCTGGGTCACACCAGAAGATTTGGGCTTTTTTCATTAGCTAACTTGAAGTTCTGATCTGAAATCCATGTGCATCTGCTGTTAGACTCTTCTGATGCCAGGAGGCAATTTTAGATGCTGTTTAATAGAAAACGTAAGCCTCCCAGAATGATCTGTGTTTCCCATTACCAAATTGTTTATGTAACTGAGGGAGCTTTTGCCCTTCAGACTGAGAGGAGTTTGCTTAGTTCCATTTGGTTTGGGTCAGGGGAAAATCTCTCTCTGTGTCGAAGGAAGCAGCCAGTCCTGCCAGCAATTCAAGCTGGTGTACGAAAACTTAAGCATTTTTCTTTTTTTGCATAGTCTTGATGCATCTGAATGGCAGAAAGGCCAATCCAGTCATATGGGTGTTTAATGGGAAACACATGCCTGAAAAACAGTCCTGGGTTTGTGTGAGGCTTTTTGAGCTTATGGAAGATTTAAAAAAAAATATTTTTTCTTGCCCATCTAAGTCAATTAAATAAAACTCCTCTAACCAAAGTTGATCTGGTGGTTGCTGGTAAGTACAGGTATGTAACAAAGCCACAGGCTGCCTTTACCTACTGGGACTCTTCCATGTCTCCAGATACAAACCCTTTTGTCTCCAGCTAGTAAAATTCTGCAGGATGTTCCAGCTCCTCCTCCCACCACTGTCCTTTCCTTTAATCCTCTCCTTTTCTCCTGCCTCTCTTGTGGGCTGAAAGAGCCGTTTTCTCCTGACAAACATCACATGTATGTGCACTGCCTTCCATACCCAGAGTCTGTCCTGGCCCCTCCCTCATTCATTGTGATTCAAGGATGTGATTTAGCTTTTGTGACTTGAAGCATGTAACTTCTGATGTTTCAATGAAATTTCACGTCCAAATTTCACCAGTAAAAATGGAGAAGAGAACATTTTTACTTAAGTCTTGGTGAAATTTGTCCCTGTTCTTGACTCAGCTGTGATTTCAGTCTCTAAAGCTCCAGATTGTTTGAGTCTGGGCTGCTTTAGAAGCAGTCTCTTCTCTTTCACACCATGAGCAGTCCCTGCATTCCAGCACTAGCGGCTGACCATGTTTAAGCATCACGATGTTCCAGGGTGATGGCCACATTATCAGACAGTTCTCTTGCATGCCTGGAGAGGAGAACTAGGCCTCTTGGTTAAGACACGAGCCTCTGCGCTGGTTCTAATGCATGTGGTTAGCTATAGACAGAGAAGGGCCCTCTGCTTGGGGAATCCATCTCCCACCCAGCTGATAGAATGGGTATCTTTTTGTCCGGTAGGGCCCTGTAGGCAGCTCGTATATTGCTTTATGCTGTTGTCTGAGCTGGCTGAGTGGGGAATGCTTGGCTCAGTTAGCAGGCAGAGTCCCTTTGAGGCTCATGTGGGGTCACGGAGTCTGGGCATGCTGCAGAAACTGAACTGGAGAAGCTACACAGACTCTGGCCCGCCCCATCCATTCTCTATGGATTGGGAGAGACAGTCCCTGTGCTCCAATCCTGGCTCTGGAATCCCCTCCTGAACTTGAGAGCTCTGCCTTGGAAGGGCTGCATCTGGATGCCCCTGGTCTCTCTCTCTCTGACCCTGGTCTAGCAGGTGTTGGTGGGTGGGCTACAGTTCTCTGGCATCGGATGGGTTCTGAGTCCTGTGTGCTCTCTCTCAGCTGCTGTTTGGTGCAGTCATGAGGTCAGATTTGGTTTGGCATGGCCTGGAGGGAAGGCGATTTTGAGCACAGCATCATAGAGATGCCCCCCACTATGCTTCTGCACTTGAGAAAATTCTCTTCTGGCCACTTTCTGGGCCCTGTGTGCTGCCAGAGCAGTGTCTAGGGCCGGGTGGGGGCAGCCTCTCTCCATCGGCCTGAGTGTCAGTGCGTACGCTGGTCTCATTTCACTTGGAAATGTCCCTGCCTGGCCCTGGCAGCGATTATGCAAAGGGCGTGTGGCTTCCTGGTTGGGATTACGGGCACCACAGCCCTTTGCGGTCTGCATGTCATTGTTCAGAGCGTGCTCAGGGCCCTCTAGGCATGTTGGAAATTACAGAGAAGCTAATGACCGCGGCAACTGCTAACAGCTCTGGAAAGCCTCCCCAATGACCTGCTTGTCTGTAAGAAGCCTGCGAACAGGGGCTAACCTCTCTGCACAGCAATGAGATTTCTCTTCCTGGCGGGGCTCCGGGTCTGTGCTATTGTTGCATACCTCCCAAGCCATGCAGCCTGGCATCACACCGGGGGGCTGTGTGGCTCTGCATTCTTGGAGTTCTGTTGTGAGCTCGGGGAGCGCGCTCAAAGCACCATCTCCATGCAGATGGTCCCAATAAAGAAACTAGTTCTTTAGAGTAGTGTTTTTGATTGGGGCGGGGGGCGTTGTGCCGGGGAGCGACGCTTACGCAGGCAGTTCCTGCCCTATAGCCCGTACCATCTAACCAGGTGACGAGGTGACACGGGGGGAGCACAAGGTGACATGGAGGTGGTTGCTCTTGGTGTCACGGGCAGCAGACCCAGCACAGCAGTTGCCTAGCCATTGTTGAGTGTGGTGTAGGCCTCACGGCAGAGGCAAGCTGTAAGGTGGGATTGGGCCAGCAGCGATGGCTCCAGAGAAGCCAGGTGAGAAAGGCACTGGTTAGGCTGCCTCCTGCTCACACCTACCTGCCTTGTGGTTTCTCTTTCCAGTGGTTCAAGAAAAAAAATTATTATTTGTTTTGAGTCCTTGCTGGTGGGTTTCAAGTTACCCCAAGACAGTTGGGGGTGGTGTAAAGTCCCGCCTGGCTTATAACGTCTCTGTCAGGTAGAAGAGAGTAACTCTGCCAATGCGTTGCGCCTAGTGGGTGGAGGAGACGGGTGGGCGGAAAAATTGCAACCCCAAAATCCAACCCAGCACGGAGGAGGTGGGGATGTGGAGCAGCACTGAGGGGGTTTTAATGCCTGGTGTGTGTCGTTTGCTTGCTCTACTGGTGGATTTACAGTTGTGGGGGCTGTCAAAACACATACGGCGCACTGGGGTAAACTCAAGTCTGTTTAAAAAACAGTTTTAATCAAACCTGGGCAAGTCCCAGTGTGCACACACTGATACTAGCTTAAAACTGGGTATTTCAGTTTAGCTGGTACCTGGAAATTTACCACTTCAGGCTAAATTGTTAGAAACAAGATTAAATTGACATTTTTGTCCACACGTGGTTTGGCACTGGTTTCACTTGCTTTGCTTGAAATTGTTCTGTGAGGTAAACCTGAGCAGCTGTGTGTGTCGCCCAGGCCTGAGCTGGATTTCTGAGCCCCTCTTCCTGGCCCCAAGGCAGGGCTGGACTTTCCTGTAGCAGCAGTTGAGCTAGTGCAGTTGGGTTACTTGCTGAGGAAAGTTTAATGTGAGGCTATTCTCTAAAATGTGCTTGGGAGCCCTGATGAAATGGATTCAGTCTAGTCATGAAACGGCTCTTCTAGCTGTCCATCCACACACTCCCCTCTTGGCCCTGATGGTCCGGCTGGAATACAGGCTCTGTAGCCCATATTCTGCCCCCGCTGGGCCTCTGCAACCCCATTGTCAAAGACCAGGCACCCCCAGTTTGCAAATTGGTTCCACGGCAGTTGCTGAGGGCCTGACCTAGCCTGGCCTGCAGAGTCTCTGTTGCTGGTGGTGTTGAGTGGGATGGAAGGAGTCCAGCTTGCCTGTCAGATCCCAGGGGGCTGTGGGGATCAGGAAAGCATTTTCACTCCCAGCTCGCTGCTAGCACAGGTGGAGGGGTGAGGTTTCACTGGCCTTGGAAGGCATCAGTGATTGGGCACTACAGTATGCTCCACTAATCTAGTTTGGCATATTGCAAAGGGGGAAAGGTGTGCAATGTATAACGCTGCAGTGTGTATGAGGCTGTGCTGTGGACAGGGGTGGCTCTAGACATTTTGCCGCCCCAAGCATGGAGGGTCCACTGGTCCTGCGGGAGGTCCGCCAAAGCAGCGGGACCAGTGGACCCTCTGCAGATAAGCCGCTGAAGGCACCCTGCCTGCCGCCCTAGCGGCGACTGGCAGAGCGCCCCCCGCAGCTTACCGCCCCAGGCACGCGCTTGGAGCGCTGGTACCTGGAGCCGCCCCGGCTGTGGAACTGCTGCAGGACAGGGCCTGTGCCTACCTGGTGCTGTGAGGCCCCGATCCCAGGCGCAGGCTTCGCTTTATTCTGAAGGAAAGATAAATTGCGGTGCTTGGGTCTCATCTGGCCCCCCCCTGCAGCGTGCTGCCATCCAGCTCCAATTGTGACCGATCCCCACAGCCCCTGTGCACGGCTCTGCTCTTGTTGTGTTGTGGCATTACTGAGGGCATGTGGGATCCACCTTGCAGCACGGGCCCTGGGGACTTGCTCTGTGATTTCTAGCCATCTCTGTGCACATCCTTGGGCTGGTGTCTCTTCATGGAGTGTGTTTTTCTTGGCGCGTTGGCTCTGAGGCTGCGTGCCCGGGGGCCCTTGCAGGTTGTGCTGGCTTGTTGGTGCTGGGGTTTGTTGCAGGCTGCTCTCTTTACGAGGCTGGCTGCTGGCAGGAAATGTCAAAGGTGGGAGGGAAATGGCCTGGGGCCACATGTGGCTCTGAGAGTTGCTGAACTCGCCTTGTGTCCATGGATGAATCGCTGATCTCTCGCAGGTTGTCCTCCCTAGGGAGGTGGGGTCTAGTGGATTAAAGCAGTGGGGGCTGGGAGTCAGGACTCCTGGTTTCTGTGCCTAGCTCTGGGAGAGGAGTGGGGTCTAGTGAGTTCGAGCGGAGAGGAGGAGGGCTGGATGCTGTCCCCAGCTATAGGAGCAGAATTGAGGTCTAGTAGGTTAGAGCAGAGGGCAGGGAGTCCAGACTCCTGGATTCTGTTTCCTGCTCTGGGAGGAAATGTGGCCCAGTGGCTAGCGCAGGTGTGCAGCCACAGGGTTTTATTTCAGACTCTGCCACTCAATCACTGTGTGATCTTGGGTCCTGTCACTTAACCGATCAGTGCCTCAGTTCCCGATCTGTAAAGTGGGGCTATGGACAACACCCTGGGTCATGGGGACAGTGGGAGCTGTCCCTGCCACCTGCTCTCACTGTACCCTGTCTCGGCAAGTGGACTAGTAACAGCTTGGTCCCTGGTCACTTTACGGCCCCCTCCCATTCCCTAGCTTCTCGGGGCCTCAGTGGTCCTTCAGGAGCTGCCCTGGAAGGAGAGCCCCCAGCCAGCGCTCTTGTTCAGGGCTGGCTTGGAGAGGCTTACGCAGCTCCTCATGGGACATTCCAGCCTGTTTGTTTCTCATGGCTGTCATCCAGTGGCCTTTTTATTAAGGAAAACACAGATGTCACTTGAGCCTTGAGAATGAGGGCGACCCGTGAGCCATCCCCGCTATGCCGGCCTTCCAGAGCCTATTTCCGTCCTTCCTGTTCAAGGCAGCCGAAGCCTGGGATGGTTTTGAGAGCACCTGCTCCGTTTATTCCCCTGATTGGCTCTCTTCCCAGCCCCTCTTTATTAGGGGACCGGGTGATTAGCCAGCTTCATACCTGACTCTGCTGCCCTATGGGAGAGATGAGTTCTGAACAAACCCTTTGCCCGTTGCTCATCCCTGCCGCTGGGGGTCGTTCCTGCGTCTCCTAGCGCCCGGCTGAGTTCCCAAAACACTGGCCGAGGAAGCAGCAGGTCAGATTTTAATAGCAGCAGAGCGTGGCTCTTGGAGGAAGGCAAACCGCCGACACCCAATGGGAAAGAGTGGGCAGGGAGGTGGAAATCGGGGATGAATGCCAGGAGGGGCTTGCAGGGGTCCCGTGCCAACAGGAACAAAGTGGGAAGGAGACGTCGGGGAGGTTGTCCGGGCGCTTGGCCCAGGATAGGTTTTTCCTGGTGTGGTTGGCTTTTTAATGAGGGTTTGGCCAAAAAGTCTGGCTGCTCCTGTGTCCCCTGCTCTCTGCCAGTTCAGGCCCTGCAGGCCTGTTAGTGTCGGTGTTAGCACCAGGGTGGGCCACCGGAAGAACAGGGGTCTCTCGGATGGCGTTGGCAGAGTCCGTTGCTGCCTGTCACGGAATCACCGGGCGATGCTCTGGAACTGCTCCCCACCAAGCCAGTCAGATCTTTGGTGAGCCTCCTCTCCCTTGGAGCAGACTTGTTCAGGGCAAGAAACTTGCGCGTCTTCACCTCCTGGGTCTCTCCTTGGAGCATTCAGCATCTTCTGCCCCTCCGGGCACTTCCCACAGTGAGCCCGCCCCAGCGGGGTCCTGGGGAAGACACAGGCTCCTGCACCCCCACTTCACAGTCAGATGTGACTCTCAGCCAGCCAGTAAAACAGAGGTTTATTCGATGACAGGAACAGGGTCTAAAAGAGAGCTTGTAGATACAGTGAACAGGACTCCTCAGCCGGGTCCATTCTGGGGGGCAGTGAGCCAGACCCCCACATCTGCACTTCACTCCTCGTCCCCAGCCAGCTCCAGACTAACAACCCCCTCCAGCCCCTCCTCTCTGCTCAGCCCCTTTCCCGAGCCAGGAGGTCACCTGACCTCTTTGTCTCCAACACCTTCAGCTGGCACCTTTGCAGAGAAGGGGCCCAGGCCATCGGTTGTTCGGAGACAGAGTGTCAAGCATTTAGGTGCACTGGCCCCTTTGCAGCAATCACACACCCTTATTCCACCACCTAGATACTTAAGAACTGCATAGGGGACACTGAGGCACCAACACAGTATTCAGAGCAAACATTAAGAACATTCCCAGTTCGTCACACTGCCTTACAGGCACTGGTGTTTGAGCCCAGGCAGGATCTGTGCCCCATTGCTTTGCAGCTGTTCTAGCCCAGGGGGAAGACGAGCAAAGCCAGCTCTCCTCTGTTGCTCCGCCTGGAGCTGTGTCTGGCAGGCCTAGCAGCGAGTGCTTAGCAGAGCCCTGGGGTCAATGCAGCGTGGGTGAGGCCCCCCGAGCAATGTGTCATGTTAGCTCTCCCCAAGGCAGTGTGCGGGTCCAGGCTGTTCTGGCCAGTGGCTCCCCCGCCTTCGCAGGCTGTTGCTCGTTGTTTGGTTATAAATGGCTCCCACTGTCCGCACAGCTGTTCCTTTTGTTTGGCTGGTGGGTGGGAACATTTGGCTATACACCCCCCCCACCCCATCATGCTGGCTTCCTGCCTGTCCAAGGAGCTGTACTGAAGGGATGGGAGGGTTAGCCCAGCTCTGCCTGGGGCAGAATCCCACAGGCGTCGACACTGACTGACAATAACGTCACGCAGGTAAATACAGTCAGGCCCTGTAGGGGTGCCCAGGTCGCCTGGGAGCCATCCGGGGCACCAGCCATGATGCCATGGCAAGCAAATAGTTGCTGATCCCGTGAGCTGCAGCCTCAGCTTCCGTGGTGCCCAGCACAGGGGCAGGGTCTGTACCTGGGGAGTGTGAGCACTGCACAAAGCCTATCCCAAGACTGTGGCAGGCAGGCCTGAGCTGGCAAGGGGTCTCTTGGCCAGGCATGGGGGAGAGCGTCTCAGCAGAGCTCCAGCATAAAGGGCGAGAAAGGACAGGCCAGGCCTGCCGGCCTTGGGATAGCTGGGGCAGGGCAGCACCGGGCCTGATGCTGAAATCCCTTTGCAGCCCGGTTCTGTAATGCTGCTGGCCGCTTCAGCCGCAGAGACCCTGCTTGGTGCCAGGGCCACCCAGAGGATTCAAGGGGCCTGAGGCAAAGCAATTTTGGGGGCCCCTTCCATAAAAAAAAGTTGCAATACTATAGAATACCATATTCTCATGGGGGCCCTGCGGGGTCCGGGGCCTGGGGCAAATTGCCCCACTAGCCCCCCCCGAGCGACCCTGCTTGGTGCAGGCTCTCCTGGGATCAAGGGCAGCATGTGGCCTACAGGGTGGAGAGAGGCGAGGGCTGGCATGTCTGTGCTGAGGGGGAGTCGCAGGCCATCCAGTCTGGTCTCCAAGGCTAGGTCCTTATGTAAGGACTGGAGGGGGAAGCATGGTGCCTCTGGGCACTCGGTGGCATTTCCTTTGTCGAGAGGCTCCCCAGTAGTGCCAGGCAATGGGAGGCAGAGGTGTGGAACCACACAGTGTTTGCCTTGACGGCTCCTTCACTCCTTGGAGTTGGTGCCATGGTGAAAAGGCAGAGCCCTGCCATACGCTGAGCCCTGCTTTGCCCATTGCTGGGGATGGGCACGTGGGGACTTGGGTCTGGCTTCACCGCTCTAGGCTGTGCCTGTCTGGCGAACCCAGAGGTGCCGAGGGGCCGCTTGGGCCGGCAGAGGGATGTGCCTCTCATCGCCAAGGCTGGAGTGGTGCTGAAATGCACCAGGCCTTGCAGAGCAATGACCACTGGAGCTGGAATCCAGCCCAGCTCAATCTGATGCCCCTTTCTGCTCCGCCCAGATCGATTATGAGCTCTCCCCGGATGAGCGGCGCAAGGAGATGGGCGACGAGATCATCCGAAGGTTCTTTAAAAGCGAGGTGAGTCTGTGCCTGGTCCCCCGCATGCCCTCAGAGCATGAGCACTAGGGAAGGAGACACGCAGAGGCCGGCCAGAGGGAAGTGTGTCCACTGAGCTGCATGCTCGCTCTGTGAGGGGAGGGTGCCCCTTGCTGGCAGCATGGAGAAGATGCAGGTCTGTGTCCCTGCCGGAGAGCGGGGTTTCGGCTGCATTTTCTCTCACACTGCTCTTGCTGGGCTAGACAAGGTACTAGGAGCCTAGTAAGGCCCTGGACTGCCTAGGGCTGGGCAAGGCAGCTTGGGATCTCCCAGGATTCCTGCCCAAGAATCAATCAGGTAGGCGGAAAATACCCAGGTGGGGAGCTGGCTGGGCTTGGGGACGTCAGCCAGGACTCAGACTTGCCGTGTTCTCCTTTTGCCTCAGTCTTCAGACTATATGCCGGAAATCAGTCAGGCCCTCATGAACCAGTGCATGGAGAACCTGCAGAAAAGTGCCTGTAAAGACCTCTTCAGCAGCTGTCTGCAGTGAGTATTGGGCCTGGCCTTTAGCGATGCTATGCATGATACTGCGTGGCCATGATCCTTGGGGCTGGAGAGGGGTCCTCCAGTGGGACAGCCAGGAGAGCAGAGCTAACGTCCCCCTCTTCTCTCCCCCAGCCCTATGCATGAGTACCTGAGCGGCGCGCCCTTCGCCGACTATCGGGACAGCATGTATTTCGACCGGTTCCTGCAGTGGAAGTACTTGGAAAGGTGAGTGATGGCTGCCCAGCTGAGCCTGTCTCCGGGCTGCATTCAACTCAGCTGAGCTAGGGTCTCATGGGCCTTAAACACTCCTTGCGGCTTTGTCGTTTCAGGCAGTCGGTGACCAAGGACACTTTCCGGCAGTACCGAATCCTGGGCAAGGGGGGCTTTGGAGAGGTAGGGCTGTGCCGCCGGGGGGCGCTCAGGGCTGGGAAAGGGCCGCTTTCCCTGGTGCGTGGCATAGCGTCTCTAGCCTCTGTGTAAAATAATCCCCTTTGATGGCAGCACCAGTCCGGGCTAGCTGCCAGCTGGTGAGGCCCTGGTCTCTAAGCACTGCTAGCCCCAGGAGCACCGGGAAGGGGTCTGTCTGCCAGAAATGAGGTGATTCAGGCTCTGAGAGGCCAGTATGTGAGCACAACCGTCGTGAGGGATGGGCACAAAGGCATTGTCTGTCCCCACCCTCCATGGAGGAGCCTGGGGCTAGCCGATGGGGACGTGCAGCTGGGCCCTGCTGGTTGGCCTCTGGGCTGGTTTTGTGTGGCAGGGGGGCTGGCTGAGTTGAGAGGCCAGACACAGAGGAGCAGATAAGTCAGTTTGCTGCTGGCCCAGAAACCCCATGATCCCCTGGGGGAAGCCCCCTTGCCTCTTGCACAGACGGGATCAGGAAGCCGGGTCATTGCCCGAGACTGTTCTCCTGATAGCTCTGGACAGAGACATGGCTTTGGTCATGCCTGGAAGGATAATGCCAGGCCTTGGTCCAGGGATCTCCTCCAGCTAGTCCAGTTCCATCTCCCAAGCACCAGGCACCACCCTTCCCAGCAACCTCACGCCGCACTGTGTCTGTGCCTCCAGGTCTGTGCCTGCCAGGTACGAGCGACAGGCAAGATGTACGCCTGCAAGAAACTGGAGAAGAAGCGGATCAAGAAGCGGAAAGGGGAGGCCATGGCCCTGAATGAGAAGCAGATCCTGGAGAAAGTCAACAGCAGGTTTGTGGTGAGTGTCACTCTCCTGAGTGCTGGGTTCCCAGCCCTGCCTGGTGCTGCTGCTTGGTCCCTCCTCTGGCTCCGGGACGGTTGGGGAGCCCTTCTCCCTGGAGCTGGCCATTGGGGAGACCCCACTAGGTGTTAGCGGGATGGAATCACCCCACTATTCCTCATGTGGGTTGGGACTGGCGGTGTTTGTAAAGGAGTGGCTGGGTTTGAAGTGATGCAAGCAGAAGGAGGGTGCTGGGGGACCCATCTGGCTTGCTCCCCTGTGCCCTCTGGTCTGTACAATCTGATGCAGCCACGGCGACAGGCAGCTGTTTGAGGCCTGGCTGTGCCGAGGGTGCTGGCTCTGACGCTGCCTGGCGGGGGCGGGGCGCTCTCGCAGGTCAGCCTGGCCTACGCCTACGAGACGAAGGATGCACTCTGCCTGGTGCTGACCATCATGAACGGGGGCGACCTCAAGTTCCACATCTACAACATGGGCAACCCCGGCTTCGAGGATGAACGTGTCATCTTCTACGCCGCCGAGATCTGCTGCGGGCTGCAGCACCTGCACCAGGAGGGCATTGTCTACAGGTAAGTGGGCCTGACTCAGGCCATCCATGAGAGCTGCGCCGTGAGAGCTGCGCAGCGGCGGTGCCCGCCTCCAGGCAGCAGACTGGCAGTGCCGGGCTGTGGGGTCGGGACCATGCCTTGTCCCACTGCTGTGCACTTGCTCACCCAGGGAGGAGATGGTCCCCAAGTGAGTTCCTCCCTCTCTCCACATGCCAGGGGCTTGGCAGGATCGCTCCCTGTAGGGTCCCTCCTGATCGGCCAGGCACTCGGGGAGTTCTGTGTGCCGGCCCCGGGCCTCTCCCCTTCCCTGTGCTGTTTTTGTGCCTGTCCTTTCAGGCTCTGCACGCTGCCGACCACGGCTTTCCCCAGGCCTCGGGGCTGTGCTCCTGGCACAAGATGCTTGGCCATGCCCTCCCTCTTCACTGACTAGGATCTAGCCCATCCTCATGGCCTGGGCCATGTGACCCAGCTCCCACACCACGCTGACCAGCAGTGTCCGAGTGGCTCACTGGGTCCCCTAGCCCTCCCCTAGTGCACTCCGCTGCACTAGCAAGCCTCAGCTGGCATGCACTGCACGGGAGAACCAGGGAGCACGTGCAGACGTACCCGAGCCTGGACTGCCTCGGTTGTCTCATTCTGAGCTGGGCCTGTCTCTCCTCCCCAGGGATCTGAAGCCGGAGAACATCCTGCTGGATGATGACGGTGAGTGGGGAACACCCGGGGGGAGCTGCCAGTGTCTACATGGCCCCTTCCCAGGTTGGTGGGCGCAGGAGCCCAGCTGGCCCTTCCTGGCTGCTGCTTGGCTCTGACTCTCTTTACTGCGTCAGCTTGCACTGCATATTCCACCCAGACTGGCCCCAGCCCTGAGCCACCTCCCAGGGCAGGGGCCGGGCTTCCTTCTGCCCCAGCTGGTATGACTCACCCCATGAGCTGGGCTCAGCAGAGACCAGCTGGAGAGGGCGCCCAAGACAGAGCAGCCCAGGAATCCACATTCATGTCAAGGTGAAGGGGGCAGACTCCTGCCGTGGTGGGGACGGCTTCAGACTCTAGGCATCAGGCCTGAAATGCCCCACTGAGAACAGTGTCTGGGACCACATGGGTGGGGGACAGTGCCTCCCAGGTGAGACTAAAAGTGGAGGATCTGTCTGCGCCATACTAGGGGCTGCTGAGCTGGAATTCCCCACCCAGCCCTGGGCTGCTGCTCTCACCCCAGAGGTGGCTGCATTTCATTGTTGCTGGGGGCGGACGTGGTGCCATGGTCTAGCATGGGAGGGGACGATCTGCCCCCTTTGCCTTGCACCTGAGGTCAGTGGCTCCCTTTGTTCCCCTCTGGGATGATTTTCCCTAAACCCATCTCCTTAGAATAGCCCACGCAGCTGATGCCTCAGTCCCCGAAGGGCTGCCTGCTAAAGGGTCGCAGCAGGCCCATGGAGCTGGGAACACCAGATGGAGTGGCAGTGGTGGGCAGTCCCACTGCTGAGCCTTCTGATTTCCCTCCCGTGGCAGGACATATCCGGATCTCGGACCTCGGGTTGGCCATTAAAATTCCAGAGGGCGAGATGATCCGTGGCCGTGTCGGGACTGTCGGCTACATGGGTAGGTGTTGGGGCTGCCATTGACGGGATTGTGGGGGTGACTGGAACCCAGAGCACTGGGCCAGGTGCTGGTTTCAAGGGGAAAGCCGCTAGGCAGGATGGCTGTGCTCTGTGGCAGGGCCCTTCTCCCACCTGTGGGCAGCCTGGCCTCAGGGCCTGGCTGGGAGCTGGTGAGTGATGCCGAATGGGGTTTGTTTGAGGGCTGCCCCTGCTCTCACCCTGCCAGCTCCAGAGGTGATTAACAACGAGCGCTACACCTTCAGCCCAGACTGGTGGGGGCTGGGCTGCCTGATCTACGAGATGATCGAGGGGCAGTCGCCGTTCCGTGCCCGCAAGGAGAGGGTGAAGCGGGAGGAGGTGGAGAAGCGGGTGCAGGAGGAGCAGGAGCTGTATTCTGACAAGTTCACCGAGGACACCAAGGCCATCTGCAAGATGGTGAGTTGGCAGCTGGAGCCACCGTGCCCTGTGCTCATCCCGTAAGGCCTGTCTGTCCGCAGCGGGGGCCGGCGCCCTGCAGCAGGGGTGCCCAGGCCTGCTCCACTGGGGGCCCTGCTGGCAGGGCCAGGTTTGTGGGTATGTGATTCCTCCCCGACCCCACAGGCCCACAGTCTAGAGCCGGCTGCAGACACTACCCAGCTTCCAGCTCTGGGGAACAGGGGAAGCACTGAGAGGAAATCCCACGGCTCTGCTGACTCACCCCCCAGGATAAACAGCTCTAGGTCGAATTCTTCCCTCGACCGGGAGGTGGGTTGGCTACAGCTGTGGGAGGACGTTGCTGCTGCGTTCAACATGTGGCCACAGCCCCAGCCCCTCTGTGAATGAAGGGTGATGAGTCTCTTGTCAGTGCAAAGTGAGCTCACCAGGCAGGGACCATCTCACGGAGGACAGTGCCTGGCACAATGGGGCTCTGGGCTCATTGGGGTCTGGGGCTGCCACTGTCCTCCCCAGCTCTCTGCCAGGCCGGGTGCCATCCCCAGTGCTCTCCTGTGCACCCAGCTGTGGGGGCAGAGCCTGCCCGCTCTTTCTAGCCCTCTGCGCTGCATTCAGTCCGTGTCACCACCCCCCATGTGACCACTGGGCCTTGGTCCCTGTGTCCCCAGCTCCTGACCAAGGACCCGAAGCAGCGACTGGGCTGCGAGGAGGATGGGGCCGCCCAGGTGAAGCAGCATCCGTTCTTCAGGACCATCAACTTCAAGCGCCTGGAGGCCGGGGTCATAAAGCCATCGTTTGTGCCAGATGTAAGAGCCCGGGAGAGGCAGGGTGGGGGCGGAAGGGCGGGCAACATGGCACAGGCCAAGCACTAGCGGGGAGGACCACGAGTCAGTGCTGAGTCAGTGGCGAGGGGCTGATGCTCCAGTGGGTGCATATTGGGTGTGAGGGGGCTGCCTCCCCAGCCCAGGGGCCACTAGTACCAGGGGAGTGGGCCTTGGAGCATGCTGGGGACGATCAATCCCCTGCCCCCCGCTGAGCCTCTCCGTGGGCCCTGCAGCCTCGTGCCGTGTACTGCAAGGACGTGCTGGACATCGAGCAGTTCTCCACCGTCAAGGGCGTCAACCTGGACCAAACGGACAGTGATTTCTATGCCAAATTCGCCACGGGCAGCGTCTCCATCCCCTGGCAGAATGAGGTAAGGGGAGGGGGAAGGGGACTCTGCAGCCATAATGGCTGAACTCCTCCCTCAACTCATTGTGTGTGCCCACAGATAGTGCCCCCCACGCCTCTCTCTGACACAGCAGCTGGCAAGGAGGGAGGCTGAGTCCATGTCACTGGTCGGGGGGCTCTGGCCTGTCTCCTTTTCCCAGAGGAAGATTGGTGCCCTGATGACTGAGCCCTCTGCCTCCGTGCCAGGGCTGTGGGGCATGCCAGGGTGTGCAAACTCCTCTCAGGCAGGACAGGTGGTGGGCTTCCCTCTTGGGCAGCTGGGCCCCGTGGCAGGGTCTGGGAGGACCTCTGCCCCATCCCACCAGAAACTATGCTGGGGCAGAGCCTGGGGCAGCTGGGATGCAGGCCTCTGCCCTGCAGCTGCAATCCCTGAGGAGGGTGCGTGGGAATGGAGCCCAGGGTGACTCAGCAGGAGGGAGTTGCCCCAGAAGGAGGGGCAGAAGCCCCATGGCTTAAACTGAGGAATACAAAGAAGAGCCCGATCCTGCCCTAGCCCCAGGGCATGGGGCTGTCCCTTCTTTTGCTGGCTCCCAGGGATGGTAGCGCCAGTGTGCTGGCACCCCTATGCATCCGGCCTGGCCAGCCCCCTGCTCTCAGAGACGCAGGGAGAATGTCCTCCCCAGGAGCCTGCCTCTGATTGCCTGGGAGACAGTCCCATCTTTGGCTCCCTGTGGCCCCGGGTGCCTCCTGCTGAGCTTTCCCCTGTGCACCTCTCCCCAGATGATAGAGACCGAGTGCTTTAAAGACCTGAATGTGTTTGGACCAAATGGGATGCGCTCCCCAGATCTGGACTGGAAGCAGCTCCCCGAGCCGCCCAAGCGCAGCCTGCTTCAGCGGCTCTTCCGGCGGCACGTAAGGCCTGTTGTCTGTCCTGCCCACATTCCCTGAGATATTTGCCCTGGTTTGGGACCCTGGCCATGCTGGAGTTTCCCCCCGCCCCACATGCTCTTCAGCAGGTGCTAGAGACCGCCCAGTTCCACGCCTGCCTTCAGCCAGCGCTTACAGCCAAGGCTGGCTCGCTCTGACCCGCTCCGGCCCAGGGGAAGCGAACACCCCCTCAGACCAGCCTGGGGTGAGCTGGCCAGGCTCTGGAAGAAGGCATCTCATGGCTGAGACTGGCCCAGTAACACCCTGTATTGGCTGTGTGGATGCCTTTGGCCCACACCGGCTCTGCCTGGTTTCTGTGCTGTTAGTATGAAGGGCTCAGGCGCGTGGCCAGCCCTGAGACCTTGCTCCTTGGGTGGGTCTCGCTGCCAGGTGTCTCTCCAGTAGCCCTTCCTCTGTCCCTTGCCTTCCTGGCCAGGTCTATAGTTGGGGAGCCTGCGGCTTGCAGGCGGGAGTGACTGAGCCCCTGTCTAATGTGCTGTCCCCATCTGTCTCCCCCACAGCCAGCTGACTACACCATCAGCACCAACACACACTCCAACCTCACTGCGGGCGTGAACTCACATCCTCCCACGGCCAACTCCGTCTGCCAAGGCCGGGCCATGGCACAGGTGCCTTCCTGATCCTCCCTTCTACCATGGAGACCCTGCTCCGTTAGAGCCAGCACAGGCAGGCCCGGAGCTCGCTCGTGGAGCTGCCATCCTTGCCTTCTCAGGGTTACCGTGGATGTGAAGCTGAGGCTGTTGGAGCCAGAGCTGGGGTGAAGGGGCTGTTCCATCACCCTGTCCTGCTGGGCTGAGTCACTCATGGAGGCTGGGTGGGAAGATGCAGCCCCACCCCCCCGCAGGACTGCGTGCCAGATACTCTCGCTGCACCTCATTCCATCCGCTTGCCTCTGGGTACCGCCTCCAGAGCTGGCTCAGTCCTGCTCCCAGAGGCGCATCGCGCTGGCACAGCCACATGCCAAACACAGACTGCACAAGGGAGCCTGGATCGCTCTGCACGCGCGAGAGAGGGTGGAATTGGCGTTCATTGGCACCAATAGCTTCCTTGCCGTGCTCAGTGGGGTGGCCTCCCACTCTGCCCCCGCGGTTCCTGCTGCGAACCCTGCCCTGGGAGGTACTGTCGGCATTGTGCCCACCCTGCATCTGTCAGGAGAAGGGTGCTCCCTGCTTGTGTGTCTCCCCTGTCTGCAGGGTTTGGGAGAGAGGAGAAGTGGGGCTCACAGCCCAGGTGGGAGCCCCTAGCTGCTCAGGCTGAACAGGGGCCAGCCATAGCCAGCTGCCTGCAGAGACCAGGGGACAAGTGTGCAGTGTGTTTTGTAGCTGCTTGGCCCCTTTCAGTCCAGGCAGGATCTTTCCTTTTCTAGCACCGCCCCGCCCCCACCAAGAGCACCAATAGAGGGGCTCAGCCAGCCATGTCCTGCCAGCGCAGAGGAATCTGGAGTTATGGTTTGTAAAGAAGGGCAAAATTGTCTGAACTGAAGGTGGAGATCATGTGACTGAACTCTCCACCTTGCTGCTCACCTCTGGTGGGGATGCGAGTCAGGATTGAGGGGCACCAGTAGAGCTCTGGGCTGGGGGGTCCCAGGGCTGGGATGGGGTGTATGGGTTGGGATTGAGAGGCACCAGTGGAGCTCTGGGCTGGGGGAGTCCCAGGGCTGGGATAGCGGGGGCTTGTGGGTCAGGATTGAGGGGTGCCAGTGAAGCTCTGACCTGGGGGGTCCCAGGGCTGGGATAGCAGAGGGGCTGTGGGTCAGGATTGAAGGGCACGAGCAGGGTTGGGGGAGCCCAGGCCAGGGGAGCAAGGAGACTCTGTCTGAGTGGGGTAGGACCCAGGGGTCCTTTAATTTGGGGTCATGAAGGCCATCAGTCAGTTGCACCCACTCCCCCTTGTTGGAGAGAATTGGTGAAGGGAGCAATGACCAAACTCGGTCTCTGAGCAGGGGAGGGAAGAGATTTCCAAGGAACCACCCCCAAGCTGAGCTGCTGAGTGCACACACTGCATTCGCTCAGACTTCGGCGTGACTCCGATGTCTTATACAGCCCTGGGTGCCTCTTTGCTCCCCAGTGAGGGCAGAGTAAAGACCCTCTCTCTTGGCCCAGTGGCTGGTGTCCTGACCCCCTAGGGCTGGGTCGGGAAGGAAGCTCCTAGCTCTGCCTGATGCTAGCGACGTCATGAGTTGCGGCAGGGGAAACACCTTTCAATTCCTCTTTATGTGAAACAATTCCTTCCTCTCACCCCCCCCAGGTCAGTAGTTGCCAAAGGGACTCCTCTCTCGAGACTGGCCCTTGAGGCTGTGTTGTCCCAGGAGCCGGGGGTGGCAATAAGACTCCTGAGCCATATCAGATCTGCCAGGCCGAGAGTGGCAGACTCGCTGCACTTTGTGGTTTCGCCCGATTCCAAGTCCAATGCACAAACCCCCTTCTGTTCTCCAGCCTCACCGCTCCTCGGGGAGCTCGATGGCGGAGTGGGCCATGGGGTCCGGTGGGGCACGTAGCCGGCTCTTCCAGCCCCAGCCGCTGGCTCTCGAGGAAGCTGCGCGTTCTTCCCGGCCACTCGGCTCATCGGAATCCAAACAAGACGCTTCATGGGGACAATCTGCTGCAGGGGACTCATGTCCCAAGGAAGGGGCTCTCTGATGGGGGGAACCAAGGTTAAAGGCAGGCTGTGCTGTGCAGTCCCACTCGAGCTCTCCTTCTCTTCATGCCTAGAGCAGCAGGTAAAGCTGGCCCCTGCCATGGTCTTCTAGGCCTGACCAGAGCAAACCTTGTGAGTGGTGGTCCAAAGATTAGCCATTTCTGTCTGACTGACACCCGCCCCCTGTGGTAAGAAAGGGTATTACAGCCTTATGCCCCTCCCCTCTCTCAGCTGGAGCATGAGCCATGCCTGTGATGACCTCAGCAGGTCCTGCATTCAAATTACTTCCAGCGTGAGCATGTCTCCTCTGGGGAGTGGGAATCTCTGGGAGCACAGTGGGGTGATGGGGTTCCAGGCCTGGCTGGACTCCTGATTGCTTGGTGGTTGTGTGGGAAGAATCTTCACCTCCCCAGTTTGGTTTGCGCTGGTGGAACTGGGAGCTGAGTTCCTGCTGGTGGCAGCTGCAGTGCAGGCTGGGCTGGGGACCGTCTCTCACCCAGCTTTGAGCCTGGCCTGCATGACAGCTCTCGCCAGTGGGCTGCGGCACTGGTGACTGGTGGGTCCCATCCTTGCCAGTGCAGACAGGGCTGTCTGGGGGTCATGCTGGGTTGTAAAGTAAGGAAAAGACAGTGCTGGTGAAATGTTGGGTGATGGCGCATGGGGGAGGCTACCCCCCGGGAGCACTGCTGGAGCTGAGCAGTTGGGGTCTGGATTTGGTCTCTGGAAGTGCCTGTGTCCCAGCCATTGGCTTGGCTGGATTGGCATGGACCTTGCTTTGCCCTGGTCTTGGCAACCTGCTTGGCTAGAAGCGCAAACAGGTCAGGGGGAAAACAGTGCAATGTTGCAGGAAATTTAGATGCATCAATGGAAGATGTGTCTAAATCCTCTAGACTGCTTGACAGCCTCAACCCAAATTTAAAAAAACACTGATCCCGCTGCACTCATGTTACCAACAGTAACTGAAACAGAAAGTGGTTGCAAAAAGTTGTGTTCTTGTTCCCTTCATGCATTTTGCTCAGCCTGAAAGGAGAAATTAGGCAGGTTGGTGTCAGTGGGTTTCACTTCCTAGTTCTCCAGAACCAGCCCAAGGTTGCAGAGAGCGAGTTGCAAACACTGCAGGAGGAGGTGTAAAACCAGACTAGGTGGTGTTCATTGACACTTTCAGGTTGATCCAATTGTTAAATTCTGTGAAACACTTCATTTAGGAAAAAGTAGCTCTTGGGCCTAGATGACAAGACTGTCCCGCTGAAAAATACAAACTGATGGCTTTGGTGTAAATGAACCGGGAAAGATTGTTTCAGATGCCACGCCTCTTATCCCTGGAGCCTCAGCAGAGATCCTGAAATAAACTCTGCTTGGTTTTTGAAGAACTTACAATTCTATGTGGGGGGATGGGCAGAGAAAGTTTCTTGAATATGATTGTATCCTGCTCCATCTCATCGGAGAGGAAAATGTCTTCTGATACCATTGAAAACGGGGGGTGTGAGAGAGAAAATGAGTGTGTTTGTTAAGCATACTGAGACCTGCCTTTTGCTGAAAGATGCTCTGTGACCCACTGAGCTTGTCCAGAAAGAGACTGTGCGCCACATGGACAGTGTCTGTTTCTATGCAAGGATAGGGTGCTGTCTCATGCCAGTTTCTCCAGCGGGATGCTCTGGGGATTCCAAACAAGACGGAGTTTCCCCCTTGCAAAAAGACACGTGTATTTTTGTATTTTCCTTTCTCTCAGCATCCATGGGCTTTGGACTGGTTTTTTACACTGTAAATTCCTGGTTCTGGAGTATTCAGTTTGGTTTTTGTACATTTGTAAACATGTGTAAATCCTTATATGGTGAGTGCCTGGATGTACATTTTAAAGCTAAAAGCAGCAAAGCAAGCCATGTGGTGACTTGTACACATCTATGTTTCAGGGATATTTTTATGGGGAATTTAAAACAAAACAAACCCAACCTCTCAGAGGAAGAAGTGGATGTCACTTTTCCCCAGTCGAGGAGAAGCCCTCTTACTCCGCTGTATTTTTGTAGTAAGCTTTTACAACTTTCTAATTTGTAATTTAATTACAGGACTATGTTTTAGGTTGGTTTTCTTTTTTTCCTCTTCCATTTTGTAAAGCACTGAAATTACATGCACGGTCATTTTTGTTTTTTGGAGTGTGCCCTTGTAAATTCTGGATATACAGGTATTTTTGGTTTTCCTGCCCCCCACCAGTAACAATATACACACCTTCCCTTAGAAACATGAGCACTGTGTGTGCATGTGATACTTTCCATTTCACTGATCAGCCACGCAGGGTTGTCAAAGCCATTCCATAGGGAGTGCAAAGACAGGGCCGGGTCCTGCAACCAGATCCCATGCAGCTGGACTCTTCGGGCCCCATGTGAGGGCTGGGGCCAGCCCAGGCAGGTACAATTGCAGGATTGAGGCCATAACCTGCAGCAGCTGCACCTCTCCAGCTGGCTGTCCTGTGCTACTCCATGGAAGGGAGACTGCAGGCTTCCAACCTAGTGCTGAGCTAACCAACACATGAGAATCTTCTGAATAATGGGAGCACTCCTTCCCAGGGATGTTTTTCTTCAGTGATAATACTCCTTAATGGCTCCCAAAGCATTTAACAGAGGTATGTGCCATCATCTATCTCATAGATGTGGGGAAACTGAGGCACAGAGCGGGAATGTTCCTTAAGGTGTCTTGGGGACACAGTGACCAAATCCGCTGCTGTGCTCTAAGCACCGGCCCATGCTGTCGCTCTAGAAGCAGAAGCTGTTGGTTTTCTGCCAGGCCCTATGTGCCCTAGAAACCTGTCACTCCCCACCAAATAAGATCAGTCCCATAATCCCTGAGCCTCTTCATCCTTCCTGCGGTTCCTGAGTGCATCCCCTGTAGCCCATTAGAGATAAAATCCTCGTTGAAATAACCCTCTCAGCTTTACGCTTTGTTTTTTCAATGAATTGTCACAGACCCCTGAGCTGCAGGGAGCTGTCTTGGCCACTGGGTGGCCCTAGAGGGAAGCAGTGCAGGGCTGTGCGCTCAGGGTCAGATTTTCAGCTCAGCACCCAATGTGGGGGGTGCACGCCGCAAGCCAGGATCTCCTCAGAGTCTGGCCCGAGGCCTTGGGAGAGCAGGGGTGGACCCTGGCAGGGAGATGGGCTCTGGTGAACATGGCCAATGCCAGGGGACCCAGGTGTCTGCAATGCACAGGGGTTGCTGCTGTAGCCCAACTGGGTCTGCGGGAAACAAGGCACCAGGCCTGGGTTCTCCTCTGGCCCTTTCACCCCCTTGCTCTGCCGATGCTCTCTGTGGTGGGCTAGCTCGATAGCCAGTTGCCCTCTGCAGAACTGGTGCTACTTCCCCCAGCTCTTGAGGCCCCCAAACTGACCACGCTGAAGACAGGTCCCCCTCGACTGGACAGGAGCAGCACCAGCAACGGCAGGGCAAGCACCCTCCTTGGTAGCAGTGCCCATTGCAGCCATGGCAGGCCAGCTGGGACATCCTCGAGCACTGTGCCATTCCCCCCTTGTTGGCAAGCGCAGGTAGAGGGTTACTCTTCTTACTGCTTGCCCAGCCAGGGAAAGGAAAGCGTCCCATAGTGCAGACCCCTTGCCTACATCCCCTTGGGGCCAGTCCTGCAGCCTGCGGAGTCGAGGGAAGTGCCCCCAGGGAGTGTTTCCACCCTTGCCATGGGAGCAGGCTGATGGGGTGCTGCGTGGGGCAGCAGGTCTGTTCCTGGCAGTGGCAGGCTCTGTGGTGGGGAGGGGGAGCTGACAAAGGGGCCCAGCTGCCTGGAGGGGTAGGGGAGCTGGATTCTAGCATCTCCACACCCCTCCCCAATTGCAGGGCCATTGGCAGCTCCCCGCTTTGTGCTGCAGCGTAGGCTGGTGGCCGGTCCTTGCTGTCCCACCCTTGGGGGCTGTCTGTTCCCTCCAGGCGCTCTCGCCCTATGCACTATTACCACATGGCTCCTGGGCAGCGCCTGTGTGGGGAGGGAAACCAGATGGCAGTGCCCAAGCCCCCGACCACCCTTGGTGAGTGGGTGGGGAAGGCCTGCAGAGAGCTAGTCCATGGCTCAACCTGTATCGGAGCCTGGCACAGGTTTCAGACTGAAGCCAAAGCCCTGTCTGCTAAAGCCTCTCACACCTGCAAGTTCCTGCCTTCCCTCTAACGATCAATTAGCACCAGCCTCCTCCCACAGATGCCACCAATGGGGCCCTGGGGCAGAGAGGACTGGTCTCTTCTGTTTGCTCCTGTGGGAAGGGGAAGCTCCCAGACCCACTTGCAAGAGGGCTTTTCCTGCAGGCTGCCTGCCTTTGCCCTCTGGCTAAAAGCCCCTGCCTGGAGCCCAGGGGAAGAGAGAGCTGCTTGTGTGAGAGAAGACTCGATCCCCAGCTCCTGGAGAACAAGGTAAAACACTGTAGTGACTGCAACTTAAAAAGCTTCCTTTACTTGCAGCTGGGTCTGGGATGGAGGCTGCTGCAGGGAGCGGGTGTGCATCCTACAAGCTACATTTTGGAGGCACTCAAGACCCCTTGGTGCTATATGTAACAAGGACCGTCCTTGCACAAGAGCTCACAGCCTGAGCAACCAAGCCAGACCAAGGGAGGGTCCTTCTTCCCATCCACAGCTGCTTGAAGGGGCCCAGAGAGTAACCCAGGCAGCATGTGGCAGAGCTGGGACCTGAACCTGGGTCTCTGGAGTCCTCTCCCAGTGCCCCATGCACAAGCCCATCGTCCTCACCACATGTGCCGTGTTCATGGAGGGGAATGTTGTGCACTGGAGCTCTCCAGGGAAGAGGCCTGATGCCAGCCCCACGAGCCAGGTCCTGTACTGGCTGGGCCCTGCACTGTGCCCACAGGCTAAACAGCACTCGCTCCCCAAAGGTTGCAGGATGGCTTTCCCCTGGGATTTCACAGACTGCCCACTCCACCCCATGCTGTCTGTGGGGTGACACAGCTTTTGTGCTGCCTCCTATGGAGGGGGGCCCCCAACAGTTACCAGGTACAGGGCGGGGGGCAGGCGGAACAGTCTCCCTGTTTGGGCTGCTGAATGACCTCGGCCCGTTGTGCCGTGCTGAGACCTCGCTGGGCCTGGGGAGAGCTCCCTCGGGGCTGGCCTGTCTGGGGCTGCCAGCTTTCAGCGTCACCAGCCATCGGCATCCAGGACTGGTGCTGCAGTCCCCTAGCAAAGACACAGTAGGCTGCTAGATGTCACAATTTAACCCCCTCTGTGTCACACTGGTGCAAACAGTGGCTGGGCCCTTAAACCATGTGCTCCAGCCGGTAAACCACTCAGGCTGGATCCCTCGCGGATGCAAACGGATTTTGCTCCATTGAAATCAGCAGCTTCCCTGACTTACACCAGCCGCAGTGCTGGCCTCAGAGGTGTGTTGGCTTCATCCTCTTGCTGCTTTCAGGAAGGGTTGGCCCTGGCTGGCGTGTCGGTGGCAGAAGGGGATGGCTGAAAGGTGGCAATCTCATTCTCCTCATAGACACCAGGGCTGGCAAGGCGAGGGGCTGGCCTGGAGTGGCCCTGGATTTGGAAGCAGATGGTGTACAGGAAGGCGGATAAGTGCAGCAGGCACACACAGCAGAAGATAGCCACCACAATGATGGTGTGGAACTCCCACGGGAACGGCTCCGGGGCCAAAGGAGACCACGTCGTGTTCTCATTGGGCTGGGGACCGCTCCCCAGCCCCTCTGTGTGGTTCATGGTAACCCAGGCCTTTCCTAGGGGAATGGATTCTGGCATCTTCTCAACACTGTCTGGTTGGTAGCATGGTCTCATGGGCAGGGACTTCCAGGCACCTGCAAAGAGAGAATGCAGCAACTCTGGGCTCCCCGTGACTAGCCTGGCCCTACCTCCGAGTCTGAGAGCACGGGCTGGTTGCACCGTGCCAGGCTGAGCTGAGAGGAGCCAGCCCTGCCCAGGATCCCGTTCTCTCAGTGGATCTCCTGCAAGAGCCCTCTTGACATGCAGCCAGTGTGGAGGTAGCAGCCAGATGTCCAGAGCGAATGCTGCACAGCCGGCTGAGGAGAGGACAGCTTGGCCAAGGACCCTGGGGAGCCCTGACTCCTTGGGAAGTGACCCATGATCCTCGGTGTGTGCGGAGCAGGCAGGACCTTGGGATTCGAGGGCTGCACGCATGGCAAAAGGCCCTGGATGCTTGATATATCTGCCTTGGGAGGGAGCCGGGGCTGGGATCCCTCCACCACCATCCCAGCATGGGGCGTGGGGATTACAGGCCTGAGTTGCCTTCCCTGCCCTGGGAAGCTCAGAGGTGCCAGGCCTGGTTCGCAGGCTCACCACAGCCCCTCTGGCATGGGAAAGGGGCTTTAACATGGGAGCAGATTGTCTCCGCCCCTTGCCAGGGTGAGAGTGGGGTGAGGTGGCCTCAGTGTACGTGGGAATCAGGGATCCATTGTTTCCAAATTCCTTCCTCCACCCTGTATAAGAGAGCCTGTGTTTGCAGCCCCACCTGGCTGGATTCAACCTCCCCCCCTGCCGGGCCCCCCGTTCCTGGGGAAGAGTGCCCTGTATTTCCCTGAGATGGCTGCTTGCCACCTGAGCCCCAGGAGCAGTACGGGCTGCGGCAGAGCTTTGCCGTGGGGTACCTGGGTTTTGTTTGGGTGCCAGACGTCTTTCCCTGCGGGGCCATTGCTGGCTGCTGAGCAGTGAGACTAGCCACAGAAGCCCAAAGTGCATTGTGTGCTGTGGGTGTGGAGGGGATATAGATTGCAGACACCGGGCTCACTTGGGAGCCAAAGTATAGAGCCCTTAAATCAGGGCTGCCCATGGGCTGCAGACCCCCATGGGCAGCTAGACAGCACGTCCTTCTCTAAGAGAAGGGCCTAATCTTTGCTGGTGTTGCCAGTGTCTGGGCAGCAGGGGGTGCTGTTTATGGTCTGTGTTTAGTAATGGCTGAGGGCACAGAACACACTATTGAAATACGTTTTTGAGGCCTGTGTCTAAGAGGCAAGATTCTAAATGAGGCTGGTTGAAAATGCAGTTTCAAGTAAACCAGTTGTTTTTGCAAAACAGTATCAACGTGAATGAAATCTCCCACAAAAAGGAACGTTTTGAAACGTTTTTTTGTTTATTTTAGACAGAAAAAATAGGATATTTCATTTTGAAAAGTTTCCAAGGCAAAATTGTCCAAAACCAACTATTTGAAGAGTGCAGTGAAAGGCGGGTGTTCTTCCAATTGGAACAACCCCCCTAACTTCTATGTGTCGCCATATCCACCCTGTTTGGACCAGCCCAAACTGTGAGCTCTTTGGGGCAGGGACTGGTTCTTTGTTGTTCGTACAGCGCTTGGCACAGGAGGTCCATGACTGGAGCGCCTACGTACCGTGTAACAGGGCAAAGTCTTGCATCTGCCCTATGGAGACTACAGGTCCCAGCATGCAGTGCTCCAGCTTGATCCCAATGCCCTGCTGGGACCCTATTGTCCATCACTGTGGTGAGGACAGAGGGTGAGCTGCATTGTAAAATGCTTGGGGGTGGAGAGGCTTCCTTTGGAAACAGCCAGAGTGCTAGTGACCAGCTCTGTGGGCCCCGGTGGGGGCACAGAGCATGCCCCTCCAAAAGCTGTTGGTTTTGACTCCTGCACATGCCCCTGCCCTGGGGCGCAGCTGAGCCTGGGATGTGTGGGAAAGGGGATGTCAGCAAGGTTCATGAGAGACTTGTAAGTGTCTCTAATAGGAAATGGGCCTTTTCTCAACCCCAGCAGCTTGTTGAGCTTCCTGCTCCCAGCTGCAGGAGAGAAGGCCAGGAACCTCTGGGACGTTGCTGCTGCAGTTTCATCTCTCTGTGCAGTAGCATGTAGAGGTCACCAGGCTGGGCACCATCATGCTGGCCTGGGGCAGATATGAAGTAAAGACCGGCCTGGCCCCAAAGAGCTCAGAGCCTGCAAGCAAAGTCATGCTGACAGCTATGGCCGGAGGGGAGATGGGAAATAGTCTGTTCCAGACAGTCCTTTCTGAGCCTTTCATGCTGGGAGCCTGGGGCCCGACTAGCACATCTCAGACTTTCCATGCCAAAAGCAAACTGCCAGCCTCCGCTAGACAATCCCGGTAACGAAAATGTCAGCCTCCCCTTCCCTGCATAACAGCCAGACTGGGTGTCCGCCTGCCCATCCCCGAGCGAGTCCCGAGGAAACCAGCTGCATCCCCTAGACCCAACGGCAGTGTGACCGCTCTAGGCACCAGCACCTACCTCTCTCTCTCTGGTGCAGCAGTTGAGCATCTGGTGCTTCCAGCCATAAGTACCTTCTGGCAAGCCAGCCCTGCCTCCTGCGTCTCCCTCTCTCCAAGGTCCGGCTGCTCAGAGGCTCCCTGCAAATGGTGAGGAGAGCAGGGAAAATCGCCTCCGTTCCTGTTGCTCTGGAAACCAAACGAGCCAAAGAACCCTCGGCTCTGTGTGAGGGTGGGCTCGGGCTGGGTTTCAAGCATCCCCCAGCAGCTGTGAGCCGAGCATGCGAGCCCCTGCTCTGCTCCATGGGGCCGATGCTGGATCCTCAGCACTTTGCCAGTTCGCATCCTGCCTTTACCAGTGCGTCTGCTGTCAGGAGCTGATTGAAACCCCTGATTACTTCAGTCCTGTAGGGTCTCGGCTCAGTTTTAGGAGAACCCGCTCTCCCCTCTTGGTCCCGGTGGCTAATAGAAGGGGTAAGTGATTACTGCCCCTAGAGTAACCCAGGTCTATTGATCCTTCTCTGCCACAGGTTTCCTGTGTGATCCTGGGCAAGTCACTGAGCTCTCCCATCCATGTGAGGGGGTGCGAGGAGAAAGCTGTGTCAGAGCCAGGCATTGTTATGATACTGAGTGAATAACCTGTCCTGGGTCACTCCTTTTTCCCTGCCCAGGAACGTGCAGGCCTCTAACATCGGTGCCCCTGGTCCTTCCCCAGGCTCTCCCGATTCAGAGCCTGACATCCTGGCTCCAGACAAACCTGGCAGCTCGGTGCTGTGCTGCAGGCAGCCTTTTCCATCCTGGCTCTGAATTAGTCTCTAGGGTGGCATTTCTCCCAGTGCCTGCCAGTCAGGCTGTGGCACTTTGCCCCAGCATCTAGGGCTAGTCTGCCTTTGTGTGAGAAGCCAGCCAGCACATTTAACCCCTCCAGCTGTAATTGCCCCTGTCCTGAGAGAGTCTTGGGAGAAACAAAGGACCTTGCCGAGCGGGTCACGCTGCAGCAAGGGTCTCTGGGGTGCCATGGTGGGATTGTTCACACTGGAGCTGCTTTTTGTAAAATGGAACCTGTCACTATGGTCAGCTTCCCAGGGCTCAACTGTTCTACCCGGAAGGTCTGGCTGAAGCCTCAGGCTCCGGGAATCCAAACACTGCCCCTCCGAGACCCAGGCGCACTCCGCTTTGGGAGGCGAGAGCATGGATTTGAAATCGGTGGCTGTTGGTGCAGTGAGACGGCCTGTCCCATTCAGACAGCACCTCTGTCTCGCAATCCCTCTGCTGCAGGCACTCTCCGGCATGTCACATGTGGGGCCAGCCCATCATCCCTTCTGGTCTTACAACTGACACTAGCGTCTGGGACCAGGAACTGCAGAGGTGGCTCTATCCTGAGCTCTTGGGGGTGGGTTTGGTTTTGGACACTTTTCAAAACAAAACCATGTCCTTGGACCGAGGCCTTGCCTTCAGGAGCGACTGCTTTGTGTGGATAAATATAGGCTGCACAACCACAGGGGCTCTGGGCTACCTAGTCCGACCACCACCTCTGGGGAAAATGGAGCTTGAAGGGTTCAGGGTTCCCCTATCTGGGATGGTTCCTCATTACCCATTGGCACAGTGGTCTGCTCCCTGTGCCTGGGCACATGGAGAGACTGTCCCCTGCAAACACTGCTGTTCTCCTGGCCATGCCTAGACTTTCTGTCCCACTGCTGTTTATCTGCAGCTCTGCATCCAGCTCTGGAGTTCTGGGGACGTGGTTCTTGTGAAAGATGTGACGCGAACAATCGCATTTAGACTCTTTTTATCTACCAGCTGCAATGCGGGCGGCCAGCTGGCTGTCCCACTAATACAGAGCCTACGGCACTGTCCTTCGGGTTTGCAGATAGAGCTGTCCAGGTGCACAACAGCCAGTGGCTGGGGTGGGGCAGAGTACAGTACTGGGACCAATGTGTGGCTGCAAAACAAACCCTGTTATCAACCGACTAACCATAGACCAGCCATGCTAAGAGAACCGTGCTCTGGGGGTGGGGGTGTTCTCTACTGGCATCTATTTCCAGGGGCAGTGGTGGGCAGCCCTGTGTCTGGAGGCATGCTCTCACACACTGGCTTTCCCCAGTACAGCTGGAGCTGGGTGTTGGATGGCTTTTGCCAGAGTTAAAGTAACCGAATATGATCTGTCTGCTCTGGGAGGAGCTGAGGCAGGGTCAGTAGCAGCATTGTCCACCTGCAAGCTAACTCTGGAGAGGGGGTGCTGCCAGCCAGTGCTGGTCAGCATGCAGAGCTGCACTCGGGTCTGGTTCAGCTTCTCTCAGGCTAGACTAGCCTCTGTTGTGGCCACCACCAGGGACGGGCTTGATCCCCGTAGGGGGAGGCGTTGGGAAAGCTGGTCTAAGCCGAGTGCCCGTCTCTAGTCCAGCTTGGGAATAGAGTGTGTGTCCATTCCTCCTAGGTCAACTGGGGCGATGCTGCCCTGCCTGCCAGGGGCTGCCAGGCTGAACTCAGGGCTGCTTGGGAGGTGTCTGGCACGGTGGTGGGTGCCTACCACCATGCCAGATAGATGCCTGGCATGGGCTTTGTCATCCTGGTTCTGTTGGAAAATCTTTCAAACTCCTGCAAATGGCAGAGAACATAAGAGTGGCCCTACTGGGTCAGACCAAAGGTCCATCTAGCCCAGGGTCCTGTCTTCTGACAGTGGCAGGTGCCAGATGTATTAGAGGGACTGAACAGAACAGAGCAATTTATCAAGGGATTCATCCCGTCATTCCAGCTTTTGCTCCTGTGCCTGTGTTGTCAGCTGAGCTGTGAATTCCAGCAAAGAGCTGGCACTAAAAGAGCTGGCTGGAAACTTTTTTTAATTTGAAAAAATTCTTAATTTTCACCAAAAAATTGCACTTTTCCCCCTGCATGTTTCTACCCGCTCTAAACAAAACAAAGAACCAGACAAGCAATACGTCTGAGGTGAGTCTTCGATATTTGGAATGGGGGGAAAAAAATCTTCCTGAGTGAAATGTGACCTTCTTACATACTGGTTTTTCCTTCCAGGGACTGTTGCTGACTTTATCTGGTCACTGTACGTATAGATCTCTGTCGTGCTCAGACCTGGAACCTTTCTGCTCTGTGGTTGCATCACAACATGGTGAGTCTTTTCTGTGCAAATACTTTGAAAGAGAAAAAGACCCTTTTCTCTGTATGCAGGAGAGGGGGATTGGAAAACATACACAAATCTCCCTATTGTTTGAAAAGCCACTTTTCACCCCAAACCTTTTTGCTCAGAGATGTTTGATTGGAGCCGAGCATGGCGGGGGCCTGTAATCAACCCGTGTTGTGAGGAAAGCCAGCTCCAGGCTGTGCTTCAGTTGTTGCCTGTTGTGTAATTTGCAGCCAGGACTGATAGTTTATCTGTCTGTATTAAAACACTTTATCCTAATCCTACCAGGCAGCTCTAGCTAATTGATTTTATTACTCACTTAAATGCTCGATATCTCTTATCTAGCATGACAGAAAAGGCTGTTTGTTTGTTTCTATGCATTGGCCTTCAGGCACACAATCACAGCACGATTTAGCATGCGCTAGCCAGGGTGAGGACGGGGGTGGAGGTAAAATAGCTAGTCACACACCCTGCTGGGAGGGGTGGGTGAATCGGTGACATGATAGCCCCATGGCTGTGTCTGAAATTCACCTGCCTGCTTGCCCATCTCCCCTGAGCCCATTCCACGGCCCGAGCAGTGTCCCACAGCAGCGGCTTGGTTTTTAAATTGATCTGCCAGAGAGAAACGTTTCCCACGTGTGGAACTGGCACCTGACTTTACCCTTGCCCGAGGCCTACGCTCACGCCTGGGCCAGCTGCAGGCTTCTGAGCTGGGATGCTGCCCTGGCTGGAACCTATTACGGCCCAGCAGCTCGAGCTGTGTCAGGTCGAGGAACTGGAGGCTGCTGGCAGATGACGCACATGTTCTTGCTCTCAGTAGTAGCAGTTGTTTGTATTGTGGTAGCATGGAGAGGCTGGAACCCCATGTTGGGTGCTGCTCGGGGTCATAATTGGGGACAGTCCCTGCCTCAAAGAGCTCACAAGACAAAGGGTCAGAGGGAAAATGGGGGAGTTGCCCAGCAGGTCTGGGGAACAGAGCCCTATTTTCCTGAGTCCCAGCCCAGTGCCCTGGCCACACCCCTCCCCTGCCCCCTTTTCCCAGCCCCTCTGTGTTGGCTTTGAGGCCGGACTGTGGGGTTAATGGTACAGAGGGGGCTGCCTTCGTGCCTCCTCCATTCTTGCAACATCAAGTGGAAGGTCAGGCTCCCCGCACAAGGGTACGAACGCTGACGTCAAAGGAAGCAGCTGGTGATTCACTGGCTCTTCTGAGCCTTTGTCTCTCTGGCTGTAACTCATCTGGGAAATGTCATCCCATCCTTGAGTGTTATCGTTTCGCTGTCAGTTTGCCCACTCTGCTGGGAGATAATCCAACCTCTGAAGGAGATATTGGCCCGGCGAACACAGGCTTTTTGAAAACCTCAGTGTAGCGGGACTTCCCCTTGCCTCGAATGACTGCATCTGTACTGCACTGCAGAGCAGTGCCTCTGGGGAGACCTGGGCTCTGTCCCCTGCCCTGCCAGGTAACCTGGTACATTCAGAGATTTCCAGGCCGGAAGGGACTGCTGGGATCAACTAGTCAGGCCTCCAGTGTAACACAGGCTGGAGACCCTCCCCAAAATCATTCCTAGAGCAAATCTCTATGGTCAGGAATGGAGAATCCACCACGTCCCTTGGCAAACTGTTCCCCTGGTTAATCACCCTCAGTGATTCATCTCCCAGCAATTGGATTATTGAGCACGTCCCCCTGTGTGCCTCACTTTCCTCCTCTGTAAAATAGGATGATGGTACTGACCACCTCTCTTTGAGCTCTATGGACGAAAGGGCACATCAAAGCCAAATGCTGCTGCTGTTCATTAAGACTGCTTCAGTTAGTACATGTCCTGTAGGGTTCGAATCCTGCACTGCGCCCTGGGGAGTGGATGAGCTGGGAGCCAGACAGCCTTCTCCATCTCGAGGGGCAGACTGTGTCCCCCTCTCCTCCCACCCCACCAATGTGCCGGGAGAATGCCCATTGCTCTGCCAGGCGAAGCACATGCTTGGAGGTTCCAGCAGCTAGCCAGCATGGGCCCAGGCTCCTGGGGTTGGGGTGAGGGAGGGGGAGGGGGAAGAGCGCTGTCCCTAACACTCGCTGTGTAAGGAAGCTGTATTAGGTAGCTGTGTAGATTCCTGTCTTCCACCCTGACCAGCTTCAGATGGGGGCATGCTGATACCCCAGGGCCAGGTTTGGTCAGTGACACACCTAAGGGATGGAGGAAGCAATGGGTTCCCCTCCCCTAAAGCCAATGGTTCTGTTCACTCCCAGGAGGCTCTGGGGGCGGCTGAGTTCAGAAGACCACTCAAGGCACTGGGGGGGGGGGGGTGAGGGGCTTCTGAGAGTGCAGGGATGTACGTAATGGGGTGGCCCCATGCTCAGAGATGGCTGTGTAGCCCTACGAATAGTTCCAACCTACTTTCCCCCATCCTCGCTCACACAGGTGGGACTGCTGCCTATACAGCCCCCCAGTGGCATCTTTCCTCAGCCAGGTCTGCTCCTGCTAACGCTCCAGGGGTTGGATTCTTTCACGCCCAGCATCCAGACTGAATCCCCAGCGGCTGTCCTGCCAGAACAGCCCTCATCATGGGATATGCCCCTTGTAAGGGGTGCACGCGGCTGGCCCGGGGATGAGCAGCACACAGGGTCTCTATTTTCCTAATGCTCTGCCCAAGGCTAGTGACTCCACTGGCTTCCTGAGGCTGCATCTCTACCCCCCTCACCCCCTCCTTTTTAAAGATCATGTTTTCTAAGTTAAAGGACATGTCCACCAGCCCTGCCTGTTACAACTCGGTCTTTGTTTGCAAATCCATGCAATTCGTTCCTTAAAGCGCTGGTGCTCCATTCAGTTACCCTAGCCTGGCACTCCCAAGCCCCTCTACAATAGCCAGCCAGTGCCTGTGAGCAACTCTCCAAATGGGAACCCTGTCCTAGGTGAAGGCAGCTTCCCTTGCCGACCCCGTGAGCCATCCTGTGCCTT
The DNA here is from genome assembly GCF_025201925.1 of Gopherus flavomarginatus. NCBI lineage: Eukaryota > Metazoa > Chordata > Testudines > Testudinidae > Gopherus > Gopherus flavomarginatus. The sequence goes on along the minus strand of NC_066618.1, from coordinate 166,057,382 downwards.
CCCTGCAACCTGCTGCACTGATCCAGGGCAATGGACAGCACTCTCTGGGGCCTGGCTGTCCAATCATTGGGGGGAGGACCCCTGCCTGGGGTGAACGGCAGTGTCTAAGCCGTGGTGACCATGTCTAATTATCACTGCACTGTCTGATCCCTCCATAGGAGATGGCCGCTCTCAGCGTGTGCTGGATGCCTGCATTCGGGTGGCGCTAGGCTACGCGCCTGGGAATTGGTGTTATGGTTCAACAAGAACTCCAAGCACTGGCCTGCTGGCAGCCTTTGGTTTGGGACTAGGTCCGGCTAACTGTGCTCACACGTTGCTCTGGAGAGAGAGCATCTGGTTGGCTGCAGAGGGTTAATGTAGCCAAGAGAGGATAGGCTTGTTCCCTTAATCAGCTTTGCCTCTTGTAACGCTGCCCACATGACAGATGCATGAAAAGGGTTTGGCCTTGGCCCCCAGCAGGCCTGGGTAAGTGATGTCTTTTCTTATCTCTCTGCTGACTAACCAGCATCCTTCAGCTGGAGTATTTAAGGCTGCGAGTGGGGAGAGCTGCAGCAGAGAAACACTAGTCCAGCAGAGGCAGCCCCGGAGACTCTGACGCTGGTAGCCTGAGCTGAGACCAGAAAAGGAAAAATGCTGCCAGCAACTTTCAAACTGTGCGCCGGGATCTCCTACAGGCATCTGCGCAACATGACCGGTGAGGGGGATGTGCAGCTGTCACTGGGGCAGCAGCTGCCTCAGGAGCTGGGCTAGGGAGGGGAGGGACTGGCTGGCTTGAAGGCCCCATTGCTGTGGATTTGACTGTCAGATTCAAAGTGCCTCATTTCCTGCTCCTTAGCAGTGATGTTTATTGCTAGTACGGGTACTCTGTCTGCGACCCCTGTTTGCCCCAAGCACTGGGCAACCAGAGGCACCCCTGCTTTATGCCCTGCTTGCCAGCAGGGATCACTGGGGGAATTCTCTGCTGTGTGTTACGCAGCTCAGACCCTTAGCTGGTGTAAATTGTCACCCTTCCCTTGGAGCTAAAAGCCTGTCCCATGTCCCCAGTGGTCTCAGCTGGCCTTAAAATCTATTTGTCTCTCCCTTTTGCTGTCAGAAGACTCTTTCTAGCTCGACAGGGGGAAGAGTATGCCTGTTTCTGAATGCAAAACAGTCTGTGTTTCCAGGGAGGTTGTCTATAATGCCATAAATGTACCTATGTACAAATAAAACATGCTTCCTGCCTTGAAGAGCTCACATGAAAAGGACTTAGATTCCCAGCAATTGGAGTGGATAATCTGCCCTCTTTTCCAAACTGTGGAGAGAGAGAGAGCAAGAGAAACTTCCAACATACTCTTCTTACATACTTGGTTTCCGCTGGACTAGGGACCAGGCTGAGGTCTAGATTACACATCGCACCAGGTTTATGCCAAAGACCATTTCTTTGGCAAAAGTCATTCTGCAGGTTTGGAAGAAGTCTGCCACTCTTCTGCTTGGTGTGGTGTTGCACATAGTGGCGTGCACAGCTCTCCAATCCCAGCATGCTGTATAACTGGAAAAGTAGGAGCATAGGCAGAGTTTCTAAAACAGCTTCAAGTCCCAGTGTAAGGTGAATTTTCCGATGTTGTGAACTGCTAGATTCTAAGCTGCCCCTGGGATGTGGCTAGTCCTCATTCCCTGTGTTTTGCACATCCTAGGCTCCACGTATGGTCTCCAAATACAATTGTTACTCTATTGAGGAAGGGCCTAAATGAATTTTTTTTAAAGAGCACCACTCTTCAGAAATCCAAAGCAAATCAAAGGTAGCTGCTGTATACACATGCCGCTGCTTCAGCCGTGTGTGGATGATGATAAATCCTGTTTCTGTAGATGTACTGACACAGCCGGTGATGATGGAAGGTAAATAAAATTAAAAGAAAAATCAGCGTGGGCCTGATAGGAGGCAATTGAACAGGAACAGCTTTATCTTCAGGCAGGGTCACAAATAGTGAAGCATGAAAAGTAAACTGTGAAGTTCATAGCTCTTTTCATTTCAATCTTACCCTCTCATTTCAAGGCTTGAGAAGGCAGGCGCTTGTTGCCATCAGCCAGGAACTGAATAAACTCGCCTTTGCTGGCCCTGGTCCCAGTAAATGGATCAACCAAGTTCGCAGGAGGAGCTCCTTACTCAGTAAGTACCACAGTCTGCCAAATGTCCAGTGACAAGCAAAGTGGGTGATCCTGCACCATTCAAGCCTGATAGTCTTGCACCTGCCTCCAGTGGAGCAGGACTGGGGCCCAAGTCCTTTAAGAGGCTGCAGCTGTGATACAGACTCAGACCTGTTGATGCATATAGAAATGCACAGCCTATTCTGCAAAATATAAATACAGAAAGATAGCAGGAAACCAGCATCACTCCTAAGCCCACCCACACTGGTGCTGGACTGGAAAGATTACTTACTTCAGCTAAGTTATTCTGTCCTATGCAATGCAATGGTGATTCATTGAGAGGATAGAGCTGCAAACAGCACTGCATAAATGCCCCAGTAAAACCCTCTACTCCAACCCCTTTCAGGCTCCAGGTTGGAGGAGAAGCCCTTCAGTGAAGTGGAGATGTCCTACATTAAACAGGGAGAGGAAGCCCTTCAGAAATCGCTCAGCATCCTCGGGGACCAGGATGGCTGGAAAACTGAGACCGTAGTGGTAGGATTTCTGACTTATGGTGGTTTCTAACTTGTCCTTTCTTAACTGAACCTACTGGGAATACTAACTCTTCAGGGCTTTGACTTCTTTAGGGAAATGGGGACAAAGTGCTGAGCAAGATGCTCCCAGACGTTGGGAAGGTATTCCGGCTAGAGGTGGTTGTGGACCAGCCCTTGAACTCTGTGTATGATGAGCTGGTGGAAAGAATGGAGCAGATGGGAGATTGGAATCCAACCATCAAGGAAATCAAGGTGAGAGACTCAACTGCATTCATCCTCCAAAGAGGGAGGACTGCTTGCTTTGGCCTCAATTCAGCCAAGGACTTAAGCACATGGTTTGCTGAAGAGGGGCCTTTATGATTAAGCAGTAAAATAAAGGGTTTTTCTACTATATATTTTAGAGAGAAACATCTAATGTGCCCAAAGGGGTAAATACAGCTAGGCTGAAGGGCGTTCCAGCCTTTGAATGCCAGCTCCAAGCTTCGGCTGTTATCTTGGCCCTGCTTTGCAGCTGATATGGAGCTTGTTTGGCAATCGCCACAAGGTGTCAGCAAATGGCAGAAGTCCATTTCTTTATCTCTGCAGCCTGTGTTTCCAGGTGGAGGTTATGGAATCCTATTGCAAGTGGGTGGGTGTGGTTTATACACTGAAGTGGTAACAGTGCTGGCCTACTGCCTGACTGACAGCCATATCTCACACTAGGTTAAACATTCTCCCACACAGCACAACCTGCTCCTAGAGTACTGAAATCCATTTCCCTATCTGTAACACAGCCTCCCTCAGAGTCGTGGGACTACGCAGCCAACGAGGTAGCCACAGCAGTCTGGGGCTGGGGGGAGGAAGGTACAGAACTTTATTAAATGCCTTGCAAGATTCCTAGTACAGGGAGCCCCAGAGGTAAGTGTGTCACAGACACAGTAACTGAGAGAGATACACCACAACCCACGGGCTAGTAAATGGAATGGTTGCGTAACCAGCCATGTTATGCTGGCTTTGCTTAACGTTGCATAACTGTCACTGTCCAGATTCTCCAGAAGATTGGGAAAGACACTGTGATCACTCATGAGACTGCTGCGGCCACGCCTGGCAATGTGGTGGGACCACGGGACTTTGTCAGCGTGCGGTGTTCTAGAAGACGGGGCTCTACGTGTGTCCTGGCAGGGATGGCCACAAGCTACGGCGCGATGCCAGAACAGAAGGGATTTATAAGGTAGGGAGCCCTCCAGCTGTTATCTTGCTTTACAACCCTTGAGCTAGAGCAGCGGTAGTTGGACAGCCAGGAAAGGGAAGTGCCATTCCCAGCTCGGGTGCACACAGCAGTGTGGTTGCAGCTGCCTGAGTCCAGAGCTGGGGGTCGAGTGGGATTGTAGGGGGGTGGCTAACCCAAGAGGCCAAGGCCTTGCTGCTATTTGGAAGTAACAGCTCAAATGGAGCTAGCACATGTATGTCTGCCAGCTCTGGGAGCTACCAACACACAGAGCCTCCTCTTACCACCCTGGTGTGGGAGGAGGGCTGTAACAGTGGTGAGTATGTTAAAGTTTGGAGTCCTGCCTATTTTATACACTTCAAATTTGCCTGAGCTGTTACCTTGTATCATTAGAAATTCCCTGCCATCGCTGGGGCTCAGGCAGTGATCACACCTCAGTTTCTCCCCAGGAACTGAAAGCCTGTAGTCTCTAATAGCCCATTTCTCCCTTAACTGGCTCGTGGCATTCACCTAACAACCAGGACTCAAGGGTGAAAAGCTGGCCATCTCTCCTATGGCCACTAGCCAGCCCTGCATTTCCCATTCTCTGGTTAATCCCACTTAGGCCAGCTAAAGGGGGTTCTACTGTACTGGTATCTGGATGGTGCTCTAGCCCGCTCTCCTATGTACCATAGACCATCTCCTGGGACCTCCTAGTCTTAAATGCCATGGAACAGGAGGCTCTTCACTTTGTAGAGTTTAAAGCCAGAAGAGACTCTTAGATCATCTAGTCTGACCTCCTGCATAGTACATGCCATTAAATTTCACCTAGCTGTCCCTTTACTAAGCTCAAAGCCCTACAGCATTTCAGTCTTCAGCAGCAGAAATAGAGGTGCCACCATGGCAGGGAATTGATCTGGTATCTCATTCCCATTACCAAGAAAGACTCAAATGTGTAAAATAGGCAGGACTCTAAACTTCCCCTCCCCTCTTTTGACTGGTACTGTCCCTCCTTCCTCTCCCATCAGGTGTCTAGTAAATGCACCCTTATTTCTACACTCTACTAACTCCATGAAGGAGCATGGACTGCACCTCCCGCCCCCCACACCCCCTGCTTGCTACCACCATGCTATTCACTAGTAACAACTAGTCCCTTCCCTCTCAGCCTAGCAACCAGGCTTGGCACATGCACTCATTGCAAGACTGATTTTACACCTCCGTTAAGCAGATTTATTCTTCAAAATCCTTTATTTAACCTGAATTTAAAAAAAAAATTGGGATCAAGGGCTAGAGAGACTTAAATCAGCAGAAGGACTACTGGCTAAGTCCCACCGGAACAAAGACAGTACCTGGATAGCAGTGACTGTGCCAGGGGAAATTTCTGGCTGCTGGGAGCATGCTGCAGCCTTTCCCCAGAAACATCTTCTGGTGCTCTGTACCAAACTCCAGCCTGAGAATAGTGTCTGCTGCACCTGTTGGCCTGAGAGGTGAGGTATTGCCACCCTCCTGCCTTTAAAACTGACTGTCACACACACATTTGGATGGTAAATCATTGTCCCTGGTTTCCTAATGCAATGTCTTCCTGCCCTTCTCCAGAGCTGAGAATGGTCCTACCTGTATGGTTCTCCGTCCACTGGCTGAAAATCCTTCACAGACCAAGTTAACTTGGCTACTCAGCATTGACCTAAAGGTAAGTGCACATGGTGAACTGCATTCAAACAGTATAAATGAGTCCTCTCAGGCAGACTCCTTAGGAAGGGGGTAGTTGAACATTGTCTAAGCTTAAGAAATTATGAGGAGCAGTTTAACTACTTGAAATGAAATTCTCCTGACTCAAGTAATTCCCACTGTGGGTCAGGTGAAAACCATTTCATCTTCATTGGAAATTCCAGCTCTTTCCAACCAGAAAGGAGTGGTTCATGTTTTATCCAAACGCACTTGCCAATCTCATTGCAACCTAAAGTGCAAGATTGACTCCCTCCAACCCCCTACTCCTTAGGCCCAGGAAGTACCTCCACTTTAACACACTCCTGCTCTCTTCTTTTTCAGGGCTGGCTGCCTAAGACAATCATCAACCAAGTACTCTCCCAGACCCAGGTAGACTTTGCCAACCACCTCCGCAAGCGTTTGGCTACCACCACCACTCCAATTGCTGTCAGCTGCTGAAGCAGTTGCTGCTGCACCCTAAAGAACTATTAACCTTCAGTGGCATTTGCAGCTTCAGGGACAGCCAGAAGCCTACCTGATGTTTAGATTTTGCCTTGGAGCTGATTATCCTGTGTAGTGTGTTATCTGAGAGATGCTTTGGAGCTTTTTTTTTGGGTAAATGAATGGGTTCAGGTTTTTAATGCTACAATGAGTTCAACAATGGGCACTTAGGCCTCCAACCACCACCCAGCTGGGCTCCCTTCTTAGCTGAACATATCAGATCTGTTGGTGTAGGCAACCCCTTCAAAATCCCCCAGAAAGTATGTTTAAGTGACTGACTGAAAAGACTAGTGCTCTGTGTAATTACATGTAGTAGGATTCAGTGTTGCTGGCTGTGTGCTCTGCAACAGCTTTTGATAGTTTCACAGCGAAACTACTTCTGGTCAAACAGGGGCCTTGACTTCAAGGCAAAGAGTAGGACACTCAGCGAGAGCTCCAGCTTAACCCTCAGCTTCCACTTCTATCTCCCTCCTAGGTACTTACAATAATGTGCTGTACAGGAACACACTCTTTAGCCTTAAGATCAGAAGTGAGTTACAGGTTTAATATATAGCTCGAGGCATCTTGCAATATCCAAAAATCCATCCTTGGGCAGATCCTATTATTGAAGTGTTAGCGCAAAGGGAGATTTGCCAATTTATACCAAGCTAGCTTTCGGTTTCATTTAAATGTGCTAACGTTAAGTTAGGTTGTTGCTCTTTTCAGTCAGCGAAGGATGTAACTAAGTAGCCTGGTCTGTTGGGTACAACTGGATCACAGTATCTGAGGCAGTAAGCATGTACTTATTCCCCCCACCCCCTTTCAGAGCGGGCTCTGTAACTTGTCTTGGGTTTTAATAGGCTGGATAGTGTCTAACTGTATAAAGTGTCTTATGAGAAATCAAGTCAGAGTAGGACAGTGCAGCTTTGTAAGCTTACACTTCTACTTAAGAACCCAATACGCCAGCATTAGGTTTGCACTCAGCTGTAGAAAGTGAATTTATAAAGTCAGTTTGCAGGTATTTATTTTTCTTGTATAGACATGCATAATGGACTATTTAATATTTATTCTCAGTGACCAGGGAGCTCTAAGCAAGTTTATTTTGGGGGTGGGGGTTCCTTATCCACTAGGGAAATCTTAAACAATGCTTGTCTGACCTTGTAGTATAAAGCAATGCTTGACTTCCCTAGAACCAACCAATTCCTGGGCCCTGCTGATAGGACTGTTGCTATGCAGAACACTAAAATATTTGCAATGTAATTCTGCAGTAGCCTAATGTACTGACTTAGTTTAAATAATCCAATGTGATGTAAGATACTTTTAAAATATATAGCTGAAAAAGATTAAAAGTCTTGACTGGCTCTCTTTATCTAGACTACAGAGTGCAAATGTAACAGCTTCATAAAAATCCTTACTCTCTATTAGTAGTGTTATCTGTAAGAAACCTGAGAGTGGGAAGAGGAGACTTGTAGCAGAATATATATTGAGACAAGCCACTGCGATTTATATCAACACTTACCTTATTCTGGAGGAGTGTGTGTCTAGTGTTTTACAGGCACTAGATTAACTAATTTAGATAAATTGGTGAGGCTGTACAACGTAAGATTAAATTCCAGGGGCCAGGCTTTCAAGCATAACTCAGCTTGTGCTCTCTACACCTACCCACAACAAAATAAACCTTTTAGGGCCATAAGACCTGAAAAGTAGCTTACAGCTGTTGGTCTCTGCAAGTCAAACCTTAACTTACATCAGGTGGGCACAGTTCTAGTGAATAGCCCCTGCATTTAAACTCACTGCCCAGTTCTTGGGACTAAGTGGACATGTACACTGACTCCTACACATAGCCTTAAGGTAAGGATTCTGCGCTGTTTCCTACAATGCCTGCAGCCTGGAGCAAAGGGGTTCAAGCTAAGAGCATAACACAAACCTCCATAGCATAGGTGGTGTGCCAGATCAAAGCTCTCAAGTCTTTACCCATAAAACAGACACAAGCTGTAACAAGCTTGGGGAAAGGTTTTATTTTAAACTGGTTGCCAGTTAATATAAAAATCGCAATCTCTCCCCCATAACTTCAGTTTTACATAGTACTTTTGGTACAGCAAGATCCCTTTGTATGGAAGCTGTTTACAGTTTTAAAAATCCTTCAACACAGCTGCTTCTACTAACCTGTGTTAAGGTATTTGGCTACAACTGCTCAATTGAAATGTATGATGAAGCAGGGCTGTGTGGCTATTGCCTACTCCTGGTGCAGTAACTAATCTGGATATTAAATGAAGTTGTGATATGATCAAATACTCACTCCAGAAGACACCAATGAGTAGCACAATACATGTAACAAGTCACTCACCAGGTGGCAGAGGCTGGGTTTTCAAAATATAGTGTACACCCCCAATAACCCAAACCCTCTATAAATACCTGCCAGTTAGGTAGCAGCTGAGCCTGGTTCATCCTTTACAAAGTAGTGACGGTTCAGAAACTGATGTTGCAATTCTCTAGAAATAAACCATGTTTGTCCAGTGTTTAAGAAATCAGTATATACAGCATCTCCTCTAGGGCTCCCACGGTGGGCTTCGTCTTCCATCAACTTCTGTCTCCACATGATACAGGACATCTGCCAATGTGTGCTCTACAACAGCACCCCAACCCATGTCGCTCATCTGTTGGGAAGGGGAAGAGAAGAGATTACAGCAGCCCTGCTTTAATTACTTGGGGTGCAGAACACAGCTTTGCACTGTGCTGCATTCTATCACTTCTCTGATGGGAAATGGGTTAGCTTCAGTATAAAGTCCCCTTACTTCTGTCACATATGTCTTCGTGTATATAGCAATGGGCAAAACTGCCTTCAAGGAATGTTTTCTGCTAGAATACACCCTATGGAAAAGGCAATACTCAAACTACCAGAGTCTTGCACTAAGTAATAAAATGCACATACAGGGCTTTCACTCACTCCAATCTAGCTCATTCCTCTATTTTAATACCTGTTAAGGAAGTTGGTTAAGGACAATTAAGAAGATTTAGTGGAAAAAACACAAATCCCCCACCACACAATACGCTTGGCAAGCCTACACTCTTTTCAAAGTAGAGAGCTGGTGGGCAAAGGAAAGTTCAAGGAATACATGATGCAATTACCTTCCATTTGTGAGTGGGGTCATATGTTCACAGATGGAACACTGGAGTTGACAGAATCTCTAGAGCAGTCTAAGGCAATGCTTCAGAGGCAAAATGCTTCTTTTTACCCTCCAATATTTGAAGACACAGGCCTGATCCAGTCTGGCAATTCCTAGGCTAGATGCTTCAATATAAGGGACTGGAGGCACATGTGGGATAATGTGACCCCTAAGCATGTGTTTTGAAAGATATACTCCAGTTCAAACAGCAAGTAATTCATATTAGCCAAGTAAATGTCCAATCCCTCTTTGAATTTTTCTAACTTGCTCTCAGTAGAGCCAGAAGCAAGAGTCTGCAATACAGGGTAATGGGAAAGATGAAGTCTGCCACTTGATTTTAGACTTTTTCCCCTAATTTTACTTCTAGTAAATATATTGCAGGTGAAGAGGGCCTTGTTTTAGGAACTGCACTTCATGGGATAAAAACATAGTCTAAGGTTGCACATGTAAACTACAGAGAAATAGTTGGCAGGATCCATCAAGTACCTCAAGCTAAGATGGTGCTTTTGGACTTTTAAAACCCAGTCTATTTTTCCCCTCAATAAAATGTTGCTCAAATACACACCTTGGCAAGGTAGCTGTCCTAACAAAGTCAGCAGAAAGTTACTATTAATGCCTGTTCATACAGTCAAATTAGGTTCTCCTTGCCACCCTCCAAAAGAGAACAAGGTAACAACTGAGGGGTCCACTCAATCTTGAACTTCCTTTTGTTGATAGAATGGAGATACAAGAATTGAATTTAAAACCTATACCATGTTAACTGCACAAGAAAAAGCAGATGTAGTTATGAACAAGTACTTACAGGGCGGTAAGTGATGTTTCTTGGAGGGTATTTGAAGTACGGTCCAAAGTTTACTGAAACCTGTGACAGGGAGTTAGATCTATTTAGCATCAGATGGACATGCACAACACAAAGCAAAGTAATACTAAAAACCAGGTAGCAAGGGAAATTGCTCACTCAGCATTTAACAGGCTAGGTGGTTTTAGGTGACATGGAAAGGTATGATCTCATCCACCACAGGTAAGTGCTTTGCCTCAGCTTTATGGAGACTAGTGATAACAACCGAACTAAAGTTAAGAGTAGCTTCAAGTGGAGTCTCTTTATACATCTGTTTGCAGCTCACAGTAGGCAGATGAGCTATTGCAAGAGTACTCTGAAAGCACTAGGCCCACATCATTGGAAAAAGCTTAGTTCTGTTCGACTCCCCCCGCCCAATGAACATTTAGATGGTACACTGGCAGGGACCCTTTGTTTTGTGATTGCACATTGCCCAGTGCATTGGGGGGCCACCTCTGCACTCTCCCAACACAAATAATACACACCCTATCCCCCAAGCACCACCAGCTGTACGTTTGCCTCAGTATGTACCTACCGTGCAGCCCTTATACAAAGAAATGGCAGGGAAATAAACACCTTCAAAAATTTCTTTAAAGGCAACTCCTTGGCTGACACCATTTTTATAGAAGATTATCTGCAAAATAGAAACAGTAACTGAATCAAGAGGCACTCATGCTTTACTGACTAGCCCTACATTATTTGTAGTCACCCTCCTCTCATCCCCCATCCCCCAATTTGTTGGCTTATGGATTCAGGCTTTATGCTCTGATAGCAACAATCTCTTTGCTTCATTTTGCAAGATGCCTCGTGCATTTGTAACTGAAAAATGAGTCAGTCTTTAAAATCTTGCATTCCACAAAATGTAACTAGCTGCAGTGTTTTATTACAAGTCAAAGAAGGTGTAAGCCAAGCTGCATTACTTGCTTATTCAAGTCTGTATAAGCCTAACAGAGACCATCCAACTTGACATCCTTGTAAAAGTGTGTGATAAGATTCAAATAAATGAACACCAAGAATCTTAAGTGAAAATCTATAAGGGAATGTACAGTGAACCTGTTCAATACATTTGTGGTGCTCTGTCGTTCTCTAGGGATTTCTAAAGTGTCTGGTCTCAAGTTTCCACCTGCTCCCAACACCCAACTTACTTGGCTTCCAGGAGTTTGCTTTAGGCTCTTCTCTGCTTTATCCACAAAGTCCTTCTCTTCAAAATACAAGTAACTTTTGAACTTGATCAAAGCCTAAAAAAGGTAAGCAACAGAGCCAGGCTGCAAGACATTCACACCATTACTTTTTGTAATATAGTTAATGGTAACCAGATGTGATAGGACTGGTTAGTACACAAGCCCCTCACAACTGGAGACCCAGATATATCAATGTCTGGTCACCAATGACAAATGAGGCTCCATTAAGTATGGAATCAGAATTCTGAACTAGTCCCATCTGCAGCATTGCTGTAGATTGGCACATTCATGGAACCAAGACATGGATGTGCCTTACTGAATAACTGGGAGGGTAGTCAAGCTCTTCCTCTCCCCGTCTCTTGCTCATCTGACCCTCGCTTGTAGTGTCTGGAATTCAGGTAAGGTCTTTTGTTTATGTAAGGCAATTGGGGCTTATAAGACTAGTCCTCTAGACCTTCACACCATGCTACTTCCTTAGTCAGTGGTAAGAGTTAACACATCATTATTTGCCTCTCATTCAGTTAGAGGGACTCCAGTTCATCATAGAGCCTGGGCTACTGCAAGACTGAGGTTTGGACAAGCCCAGTTTCCACTGTGTGTTACTACACATTCAAGTGCTGGGCCCTGTTTATCATAGCCAAGGTCTGGTATAGTTAAACAATCAGACCAGCTAGGCACAGCCTAGAGGAATCCAGCTTACCTTATCTTTATAGGTATCAGGCAGTGACTTTGCTGTCTCTGTATCTTCAGGAAGACTGATATAAAACCCCAGTACATCTCCTTGCCCATAGCCAGCTGAATAGTGTTTGCCTATGGACTGATGAAACTTTGTTCCCTTCTTGCTGCGCCAGGAATAACTGAACTTGTCATAGCCTAGGGGAGCCTGCAGGTTCCCTGTAGAAAACCAGATGTCAGACCTGGAAGCATGAGATCCTTTTCTTCAGGATCTTGCATGAATGTACTGTTTCTAAAAGCAGCTAGGTTTACCAGGCACTAACATCTAATCCTACATGAAACATGGATTTTTCCATCCAGCTAGATATTTCTGTGTGTTTCAGTGCAAAGTTTTTCACTAAATACTGAAAATATTTACTTCATAAATATTCATGACTCACCTACTGTTAGCTCTTAAAACTATGGCATGGACTGCTGAACTGGACTAGAAAAAGAGTTAATAAACCCTAAAGTGATTAGCGAGGCCCAGCCAGCACCAGTAAGGCCAAGAGTCTGCAGGACTAATCTGTACTCAAGCAGGAAACTATGCACTGAGGCACTATGACTCATTACACAATACTCCAAAGGGTTTGCAGCAGTCCTGCTCCAATCACATTCTCAGAAAAATATACTTAAGGGTTCTAGCACTTACAGAACCAATCAACATCAATTTCCTCTCTAAAGTTAGTACTGAGGCTTATTGTTCAGGGGTCTGAGCTACTCAAAATGCAGGGAATGAAAACGGGAGCAAGCAGCCTTGCTTTCCTAAGGGGTCTTCAGCAATTACTTTACCTAGTGGCTGTGACCAGCCAAGTCTGGCAGCTGTGTCTGGAGGCATCTCATCTACAGATATCTCAAAGTACCAGTCTCCTTTCCGCACCCCATGCGAGGCTCGTACCATGGAGTATCCTTTCTCTCCGATAACCGTCAGTCTGTCATCAGAGATCTTTAGCTGAGGTGCTACAGAAGTTAGAAAGACAGATGCGATTTGTAATTAACAAGCAGGTGAGTGAACAGATCAAAGGTTGCGATGCTCAATTTAACATCCATGTCTGTTTCCCAGCACAATTATGTTTTGAAGCTTTACTAACTGAGACAGTGAGGTTATAGAGAAGATCCCTCATACAGGGAGCTGGCTATCCAGCTTACCTCGATCATGCAATGCTAGGAGGACTCGTTCATATAGACATGCTCTGTAGAGATCTCCAGGAATAGGTTTTCCTGCCCAGCAGTCTAGCTCCAGTTTCTCTGGGTCAGGCGCATGGGGGTCAGGCTCAGCCAGAATGTAACGATATCCATCTTTATTAAAGGGGTGCTCCAGAGGGTAACCATGAGGTGGCAAGCGCTGAGCAGAAAACAAAGGGTCACTGGAAAAAGCACAAGGAAAAATGTTAGCATTGACTTCAGCATAATTGCCAGGAACCACACACCCATAAACCGCTAGAGACACCAACAACATTCTAACCATTTCCTTAAGCAAAGCCACCCTTCAAATACTTCCCCGCCTTTTATAAAGACATGTAGATGACTACAGCATCCCACAGCTGACGAGCTTAAGTGGTGCTCAAAGTGACAGTTTCTAAAACAGCTGGGCATATAGTCACATATAGGAAGTTTATATTATATGATAGTCTACAGCTTACTGTGAGGACAGATTATATCAAAATGTTAGCTTGAATTGTGGGAGATTAACATTTATAACAAGGCTGCATCCTCTTAATTTCCAAATAGCATGTGCAGAACTGCATCAAAGATGGGAGGCACTTATTCTGTTGTTAAGAAAGACCAGCCTCATAACCTTGGCCAATACAAGACTGTTCCCTATATTTTTCTGTACTTTGTCCATCTGCCACTGTTAAGTTACTTCACTTAGCCTGTGTCTTTCTATTTACCTTCTGGTTTTCTTGGCTGTTCCTGTGGTCCCTCCATCCTGCTGTTTGCGTTTTGCTCCTCTTCCTTTCCCACTACCTCCTGCTGGAATGCCTCCTTTGGAGAGAAATTACCACAAATCCACATCAGCTAGTGCTTTATATGCAACAGTTGGTGATACAGGGAATCTGTGAGAGCAGAAACTCCATGTGTGTCACTATCAAATGGCTTCACTAAACAAAAAACAAACTTATATAGAAGTTTGACATTGACACCATTCAGAGAAAACTAATCTAGCAAAAGATAAAATTTATCTGTAGTCTCTAATCAGTTTTAAGAGAAATGTGTGGATAATAAAGTAAGTTTATCAAAACTCACTTAACAGGAGGAAACTCAACAATTTTATTATGTGAATTATAAACCTTTGCTTGCTCATAGTTTTCTTTGGTGGTATTTGTATATTTAGTTTGAGAGCAAATGTTGACACACTTTCATGGAAGTTCCAAACACACGAGGACAACAAAGGATTTAATTTGTTTTTGCAGAAGTAACCCCCACTCCCAAAGGCAACTTTTTCCCATTTTAAGCAGACTGTCAGTTGCCTCAATGATTTACAATATGCTTGCGATACACTAACACACAATATCTGCTTCAGCAGTAAGCACTTAACATTAAGTTCGATATATAAAATGAAATACACCAAAATGGGAAAAATAAAAAGCAATAAAAGGTGTTTCTCTGCAGTGTTTCCAAAATTGTTATTTTTTGCAATGTAAAAATTAAGAGCAAGACATTTCATGTTAATATTAATGTCTTCAACACTAGGTTCATCAAACTGCAGGGTAAGACAAAACAGAACATCTAACACCAGAATTATGCCAAATTAGTGTCCAATTCCTTTAATGTATTTGATAAACCAAATTACTTCGAACCTGTATTGAATATACTATTAGCTAAAGTGACAAAATACATCACATAGCCCTTGGGGAAAAATATAGCTTACTTACAGTACCAACCTAAAAATGAAAGAATACACGATTTTGCTATACTGCAGTGAAACACTTTTAACAACTGCATAGTGTACTGTAACTAAAAAGGTAGCAAGCTTTTAAATTATCAGCATACCTTTTGCAGTGTAAGGGATTGAGACCTTGGAGGGATATCATATTCTGCACAAACATGAACTGATCTAAACTGTACTTGTTTGTATCTACACTGCAGATTACTAACACTGTAGTTTGTCATAGTAGGTTTATAAATCACAAAACTAAAGCTACCCCATCATGTCTGAATTTTACTTGATCAATAGCACAGTGTAAATTTTGTGCTTGTGTTTAATACACCAATTCTTCAGAAGCCAGTTATTTGATACTAAACCAAAGTTCAGAATGTAACTGAAATTGAATCCTACAAAAGAGAACAAATTAAAGTGAAAGGGACACTTTGTATCAGTCATGTGAGGCAGAATATGACAATTTAAAAGCTTCTAACTGCTAAACATTAAAAACTGGAATTACTGTTTCATATTAAATATTACTGCAATCATTTTCAGGACACGCTTTAGATTTTTAATTCACTTTAGCTTCTAAGACAATTGAGCAAAAAAGCTTTTCCAAACCACAATAATACTTAAGTTTTAGAAGCTGAAAGGTAAATATTCACCTCCCAAAGAGGCTCCACCTGTAAGGACAGAAGTTGCACCATGTATTTGTCAAATTTTAATAACTAAAGGAAAACATAACCAGTGCATGAAATGGAGACAATATACATTTCAGAGATCTGCAATGATGGACAGGTGCACATATTTATTTATTTATTTAAAACGAGAACCACTTCAGGTTAGGCACACTAGATAATGCAGGGTCGTGGGGTTACTGAGAAATGGCTTACCACCATGCACAACCAGCCCTTTTTTGTGGCTAGTTTATATTAGGTACCAGTAAAAAGTTTGCCTCACACATGAACGCTGTGTGCGCACTTTGAGCAAGGGAAGTGACTCCCAGCTTGCACAGACATTCTCACGCTAGCTGAAGGAGAGCTAGCATGGGTATAAATAGTTGTGTAGCCATGGCAACATGGGACGCAGCAGTGGAATACAAACCCACCTGAACCCGGTGGACAGCTGAGCCATGCTGCTGCAGCCACGAGTACATGTTGGCAAGTGGGCGATCACTTCTCTAGCTCATAGTATGGGCAGAGCCGAAGAGATTACTCTATCCGCACAGTCATTCCTCTAAGGGGGAGAGCACTAAGCTGCAAGTGAGCATTACATGGAAATGTATAATTGAATAAAGTTTCCCAAGTGCTCCTGAAATCTCAGAATGAGGAAAGGGAAGTTTGCGTGATAATGTTCTGTCACAATTAAAAATCAACATTTTGGGGTTGGACAGGGAAAGCAGAAGGCAAACTCTGTTTTCAGTGAAGGTATCAGTTTTTAAAACAGCTGTCTTGCAAGCACATGTGTACTACGATATGATCAGCTGTCTAAAAGTGTGATCATCTTATGCATCTGTGATAGGGTAAAGCCTAATTTATATCACTACAGAAAAACAAGACAGATTTAAATTTTGGCTCAATAAATTCTGGAAATAACAGTTATGAGACTATTTACATACAGGCTAATCGGTGTTTAATTTTTATTAAGCTGTAAACATTAAAGTTAATATAACAGAGGATGTGCTCAGCTGTAGGACTTCGAGAAAACGTGAAATATTTCCAAATATTCAGCACATTTTCTTTTAGTAAAATTAAAGAACTTGCCATTTAAGCTTCCACTAGTAGATACAGCATTGCTCTGCTTCTGGTTATCGTACGCTGGACCAATAGTAGCAAGGTCCTGAAAAAGAAAAACTTCAGTTTAACAATATTACAGATTTATGGGCAGGTAAGTATTTACCACTTGTTCTGAGAGCATGTGTCTAGTTCAAAGTCTGAGCAAGAAGTTTTTGGTCTTGAGGATTTCCAAGAATTGAAGTGCTATTGAAACTTTAGCAGCACAGCATAAAACAACAAGTTCAGGGTAGAAGTCTTACATCTAATACCCTGGGATGATGTTTTTTCCAGTTCTAAAAAAAGGACCCAAACTACACAGCCATAGTCCCCTGTGGGTCAAGCTCTTACCATTTTTATTTGTGCTAAGAAACAGTCATATAGCATCAGAAGTTACCAATCTCTGGGATTATGCACCATACTTGTCATATAAACAGCTAGGAATAAGTCAGTAGAGATTTTAAGCCTTCCTATATGCTAGACCATGCTGGCTGAGGGACATGCCTTTTAAAAATGGAGGCAAGATTCCTGCAGAAATTTTGAGTGAGTCACAACAAAAAGGATGAGGAGAACAACAGGATAGTCTCCATTGCTAAAGGCAGGACTCTGTTTCAATTACACCATAACGTTACCAGAAAAGCATTAAGAATGAGTATTTCTGATGCCATCAGAGAGTGCAACAAGGGCCATAAAAATAGAGATACCTTTTAAAAGCCCTTGCACATACCAGAAAATAAAGGATTAGCACCCAACAACAGTAGACTATCACGCATCCTTTCCAGAATTATTGCCAAATCATGCAACTGAGTTTAGCAAGGCAGCTGGTGGGTAGAATTCCCAACATTCCCATATTCTTTCAACTTGAATGTTTCTCCAGCAGAGTTGGAACAGCAGCACAGCACAACTGCACAGAATGTGCTAAAGAGGACAAACAATTGGAATTTGTATCAGAAAAGTTAACTAGGTCTCTGGAATTAAATTCCTGGGGGTCTCCAGTTTCTTACTGTAAATACTTTGTCAAACAGCAGGCAACATGCGTACATTCCAAATGTGTACTTAAATATGCATTGTTATGTTTATAAACACACCTTTCATTCAATGCACATTCATGTACCACAATCTTTGGCAATGCAATATGAAGTCCTAATGCTCAAATGCTCTTAATATTAGTTACATCGAGTCATGAGAACCATGGAGCAGAAGGGAGAACTTTCCTGCGCCTTAATCACGTACCTGATCTAGTAGCCCAAACTTTGGATAATCGTCCTCAGGATCTTTACTACCTGGGTCTGGATGCTCTTTCACCAAGAACACATCCCTTTCTTTACACTGAAATATAGGAGTTAGAAACACCTTCAGAAGACCAAGTCATGCCCAAGAATAACTGTAAAATTTACAGTAAATACACACCACAAAGTAAGAAGTCACAGGGACAGTATTAATGTCTGAACTATTTTTCTAGTTCAATTCTAATTATTATCAAATAAGACTATCAGAAAGCAGCTCAAATGTTAACAAAGATCCTCTGCAAATTTAAACTTTTCATTACTTACCATTGTTTTTACAATGTTATTTGGCCACGTCATTTTTCCAGGTCTCTGTCTAGTTGTCATACACTCCCAGTACTTGTCAATAAATGGTATAATATCCTATTAAAAAAACGTTAATAAAATGAGGCCTTAAAACAGTTATATGATAAGAGTTAAAATTACTTTATTAAGCCAACATATCTTTCAGCTCCAGAGCATATACACAATGGACCTATCAGAGCTGGTGAAACTGACAGCTCATACTGTCAATTTTTGTCTGAACTTGTGGATCTAGGCAATTCCCTTTTTGTCAAGTCATAACTCACGTTCAGATGGAACTGTCTAATTATATCTGTACCTTGTCTTTTGAGAACATAGTTTTTGGGTGCTCATCTTGTGTCCTTGACTGCCACGTCAAGTTGGCCAGAGCACTAAGGCACATTTCCTTCAGATCTTAAAAACAAAACAAAAATACACCAAAACTACAGTTACATCCTAGATGATGAAGGTCAAGTGTATTTATATATAACAATAAGGCTGGTAAATACTAAGAACACAGCAGATCTAAGCTTAGATTAACTTCCATTAGTTGGCTTTGCATCTACAATATCCTGAGTTTTGGAAATGAGGATGCTAGAGTGAGTTATGTGCTCATAAAAAGAGGAACCTTGGCTGAAGGCAAGAACTCTACCAACCTAAGAAATTCATTTGCAATGGTGGCATCCTCCAGGTCTAGAGAAGTCAGCTCTCCAGCAGGCTGTGTTGCAATCAGCACCGCAAATCTTCACCAGACCCACAGACAGACTTTAACCAGCTACAGGACAAAGGTCACACAGGACCATTCCATCCCCAGCAAAGATTCAAAGAGGGAAAGAAAATCAAGCTTTTGCAGTTAGTGTTTGTTTTTACTTACTTGCTTGTTTTCTTAGAAAGTATGTGTTCCCGCTGTGATGACAGACATTGCAATGGAAACTGTAGTTGGTCATGAAAGGCAGACATGACCTGTGAAACAGCAGAATCATTTGACACTATCCACAGCTTTTCCATTACATCAGAAAAAGAAAATGATTATTCTCTTTCTTCATTAAAAAATTCCCCCATGCACATTCACTGATGTCTTCATCAGATCTGGTAACTCAGTGTCAACAACAATGAAAACTATTAAATTCTGGAAAATGTGAATATGGACTAATTGTCATTTTTCTGTCTTTAAGAAGCAGTCCTGAAATTCGGCCACCAAGGTAAGCTGAAAGCAACCCAGGGGCCTTTAACAATGAACCATGGATTAGTCAAGGTACATCTACAGCTATAAAAAACTTCCCCATAAGACACTAACCAAGTCCATTTTAAAACTAAATTTTTATTTCACACACATTGAAGTTACCTTTAAGAAGAAGATTCCTTAGACATCTCAAATATTAAATTGAACTTACTTTCCATTTACAGTGTGTCTTTACTTTTTTGCTCTTCAGTCAGCAAATATAAAACTAGCTAACTCTCTCTTCCCTCCCCCCCAACCCCTTTTTAAGTCAGTTTCACATTTGTCTCATGCAATAGCCCAAGGCTGCAAATACTTCAGGGAAACATCTAAATGCAAACAAAGATTTTTCACTGAACTGAAAGAAAAATATAAACACTTTGTGTTATGTAAAACTGTTTTATTATTGTTTACATAACTCTCAGTGTGCTAGACTCTACACAAACAAAATAGGAAGACAAGGTCTTTTCCCCCAGGGAATTTACATTCTAAATATTTCCATTTTTGTTTAAAACAAAACAAAAAACTTAGATTTACCACTTCCTCTACCTGGCAGCATCTTTTCAAAATGTACTGATTTGACTGAGTTTAGGATCTGAATCTTTTAATAAACAAAATTCTTCACTCCATCACCTTTGTGATGTAAAAAAATGTTCGGAATCTCTTGTAATGACATACAGCAGAACCCCAGAGTTATGAACACCTCGAGAATAGTGATTGTTCATAAATCTGAAATGTTCACAACTCTTAACAAAACGTTATGGTTGCTCTTTCAAAAGTTTACAACTGAACATTGACTAAATACAACTTTTAAACTTAACTGCTGAAGAAAAATGCTGCTTTTAACTATCTTAAATTTAAAAGTACAGAAACAGTTTCCTTGCCATGTCCTTTTAAAAAACAAGAAAAACCTCCAAAAAACAAAAAAAAACTACTTAAAAAGGAATAATTTAACACCATACTGTACAATATTTGCTTTTTCTTTCTGATCTCTGCTGCCTAATTGCGTACTTCTGGTTCCAAATTGAGGCGTGTGGTTGACTGGTCAGTTTGTAACTCTGAGGTTCTACTTTATGTGTTACTTTCCTTAGCTCTGCTTCACTAAGCTTTTTAACTTTTTGAAATCTGAGAGTGCATATGGTTGTTATGTTTGCCTTAACTGGGAATTTCCTTGATTTTTAGTGAGTGCACTGATACAAAAATTAGCCCTGAGCAACCCTAGCTCTAAATTAACTGTGCTTTTTGGAGACCTCCCTCAGCTGGAATCAAAAGCACTTCACAAGCAAGTATACCGTTCCTGGGTTGGAATTTGTTCTTAAAAAACAAACCACTATTTTACAGAGAAGTTCAATAGACTTTAGAGTAAATTCTGGAAGATACAAAAATACTATGGTGCTGAGGGGCCATAAGCACTGATATATGAAAAGAACAGAACAGATTATCTGCAGAGTACTGAAGAGAGTTATTACATACGTAGTATCAATGCCAAAGGTGTCCGCTGTGAACCACTTTGTACAAATCCCGCACTGCAGCTCTATCTCTCCAAGCTGTCGCCCATTCTCTTCATCCACTGAACCCGTCTGAGTGTCCAAGACTTCAGAACTGTCCCCAGCACCTTCCTGCAATCACAGCAGCATTAACAGGTCTGGACTTGATTAAACAGAGCGCCAAGAACAATCCCATGTCAATCAAGTCATATTTTGTCCATTACAGTCCCCTGTAGTGATTGCTAAAGTTAAAAGGATCAAAAGATTTCTCCTCATTTCTTCAAAATGCCAATAGTTGAGGTACAATTCTGCTGTGAATGGGTTTAACTACTGGATGGTGTCAGACAGCAGAGACAGCCACACAAGCATCTCCATGGAAACAGGTGACAATTTTAGCTGCTGAATCAAGAATTGCCTTTTGCATAGGTGACCAATATAGCATGGTAAGTTAAGGGAGAGGCGATTTAGAGGTGAATAAAAGCCAAAATGAGAAAAATTTCTCTCTCCGGACTCAAGGAATACATTTAATTTTTCATATACAGCAATGGCTTTTAAAAAGTAACTTTTTGAAATTTCAGTTTGAATTTCTTTACATAGTTCGCAGTTCCAGCATTTTCATTCCATCATTAGTCTGAGTCCAGCTGTACCCGAGCCAATATGTAACTTTAGTCTTTCAAGGCCTCTGACATTTCATGCTTTGCCAGGCCGTTGATAGCTAATAACATTTTACTGATGCCTCAGGGGAAGTATTTTATATTTTTAATTATATTTCCCCTTCTTCTGTGCTAATCAACAGTGAATAACACACTAGTAAAGACAAAAAAAGTTTTCTGCAAGCATCTTTATGACAGTTTCCTCCCAAAGTAATAAGTGAATCAGGCCAGGTGTACTAAGCTTTTGTTGTTGTTAAGTACCAAAAGAAGATTTAAAAAAAACAAGCTTTAGGTTTGACCACCAGAGAAAATATATTAGGCAATATTCTCTGCCACCCGACTGCTTTGTGTATCTATTTACATCTGGGTAGAGACTGTAAGATGCTACCAAATAAAAATGTGCCACACACTGAGGAAATTTACACTACAAACGTTTGCACACATTTTTAATTTTTTTTGCACTGGCTCTGCCAACATTGGACTCTATAGATAGGGCCCTACCAAATTCACGGCCATGAAAAATGCGCCACGGACTGTGAAATCTGGTCTTTTGTGTGATTTTATCCTATACTATACAGATTTCACAGGGAAGACCAACATTTCTCAAATTGGGGATCCTGACCCAAAAGGGAGTTGCGGGCGGGGGGGTGGGGGTGTGGCAAGATTATTTTAGGGGGCTTGCGGTATTGCCACCTTTACTTCTGCGCTGCCTGGGTGCCCAGCTCTGAAGGCAGCGCCCTGCCAGCAGCAGTTCAGAAGTAAGGGTGGCGATACCATGCCACCTGTACTTCTGCACTGCTGCTTTCAGAGCAGGGTGGCTGGAGAGTGGCAGCTGCTGACTGAAGGCCCAGCTCTGCAAGCAGCAGAGCAGAGGTAAAGTGGCAATACCATACCATGCCATCCTTACTGCTGCAGGTGCCTACAGACTTGGCTCCCAGCCAGCAGCCGTTGCTCTCTGGCTGCCCAGCTCTGAAGGCAGCACTGCTACCACCAGCAGCACAGAAGGAAGGTTAGCAGTACCAACCGCAACCCCCCTACTCCCCCACAATAACCTGTGACAACCACGCCTGCCGGAACTCCTTTTTGGGTCAGGACCCCTACAATTATACCACCATGAAATTTCAGATTTAAATAGCTGAAATAATGAAATTTATGATTTTTAAATTCTATGAGTATGAAATTGACCAAAATGGACCGTGAATTTGGTAGGGCCCCATCTATAGACAAGGCACAGGCACCTACTAAGTTCTCTATTCTTATTCTGAGCAAGCACGCAGAAAAATACATGCAAATTTTCCTTTGGTAGGCCAGACCTTACACCAGTTGTATAATTTTATTCCTGCTTTGCATAGGAGTTAATGACTCCCCAACCTGCCAGATCTGCGTCCAGCCCATGGAAATATTTTGTACTTTACGTACAAAATGATTCAGTTCATTCATGGGGCAACCCCTCTGGGGTTAATGAAAACATCTCAGGGATGAGCGCACAGGTGACCCACATGCATGGTCTGACAAGTTACACACAGAGGCTTCCTGGGGCAGTGAGCCAGATCCAGACTGCAGGACATGCACACAAGCAACATGCCACAGGCAACCCACTGCTATGCCTCCTTTGTAACGTGGCAATGCCTAAAGGCGCCCATCAGGGATCAGACTCTCCTTGTGCCAGCTGCTGCACAAACACATGAAAAAACGGTCCCTGCCCCACAGGGATTCCTCCAACCCGCTAGCGACTTGGTGCCAGCACCTCATGGAATTGCCCCTCCCCGGCCCTGCAGAACTCACATACCAGGGGATCCTTCCCATTAGAGGACTCGGTCTCCAAGCCAGCGGTGACATCGACCAGGGTGGTGTCCCCCCTGCATGGACAGGAAAGAGAGGGTGAGAAGCCCCCAGGGGAACCAGGGGCCCTGCTCCAGGTAGGCAGCGCCCCGCCTCCTCCACCCTGGGGTACCGGGGGGGGGGTCTCGCTCCGGGGGGGCAGCGCCCCGCCTCCTCCACCCTGGGGTACCGGGGGGGGTCTCGCTCCGGGGGGGCAGCGCCCCGCCTCCTCCACCCTGGGGTACCGGGGGGGGTCTCGCTCCGGGGGGGGGGCAGCGCCCCGCCTCCTCCACCCTGGGGTACCGGGGGGGTCTCGCTCCGGGGGGGGGCAGCGCCCCGCCTCCTCCACCCTGGGGTACCGGGGGGGTCTCGCTCCGGGGGGGCAGCGCCCCGCCTCCTCCACCCTGGGGTACCGGGGGGGTCTCGCTCCGGGGGGGGCAGCGCCCCGCCTCCTCCACCCTGGGGTACCGGGGGGGTCTCGCTCCGGGGGGGCAGCGCCCCGCCTCCTCCACCCTGGGGTACCGGGGGGGTCTCGCTCCGGGGGGGCAGCGCCCCGCCTCCTCCACCCTGGGGTACCGGGGGGGCCCCGCTCCGGGGGGGCTCTGCAGGGGCAGCGCCCGGGGTAACCGGGGGGTCCCATCCACTCCCCCGGCCTCACCCGGTCTCGGAGTCCCCAGCGCCCTGCTCAGAGGGTCCCGGGGGGTCCCCGGCCGCGGCCTCCGGCGCCGCCACCTCCCCCTCCTCCGGCGCCGGCGCCGCTGTTGCTCCCGCCGCCGCCGCCATCTTCCTCTCGCGCAGTCGCACCAAACTCTGGCCTGGGCTCTCGCGAGACTTCCCTTCCCTTCCGTAAGGGGTGATGCCAGAGCTGGGTCCCATCGCGGAGGGACAGCGTCCTGCAGCGCGGTGACATCAGCGGGCCTTGCCGTGAGCTCACCGTCTCACACCATGACATCAGCACACTGCGGTGTAGTGACCTCACTGTGATGTGCCGTGCCATGACATCAGTGTGCTGGGCTGCATGCCCCCCGCTGTGCAGCGACTCAACGTACTGCGCCTCGGTATCGTGCAAGCTCGATGCTGATGTCATACTGCTAGGCTATGACCTCACCCGGCTCCCAGGAATCTAGCCGCTGAAGAGAAGCGGTTCTGCCAAAAGGGCAGCTGATGACCTGAGATTGCTGCAACTCATAGAATATAAGGGTTGCAAGGGACTTCAGGTGCTCATCTAGTCCAATCCCCTGCTCAAAGCAGGACCAACTAACGCATCTGTTTGTTTTGTCTCCATTAAATTTCATCAGTATCACTATTACTTTGTCCTCCCTTAGTTTGCTTCCCCTCCAGCTGCCACAGTTGCACCTTTCCTCAACCTAAAGCTTTCAAACTCTGAAAAAGGGATATGCCTGTCTGTCCATACCTACCACAATGGGGTTTTGATCCTTGATTTGAGACCTATATCAGGGTTCTCAACCTTTTTCTTTATGAGGCCCCTACAACATGCTATAATGCTCCACAGCCCAGGTGTGCCACAACAATGGGCTTTCTGCATATAAAAACTTGGGCTGGTGTTAGAGGGTAGCAAGCAGGACAATTGCCCAGAGACCCACGCCACAGGGGGCCCCGCAAAGCTAACTTGCCCAGGCTTCGGCTTCAGCTCCAGGTGGCAGGGTTCAGGGTCTCAGGCTTCAGCCCCATGTGGTGGGGCTTCAGCTTTCTGCTCTGGGCCTCAACAAGTTTCATGCTAGCCCTGCTTGGCGGCCTCCCTGCAACCTGCTCATGGCCTCCCAGGGGGCCCCAGACTCCTGGTTGACAACCACTGGCTTATAGAAACTACTTTAATACAGGTAAGATTTCTCTCAGCTAATAATCTAATAGAGGGAAATGGTTCACAGATGCACTTGCCAGACCCTGGCAGTGTAATTACTACTTCTAAAGTATCAGAGGGGTAGCCGTGGTAGTCTGGATCTGTAAAAGCAGCAAAGCGTCCTGTGGCACCTTATAGACTATTCACCCACGAAAGCTCATGTTCCAATACATCTGTTAGTCTATAAGGTGCCACAGGACTCTTTGCTGCTTTTACTTCTAAAGTAACTTTCATCTTCAAAGCACTGCACAAACATTAACTCACAGACAATGGGACTCTCACTGAAGTCAGTGTCAATACTCCCATTAATGTGAGAGGGACAAAGGCCTTTAACATCACAGTATCCCTGTGAAATGCTATCCCTGTCTTACAGGGGGAGAAACTGAGACACGGCGAGGCAAAGTGACTTGCCCAGGGTCACATAATGATTCATTGACAGGCCCAAGAGAAGAGCTCTGCTGTTCTTGGCTCCTGGTCTTGTACCCAGATCACCAGCCTTGAATAGCCTCTCAGGCATCTCCAAAAGGAATATGAATCTTTCCTCAAAAGTTTGCAATATTTTCCAAGAGAGAGGGAAGAGCCCTGTGATTGAATGAGCCTGAGACATCAAAGGAGAAGTTCCCATCCATTCAATGAGGCCCTTTGAAGTGCTATGTGATTGGTTTAAAACATGGAACATTAAAGGAAGAAATAACAGCATCAACCTTGTCATTAACTGCACATCCAAATGGGCAAGAGTTGGACAAATGCCCTCCCCAACTCAATATGAACAGACCCTGTCCTACTTCCAGTGCCTTTGAATGACCCATCTCTATACCCAGGTACACTGGCTAGTGATCCTGGCTAGGTGCGTGGCCAATTAGTGATTCATTAATATTCCATCCTATTCATGTTCTTACACTGCACCCATCACCATCGTCTCGTCAGCATTTGTCTTAGTTAAACATTTAAGCCTCCAAATGTCATGCTGAGCTAACTGTCTATACAACCTTGCATTCTTGTTTCTGTCAGCCTTGTCTATGCCATGTTGTCCTGATGCCTCTTGTTCCTTTTCCGGTTGTAAAGTACTTGGGGCCTGGACTGTCCTTTTCGTTTATGTTTGTATCTTCCTCTGTACAATGACACCCCTCATCATGACAGGGGCCTTGGAGTGCTACTGTAATACAAACAGTGACAAATGTCCAATTTACCAAAGAAACCAAGGTCTCCCTGGTATTAGGACCCATCTGCTCTCCTTGATTATATAATAGTTTGGGGCTCAGACAGACAAAAAGCAGGAAGAAATAGGCTTGTTCGGAAGCAAATGCCATGTTATCATCCCATATACTTTCTGTTATTTAGAGGCTCAGATCAGCTCTTCTATTACTTTTCTTGGTCTCTTTCTCAATTTAATGGTAACATTAAGGTACTTATCATCTTGGTATCTGAACGCTGATAGCTAAGATAAGATTGTCACATATAGTAACTGACAAATAGAAATGGCACAATCTGGATAAAGGTTGAGGCAAATATGCTCATTTAGTAAAAGGGGAGGGAAGGATCATCTAGAGGACTCTTAACCAAATTTAGGGAAAGGTTTTTAAAAATGGTTCACTCCAGTTAGACTCCTAAATCCAGACTTAGGTACCAAACTCAATTAGTGGGAGCTGACCTGTATAATCAGGTTATTTCTGTGGGTTCCTAGATATGTACTCCGGAACTTTACTTTGGGCATCCATTATTGCAAATCTTGGCCTCCTTCTCTAATTGTACTTGTTGTCCAATGACACCTACGTATTTCAATGATGTGAGTCGTAAGAAGTCATAAAGTGAAGGCAGAGTTGTGGCGAGCAGTCCTTGCCGGGATGCCGGTGGACCCTTCCCTTTGTCTCTCTCAACAGAGTGCACTAGTTCCTACAAAATGCTGGGCTCAGTAGGAATCACCGGGTGAAATACTACAGCTGGAGTTATGTTGGAGGCCTAGATGATCATGAATTTGGGAAGTCACTGCGGTCTACATAAATATTAACTAATAACAGAAGACAAAGCAAATGCCTTCCTTGGCCAGGGAAGAAATAAAAGGGATTGTAACAATGCCCTGGAGCTGCTTTCTTGCGGTGGAGTTCTCATCCTGGGGAGCTGCTGTCCAGCCTGTCGGTGCTGAAAGTCTCTCTCTTAATTTACACTAATGGCATCTTTCCATCTCTTGCGCCCCCAGACACTGACCAACTCCATCCCCCTCCTGCCCGCCCGCCCTTCCTCAGGCCCCTGTCCAGTTTCCTGATCTTCTCTCAGCTCCCCCATCTCCTTCCCATCCATCTCCTGCATCACCACACTGAGGAGAGCTCACTGCTAGTCCAGTCATCTCCCTTGGTCATGCAAGGTATGTCAAACACTGCACCTGGGGAGGCCTGGACCCCTGCTAGCAGAGCTTGTGTAAATGTTATGGCTCGGGCTGGAGTGGTGGCTCTCAAGCCTGGGAAGGGGACATCCCACATAGCCAAGCTGGAGTCTTACAGCAGAGGAGTGGAACTCAGGCAGGGAAATCCTTCTGCCTCATCCGCAGGGAATCAGTTCTGTCCCATAAGAGGCTGGGAAGTTGAAGTTGCTGGTTTCAGATGTGGCAATCTTGTGGGCTTGAGTCTCTCCAAGTCCTTTTGGCTCCGGCACTGCAGGAGTATGCACAATTCTTCTCACTCACACCTCTGCTTACACCAAAAACTCTCCATCTGGGTGGATTATTCCATCATTGTCCAGAATGGGGCTTCTTGCACCTTCCTTTGAAGTATTTGGTACTGGTGGTATTGGAGACAAGATGCCAGACTGAAAGGACCATTCCTATGATCTGACTGAGTTCTACACATGTGCTTGGAATCGAGGTACATTGCCTGCATTAGAGTGTAGCATTTTGCCCCAGTTGAGTTTAATGAGTCTGTTTTCCTCAGAATGAAAGCAGGCTTTCAAGATCAGTCTGTTCTAAGTCCAAATTCTCTTGGCTTTAAGTGCTTTCAAAGGCCATTGATATTTTGAACACTTCAGAAGGAAGAAACAAAAATGTTCTTTTCATTTTCTTAAGTGGCTATGGGGCCGTAACTGGACTTTTTGATCCTGAGCTAGAGACAGAGCGGATCCTTGATGTCCTGAGCATATGCAGAGTTGTGTGGGGAGGAGGAGTATGTGCATTTGGTATTCTGCTATGCTTCCAGCTCCACCCAGAGCCATTTCAATTGGTGCTGGGTCAGATACCAATAAAAATCATGTATCAAGAATCAGTCGCATTTTCATCCTAAAATGGCAAGAGGGATCATCTGTTTGAAGTAACTTGATTTATAACAAACTCCTGCTAGCAAGACTAACAGGAGAGTTTAAGAGATATCAATCTCCCCCTTTACTTTATCTTAAAGCTCCCTGTACTCTCCTGTTTGTTGCTTTTCCTGCTATAACCCTACCCTTTTGCCCCTTTTCTGGGTAAGTTACAACAGTTTACCCTCACATTAAATTCATATTCACATGAACTTACTAGTGTGCAACTTACAGCTCCTCTGAATTCAGTGCTATGAGCCGTATACTATCATTAACATAGACCAAACTTCTTCTATTTTAATACTAACTTCTAGTTAAACTACTATTTTAATAGGCAGCAGGTTTAAAACAAACAAAATGAAATATTTCTTCACACAACACACAGTCAGTCTGTGGAACTCCTTGCCAGAGGATGTTGTGAAGGCCAAGACCATAACAGGGTTCAAAAAAGAACTAGATAAAACATGGAGAATAGGTCCATCAATGGCTATTATAGCCAGGATGGGCAGGGATGGTGTCCCTAGCCTCTATTTGCCAGAAGCTGGGAATGGGTGACAGGGGATGGATCCCTTGAGGATTCCCTGTTGTGTTTATTCCCTCTGGGGCACCTGGCATTGGCCACTGTTGGAAGACAGGACACTAGGCTAGATGGACCTTTGTTCTGGTCCAGTATGGCTGTTCTTATATTATTCTGAGCTTTATACATAGATGAATATATTTTAGGTCTACTCAATAAAAGGCCATAGAATTTCAGTGATTCCAGTATCAAGCCCATAACTTGTGGTTAAACTACAGCAGGGGTCGGCAACCTTTCAGAAGTGCTGTGCCGAGTCTTCATTTATTCACTCTAATTTAAGGTTTCGCATGCCGGTCATACATTTTAATGTTTTTAGAAAGTCTCTGTCTATAAGTCTATAATATATAACTAAACTATTGTTGTATGTAAAGTAAATAAGGTTTTTAAAATGTTTAAGAAGCTTTTTTTAAAATTAAGTTAAAATGCAGAGCTCCTCAGACCGGTGGCCAGGACGTAGGCAGTGTGAGTGCCACTGAAAATCAGCTCGCGTGCCACCTTTGGCACGCATGCCATAGGTTGCTTACCCCTGAACTACAGCATATTTTTCAGAAAGACATCCAGTCTTGACTTAAAGATTTTTAAGTGATAAAGAATCCAAACATTCCAGTAATGGTCTCGCCAATGCGGTATACAAAGCTAATACTCCTTCCCTACTCCTATTTGATATTCCCCATCTTATGTTGCATTAGCATTGTTAGCAACAGCATGACACTGGGAGATCAGGTACCATGACCCCCAAAATCCTTTTCAGAGTTACTGCTTTCCAGGGTACTTTTCCACCCCATTCTTTAATTGAGACCTACATTCTTTGTTCCTTGATATGTGACTTTGCATTTGCTTGTATTAATTCACTGCTGTGCAAATGAGCCCAGTATACAAAGTAATCCAAGTCAGTCTGTACTGCTGACCTAGCCTCATCATTAGTTGCCACTCTACCAATTTGTGTGTCATCTGAAAACTTTACCAGCAAAGATTTTATATTTCCTTCCAGATCATTGATAAAGGTATTGAATAGCATTGCACTAAGAACAGATCCCTGTGGGGCTGCACTGCAAACACCTCCTTTGGATGATGATTCCTCACTCACAATTGTTTTATAAAATCAACCAGTTAGCTGGATTTTACTTTATGTAATCTGAGCTATACTGATTGTATATAGTGCTCATACTGGGCAGATCTAAATCAAATGCTTTATAGAAGTTTTTCCATGTCAACCCAATTACCTTTATCAGTTAAACTTGTAATTGCATAAAAATGATATTGAGTTTAGATGACCAGACCTATTTTCCATACAGCTGTGCTGGTTCGTATTAATTATGCTACCACCTTTTAATTCTTTACTGATTGAGTCTTGTATCAGCCTTTCCATGATTTTGCCCAAGATCAACGTCATGTTAATTGACCTATAGTTTACCTGGTTCATCTTGGTAGATGGGAATAACTACGGTGAGAATATGGACAGTGTGTTTCACAAGATGGGGAAAAATATAGCTCCACTTCATCCCAGATAATGCATGCTGGTGAAAAGTTAACAGCAGTGGAGAGAGCTGGAATCTTGTATGTTAACTTCATGCTGGGGAGAAATGGAAAATAGTCCTAAGAGACCTTTCTCTGGGAAAAAGACAGTAAGGGAAAGAGAAGATTTACTTCTCTGGCCGCTGGGTGGCAGTAGGAACCCATGTCAGAGGCTAGCTCACGGGGACATGCCTGGAAGGAGAAAGATGAATGCTAGAAAGCAATGTAATACAAAACGTTCCCAGAAATAACAGCCCTGCATTTGCATTAGGGAAAATGAATCCCTGAATAACAACTCTGCTTAAGTAAAGGGAAACATGCAAACAATACTGCCACAAAACATCCAAGCTTAAAATGTCTAGCAGACAGACATCTTTCTACAACTCCTTAGGCCACGTCTACACTACAACATAAAATCGAAATTATTAAAACCGGTTTTATAAAACTGGTTTTATAAAATCGATTTTATGCGTCCACACTAGGGCACATTAATTTGGTGGTGTGCATCCATGGTCCTAGGCTACCATCGATTTCCGGAGCAGTGCACTCTGGGTAGCTCAGTAAAAGAATGAGACCAATAACTTCAATTTCCGTCCACACTAACCCTAAATTGATATAGTAATATCGATTTTAGGGTTACTCCTCTCGTTGGGGAGGAGTACAGAAATCGATTTTAAGAGCCCTTAAAATCGACTTAAAGTGCCTTGTAGTGTGGACGGGTACAGCGTTAAATCGATTTAACACTGTAATGTGGACCAGACCTTAGTGTCAGTGGACCCCAGAAATACTTTAGCTTTGCAATTTTAGACTCAGAGTAACATTTTCAAAAGCACGTGATGTGACTTAGGAGCCTAACCTCCATTGAATTTAAAGTAAGCTCCTAAGGCGCAGAGCCACAACGGTTTTTAGGCTCCTAACTCCTATTGATTTCCACTGGGGCCCAAGTGCCCATGTCACTTTTGAAAATAGGACTTGGTTGCTTTTTAAAATGTTCACACACGGCTATATGTGAAACTGCTCCTTAAACAGCCTTGAAACTCACAAAGTTGAACCTGCTTATGTCAGGGCTGAATATTTCAGTATATGTATATGCACTCAGGGACAAGCAAGAGGGATATATTGGAAAAAAAAAAGGTTCTGTTTCAATAGAGCTACTGATCTGTGTTGGACAAGTTCTACCATTTCTTTCAAACCTTATGCCTGGCTGATCTCACAGTTGGTTGGACAGATGTGCGCTGCATTAAACAAACTAAAAGCAAAACATAGCATAAGTGACAGAACTTGCTTTCTAGGCACTCACTGATTTCCAACACTTTCTTAGAGTAGAGCTTTTCCAGCCTATGCTGCCTTATTTGATCATCAGGGTAGCAGCTTCCCTTTTAATTATTACTAATTCTTCTCTACAACACCTAAGGCATATTTTTTTAAAAAATGGATTTACTTCATTTTGCATTTAGATTTACTTCTATTCCATCTGAGTCAGTTTAACTGTCACCAATCCTGCCTTAAACATACATTCCTTCCTGTCTGCAGACACAATGGCTGGCCCAAAGAGTCTACACTCTGAAAGTGATTCCAACATCTTCCTCTGTGAGGAACCCCAGAGGGCAGCACAAGGCAATTGCTCTCTCACGAAGGGATAGGTTTCCTTTCCCCTTCTAGTCGATGAGTGCAGTGTGTGAAGACACTGGGAGGGATGGTGAAACAGCCTGGGCTGCACGGATATACTAAAAAGGAGTATCGTCATCAAAGCTGAATGAGACAGCAGCATCCAAAGTGTGTGGCTAACAGAAGGACCTGGGTGCCAGCAAGCCAGATGCTGGAAAAGCAAAAGGAGGTGGCAGTGGTAATGGCAGCAAAAGGGAATACTGGGAATGTTTGCCTGCCTTTCAGCAAGGTGGACTCCAGTTGGATTCATCACAGCTCATGGGCCCAAGGACCTTTCCCGATCCATGGCTGGCCAAGAGATAGTGGCCTCACAATGGACTTCCATGCCTTTGCCATGCAATGCAATGCAGCCATCTGCCTTCTGACAAAACCATAAAGTTTGGTCCCTTCTGGCCTAACCAGACCATATCATCTGGTCTCCTGTATACCACAGGACACTAAACCCCACCCAGCCACAGCACACCAACCTGAATTAGACCAAAATATTACAGCCCTCAGGAGACTAAACTGTTGTATGACACAAGCAGAGAGTAGGAGGGACTGGGGTAACCCCTGCAATGGCAGGGAATTGGTTAAATTAGATATATACCCAGATGATCTAAGCAGGGCAGGTCACTATGGTCCTATTGCACCCATGTTCAGGTCTTGGTACTGGCTTCCTGTTCATCTGAGGGTGCCATGAAGCTGTTGGTGACAATCTGCGCCAAGCTGTCTGGGACCCACTAACCCAGAGATACCTCTCACTTTATATCCCATTGCAACAGCTAAGGTGACCTGGGAGGCTCTTGGTCTCAGTACTGGGAGCTGAACTCTTCAGGGCCACTGGCAGGGATGTCTTATTAGGAGAACCTCCGCCTTTGTAACCCTCTCTCCTTGGTGGTCCACTGAAGCTGCATTCAGCAGCCTTCAGAACTTAGCATAATGGATCAAATTGACTTCTGTAAATGTGCCAGGGATGAATCTGGACCATTGTTTGGGTTTGCTACCAATGAGCTTGTATCTGTCTTGCCTTACCTTGCAATCTGATGGGTGGGGCATCGTTGCCTCTAGTAGTGACGACTGCGGCTCCTCTGCTGCCCGTGGCAGACGCAAGGCCAGATGCAGGTTCCAGACATGTGGTGTCATATTGCCAAGGTGCAAGGCATTATAAAAGGAAACAAAGTAAACAAGCCCGAGTGGATTGTGGATCAACACTGGAACTTCCCTTCAAATCAAGAAGATGAAAGGATTTGCTTTGAAGTTGATTGGACATTTAAATGAGATCTGAAGCATTAGAACAAGGATGGATTCTTTCATGTAGAGTGGAGGCGTATTGGCAGGGCTACTGCCAATGACTGGCTAGGAGAACAGAGAGTGCCGTGGAGAACACCTCTGAGCACCAGAGAGGCTGGTGCCCTTCTTCTTAGAGTCACAGCTTCCTTCCCTCTGTCGGGAGGGGTTGGCGTTTGGTGGCCGGTCTTGCTGCTGCAGATCTCATTATAGTAGCTGGCTGGAGAGTCCTTGAGGCTTATTAAATGAGGAGCAGGAAGCCATGGCACTGGTATGTTTCTTTGAGGAGAGGTGGGTTTCCAAGGGCACAGATTTGGTTAAAGCAGAGGCAGATGTTGGTTTTCAGGGGCAAGTTTGGTGGTGAAAGACCTGACCCAGGACATACGCTTCTTCTCCTGTTACGGATGGGCCATCTCCATTTATTTATGTTAGGTATGGCCCGCCTCACCAAGTGCCTCACAGTCCAGTGCATTTATCCTCACCACACCTCTGTGAGGAAGGAAGTGGTCTTGTCCTCATTGTACGGATAGAGCTGGGGCACAGACAGACTCAGCGACTTCCCATGGTCACAGGGGGAGTCTGCGGTGGAGCAGGAATCAAAACATTCCCTCATGGCCCCTCCAACTGGAGAGCTGCAAGGCAAAGAATATTTCTCAGCTACAGCAGCAATTTGTGTCAAAGTACGACTAGATTAAGCAAACAAATGTTTTTATTCCATAGATTAGCAGCCAGTTTATGCCCATCACAGATGGGGGCGGGAAAATGACACAAGACCAGATCCTGTGCTCGAATTTCCCCCATAAACTTCCACACAGGAAACCACTGTGGAATGGCACAGGAGGCATCCTATGTGGCCACTGAGTCCTGGCCAAATTCCAGTTAGGATAATTCTATTCTGCCTCCTTGAATTCCACCCCAAGCATTTTCAGGGCCCATAAACCAGCAACCCTGAATCCATTCAGGGTTGCTGGTTTATGGGCCCAAAATCCTTCAGGGAGTGGCAAATCCACAAGAGATCTCTGTATCCTAGAGCTTGCCTTTGGAACTCTGAGTTAACTGAAAGATCCATTGAATCACATGGAGCCAGACAGTTTCCTATAGCCCTTACACATGTATTATTCCATCAAGGCTAGGGACTAAATTACACTCATTGTCCTCTAATATACCTGCTTCAGATGGCATCGCACAATACATAAAAATTGCACAGTAGGTAGATAGGATATAAAGATTTAGGAGCGTGATTTAGTTTTGAATATAAGGCAGTAGACTGGGACTTGGGAGATCTCTGTTCAGTTCCCGACTTTTCCCACAAACACCCAGTATGTCCTTACTCCCCCCATGCCAGGTTCTGATCCCCCTTCTCACTCGGAGCAGCACCTTACTCAATAAATAATCCTATTGTTAGCAGGAGAGTATTCTATCTGACTGAAAATGCTTGGGGTGGAATTCAAGGAGGCAGAATAGAATTATCCTAACTGGAATTTGGCCAGGACTCAGTCAGCGCCCCTACTCTTTATGAAACATGCCATAAAAACGAAGTGGCCACATAGGATGCCTCCTGTGCCAGGAGCACTTCCAGCAGCACAGCGCTCTCCCAGCACCATGATGGATACTGGGGAAAAGCTCAGCAATGTGACAGTGCTGCTGTAAAAAGGGTTACTCAAGAGGACTCTACTGATTTATAAAAAACAGTATGGCACAACGTAAACCAGACTGAACACAGGACCAAACTTTGACCTCAGGGCATGTTATTGATGTGAATTTCTCTGCCTGGTTGAAGAAGAGACACAAAATTCTGCTTTGAAACTGGGATGTTGTCAAAAAAGCATTTTGCTTCCTCTTATTGCTTAGAAAAATTCAGCTATTGTCTAACTGTATGCCCATTCTGGAGTGAAGAGAGAATTCTATTTTCTAATGGGATCTTAGTAAAAAGGAACTGGTAGGTTCTTTACAAAACTAAAGCAACAAGCAAAAACAGGGAGTGAAATGCCCTGGTCTTCTCTCTCCTCTTTGTTCTTCTGCAATCTCTGTGCTTTCCTTATGATAAAAGATTTAGCTTTATATTGTCTCTCGTGACACTTCACTTTCAGTTTGCTGCTGTTAAAATCAGCCAGCCTGTCTCCATGCTCTGAATAACTTTAATTTGCACTTATTGCAAAGTGTCCCAAATAAAACAATTCACCCTTCACCTCCACAGCCTCCTTTTCACAAGTGCCACACGGCAATCACCCAGACTAAAATCATGAGCTTCTAACAACCAGAGACATTGCCACCCAAATCCAGATTCCCTCTCTGGGCAAAGTGTAAAAGCAGAAGCCACCAACAAATGCACCAGGATGAAGGGGAATTTCAAGGATCTGACCATTCTCAGGCCCTTGGGAAATGATCACTCAGGCCACATTCCAGTTTGGGCCAATGCATAATGGGGAAGAGTTTTGAGAGGTAATTAATCACCTGCTCTGTGTGTCTTCCCATCACTTCCTCATTAGAGGGAGGGGTTGCATAAGAATAGGGACCATGTGGAGACTGTAGAAGGTTTGACAGCTCTGGACTCAGGATGGAGGGAGTGTTGACATCAAAGGGTTGCAGGCTAGAGCCTGCTCAGGGAGCCTCAGGTATATAGTGTCGATAGGCAGCAGTGAAGAGGAAAGACACTCAGAGAGCCAGACAGCTCTGGGTGTTGAAAGGAGCCAGAGGGAAGTGTAAGAAGCTTAGTTCAGAGAGCAGCAGCAGCTATGCCACCCAGGAACACATGTGGCTTGGAGCTGGTGTGTTGGGCTCTCATTCTCATGCAGCTGGGCACGTCAGAGCAGACTGGTCTCTCACAGCAGAAGGATGAGCAGCAGTTACATACAGCAGGACCCAGCCCAGGGCTTAAGAATTTGTCTACAGTCCGTGGCTTCCGGCACCCACACCCTGCTCTCCGGTACCCGTTGTACATGATGCAGCTGTACAGATCTCTGGTTATTGGGAATCACCTTGGACAGCCCACCATGGAGACATCAGCACTGCAGGAATCTGACTCAGTCTTAAGCCTTGTGGCTAGAAGTAGGTGCTGTTCCTTTATTCTTTTTCTCTCTTTTTTTCCTTTCTTCCTTCCCTGTATTTCTAGCTTGCCCTAGGACCTGGCTCAACAGCAGCAATGCGGTGATGGGGGTCGAGCCCTCAGGTTTGTCAGTACCTCATTGAGAGATTGCTGCTTATCAGACTCTTCCCTGTAGGGCGTTGGCTAATCCAGTGCTTCTATCCATTGCTTTTGTGGATTGGGACCCCAGACGTCTGTGAAGAAGGGACCCCATGGGGACCCAATCCACATCTGTACTGTTTTGACATCTGGCAGGAACAAGCTTGGGCAATAGCCAGTTGCTGTTTTGTTAATGGGTGGCATGTGAGGGGAGAGAGGGAGAAAACGTGGAGTAGGGAAGCCGGGGGGAGGGGTGTCTTGCTCTGAAGGGGTCAGTTCTGAGCCTGGATCCTGAACTCTACAGTGGGAGGATGCTTGCCCTGGCTTCCCCTGCCAGTGGTTGAAAAGCTAAGGTGTTGCCCTTGGTATCCACACTTTGGCTGGCAGGTTATTTGGAAAGGCAAATCTTTGTACAGCAGAGTAGGTCCCTTCCTCAGTCTGCCAAAGGCCAGCATGGGATCAGGGAGATTGGCTAGTGCCCTTAAACACGCCAGTGTTGTCTCAGGCTGTAGAGTTAGCTGGGTGCTATTGCAGTATTTAGGGGCAGAGTGCAGTGATTTTAACTAACTGCTTATTGGATGCAAAGGGGAACATGGACACAGCAAGGAGAACAGCCCCTGGGGAAGGTGAAGGGAGCAGACCGTCTAATTCACAAGGCAGTTTTCAAAGCCTTAGCGCACAGGTGGGCATTGCATTTCTCACTCCATTTATGGGAGCCCTCGGCCTGCCGACTGCAGTGGCCTCAGATTCTGAACAAGACTGTATGATGACAAGCAAAACCTTTAAAATAGCTGCAGGAGCAAGCATGGTCAGCTCCAGGAAAGTTTTAAATAACCAACCATCTAGCAAAGTTACTAGAAGGAAGGAAACAGACACCCTGGCAAACCTTATTCTAGTGCTTTGGAATAAGGGTGGGGATTCTTCCCATCAGCATAATTCCTGTCTTCTCCACTTGACTTTATATTATTAATGCTGTAAATAACTGAAAACAGGGAGCTGTTTCAAAAGCATGTACCCTAAGTCACTTGGGTAAAATTTGCAAATTTTACCCAATAGCAACAGCACGAACAGCATTAATGAACAATTCTATCAGGAGGCAGTGTGGGGTAGAAGCTAGACCCCTGGGCAAGGACTCAGCTCTATTCCCAGCTCTGCCACTGCTCTGCTGAGTGAGCTTGGGCAAGTCACTTTACTGCTCCGTGCCTCAGTTTCCCCATCCCCTTTGCAAAGGGTTTTGAGAACGACTGATGAAAAGCACTAGGTGAGAAGTAGGTATTTATGCAGCACTCTGATCCTATGGAAATGAATGGGCTATCAAAGCCTAGCCTGGCTGATTGGTGGATACTACGGTACTTTACATTTTCAAACAACCCAACAAAAGTAAACTACTTAGGCTGGGATTTTCAAAGGCATCTAAGTACATTAGAAGCCACAATCCCATTGAATTTTAATGAGATTTTGACCACTCATTCCCTTAGAGGTTCCTTGAAGCCCCCAGCCCTCGTTAACTGTAGGACTGTGTTAATCAGTGCTATGGGTCAGGGCAAGCTGGCTGCAGCCCAGTTGGGGTAAGGTGGAAGGGATGCTGGGAGAAGCAGCCGGTGGATGTGGGGAGGAGTCACACTTTGACCTCCTGTAGAACCGAGGGCATAGGATTAGATCTGCCCCTCTTGCTGGGGGTATAACCATCATTTAGTACTAGTGGGGTGCATTAAACCCTCAGCTGCTGCTGCAGGCCTGGTATTGGTGGGGGAAGGCAGAGTGCAGTTTGGGGTTCATTCCTGCCATACTTCCTGGCTCTGGAATGGGGCAAAGCATCCCACACCTGGGGGACATGACCATTGTGACAGCGAGAGGCCTGCTCCCCCAGGCCTGGCCTATTGCTCTGCACCAACCAGCAGGACTGGCCTTCATGGGCTTGGAGGGGAGAAGGGCTGTGTGAGCAGGCACAGAGCAGCTGCACCCCCAGAAGCTCTAGGAGGCATTGTGCCCTCAAGTGCTCTCCTGGGGCACTGCAACTCTGCTTGCCCCTCACTGCAGTACCAGTGCACTGTGGGCAACCCCTGGATTCTTTACAGTCCCCAGAAAGGGCTGTGGGGCGAATGCTTTGTGCTGGGCAGGTCCGTCACCTCTGGCATTGTGTTGGTCTCCTGCAGGTTCTCTCCAGGCAGGGGATCACTGGACTCTCTCTTTTGACATGACCTCCATCTCCAGCAGCCATGAGGTGAGGCTGGCTGAACTGCGGGTCCGCCTGCCATCCTTCCCCCAGTCCCACAATGTGACGGTGGACATCTACCACAGCCATGAGCACAAGTGCCAGGGAAACCAGACCTGTGTGGACAGGCTCTTCCTGGGCACCTTCACCAGCAGTCCTGCTGTCAGTCACTCCTTCTGGAGAGTGTTCAACATCACCAGCTTGCTCCAGTCCTGGCTCCACCAATGGGTGGCCTCTGGCAACAGGAAGCATGCAGATGCTCAGGGCTCCCAGGGGCAGGAGAGGGGAGAGAGGACCAGGTCAGACAGCAATGCCACTGGATCAATGGGTGTGCGGAATTCCAGTGGCTCCAGCCAGGTGGAGCCAGCTGTGTCCCATGGTGTGACGGACAAGGTCCTGCTGGTTGTCTTCTCCAAAGATAAACCTTCAGCAGAGCCCTTCCGGGCATCCACCCTCATCAGAACTGCAGAGACCTCCAAGCATGTCGTGATTGACAACGCCTCCAAAGAGCTGGGGAGCCGCCGGCACCGCCGGAACAAGCAGGAGAGGCAAAGGATTAAAATGGCCGACCTCTCCACCCCAGGCCTGGGGGAGGAAGGCAGGTCTCTGTGCAGGAGGGTGGATATGATCGTGAACTTTGAGCAGACCGGCTGGGGAAGCTGGATTGTTTACCCCAAGAAGTACAACGCCTACCGGTGTGAGGGAGAGTGCCCAGCGCCCGTGGATGAGACCTTCAAACCAACTAACCATGCGTATATCCAGGTAAATGAGGCCTCTTCCTCTCTGCTTGAGCAGAGGTTCCCTGCACTGCTCCCCAGCACTACGGGATGAGCTGTCCCCTGGCTCTGTGCAGGGTGTGGTCTGCTGCGCATGGAGATTACAGTGAAACACAAAAGAATAGTGAACAGTTTCCCAAGTTACGTCTCATATGAACTGCTAAGCCAACCACAGCATCCTAGAACCAAAGACATTCAAAACGGGAAGGACCCATTAAGTCCACGTCCCATCCTAAAGCCACTGCAGGATTGGCCACTATGCTTTTTAGTGTATGGTCTAGTCTGGTTTTAAAATATCTCAGTGCACAGGGCTTCTGCCACCCGAACACATTGGGATGAATTAAGACTGGGGTGATAGGGAGGTTCTCAAGAAATCACTATCCGCTGGCCTAAGCACCACCGTGAAAGCAGCTCCTTCATGCCACAGGAATATCAGTCAGGCCCTGCAGCCAATGGGGTTCTGTGCAAGGGTTGGCTCCTTTACCTGCAGCAGGTCCTATCCTGGGAACATTGGTGCATCCAGGCTATTTCAGGGCCACTCGTACTGTTCTTGAGGGGGTACCATGCTCTAGGAATGACCTCACCGACTTCAGCAGGGCTACTCACGGAGCAAGGACTATTTGGGGGCGTGGGGAAGCTTTTGTTTCGTTTGTACAGCTCCTTGCACAAGGGGGTCCTGGTTCATGGCTGGAGCTTGTGTGCGCTATCGGAACTGGCCGTTTAGTGATTTTGGGAGCATGGCTAGAGAGGACTTGCCAGGGCTGGATTCCCAAAGGGCGGGTGCTCAGCACTTTCTGAGAATCAGGCCTATGTAAGGGGTCTCAAGTGGTGCATCTACAGTCACTAGACTTGTTGGCAAACCTTGGCCACAGGCTGCATTGGTACAAGCCAGGTGTCTAATGCCTTTCCCTTTCCCAACAGAGTTTGCTGAAGCTGTACCAGCCCAACCGGGTGCCCTGTCCAGCCTGTGCTCCAGTCAAGATGAGCCCCCTCTCCATGCTGTACTATGAGAAGGGGGAAGTCGTCCTCCGCCACCATGAAGACATGATCATTGAGGAATGTGGCTGCAACTGAAGCAAGCTCTTCTCCTCTGGGTGACAGAGAACCTGCAGCTCAGTGATGAGCATGGCCAGGCTACCAACATGAAACTCAAGGCTTGTCCCACCCTGGGGGTGGCAGGGAATAAGCCCTGTGGAGCCAGGAACCAATCCCCAAGCATCTGAAGTCTAAGTGCTTATAAGGACAAAGGCTCAGGTCATCACCCACCCACCGATTAATACTTGGCAGGGATCAAGCTTCCCGTATGGTGCTGTCCTCTTGGGATTCTGACCTGGCCTTTCCATGCAGCCCTCACTAGAGAAGGCTGAAAAGACGACTGAGGCGGATAAAGGCAGGGCTGTGGGAAATGCACAACACTCCCCCTTGACATTAGACCCCACCCCAATGGGAGAATCTGGGAAGACAAGCTCTGCAAGGGGAATTTCATGGATGTTTTCTTCCTCCAGCAACCCGTGCCGCAACTTTGTCTGAACTGGGCCAATGCTGACCAGCAAAACGTACTCTCAGATGTAAATAATTCTTCATAATGTTCTGTGAATGTTGTAAATACATAGATCTATATTTCATGCATATAGGCCAAGAGATTTTTATCGCTACTTTCATAGTAGTGCACATGGAGTTTGTTCTGTGCACAGTCACCAAGAGAATCATGTAATTCACAAAGAAGGGGAGGTCAGAGCACCTAGAGGGGTGGCAGAACTGCTGACTAGAGCTGGGAATTATTATTATTATTTTTTTTTTGCACAAAACAGTTTTCCAGCAAAAAAAAAAAAATGCAGCGTGCTAATTACTTTCCTTTGTATGGGCTTTCCCTTTTCTACATGTTGTATTATGTGTAAAAACCAAACCAATAGGCATTATCTGCTCTGCCCTTGTCCTCGGGGGTTGTGAAAGCACTGTTTCCTTCGGTGTCTGTATTTCTAGACACTGCACTGGGAAAAAGTTCTAGTCTGCAGGATTTTTGATGTGAAGCATCTCTTGCAAAAACATTAGGAGCCAAATTCTGCTCTCAGTGACAGAACTGCACCTCCCAGCGGAGGCACCCAGGAAGCAGAGAGCAGAATTTGACCTTGGAATGGACAGAGCCATTGAGAATGCCACTAGCTCTGTCTCCTTTGTTACTGTTCATTATTGTTAAACATTGCAAATGCGATTTGTTTTTCTTCCATGTATGATAAATGTTCTGGCCCGTTGCAGTCTGGCTGAGAGGAGAGGCACAGGTGTTTGTCTTAATATTTAATCACACTAATGATTGAGATTTTCAAAGCAGTCTTGGGAATTTAGACACAATGAATGCACGGCATTCTTTTTATAATTAGTATTACTCTGGAACCCCATCGTACCAGCTGCTGTACATACACACACTCCCTTCCCTGAAGAGTTTAGTCTAAACAGACAAGGGTGGCAGAAAGGAACTATTGTTATCCTCACTATACAGATGGGAAACTGAGGCACAGAGCAATTCATTGGCTTCTCCAAGGTCACACAGGGATTCTGTAACAGTCTCAGGATTTAAACCCAGGCCTCTTGAGTCTAGCCAACAACTTAACCACAAAACCATCCTTCCTCTCAACCCCTGCAGGGCTCACTAGTAACCAGAAACAGCAATAGGGTTGCTATTGGCAAGCAAACTTGTTGTGAGTGTCATGGAGGTGCAGAGGTCTGGATTGGCACAGACCTGACTCCTCTAGACTGAAAAATCTCAGCTAAGCTCATGTTTCCAGCTTCTTCAGTATCCCTTTATCTCTAAAATCTAACTCACAGGTGTTAAAGCCATGATAACTACACTATGATTAAATGACTAGACCCACAATTAAAGGTCTTTTGTTGTATTATTGACCAGTAAACGAACTGACATATTTAAATAAAATGGTGCCTGGCACATTCCAGTATCATGCTTTGTTTTCACCATTGCAATTGCTTCTTTGGCTTTAATCTCCATTATACCTTCCCCTTTCACACACACTCTCCCTGTACTGCCTCTGTGCTTCAAGGCCTCCTGGGGAGGGGAGCTCCTGTGGCAGAGAATCCCTTACCGCTCTGCAGCACTGATCCCATCCCTGGCGGCAAAGCAGAAAATGCTTGCTCCTGCAAAGGCAGTGAACATTCCTGAGCAGCAGTGGGGGCCCCCAGTACCATTGAGGATCAAGCCACCAGACATGCCAAACCCATGGGGAAAAAAGAGCAGAAATTGGGTTTGTTTTTGGCTTAATTGGCTTGTGAGTTGCATACTGGCTAGTTTTTGGCTTGTAGCTTGTTTGGCCTGTAGCTTGTTGCTTCTTTTTTTGATCGGCTCCTGGAAAGCAGGGGCAAAGCGGGGTAGGAAGCAGGGGCAAGGGTGGGAGAGAGTCAAGGGTGCACAGCAGGCCCATCACAGTCCCAGACTGCACACTGGGAGGATCTAGTCACATAGAGAGTTGGGGTTCTCAGGGATTGGCCTGTTTCAAAATGGGATTAGCTTGATTTTTTGGTTTATTGTGAAAGTCAGGGTGCTTATTTACCCTGTGAAAGTTGGCAACTATGCAAGTCACAGAGTACCAGGGCCTGACTCCCCACAGCAGATACGAAGAGTTCTCATTTCCCCCCAGTGGGATCCTGGGGAGGGTGGATTGGACCCCAATGATTTGTCTCTTGCGTGGCAGGGCTGAGTGCTCAGCCCAGAGGCAGGTAGCCTCTGCAAGCCATTCATGCTCTCAAACATACCCGAACTAATGAACTCCAGAGCCAAGCAGCGAGTGCAGTCAGGTATTGTCCACACAGACACAGCTCTGAAATCCTGTCTTGGGAACAGCCAAGCCAGGGTTCTGCCCACTCTGTTAGCTCCCCAGCGGCTGGCCTTCGGGCCACCAGCAGCCACTGGAAACTAGAACAGTCCTCAGACTGCTCTAACTTATGACGGGAAACCAGCTTAGCCCAGGGAAAGAAAAGGATAAAGGCAGGCAAGCCAGCTGAGGGTAGGGCCAATGTGTCCATGC
Organism: Gopherus flavomarginatus; assembly: GCF_025201925.1. Lineage (NCBI taxonomy): Eukaryota > Metazoa > Chordata > Testudines > Testudinidae > Gopherus > Gopherus flavomarginatus. Next base: position 166,013,685 of record NC_066618.1, on the reverse strand, counting down.
TGAAATCCTTTGACCCATCAGCAGCCTGCAATACCATAGAGCTGGGCAAAATTTTTCCATCAACACTTATTTTGGGGGGACAGAAAACAGCTTTTGCAACCAAATGGAAATTTTTGTAAAAAAAATTAATTTGGTTGTCATGTTGTAGGAAAATAAACAAATCAAAACAACCCACAGAACTCAAAATTTCCATTGTGAAACACTGCAGAAAAAAAGTGTTTCCATTTTTTGATGAAAACCCCCAAAAATTCAAAGGCAATTTTTGACAAATACAAAAATTGTTTCATTTTCATCATACAATTTTTACAAGGGAAAATATCAGCTTCCCAACAAGTTCCAAATGGCCCTGCTTGGGGGGTGTGGTTGGTTTGCTTGAGACTCCAGAGGGAGTGAATGGTGGTGATGGTAGGGGGGCTTTCATTGGCCTCCTTCCTACTTCTCAGGTCCCAGAAGATGGTGAGGTGGCATTTGGGCCCCTTTGATTAAATAATATGTGCATGTGCGCACATGAGTGCATTTGAGCAGGACACACTGATAGCTGAGGCATGACGTAGTTAGACAGGCTTTGTGAAAGACGACCAAGCAGCCCAATGAAGAGGGACATGCGCATGGTGGTATGAGAATGAGTCAGGAGAATGGTCACTGGCTGATTCATAGATCACCTCTCACTGGAGGACAAAGCTTGTGAAACACTTGCCTCCTGGGAAGGGAAGAGCTAAATGGATCTCTCTCTCTCTCTCTTTTCTCCCCATCTTAAAAACCAGGAAGAGATTCCCCCCAGTTACACAATTTACCCATGTCCTTCAGTCTCACATCTGGGACCTTTTGAATAGTGGGGATGTGGTTATTTGTGTAACAAGAGAAAGCCCCACCCCACTCCCAAGGAGTCCTGGAGCTGCAGCCAGACTCCTAAGGCACTGCTATTCACTACACAACCTGGACACATCCCTGAGCGGGTCCATCCTGTGCACTGAATGAGGCCAGGGGTCAAGGCAAAGCATAGCATGTGATTATGTCATTAAAGACTGGACCATCATGCATACTTACAAGGGGCTGAACTGCATGTTGCAGGTCCTCGGGTGAGTCACTGCCTCACACCGGGCCTCAGTTTCTCTCTGGGTAAGGTATGGAGAATGACATCTCCTGTGAGTGGTTTGCTAGACAAGGGCAGAGCATTTGGATTGCAGAGAGTGAAAGGGAGAGGTTACTTCTTCCATGCACAGGCTGGTCCTGACCTGAGTCTGGAGGTGGTGGTGGTGGGGGGGGGTCTCTGCTTTCTTTGCCTAATGATTTTTCTTTCCTCAGACATGTGTTGGTGGCAGCCAGCTTTACTGCACAGCATTCCTTGAGCCCATCTGTCCCTTGTCAATAAGTCTCCAGCAGCACCCTGCCCCTGTGACATTCCTCCAGGGCCAGGGTCTCCCCCCCATTTTAAGGATCAGGGAAGTAAGAGATAAAAGAAGCCACATCACGACTAGGAGAAGGTCACATTTCCAACAGGCGCAGGTGGTGAAGCCCGACTGCGTTTCCTGGCTGGACAGTTCCCACCCAGCCCATCCCCAGGGCAGGGCAAGGCAAGGCATTCCTCAGTTGCTAGCTGAAAGTATCTGGAGCAAGGGGACCTTCCCCACTCCCCAGGGGAGACTAGCCCACAGCCTAACCTGGCACAATCCCTGCTATCCAGCCCTGTGTTTCTCCTTGCTCAGGGTGTCCCACCTGTTACTGAAGGACTGTCTGACTTTGGGGAAGTTTGCTACTGATGTGACTCATGCTTCCCTCACCATCTGCATAGGGCCTAGAGGACCCCTCCTCTCCGCCCCAAGAGCTGGCCTGGCCGGGCCTGGCCCAGCGCTGTCATGCATTCCCTCCAAGAGCTGGATGCCCTTTCTGGGAGTGCAAATCATGCCACCCTCCTGGGAATGGTGATGATCGCATGCAGGTTCCTGTTCCCTTGTTGCTTGTCATGCTCAGAGCATCCCTCTCCCCCAAACCACAGAGCTAGTGCTCACGGAGCCCCCAAAGAGCAAGCCCAAAGGATTCTGGGATGCCTCCCAGGAGAAGCCAAGCATGTCTCATGTTGAGGCAGAGGTCGAGAAGCCCTTCCCGAGTCCCCTCCCTGCTGCAGAGCCCCAGCAGCATGAGGATTCCACATTCCCCAGCCGCCAGCATGGGCTTTGGCCTGATTAACTCCAATCCACATCCAAGCCCAGGGATAAACAAAGCACGTCTGGTTCTCACAGCAGAGGCCCTCCTCCTGGCATTGATCACCAGTGCTGCTTACATATTCAGATGGCATATCCTGCTGAGACCCGCCAGTAATTAACAAGCCACTTGAGGGTCATTTGCAGGAGCCATTAAACTGTTCCAAAAAGGGGGAAAGCCTTGCACTGTGCTAATGCCAAACATGAGTCACACGCCCCCAAAATTATAAGGCTGGTTTAAAAAACAAACCAGGAACCTGGGGGCTCTTTTTGCCTTCTCAATGTTGAGCCTTTAAGGGTTGCATTTCCAAGGTTTCACATGGGTACTTTGAAAGCTGAGACTTTCCTACAACTCCGGGAACTAGGGCTTTAAGAAGAACATCAAACGCTGGGAGACTCAGGATAAAATCTCATTGATCTTGCTATGCATGGTGCCTACTTAAGGGCATAGAGCTCTGGGGCTTGCGCTATGAATGGGACCTAATCTTTGTTAGCAAAAAGCTTTGCAGCCCTTGTGAGCATCAGCCTAATATATATGTGCTGTGTTAAGGAGAAACGCAGGGACGCGGCTTTTGTTGGAAAGAACAGCAGTGCAGTGAGACCAGGCATGTTCTGGCCTCTGGACCTTACATGCCCGGGAAGTTTCCATTGGCAGTACCAGTTATAGTGTTCCCTGCCTTTCATGCAGTAGCCATGTCTCAGTGTCCTGAGGTCAGTGCCCCTTGTGAAGGGCAAGTCCTGCCTCTGGGTGCCTGACCAGGACTCTCGCTGAAGCCAATGCAAAGCATAGGCCCGTCATCCATTAGAGGCAGGGCGGGCGAGTGCGTAGGGCCCTGGGCTAGAAGCCAGGAGGCTTGTGTTCTGTTCCTTGTTCTGCCAGTGACCTGCTGTGCAACCTTGGGCAAGTCACTTCCCTGCTCTGTGCCTCAGGTTCCCCTCCCTCCCTGTCTTCTCTATTTAGATAGTAAGTTCATCAGGGCAGGGACTGTTTCTCATGATGTGTATGTACTGCACCTGGCACCATGGGACCTCGTGGTGCTACTGTAAGCATCTGAGGGTAGAATTGGGACCTGAAATGAATAAATAAATCAATCAACCAAAATGTGCTGAAATTGAAGTGAAATCTGCCTTGAGAGCCCATCCAGAGACCAGCCAAATGGGCCAGTGGGTCTTTAACTAAAAGAGGAACAAAACTGCGCTGGAAACCACTTGGCTGCTTTTGACTAGGGTTTGAGCAGGGGGAAAGGTGCATAGCACAGGTTTCACTGTTTTATTCCTGAAGGGGAGAGAGCCCCTGCTTGGCTCTATCTCCTACTGGGTGTGGGTGCAGCTCTGGGTCAGGCTGAGTCGCACCCAGGTTGAAGTTTGATCCAAGCTGCGGTATCCACAACCTCAGCTCCTAGCCTGCAGTTCTCCAGCCTGACCAGAATGCAGGCTCTGCAGCTGCTGGCCTGCGCCATGCACGGTTAGTGCTCACGAAAGGTTCTGCTACTAAGTCCCACAAGCAGAGCCAGCTCCAGGCACCAGCGCAGCAAGCAGGTGCTTGGGGCGGCACGTCCGGCTCTTCTGCAGCGGGTCCCTCAGTCCCTCTCGGAGGGAAGGACCTGCTGCTGAATTGCCGAAGAATGAAGTGGCAGCAGCTCCGATTGCCCCCCTTTTTTTTTTTTTTGCAGCTTGGGGCAGCAAAAACGCTGGAGCTGCCCACAAGCTGAGGGACATGGAGCTTTGCACCTAAGCCAGGTCTGGTGAACAGTTCTAATTTCCGTCCGTGACATAGTGTGTGTGTCTGTGTAGACTGGTGATCAATGCGTTGGGTGAAATCCTGGCCCTATCAAAGTCAGCAGGGGGTTTGCCATTGACTGAGCATGCAGACACTGCAGTGTAGTGTCTAACTCACTGACGAGGTGTTTGGGGAGAAGTCCTTTTAGGAATGGAGTGAGTGTCCTGCTATTTGGAGCAGTTTGGTCTCTTCTACAGGCAGGGAATTTGCCCTTCAGAAACATCTTTACAAGTTGGCCTGGGCAGGGATGAATTACTGGTCTCCAGGGAGAGAGGAATCATTCCAACCTTCCCCGAAGCTGGGTAGCAGGTTAGAACAGGAGGCTCCAGCACCAAAGCAAGGGGGTGTGGAAGAGCAAACCCCACATAATCAACAGAGATGCAGCTCTTGCATCACCTGCAACTTGGCTGGAATCAGGAAGGAAATCTCATGCGAAAACAAACATAGGGCTGGTCCACACTAGGCGGGGGAAATCGATCTTAGATACGCAACTTCAGCTACGTGAATAACGTAGCTGAAGTCGAATATCTAAGATCGGATTACTCACCCGTCCACACCGCGCAGGATCGATTTTCGCGGCTCTCCGTGTCAATTCCGGACTCCGTTGGGGTTGATGGAGTTCCGGAATCGATATAAGCGTGCTCGGGAATCGATATATCGCGTCTAGATTAGACGCGATATATTGATCCCCGAGCAATCGATTTTAACCCGCCGATACGGCGGGCAGTCTGGACGTGGACATACTCTCACCATATTTGCAAAGTAGAGAAGTAGCTAATGCTTTACTTGCTAGTCAAGCTGATAAATCGGAAAGGGTTGAGAGAAGAGCCATGAGAATGATTAAAAGATTGGAAAACCTGCCTTCTAGTGATAGGCTAAATCCATTGAGCTCCTTGAGCCTAGCAAAAAGAAGGTTAAGGGGTGACTTGATCACAGCTTGAGAGTAGCTACCTGGGGAACAAACATTTGATAATAGACTCTTCTATGTGGCAGACAAAGATCTAACAAGCATCAATGGCTGGGAGTCGAAGCTAGACAAATTCAGACTGGACACAAGGTGCACATTTTTAACAGTGAGCGTAATTAACCAGTGGAACAATTTACCAAGGTCTGTGGTGGATTCTCCATTACTGACGATTTTTAAATCAAGACTGGATTATATTAAACTATGCTCTAGTGCAGGGGTGGACAAACTTTTTGGCCCGAGGGCCACATCTGGGTATGGAAATTGTATGGCAGGCCATGAATGCTCATGAAGTTGTGGTTTGAGGTGCAGGAGAGGATGAGGGCTCTGGCTGTGGGTGCAGGCTTTGGGGTGGGGCTGGGGATGAGAGGCTGGGGGTGCAGGAGGATGCTCCGGGTTGGAATTGAGGGGTTTGGAGGGGAATCAGGGGTTCAGGCTTCAGGCGGCGCTTACCTCAAGTGGCTCTCAGAAGCAGCAGCATGTCCCCACTCCAGCTCCTACGCAGAGCTGTGGCCAGGCAACTCTGCGCATTGCCCTGTCTGCAGGCGCTGCCTCTGTACCTCCAATTGGCCGCAGTTCCCGGACAATGAGAGCTGTAGGGGTGGCACTTGGGGCAGGGGCAGCCCCCACATGTAGGAGCTAGAGTGAGGACATGCTGCTGCTTCCAGGATCCACACGGAACAAGGCAAACCCGGGACCCTGCTCCCCAGCAGAAGCTTGAGGGCCGGATTAAAACATCTGGAGGACCAGATGCGGCCCCTGGGCTGTAGTTTGCCCACCCCTGCTCTAGTGGACCCGGAATTATTATGGGGGGTTCTAGGGCCTGTGTTATGCAGGAGGTCAGACTAGATAATCACAGTGGTCCCTTCTGGCCTGGGAATCTATAAACACTGAACCTCAGAATCTTTTTAGCTTCCTCTATCAGTGCATGAGACCAGATTCCTGACAGAGTCATTGCTTCAGTCTGCTGTACTTGACCTGACAGCAGTGTATGTTTGCAGACAGCATTAGCCTAATTGTTCTGCAGTTCAAGGCCTGCAAAGGTCTCTGTCAGCCATGGAAACCTGTGGGAATTACCACCTGCCTGTTTGCTTAATAATACCCACCTTCAGGAAGGCCAAGCCCGAGTTCAAGGAGGGGAAGATAAGGGGAGTTTGCTCTGGATCCATATGAAAAGGAGCAAGTGAGAGTAAACAGTCTGAAAGGCTTTTTATGGGGAAATTGCTTATCAAAGGCACAAGAGTAATGCTAAAGCAAACTGTTGATTACTGCCCTGCCTGCCCGGCCAATGAGCAGCACCGGTTCTACCTTCCCTGCCTGATCCTTTCACTCACTGGCTCAGCTGGAGATGGTCCCTTTGAACAGTGTGGATAAGGCACTGGTTCAGAGGAAAGATGGCCCAGTGGGCAGGGCACAAACTCAGGTCAGTTTCCTGCTCTACCACAGACTGCAGGGGGGATCTGAGGACGTCACTTAGGCTTTACAAAATGTTACCCCAAGTGAGTAAGAAGCCTAGTCCCATTCAGATTTCTAGACACAAACAGAAGTTAGGTGCCTAAATACCTGTTCAGGGTCTGCACCCAAGTCACTTCTGAGACTCAGTCTCAGCAGAAGTCCTTGGAATGTAGGCACCTGTGTGCCTAAGTTAGCTTTAGAAATGGGATTTGGTCTCCTTACTCATCTAGTGGCTTTTGTAAATTTTTACGCTTAGTTCCCCATCTGTGAAATGGGGCTAGCAGCCCTGCCCTCCCTCACAGGGGTTGTGAGGAGAGAGACATTAAAGGACAGCATTTGAGCATCTCACAAATACCTAAGATAGTGAGATAAAGTAAAATCCTCCCTGAAACTTCCTGCCAAATTCAGATTACATTTACACATAAATCACTCCAAGGGCACAGCTGCGCTTCTGTAGCGCTTCAGCACAGACTCTCACGACAGAGCTGGGAGGGGTTGTCCCATCATTACAGGCCATCCACCTCCCCAAAATGTGGTAGCTAGGTCAACACAAGAATTATTCCATCGACTAGGGCTGACTACACTGGGGGTCAGGTGAGCTGACAATGTCTCACAGGGGGGTGGATTTTTCACACCCAGGACAGGGACAGCTATGCCAATGCAAGTTTCCAGTGTAGACTGACCTTGAAGTTAAATGGAGATTTTCCTACTCTAGGAAAAGTTAACACATTGACCCTGCTATGTCACTCAGCGGTTTGAAAAATCCATACCCCTGAGCAACATAGTTAAACTCACCTTCCCCCCCGGTATAGAAAGCGCTAGGTTGAGAGACAACTTCTTCCATCGACCTAGCTACTGCCTCTCTGGGAGGTGGACTAACTACAGCAACAGGAGAACCCTGCCTGTCGGTGTCACGAGTGTCTACACTCAAGGAGACAATGACAAAGCCTTCCTAGTATGCTTCTCCCACCCCTTTACTTCTCAGTTTAATTCCCCTATGGAAAATCCCCACAGAACTTAATAGAGAATGGTAACATAAGAACAGCCGTACCGGGTCAGACCAATGGTCCATCTAGCCCAGCATCCTGTCTACCGACAGTGGGGCACCTGGTATTGGCCAGAGGGAGTGAACCTAACGGGCAATGATCAAGTGATCTCTCTCCTGCCATCCATCTCCATCCTCCAACAAACAGAGGCTAGGGACACCATTTCTTATCCATCCTGGCTAATAGCCATTAATGGATTTAACTTCCATGAATTTATCCAGTTCTCTTTTAAATGTTGTTACAGTCCTAGGCTTCACAACCTCCTCAGGTAAGGAGTTCCACAGGTTGACTGTGCACTGTGTGAAGAAGAACTTCCTTGTATTTGTTTTAAACCTGCTGCCTATTAACAGTGATAGGTTTGAGCAACTACCCTGAAGAACTGAACAGAGGATTCATCTGCTGTGGATTGGATACAAAACCCAACAGAAGGAACTGAAGAGAGAGAAAAAACAATGAGGAGCCATTATGGCACCTTAGAGACTAACAAATTTATTTGGGCATAAGCTTTCGTCCACTTCATCCAGAAAATCCACTTCATCCAGAGAAGCCCACAAAAGCTTATGCCCAAATACGTTTGTTAGTCTCTAAGGTGCTACAAGGACTCCTTGTCGTTTTTGCTGATACAGAGTAACATGTCTGCCCCTCTGAAACCTGGAGAGAGGGAAATCCTGTTGGTCTTTTCAGTGTCCCTTCCCTATTCAATTCAACAGCGTTTTGCCATAAGGTCCTGCAGTCTCTGCATTTCCCAGCATTAGCTGGCATTGAAAGCACTAGTGCCAGAAATAAAATACAGTGTGTAAAAATAATTTCTAATGGGGCTCTGATCCTTTAATTGGATCAGGGTGCAGGCGTGTATACCGGGAGGGCAGGACCTGCTGGAACTTGTGCAGAAAGAACACCATTGATTGAAGGGGACTTGGCCCAGGTGTAAGTGTCTCCCTACAGAAGTAGGGCTGCAGGCTCGGGGGGATAGCAGACAAGGGGGCACATTCTGGTCTCACTTCTCCAGCCCCCTATGAAACCAACAATGAGTTCAGTGGAGTTTCATACTGGTGTAACAGAGAACAAGTCTGGCCTTGTGCCATGGGTGTCCCGCCTCCTCGGGCACTCCTTCCCATACTATGGGTATTATTTGTATTGCAAGAGCCCCTAGGAATCCCAGTGAGGGAGCAGGGCCACACTGTGCTAGGTGCTGTACAAACACAGAACAAGCAGATGAGACCATCGCATCCTGAAGAGGTAGATGAGGGCAGGGTGAGGGGGGGTTGTTTCTGATGGGGTTCCACTGATCCCCGACTTCCTAAGGGCCCCGAGTCCCCTGTGATGAAGGATTCTACTAGCTCAGACAGTTCCTGTGTTGCACATAATGGGAACAAAGCCTGAATCCTTGAGAGGCCAGGCCTCTAGCAATGAGATGGCATTTCTGGGCTTGCCCACTCTCCAGAAGCTCGGAGATCCTTAGTGCTGACTATGGTGATGTGGATACCTGTGAGGTAAGAAATGGACCCAGGCCACTAGAAAGCCCACAAGTGGTAATGACAGCCAATCACTGGTTTACAACCCAACCAGCGACCAGAGGAAAGGCTCTTGCTCACCCCAGCCCCGAGCCAGCCAGGCACCATCGCACACCTGCATGCAACACTAAACCTCTCTTTCTTGTCTGGTTTCCAAGGCACTGGGTTAACGAAAGGCACAATTTTAAACCCATTTAGTTAAACCACAGCTGCAAACCCATGTGGAGAGTCTGATTTTGGTTTAAATCAGGCTTATTTCAGGTTAGCATCAGTCAGTCAGGAACAGGGTGAAGCTGAACCAGATTAAGCCACGATTACCTAGAAATAAAAGTGCCTGCCCAGGGAGTCTGCAGCAGGTTGGTGTGCAGACAAAACCCAAGAGGGAGGCTCTGCTAGCCTGTTGAGCAATGGGAAGTGAACTGGGAGGAGGTTTGCCCTGTGCTTGACATGCCGCCCCAACACAGATGCAGTGGCTAGACTTCCAAAGCTGCAGAGTGCATTTAGCAGTTAGTGACAGATTTGCATTGATAATTTTCAGACAGCTTTGCATTCCAATGTCTATTCGGTGGTCACTCTCCCTGGGACTAAAGATGTGCTAAGGAGAAGGCTACTAACCATGTGAGGAAGAAGCAAACAGCTGCTGTCAAATGCATTCTTACCAGTTAACCCCCCCAAGAGACAAGCTAATGTCTGGAACTTTTGGAGACACCCGGTGCATTTTCTGTAGTGCTACTCCCCCCCTAATCCACAGCTTAGCAGCGCCATTTCTGGTTCCCCAGGAGCTGGAACACACAGTCCTCATTGTCCCATTGCGGAACATACCTCTTGGGGAGCGACCCCTCTCAGCGAGTTTGAGGCTATCCTGAGGAAAGCAGTTAGATTTGCTTGCTTTGGGACAGAGCTGAGCTGGTCTCCCTTGGACACAGTAGAGTTAGCTTTCTCAATACCAGTTAGGACACCGATATGCATTGTTGAGCCATCGTGTATTTCCACCCAACAGGAAAACACATTGGGTCATGCAGTTGTTTAAAGGAGTCTCCATTTCATCCTTAGTGAGGTTTCAGATATTTACTATTTGGCCCTGTGTTAGCAGTCTTAGAAGAGAGGCCAAGGGTTATCTTCCCAGCCCCAGAGATGGTCCCTGCAGGCTCTTGGCTGTTAAGAAGTTTGTTGTGCTGTGGTCTGTGCTTCACCAAGAAATAGTTTGCCATTTTTTCACCAAACAAAAAAATGAAAATGGCAGCAGCCACCCAACAGTCCTGAGAAACGGTACAAAACAAAACTAGCCAAATGAGTCACCTTTCAGTAACAAAGCAACACACGGGCCCAGCACTCACATGCCGTCCTGTAACAACAAACCAGCAGACAGAGCCCAGCACCAAGGAGCAAATCAGTGCATGCAGCCCAGTACTAAAAAGAGTGACCCTACAATAACTAACCACATACACAGCCCCGCATTTATGAGGGGTTCTGTAACAACAAATCAGTGTGCGCTCAGGTTGTGAAACGGTTTGCCCAAGGAATCAATGCACACATGCAACAAAGAAAAAACAGTCTGGGTAAGAAAAGGGTGTGATTTCCAGGCGTAGAAAACCAGTCAGCAAGGAATGATAGGTATTTTTAAATACCTGGAGACTGGGCTTCCACATAAAGATGAGGCAAAGTGACAAGAGACAGGAAATCAAATGCGAATGCCACCACTCAGACCATTATGTTAAAAAATCCCAGCTGTGCTATTTCAACCCAATCAACAATTCCATTAATCACCTGCCATTAAACATGTGGCAGGTCTGTGGATACTAATGATAGGGGCAACACTTGCACTAGGCTGCCAGCCAAGCCCATCTTTTAGCACATGGTTTACTGACAAGTAATGAACCCCAGAAAACACAGAGATCTGTATTGGAAGGGCTTAGCTGCTCTTGTCACATCTTATGCAAAAGAGGGGAAAATTAAGGTTCCTCCAGGCTCAGGGATGCAGTGTTACCTAGTAGTTAGAACAAAGGAGTCCTTGCCCTGGGAAGAAGTGCTACAGAGTGGTCAGAGCAGAGGGCAGTAAGGCAGCACTGCTGGGCCCCACTCTCCATAGCTTTTTCAGACTTTTAGAATCTCCCTGTGGAATCTTTCGGGGGCAAGATCTCTGCCAAAGTTGCTCCAGCTGTAAATTGAGAATCCTACTGTTTACATACCTGGAAGACTGGTGTGAGGATTAATGAATGCAATGGAGAATCACGGTCAGGGGACCAGCCAGGTGAATACACAACAAATCAAAAGGCATTTTTAAAATAGCATGTAGTTCCAATAAACTATTCATGAATATACAGTAGGACCCCTATTTTATGAACTAATTGAGGGTTAATAAAATTGAACATAGCAAAACCACAGTCATTCAGTGACAGAGTACATAATGAATGGTGACAGTTGCCTACAGTACAGTGTGTCTGATTTTTCTTGGTTTGAGAGAACCACATCTCTTCTTTGGTTCATATAAGAAGTCATTCATAAGATAAATGTTCATAAAATCAGGGTACTATTGTACTTGTCAAATTATCAGCCCAGCTGTATAACTGGATGGGGGATAATAATAAACATCAAATAGCTTATTTGAAAGTTATTGTCGAATCTATCAAAACATTATTCAGTGATTTATTTGATCAGTTGTAGTTTTCTGTGCATGTTTTGGATATGACCAAGCTCTTTAGAGCTTGCAAAACACAATTTCTAAGCAATTTAGGATAAGGAAAATATATAGGTAATCAAATCTCAGGCAGAATTCCTTCCTGACTCCTAGAGTGATCAACCCTGAAGCCTCTCACCTCAGAGCATTTCACACTTGACTAGGTGCTTTATGGTGATACTTTGCCTTTCTTTGAACCATCAAATATGAATCACTCGTGGAGACTACACTGGCTTCGATGAACCAAGGCCCAGATCCATAAACGTATTTAAGGGTCTAACTTTCATTTGTTTATTTCAGTGGAAGTTAGGAGCCTAAATACCTTTATGGCTCTGGGGCCAAGTGTCGGATTCATAGATTATAAAGCCTGGAGGGACCATTGTGATCATCTACTCCAAGCTCCTGTATAACCGGCCATAATATTTCCCTCATTTGATATGTGAACTCGTGACCAAGATTTTCAAAAGTGAACAGTGATTTTGGATGCCCAGCGTGAGAACCTTACAAAGTTTGGATCGCAGGGGAGCTCAGTGCTTTCTAAAATGTAGGGCCTGTTAAGATGTCTCAAATTAGGCACCCAAAGTCACTAGACACTTTTGAAAACCTTTGGCCTACACTCATAAATGACATATCTGCCTATGCGTAACTGTAGAAAGGATTAATGATATTTGGAAGTATTTGTTATATGTTCAATGTGGCTATTTTAGATGATGTGGGAAATAGAATCAGTGAAAGTTAATTTACCGTGATTATTTCTAGCAAGAGGCAGTGCTCATCTGAAAAGTCCAACTGGGAGCACATAAAGATTTTAATGGGAATAAGCGTCCAGCCACTTTTGCATCAAAACAAACATCGACAATATCAAATGTCCCTTCCTAGCTGAGCTTTGTTAAAGAATCCCATGGGCCGAGACAAACGCTCACAAAAAATGAGACTATCTTTCCAGGGACAAATCAGTTGGCCATGCCTTTTTATTTTTGTAGCAGCTTATCGCAGGCTGTCCTCTAAATTGTGCAACTCATTTCCTGTAACAGATCTATTGTCACGCTTTGGAAAGGGGAAGGAACATAGAATGTAGGAAAACTGGTTACAGGAGTCATACAGCAGAGCTGCTTTTGATTATCCAGGTTAGATACACTTAGGTTGCATGAAATCCTTAATAACTATGCTCCTTATTGTAACCTGATGCTGGATAAACATCACAGCATACTTCCTAATAGAGAAAAATCTGCTTATCCTGCAGTCTTTGCAAAACCCTGAAGTGTCAAACACGTAACAGTTCTTTTGTAAATGGCTTCCCTCGTCATTTGTCTGCCAGTGTCCCTCAGCTGTTTTGAAAAAAACCCATTTTTAAAATGTGACCTGAGTGTCCTGGTCTATGGAAACTCATGTTATCCAGTTCTCTGCAGAGCCAAACCTGATTGGCCTCCCAAGATAATGAGTACACAGTATGGGCTTGTCTACACACAGAAGTTGTATTGCTTTAGCTACACTAGTGCAGTTAAAAGAGTACAGCCTCCCCTTGTGTGGATGCAGTTTTAGACCAGTATAGTTTTGGGAAAGGGAAGACGCTATACGGCTCTAAGACAACTTAGTACTGATAGAACTGTGTCCCCTCCTGGTTGTACCACTATAACTATTTCAATTACAAAAAAAAAATCACCCCACCCTTACCAAAATAGTTACACTGATTGAGAAATTGCATGGAGAATGCCTGAAAGATACTTTTATGGGTGTTTATTGAGAGCAAATAGTCTATGTCATGTGCTATTTCCTCTGGTTTCTTTCTACAACATCTGTAATTTCGATAGGCTAGTTGAAATGTTAAATTCTGCTCTGGTGGCTCAGATATTTGTGCTGGTATCTTTAACTCCCAGTCTGGATACTACTCTAGAAAAGCTATCTCAGCACAGGCACAAAGCACCTAAGCTGTTACCCCTAGTCCTCTGCTGGTTAGAGCAGTGACCAGAAGATTGCACTCTTTTTGGAAAACATGAATGCGATCATCTCTTGCGCATCGCTACCAGTGCTTTAACAAAAGAAAGAAAACTCAACCAAGTGATGTGCATATGGATTTACCAATTAACAAAGAGAAGCAGTAAGTTCTATTTCTCTATGGTACAGATTCTGCTAATGGTAGGAAAAGCTCCCTAGATACCGATCACAGTAAAACCCTACACACATGCTAAGCGCTCATGTCAAGATAGGGACGGAATAACTGCTGAAAGCAACTCTTCCTACCCATTCCTGTCAGATTGCAAGCATTTCATTTAAAACCTTATCTTTGATGCAGTTTGATCGGGGTCATTTCTTTTGTCTTTGTTTCCTTTGTAATTCTCAGAGTAATAGAGTAATTTAATGTGATGTGTTCTTTGTAATTCATTAGCAGACTTTTCAACAGTAAAAAGCAGATAAAGACACATGATCTGCCTTCTCCCCCAGATAGTCTTGTGGAAGCCCCACTTCCAATCCACATCCCAATGCTTAACACTGTATTCACTCCTTCCCTGGAGCACCCAGTCAGACAACACCTGCAGCCGGCTGGGCCTTCAATAGCATTGAAAACGAAACATCTGGTCAAAGCTGGTATTTGTCATCAAGCTGTAAATAATCCCTGCCTGATAAGAGCAGAAAATTATAAAAGAAACTCCAAATTTAAAGACAGTATCTAGATAGCAAGACACTAGAGTGCTGTCTGCAACCTGCTACCAAGCATTGCTCTGATCCAGTTGTCTTGACTCCAGCAAAATTATTGATTTCAATTAGGAGCTTTGCCAGTACAGAAATGCTGGATTGGGCCTGGTGCTCTGTACCAAAGTGATCTGGTGAAAGACAAGCTCTAAGCAAGAATTTTAACATAGGTCAGAGAGAAGAGACACTCGAGAAGGAACAAGGGTAAGTGGTCCTCATTTATATGATGAAAGGGTTTAGTGGTTTGGGGGAACAGGAATTACAGGGGGTCCCTAATCAATACACTTGAACTGGAGGCTCAGACTTACGTACCTTGAAGGAGATACTAGGTATAGCTGGGGACAGGTAGTGGGGTCCTTTCTACTGCAGGTAGGAAACTTGCTACAGGCTCCAATCTGGGAGCTGAGGCCATGCCTACACCACAGCATAAAATCAAAATTATTAAAACCGGTTTTATAAAATCGATTTTACACGTCCACACTAGGGCACATTAATTCGGTGGTGTGTGTCCATGGTCCTAGGCTACCATCGATTTCCGGAGCGGTGCACTCTGGGTAGCTCAGTAAAAGAATGAGACCAATAACTTCGATTTCCGTCCACACTAACCCTAAATCGATATAGTAATATCGATTTTAGGGTTACTCCTCTCGTTGGGGAGGAGTACAGAAATCGATTTTAAGAGCCCTTAAAATCGATTTAAAGTGCCTTGTAGTGTGGACGGGTACAGCATTAAATCGATTTAACGCTGTTTAAATCGATTTAACGCTGTAGTGTGGACCAGGCCTGAGTGTAGCTGAACTGCTCCTCTTAAGCAGATGTGGCTACAGGTGTCTCCTTTTAAGACTGATGGGCTAGAGAGAGCTTTCACCTGTGGGCTTTCTGAGGCTTGCCCTGCAATAGAAGGAAGCTATTAAACCCTCTTTTGAGGGAGGAAGGAAGGTTTGGGAAGAGGATTTTTTTGGAGTGCTTGTGAAAGGGTGAACCACCAGAGGAGCTGGCTACAGTGCCTCTATGGACACAGAGCTTGAGAACTCATTCTGGAAGCATGCTGGGAAGACATTTCAGTCTCTTGCAAATGACTAGACATTGGGGTGTTGTGGATTTCTAGTAGTCCTGGGAAGCATTAAAGGTGACCGCAGTCTTAAAAGGCTAGCTGGACTTTGGGGCATTCTAGATGTTTTGTAATGGGGACACTGTGTGTGCTATTTGCTGGACTGGGGCAGGTGCATCCACGCCACCCCAAACCTAAGGGCCTTCCCTCCCAACTAACAGGGACAAACCACTAAGCCCAGGGCACAATCGCTTACATGAGACATGGAAGGAGAAAACAGGAACAGGAGTGAGATCACAAATTAAAAATGAGGGCTCCAGAGGATACTGTGCAGAGAACCCTCAGCAATGCCTACCGCTCCTCAGAGACATCTAAGGAGTCAGCGGACGCTGTCCAGAGACACGACTGGACATGTGACTGGAAATAAGCCCCAAATTGCAGAGCACCCGCCCTCACGCAGTGATAGATAGCTGCCTTGGCCTGTGCCAGGAGGAGACTGACAAGATTGTCCTGTGACAGGGTCGGACCCTTGATGGGGTGTCCTTAAATCAGCACATGTGGGGAAAAGTGCAGCTAGAACCTCAGGAAGAGGTTCGGGAGGAGCTGTAACCTGATGCGCTACATGGATGAGCGCTAGGGTCTCCCTCTCACTGCAGAAGGGACAAGTGTGAGAGGAATTTGTGAACCACGCCACATACATGCCTGTGCTCATAGTTCCACAGAGAAGCCACCAATATCCCTGGTGGGCCCAGAATATAGTCTGGACCATTAGAGTTCCTCACCATCCCCATGCAGCAACAGGTCCTGCCACACAGTGTGGGACACAAGGAAGCGGATGCTATGAGGCACGAGTGTGTACAGATGTGCTGTGGATGCAGTTTGGAGCCAGACCGGCTGGACATCATTCCGTTGGCTGAGGTGGTGTATTTGGGGTGGCCAGGGAGGCTCTGGGGGCAGAGGCCCAATGACACATTATGGAAGGGGAGGGGTGGGAGCCCTCTCCCACAGGACCGGCTCAAGGAAAGCAAGAGAAGCAGGAGACCAGGCGCCCTCACCTCCCGAAGCACACAACAGGGGACACCCAGGGTGGGCAGCCCCATGCACTGGTCAAGTGCTGCAGCATGCACCCAGTCTTTCTGAGCATAGTCCAGGTGGTCTCTGATTCTGGTGGCCCCAGCCAGGCGCATCCTCCAGCACACCAAGGGGGAACTCTACCACCTGCAGTCTAAGGCACATCAGTGGGTGCTGCCTCGTGTCTCTTTTTGGAGCACTTATGCCCAGGCCCTTGTATGACAGACTCTGGCCTCAATCTAGTTTGTGGGATTGCCCTAGTATAGCTTTCCAGCACAGTAATAGGCAGCAGTTTGCTTGCTATAATCAGCAAAGACCAAATACCCATATTACGGCATTAATCCCCAAACCTGGAGACCCTAAATGATTTTATTTCTCCCCTGATATTACATTTCAGTCACCTTTACAGTACTGATATACACCAATTAACAAAGGCATAGAAACATGAAACAAAAAATCATAGAGAGCTTTCCTCCTCTCACTGTTGCCCATCGCCAGCAGGGGCTATACTCATGGATTTACACCCATATGAATCGGTTGATACTTTCAGTCCTCATGTAACAGGATGTGTTCTGCTCTCAGTCAAAGCGAATGGATTGCCCTTTGTAGGAAAGAGCAAGTCACTCAGAAAAGCACGGCTATTCTAAAAGCCTAGCTGGTGGGAGCCCTCACACTGAGGTCCCATTCTTCACTGGACAAACACTTTCAGGGCACACACTTTAGATGTCCATGTCAAATTGAGCTTCCTCACCTATTGAAAAGAAATGACAAAAATGCAGTTGAGTACTTGATGAAGTCTTATGTTAAATATAAAACACTACATGGATGTGATGCTCAGAGACCAGCAGCCTCACAAGAGCATAGAAGTTTGGATGTGGCAGTGAAGCTTGGGGAAACTCTCAGCCTGCTATGTACAATAACTGAATTTTCCTGGAAAACTGTTGAGAGAGATGGCGGCTTGCTCTGGTGTTAAGGGGAAAACCATTCCTCTTTGGTCTGATGTTCTGCTCTCCTTCTACACAAAGAACATCTACTCTGCAAGCAGGCACTCTGCCAATGCAGAGCGCGCAAAGCCTCAGAGATGTGATGCATCTGGGGGAATCTGAGAAGAGAAATCCACCCATCATTTGGAACACTACTCAAAAAAATCCACAACAACAGAAGTATTTTTTACCTTTTCCCTATGACACATTTGACCATGAATATGGGTTTCTGTTCGCAATAAGAGGCAAATGTAATTTTTAGTAAGCACAGCATGATGAAATTACTGTTCCATGTATGATTGCTATTGTAGCTGCTGCTGTTGATAGGACGCCAGTGTAAGCCAGGACGCTACTACTCAGCTGACCCATAAAAGATATCACCTCACCCACCCTGTCTCTAACATCCTGGGACCAACATGGCTACAACACTGCAAGTTACATAAATGGTCAGCTCTGTTACACTTCTTATTGCAGTGATGCAGAAGAAACTTTTCAGGTACCAAACTGAGCCAGAAGAGGAACAAATCTTACTTTGTCTCGTAGGCTGATCAATTTTGATAGTTGAAGCCAGGAAGTGAGACAGTGACCAAAAGTTACCAGCCAAATCTTGCTCAGTGGTCCGTGTGAGCTAAGTTAGGAAACTCAACCTACTTAGTTTTCAGTGGACACATGCCCACATCACAAAACTGACAGTGCAATTTACAGTAATTGGTCCTTGACACTAGACATCTCTGCAGAGAGATCAAGGACTGTATGGGCCACAAACTCAATTCTCCTTTTATCCCCATACCATTCCGGTGTAAGGAAGAAGCACATTAGCAAAGGATGTAACAGGCAAAGCTGGGCTGCACCTGCTCTATAGACAGAAGATTCACTTTCCAAGGCAGTTAATCAAGCAGTATGTTTCACCACTGCTAAATTAATATGAATGAGACAGAGGGAGAGAACGAAGGAACCACACGCGATAGATGTTAATGCATTACTGAAAGGTGCTCATGCTACAGTGATACGGTTGGTAAAAGAACAATGTCTAACCCTAGAGATACCTTGATTTAGCCTGTATCCACAATCCACACACAGCATCAATTCCTCCCTAGCTGTTATAACAATATTCTGGCTCTAGCCCAGGTGTGCTCTTGTGTATTTTCCAAGGAAAAAAGATGAAGCATGCAGTTATTTTCAGGCTTTGCCAGAGGGTGTCACTCACCTATGCCCACCTTCTCCAAGTAATTGTGGACATGGTTGTTTTCAATCTTCAACTCCTCCACATTTGGACTGGTAACACCTGGAATGTCTGGAAGGTCACAAGGTGAGGTTTTGGCAACTGGGGAATTGCGGCATTCCATCAAAAACTTCCGGTCATAAATAATTCTTGTACCTAGAGGGAAAAAATGTGAAATACTGTCAGCTTTTAGCATATCTCAAAGTGCTTTACAAGGAAAGCAAATATCATTAGCCCTAACTTACATAAAACTGAGCCACAGAGAGGCCAGTAGCAGAGCTGGGAACAGAATGCAGGACCCAGCCCAGTGGTCAACCTACTAGGGCACTCTGCATCCCAGTGAACACCTAGTTACAAAATCTACATGGAAATAATAGTTAGGCTCCTGCAAAACTAGGAAAAAATCAGTCAAATTAAGATTTAAACCGCTTCTGCAGAAAGCAAACCCTGAGGTGATGGCAGAGTTAAGGATCCCTGTGGGGATTTAAAAGGAACATAGAGAAGGCTGAGCAGCCCATTCCCCTACCAAGGCATCTGATGTTGGAAAAATATCAAACCAGAGTAAAAAGATCCTTCCAAAGATACAACATCCATAATATAGAAAGAACTCAAAAGCGCATGCCAAGGAAAGGGCTGCAACATCTCATTTCAGGATTAGACATTTAATACATTACCCCCATCCAACCAAAGAGGACAAAGGAATCCCCTCCCTCCTTCTCACCCCCCATGTTCTCAGCTGATAGTATGCATGTGGACAAGAAGAAATCAGAGATAACATCTCCCCTGGAATGCTAGGCACACTCGTATATTCCCATAGCATGGCTGTAAAGTCAAGTAACTAGATATTAAATTTCGAGGAAATTATGCTAATAATTTTCGAAGACATTGGAACCTTTTCAAAAATGAAAATAATTGTGACAAGTTTCTACAGATCAAAGAAGAAGAATTAAACTAGCAATGTCTCCAATTCAGATCTATGATCCAGCACAAGTGCGGTTAATCAAGATTTGGGTAAAGATACAACCCTAGCCTGCAACCCTTTGGTAGCTGGAAGACTTACAAAATAAGGACAGGGCTCCTAGAACTGCAGTTAGCATACTAAGTATTAGGAGTACATTTCATAACAGGCTGCACATTCCTGGTTTACATTCATTGGCGCAGAGGCAAATGCCTTGCGCTATTACTTATGAAACTAAATAACCTGCATTCCCTGCTCTGACTTGTTACAACAGTTGTCAACACAAGGAGATGGATGGATGTTCAAGGTTTATAAAGGCCCCTTCCACCCAGAGAAACATGCAAATCTGATCAGTTTAAAAAATCTCTGTTTCAATTCACGCTATTATAAGAACCATTTGGTGAAACAATCGGCATCTGCTTCTGCAAAGCAAGCTTTACTCCTTGTCCCAAGACAGCTGATTCATGGAAATGAGGGACAAACCCAACAGAGGCCCAGCCATGCACAGGGGGTTCTGTATAGCAGAAGCTGCTCTCTTCTATAAGCTTCTGGTTGGTCTTCCTATCTACGAGGGTTTTGTACTGGCATCCAAGAGGTAGTATCTGAGCACATTCCTGCTCTGTGTAGTTGGAGGAGGGGCATCTGGTCCTTGTTGTTAATGTTCCCATCAAAATTAAGTTTGTTAGAAGTATGAAGTGTACCAGTAATAGCTGTGATACTTTGATCAAAGATTGTAGGAGACAGGAGGAACAAAGAAAGCACCTTGAAACCCTAGCAAACTCAGACTAGTGTATTACAGACTCTCAATTAAGAGAGGTTTTGTCCAGAATGTGGCTCCTGACCGACCGGTTTCCTTTTTACGGACACTGCTATAACTCTTGGAAGCGATGCACAAGTTACTAAATCCAAGAAAGTGTTAACAAGATTCGGGCTCAGCAGTTATTGTCTTCAAAAATTTAATGGCTCTAACCAGTTAACTGTATGGTCCCTGGGCCCAAACTCACATTCCCTGTGTGCCTCAGGCTCCCAATGACTCCTGGGGGAACGTCGGGTGAACAAGGAATGCAGGCTCAGGCCCTTACAGTGACAACCTGCTGCAGCTCTCCAGCTGCTGAACTCATTAAAAAGCCATGCATGATTTCAGCTGCTGCCTTTGGTTTATTTTAGGGGCCATTCAGCATTCTAGTTGCATGGCCAAACAAACTTTATTCTCCCAACTGCCTTCTGGTCAGGATGGATAAGGTAACCAGCATCCCCCCAGCCATAAAAACTGTATGGTATGGTGTGGGTAGGGTGACCAGATAGCAACTGTGACAAAATGGGACAGAGGGTGGGGGGAAATAGGCACCTATATAAGAAAAAGTCCCAAAAAACGGGACATCTGGTCACCCTAGGTGTGGGTATATTGAGCTGGACGCATACAGCACAGAGAAGCCTTCCCAACCCAGAGTACTACACACTCCCCATAAAAAAATGTAGAAATGTTCTTCTCACTGGAAAATCCCTCTGCCAGCGATCAGAGTGCTACACAAAGCCACCCACTCTCCACTGCTCCTTTCAACCCTCGGACAATAACATTCTACATGATGTGTGTTTACATCAAGGAACCTGAGCTGGTGAAGGCTCCCAAGCAATTAGCTCATGTGGAATGTACTTAGAGAATGACAATACCCATGTGCCTTGGAGGGTCAGACAAGGATCCAGAACAAGCCCTGAGTGCAATATTAAAGAGAACAGGCTCCGTAGGTTTAAAGGTCATGCCTGTTTCTGACCCACACCACTTCTTGTTGCTGAGCTCTGATTTAATTTTATTTATTTTTCTGTTCCGGACTGCTGCAAATTAAAACTTTTCACCTCCTGCACTGCCACAAGGTAGAGGGTCCTTTCCCCTTCTCTTAGACATTGGCATAGAAAGTACGCTTATTAAGTTTGCAGACGATACCAAACTGGGAGGGACTGCAACTGCTTTGGAGGACAGGGTCAAAATTCAAAATGATCTGGACAAATTGGAGAAATGGTCTGAGGTAAACCGGATGAAGTTCAATAAAGACAAATGCAAAGTGCTCCACTTAGGAAGGAACAATCAGTCTCACATATACAGAATGGGAAGAGACTGTCTAGAAAGGAGTATGGCAGAAAGAGATCTAGGGGTCATGGTGGACCACAAGCTAAATATGAGTCAACAGTGTGATACTGTTGCAAAAAAAGCTAATGTGATTCTGGGATGCATTAACAGGTGTGTTGTAAACAAGAAATGAGAAGTCATTCTTCCGCTCTACTCTGCACTGGTTAGGCCTCAGCTGGAGTATTGTGTCCAGTTCTGGGCACCGAATTTCAAGAAAGATGTGGAGAAACTGGAGAGGGTCCAGAGAAGAGCAACAAGAATGATTAAAGGTCTTGAGAACATGACCTATGAAGGAAGGCTAAAAGAACTGGGTTTATTTAGTTTGGAAAAGAGAAGACTGAGAGGGGACATGATACCAGTTTTCAGGTATCTAAAAGGTTGTCATCAGGAGGAGGGAGAAAACTTATTCACCTTAGCCTCTAATGATAGAACAAGAAGCAATGGGCTTAAACTGCAGCAAGGGAGTTTTAGGTTGGACATTAGGAAAAAGTTCCTAACTGTCAGGGTAGTTAAACACTGGAATAAATTGCCTAGGGAGGTTGTGCAATCTCCATCTCTGGAGATATTTAAGAGTAGGTTAGATAAATGTCTATCAGGGATGGTCTAGACAGTATTTGGTCCTGCCATGATGGCAGGGGACTGGACTCTATGACCTCTCGAGGTCCCTTCCAGTCCTAGAGTCTATGAATCTATGCTTTGTGATCCCGTTCTGTTGGGGCTCTTGGAGCATAGAAGGATCAGGCAACAATTCTGAGAGGTGCATCTGAATCCTGAGCTCATTTTGGTGGCACCAAGGCTAAGCTTGGACCCACAGTGAACCACAGTTCAAGGGTTTTAAATCTACTTCAGCAGCTGAATTTTACAGACCCAGGAATTACTCCAGCCCAATGTGAACATCTCTGCCCACATGTTCCTGCCAATGGAGGATCCCGGCCCAAAGAAGTGCTCAGATGTTCTCCCAGAAGGAACACTTCCATTCACTAAGTACATTCTGGGGGCTCACTAACTCCTTTGGATGACTGGAGGGTGTTTTCCTGATGCCACGGAAAATGGCAAGTTAGATAAAGCTAACTCCACTTCCAACAGTGTACATGAGGGGATGCCGGCGGTGCATCTCAGGGTTGCAGCGCCCCCAGGGTCACTTCAGGACACGTCAGTCAAGGAAGAGCTCATCTTTCTTAGACTCTATGCAGTGGAGACATCCTAAAGCCAGAACTGGGGGTCAAGTAGTAAAGGAGAGCTAACTTGCACATGTCCAATTACTGAAAAAGCAATTATTACCCTTTCTTTCTGCAGAATGGAATTTAGCCTATTGCCACAGAGCCTGCAGAAGCTGGTAGCTATGAAGAGTTTCCTAATCAGTGGCTTTAAATAAATCATTCAAACACTAAAAGCCCACTCATTCTGTAATAGTCATTTGTCACTCATGTCAATACTATTTCAGAAACACAAAATGGTCGAGCTCGCATATAGTTTTCTCTGAGAAATCACATTCCAGTATCATCCCATAATGACTCAACACGACTCCCTGGGGTTCATATCTGGATTTTTCCAATTCATTCATTTTCACCCAACGTGAAGGAAGAAAACACGTACCGAGTTTGCTTGGAACCTATCAGAATCAGGCAGACCATAGTCAAACCAATTTTAAATCTTAGGGTAATACCCTCCAAAAGCCACAGGGAACATATATGCCCTTCCAAACTTCCTAAGCACCAGACTACGGGTATGTCTGTCCTACAAGTGGTACAGAATGATAGCACAGCTATGTTGCTGCAGTGCAGACACTTGCTAAAGAGATGGAAGGGGTTTTTCTGTCACTGTAGTAAATCCACCCCCTCAAAAGAGGTAGCTAGGTTGATGGAAGAATTCTTCCTTCAACCTAGCAGTGTCTACACCAGTGCATAGGTTGGCTTAACTATGTCCTTCAGTCTGAGTGTCACTGCTAGGTCAACCTAAGTTTTAGGTGTAGACCAGGCCTCTGACACCAACAGAACCGAACTGTGATAATTTGCACCAATGGCCAGAACGGTTACTGTGGATTTCTGATTTTGGCACTAAATCCTGTTTGCCTCACATGCACACAGTTCCACTGAAATCAATGGAACTACTTGGGAGATTAAAGTGAAGAACATTTGGCTTTGTAAAATTAGTCATGGGTGTTCCATGGCATATTAAATTTGCTCCTTTATTCTGAATAGTGGAACTTGATGTATTGTTTACAATACTTCACAGTACACCTGTAAAGAGATGGTAACGTTTTATTAAAGGTTTTCAATTAAACCTTCCAAAGGAATAAGTATTTATGTAACACAGGACTGAATTTGAGAACTGTCTCTGCTATTGAACAGTGGAGTGCAATGGTCTTTTCATAATAATTCTTGGATTTATGGATCAGCACAAGGAAGATCAGTGAGACTGTACTATATTAAGAACTATTAGTAATTACTTCATTTAAGCTGGTCTACAGATCAGTACATTTAAAGTGAGGTTTGAAGGAATTTTATTTTAGACTGTTGACAGTAGTCTTGGAAAAGTGAGACTAAAACTGCATTGTTAATAATTACAGGTGAGCAGGCATGAGAACATAAACATATGGTAACTACCTAGCAGCAATAAAATGCACGTTAACAGATAACAAGCAGAACCAAAGTGCATTATTACATGGAGTTTTTAAACTCAACCTACATTTTTCAATCCATAAAACAGGCATACATTAAAATATTAATTATCTGGATTATCCAGACCATTGAGAAATTAAATAGAATTCTTGAAAATAAAGGATGCTACTAGTGACTAGATATTTTGAAAAATTTCCCCATCCCTTAGCTATTTTTAAACATCTGTCCTATTAATTCTGGACTGATTATCTTTCAGCCTTTTTCTGAATATTTAAATACATCTTCTAGTCAAAACAGTGTTTTCATTTAAGAATTTGTTCAGTTTTTTTGGCCTCTACTACATTCTTTACATCTCATTCATGATCCTTCATCAATGGAATGAAACGTGTGAGTGACAACTGTAACTTATCACAGCATACGATCATATATTAAGAGATAATCAGTTGCTCCTATACGTGAGGTACGATTGCTGCAAGAGGCACCTAAGGTTTAAGAATTTCTGTTGCTTATGATCTCAGAGAACAAAACAGATGCCTAGTACAAAAGACACTAAGACCTTCAGTTTCTTTGACCAAATGTTCTTAGACTAGCCTAATTGTTCGGTTTAAAAAAAAAGAGAGAAAGAGATGCCAATTTAAGCTCCAGGCTTCTGTCTGATTTTTTTTTTTAAAACCACTACTGTTACATGCAACTTCTAAAGTCACTAGTATATAAGATTAATAATAAAAATCCTCCCACCTATTTATTTAGGTTGTGCATTTGACAGCACTTGCAATATAGCCAATTTCACTGTTCTGATGTTTATGTGGATCTTTCATACAGCAGCAGGGGAAAAAGCCTTTTTTAAATGATGGAAAAGGACTGCAAAACTACAGACTGGCAGGGACTCAAGGAGTTGCAGTAGGTGGAACTACTTGCAACTCATTTGCAACATATGGTATTTCCTAGTCCAGTCACCGTCTCAGGCTAGTCTAAACAGACACATTTATCAAGACAGAGTCAAGTGTGTAGACATACTACTGCTGAAACTGACTAGATTTCAAACAGACAGGCCCTTTAAAAGCCAAATCAGCAGAACAATTGTACAGTGTCCCAGGCTGCTTGAAAGTAGTTATACATATTGTAGTTACAGGCTGAAATAACACTACAGCTGAAAGCTAGCGCACAGTATAAGTCTTTTGAACTCCCAGTCATTTTTAGATAAATAAATATGAACTCTGAAACAGCAGCGTTAACGCAGATTTCAGAGTTGACCAGATTATTCCACAGCCATTGCAAATAGGGTGACCAGATGTCCCGATTTTATAGGGACAGTCCCGATTTTGGGGACTTTTTCTTATATAGGCGCCTATTGCCCCCCACCTCCGTCTCGATTTTTCACACTTGCTGTCTGGTCACCCTAATTGCAAATAACCCAGAGGCTGCACATGGGGACGGTGCCGTTGCAATGAGGAGAAATGACCTTCCCGACATCGCGCTGAGCAGTAGCTCCTGGGGAAACAAGCGGTGTGTGGGCACGAGAACAGGGGCCCGCTGCTCGCGGGTCTCCCTGGGGACGCAACCTCAGGGCACCTGGGGGCGCAGACACCCCGGCAGCCCCTCTCCCGGGGCCCCCCTGACCGCCCCCCGCCCGGCCCGGCCCGGCCCGGCCCGGCCCGCTCACCGCCCGGCGTGGTCCCGAACACCGTGCCCCCGGGCGTGGTGCTGTAGTCGCCGGGCGGCAGCGGGGCCCCGTCGGGCAGGCTGAGGCGCTTGGAGGGGATGGCCCGGCTCAGCGTGTGGCCCTGGCGGCAGCTCCCGGACATGGTGACTGGGGCTGCCCGCGCGCCCGCCGGCCCCCCAACCCGGAACCAGCCGGCAGGCCACGCCCCTTCCGCCCCGCGCGCGGCGCCACGGCCCGGGGAGCGGCGGCGGCGGCGGCGGAGCGCAGGCGTGGCTAACCGCTGACCCCGCCCACTGCCCCGCGCCTTCTGCTCCCCGAGGGCCTGACCCCTCCCTTCCCCATCCCCCCGCCCCCGCGCCTCCCTGTGCCCCGCCCCTTCTGCTCCCCCCGCCCCTCCCTAGGGCCTGACCCCCTCCCACTGCTCCCAGCCTCCTCCCACTGCCCCCCAGCTCCCCTCCCATGCACTGACCCCTCTCTCCCCCCCATCCCACTTCTTCCACCAACCCCCTCCCTGCACCCACCTCACCCCATGGGTCACCGCTCCCTATTCACTCACCCCATTGCTCACACTAACTCTCACCACATGCAAGAGGGATGTATAACAACCCTCCCCTATGCTGTACACGCAGTCCCCACCTCAAGGAGTTTTGTAACCCAGACTGACAAGGCAGACAAAGTGGGGGAAGGAAAGAAGTACCTTCAAACAATATGCTTAGGGAGCAACCCTCAGCATCCCTGTCATTCCCATGGCCATTGGCTGGGTTGGTGGCCGGGCGGTTCATGAAGTATTTCTGGATACGGGTTCTCTGCCTGTCCCATACTGTGCTCTCATGCAACAAACAAAACGTGTTTTGGGACACGCTTCCCAGCTAGCCATAAGAAACAGGAGGCAGTTGTGCCCCCCTGCCAAGTTCAGACATGCTACCCAGCTTCTCCATGCAGCTAGGCTCTTCATGCCCCACTTGCCTCCTGAGAAGGCAGCCAGTGCAAGGGTGGCCCTCCTGGGTGGCCTTCAGCACCACTCGTGAAACTTTTGCAGTGACAGATTTCACAGCCTGCTCCTCCTTTGGGCGCCTGACTAGTAATGAGGGTCACAAACGTGTGAAGCTGCATTCGTGCTGAATGCTCACCTGTAGAGGTGACGGGAGAGAGAGAGGCTGAAACAAAGCATCACAAATGGCCCTTTCTGGGGTCTCTGGTTCAATATCAGGATCATATGGAGCCAAGCAAATGCCCCAACGAACAGAGAACAGCACCCGGATAGCATACAAGAGATCTACTCTCTCTCTCTCTCTGTCTGCCTAAGCATTTTATATTGCACTCACCACCATGGTGTATGATTGCTCAGCTTTGAAGTCACTCTAAACATCTTTGATTCTAGAGATGGGCTTGCATCAAGGAAGAGCAGAAAGGTTATTTTACCTCTGTATTTGGCATTGGTGTGACGGCTGCTGGGATACTGTGTCCAGTTCTGGTTCCTACAGTTCAAGACAGATGTTGATAAATTGAAGAGGGTTCAGAGAAGAGCCACGAGAATGATTAAAGGATTAGAAAACCTGCCTTCTAGTGATAGACTCAAGGAGCTCCATCGATTTAGTTTTAACAAAGAGAAGGTTAAGGGGTAGCTTTATTACAGTCTATGAATACCTACATGGATTTAACCTGGGGAGGTTCTCTGTGTCTGTGTTCTCTGGCCCTTTCATTATGGTACCAGAGTGGGGAGAGTGGACAGGGAAAAAACTGAAACATTTAATGGAAAAATTTGAAAAAATATTTACAGAAAAAGCGAAAAAATGTTAATTTCCCACAAAAACAATTACTGTTTTTTCTGCCCTCATTGTTCCTTTGCTCTGTCGGGAACCGTGTGTCTCATGGCCTGGATGGTAGCGCACATCCCTCTTGAGTGTTTACTATTAAAAGCTGATTTGATTGCTACAGCCAGTGCCTCCATGGTCTTTGCAGCTGAAGGATGGGAACTGGTGCTATGGGGATGTGCTTTACCTGCTGGGGAGGAGTAGCTGTGTAAAATAATTAATTGTGCCATACATGGGTGGGGAATCCTATCAAGTGCTAAATTCAATATAAAGAGGAATGCCTAGCTCTTAGGCAGCACTTTTCAGCAGTAGATCTCCAAGTGCTTTACAGAGCAGGTCAGTATCATCCCCATTTTACGGATAGGGAAGCTAAGGCACAGAGAAGTGAAGAGACTTGATGACTGTCACCCAGCAGACCAGTAGCAGAGCCAGGAAAAGAATCAAGCTCTCCTGACTCCCAATCCAATGCTCTAATGACTAGGCCACTAGGCCGCCCTCTTTTATATATATTTATTTGTAAGGCACCTGACATGGGAATGTTGTCTCGCCGTCCTCTGGTTTGATAATAATATGAGCTCTCAGGGGAGGGGCTGTGTTTGTAAAGCACTGAATACATCTACGGTGCTGGATAAATGTTTTGTAATAATCATAACTATCAGAAACCCAGGGTGTGTGAATTCAGCTTTAGTCTGACATGCAATCAATAAAAAGTTAAACAGAGCAAGAGAGAGCTATGTTAAGCAAATTTAACCTTTGAATTGTGGTTTCTGTCTTGGGTGCAGCTGGTAGCTGCTTGACTGGACTTGTCTCATTTTATAGTTGGCTTTTTGCATTTGATATATGTATGCATGCATGTATGTATGTTAGCATGTAGGCATGTTAGAGAGTGTGTATGCATGTGTGTTAGGATGTGTTAGCCTGCAGGCATGTTACTATGGGTACATAGGTGTCTTAGCATGTGTGTGAGCATGAGTACATGTGTGTGAGAGCATACTCGTATGTGTGTTTTGGGTGGAATTGCATTGTTGTTAAGAGTTTTGTCCATTACTGTGTACAGATGTGCACGCCTAAGCCCCAGCTAGATGGTGTGAGTAGCCATGTGTGAGGCTAGTTTTACTTGGTGGCTGGGTATTTCCATGGATTAAAGCTTTATTGGAGCCACCCAGGTGGCTAAGATGAGCAGCGTTTGTCCCTTGGAGCAAAGTCACCCATCTTTGTGGTGAGTCATTTGGCAGCAGCACACAGTCTGCAAGACCACCCTGCCACTCCAATTCCAGTGCGGTCCATTCTCACCAAGCAGCATTTCCATCTGCATGCCCCCTGCTGGGCTGCTGGCACTTTAGCAGGCTGATGAAAGGTTGGCCACATGTTTGCATTAATGCAAACGAGGTAATTTGTTAAATCTATGGGACACAGCTGGCCTGGCACCCTATTACAACTCTCCCTGCTGGCTTTGTGGAAGGCAGCTGTGGGATACAAATGCTGTTAGGAAATATGGAGATGAAGATGCCCAAATGATAGGCTGACCTAGGACAGGTGAAAGGTGTCAGCTACTGTCTGTCACCCTTGGAAAGGGCTTTGCGTTTATGTCCTGACTGAGATTGTTTTAAAGGGAATGTACATAAATATCAGTAGACGCTGTCCTACAACATTTACCAAAAAACTGTAATAGGCAACCTGACCTACAGAATAAATCTGGAAAGAAAAGTTCTTACTTTCTTTGGTTTGGTCTACACTACAAAGTTGTGCAGCTTTATTTAGACTAGTATAGCTAAAGCAGTACAATCCTCTCCTGTGCACACAGTTGTGTTGATATATTTATACTTGTAGAGGTAAGTCTGTACAAGTAGTGGAATAACTATACTGGTACTGGTTTCAGAGTGGTAGCCGTGTTAGTCTGTATCAGCAAAAAGAACGAGGAGTGCTTGTGGCACCTTAGAGACTAACAAATGTATTTGGGCATAAGCTTTCATGGGCTAACACAAGTACTCCTCATTCTTTATACTGGTACAAGCCACATTTTGATTGCTATCACTGTGTTCACTGTCGCGGCCTTTTGTGGCAAACTATTTTGGTAAAAAGCACCCCCTAATCGGCAAACTCTACCAGGGAAACTTTCAAGTGCAGACCAGGCTTTAAAGGGAACAGGGTTAAGGGGCTGAGTATACCTCAGGGCCTGCATCTCATTCTTGCATACACAGAGATGACCTGAGAAGTGTCCCTGCCAGGCAGCACACGTTTGTGTGATTTGGCTGTGATACACAACATGCAGGGAATGTGGGCCAGTCTGACACTGGCTGGGCAGCAGTGTTTATCTAAGGTGTATGTGGTTTTTCTTAAAAATACTTTTAAAAAAGGAAATAAAAAGTATAAAAGAAATAATCTGAACCTGCAGAGTCTCCTACACCATAGCCAGGTAGAACATGAATCCATTATACTGCAGCACTAAAATTAATGGTCTATAGCATAGCCTTGTTAGTGTTTGGACTTGTGCTCTCACAAGTGACGAAGGGAAAGAGCCCCCGGCAAACCCTTCTCAGCTTGGTTGCTTTCTGTGCCAATGGTTGCCTATAAGCATGGGGTATGAGGGCAGTTGTACCCAGAAGTATCCGGTACCCTGTTGTACAGTGGTCCTGCTAAACTCATTATTGCAAATAAATGGGAGATTGCCAGATCATTTTTATGATTGTTATTTACATTGCACCCACAGTATGCCAGGTGCTTTATAGACAAGCAAGAAGGCAAGTCCCTGCGCCAAAGAGCCTACAAGCTAAGGGCTCGATCCTGCAACCCGCTGCTCATTTTGGGCTGATTCACAGTTGCCCTGCAGCTTGCTGAATCATCTAAACCAATGGAAAGTGGGTCTAACTGCCACCAAAGGAGAATGGCAGCATTTTACCTCATTCTGAACTGTTGGCAATGGCTGCAGGGTGAATCACGCCCTTTGGGTGACATTCACCCCTGTGCAGAGGCCAGCGCACAGTCCAGGCACCACTTCAGCCCTCCTTGGAGGACTTTTGGGGGATTTCAGTGTTCCATAGGCCTTGCACAGAGTGATTGTTCTGTTGATTGCAACGGGACTGCCATGGGAACTTGGGGATCCTCTTCACTTTGCATCTGCAATGGCTCAGCACGGCCCACTTCCCTTTGTACGGTGCAAGAGTGCCCCCAACTGACCACACAGCCCCATGTCCTCTGCACACTCACCTTTTCACCACAAAAGGAAAGAACAAAGATTAAATACACGAACCTCTTCCTCTGCAGATGCGAATTCTGTGTTTCTGTGAACGGTGTTGTCTGTGGTGAAGAGCTGCAATGTCGGGCCGAGGGAAACAAGGCGGCAAAGTGAGGGCTAAGACAAAGTCCCGGTCATCTTGGGCTGGCTTGCAGTTCCCGGTGAGCCGTGTTCATCGGCTTCTCCGGAAGGGTAATTATGCTGAGCGAGTTGGTGCTGGAGCCCCTGTATATATGGCTGCTGTCTTAGAGTACCTGACTGCTGAGATTCTCGAGTTGGCTGGCAATGCTGCTCGCGATAACAAGAAAACCAGGATCATCCCCCGCCATTTGCAGCTCGCCATCCGTAATGATGAGGAACTCAATGAACTACTGGGGAAAGTCACGATCGCTCAAGGGCGTGTTCTGCCCAACATCCAGGCAGGGCCGGCGCTTCCATTTAGGTGACCTAGGCGGTCGCCTAGGGCACCAGGATTCGGGAGGGCGGCAGACTGCTCCGGTGGACCTCCCGCAGGTGTGCCTGCGGAGAGTCTGCTGGTCCCGCGGCTCCAGGCAGGTCCACCAGAGCCGCGGAACCAGTGGACCATCCACAGAAACGCCTGCAGGAGGTCCACTGGAGCCATGGGACCGGTGAGCCGGCCCTGTGCCTAGGGCGCCAAAAACCCTGGCACCGCTCCTGCATCCAGGCTGTGCTGCTGCCTAAGAAAGCCGAAAGTCTTAAAGCCAAGAGCAAGTAAAAGCGATCTAGAAGAAATGAGAGATCTGAATCTATGCTTAAAATTAAAAAAATATAAAATAAACCACCTCAGTGCCTGTGAAATGCCATGACTCAGACCAGGCAGCTTCAGAAAGCCCCAGTCTTCCCCTTCACAGCTGAATAGCTGGGCTTGGTGCAGAGACATGGAGCCTGCCTGCTGTCACCAGTGCTGCTCCAGGGAGTAAGCTGGGGGAGGGAGGACACTATTATTCCTGGAGAGGCTTTTCTTTTTTACCCTCATCCCACACATCAGCTGAGTGTCAGTCTGTGCTTTGAAACTGTTCCACTCTGCAGAACAGACAAGAGATGGTGCTGGAGAGTCAGCAGGAGCATGTTCTAATCCAGTTTCTCCCTCCAGCCAGGATTCTCTGGGCCAGAACCCCAGCCGGCATAAATCAGTATAACTACCCAGAAGTCTCTATGGGATGGCCCTCTGTCTCTATGGGATGGCGTAACATGCAGGAGTATCTGGAAATCAACTCGCCAGAAGGCAGCGTGTTTGATTACTATTTGTTTTACAACAGAACAGGCAGGCCCCATGTGAGATCAATGGCTCATTGTGCTATGCCCATGGTAAGAAACAGCCCAGACAGATGAAGTGGAGGAAGGAAGTATCATTATTCCCACATTACAGATAGGAAACCAAGGTACAGGGAGTTGAAGTGACTTGCCCATGGTCACAGAAAGTCTGTGGCACAGTCAAGGACTGAATGCAGGTCTCCTGAGTCCCAGGCCATTGCCTTCTCCACAAGCCTGTCCTTCCCCTCTTGGGCAGCAGCTCATGCCCTACTCCAAGTGGCCACTTCTCCTTCCTGAGAACGCACTTCCCACCTCCTCTCCCTGCCCAAAGTCTGCTCATAATTCAGGTGCACAACAGCCCACATGGCTACTGCCTACACCTGCAGCTCTTGTCGCCCAAGGAGCTCACTGCACATTGCTCCATGGTGGCAGAGCTGCTGCTCTGAGCTATGTTCCCTGAGGGCCTGTAGGAGGGAATTCTGGCTGAGCCGGTCAGAATTCCGCTTGGAGTCTCCCACTGCAATTCAGCCCTTCTGCAGCCCAGCCTATGGCTGCAAACCTCAGCCTGCCCCATGGTTTGTTTCCCATTCAGACCTGTCACGGATCGTTTCTGAGACAGATTTTCAGAAGAGCTCAGTGCTCTCAGTTCCTATTTAGGCATCCAAATGAGTGCCGGGTGGTCAAGAAAGTGCTCAGCAGCCTGCGAACACTGGGAGCTGGAGGTCTTTTGAAAATCCAGCCCTGTCTATATCATGGGGACTGATTTTACAGAAGTGCTGGGCCTTGGCCTCCCCTCTCCAACGTTACTGGGGGTTGGGAAAGCTCACTGCCACTGACAATCTGCTCCTGTATGTATATATTTTTGTTCTGAGCAATAAAAAGTGAGTCCTTTTAAAGCCATTCCTAGTTAAAGATTTGCAAACATTTGCTAAATCCACTCTGTTCCTACCCAGAGAGGAATAAGTAATAAGCAAAAGATCACCTCCCTCACCTGAACCATGCGAGAATAGAACTGCCTCAGTTAGCAGATGTCCAGGAATAATTAGTCTGGTGTTTACACGGCATAGAGTAGCAGGGAGTTCGCAGGTGCCAGCAAGAGGATGAGCCTTCAAGCTGGTGTTCTCTTTGATTTTTTAAATGCTCCCTGTGGATTCTGAGCCCAGGCTCAAAGAAGCAGCTGTGGCTCCCACAAATCAATGAGCAGGGATGCTGGGAGAGGCAGGGAACAGAGCAGATTGGTCTGTTCTGTTCTATACAGGCAGGACCGGCGCTAGGGGTTTGAGCGCCCTAGGCGGACAGCAATTTCGCTGGCCCGCGCGCTGGTCCCGCGGTTCCAGTGGAGCTGCCGCAGTCATGCCTGCGGGAGGTCCACCGGAGCCCCGCGAGGAGCCGACTGTCCGCAGGCACCACTGCGGCAGCTCCACCGGAGCTGCCTGCCGCCCGCCACCAATTATTCTGGCGCCCTAGGCGATTGCCTAGGCTGTCTAAATGGTAGCGCCGGCCCTGTATACAGGTATTTGTTCTGTGCTCATCACCAAAGGATCTGAATGCCTTCCAGACGTGTATTAAGAGACAGGACTGTTCCTCTTCTGCTCTCACCAGGGAAAGAAGTGTGTGCAGGGAGTGTCCAGTTCTGGATTTCTTTCATTTATATCTACACACACAGGTTGCTAGGTATGTGCTAGAGATGGCAGCTCAAAGACGTGCCTTGCACTTGGCTTGGAAGGTTGGAAGAGCTGGGATGGTCCTTAGTGCCTGGGGGAGTTCATGCCATGGAGAGCTTTGAAGATAATGACCTTGAACTTGACTGCATGTTCTATGGAAAGCCAGCGTAGGGCGTGGAGGACAGGTGTGATGTGCTCATGGTAGCCAGTGCTGTTGAGATGTGCTGCAGCGCTCTGTCCCAGTACGCGTTCATGTAGGCAGGTGCTCTCTACTCTGTCTTTGCCAGGGAATTCTCTGTCAAGTGTTCAGTCTGCACAGTAACCTTCCCTCAGCCCCAGCAGGGGGAAGCCTGCTGTGCAATTCAGAGTGCGGGAAGTAGTTGGATAAATCCAGGTCTCTGGATGCTGGCATGGATGATATTCTGGTACATGAACTTCTCAGCCTGTCACATGCCTCCTCTTTGGTCTCAGAGGCCTGAAGGAATTTGGGAGTGTACAGCGGGTACTTAAAGGGCAACACAGACCAGTAAGGAATGTGGGGTGGACTCTGTTCTATGGAACACCCTGGAAGAGGTGGGAATCTGCAGCTCTGATACTGGTACTAGTTGGGCCCATTGATTCCGTACACAGAAGTTCAAAATCCATTGAATTCTAGGGCCATGATTCGCCATTACCTTGCACACTGTGCTATCATCTGCAGCAGTCCAGTGTGGATGTAAAATGCCATGAAATCATATGTCTCCGCTCCCACTGGGGAGAGCCTTTTACTCTCACATTGCTCCGAGGGAAATGGTGATGTCAGGGGCGGCTCCAGGGTTTTTGCTACCCCAAGCAAAAAAATAAAATAAAATAAAAAATAAATTAAAAAAGGGGGGCCGGACTGCCACTGCCAAAGCAAACAAGCAAACAAAGAAAAAAGCGGAGTGCCACCCCTTGAAAAGTGCCGCCCCAAGCACATGCTTGGAATGCTGGTGCCCAAAGCCGGTGCTGGGTGATGTAAGAGTGACGAATCAGGCCCAAAGTCTGAAAAAACAAAGCAATCTGGTATAACCCCTCACCCCAGTTGCCTTCAAATTAAATAGATTCATGGATGGAAGAGCCTAAGTCCAGTGGGTCAGAAAGCGACTTTCCCGGGGCGGGTTATCCCATCACTGCTACTGCAGGGGTCTGGCACCTTCCTCTTCTGAGGCATCTCATGCTTCCCGCTGTGGGAGACGGTACTGGTTAGACAGACCTGGTCTGATCCCATCTGGCAATTCCTATCTTCTTGTTATTTTGATATGGAATTGATCCTTTAGATGGAATAGGTTTAAAAAAGAATCTTGGAATGTCTTTTAGGTTTCTCCGCTTTGAAGCATTACAGCAATTTTCATTCCAATTACCAATTCAGTGCAAAGAGTCTTTACATAAAACAAACCTATTGCATCAGCTGTGGGCCTGTGCATTGCATCTGAAACAGGGAAATTCCACATGGGCCATTGGGAAACCATCCACTGTTTATTGCAGTGTTCTCTGTTTGCATTAGATCAAATGTAGCAAACGCCTGATTTCATTAAACCTGTCGTGCGGTATGTAAACTACTCCTGTGCTGCCATGTGGCAGAAAACACATAAGCCATTAAGAACCAGTCCTTTTGAAAGAGAACACTGCAGAAGATAAGTGTACAGTACAGAGCTTCTGCCAGCCCTCAACTGTGAGCAGGGCCGGTGCAACCATTTAGGCGGACTGGGCGGTTGCCTAGGGCGCCGAGATTTGAGGGCGCCAAAAAGCTCCCCCCAATTTTTTTTAAATGGTTGAGCAGCCGCTGCTGCTGGGACAGAGAGGGAGTCTGAGCTGCCGGCAGCAGCCGGCAGCCCAGGGTGTCCCCTGGCTCAGGGCGCCTCCGCGGCAGCCCGCAGTCCAGGGGGTCCTCTGGGTCAGGGCGCCGCCCCGGCAGCCGGCAGCCCAGGGGCGGGGGTCCCCTGGCCCAGGGAAACCCTGGGCTGCCGGCTGCCACGGAGGCGCACTGACCCTGGGTCAGGGCGCTGCTGCGGCAGCCGGCAGTCCAGGGTGTCCGGAGGGGGTGGCAGGCAGCTCCCGTGGAGCTGCCGCAGTTGTGCCTGAGAACGGTCGGCTGCTCGCGCGGCTCCGGACCTCCCACAGACACCACTGCGGCAGCTCCACCGGAGCTGTGGGACCAGCGCGCGGGGCGGTGAAATTGCCGTCCGCCTAGGGGGCTCAAAACCCTAGCGTTGGTCCTGACTGTGAGGCTCGAGTCATGGCTAAGTAGAGAACAAATCTCACAGATGGCACTTCGGGCTCAACAGTCAAGCAGCAAGAAAAACAAGACCCTAGGCAGGAACATATCAATAGCTGTTTGTAAATACAGCTCACTCCCCGGAGAGGGGATTCCTGACCCCTATCCAGCATGGCACAGTCACATGTCATCTGCCAAATGTTAGACAATACTGCCGAAGACAGGCCTTACGGCCCAAACATTTATCATTATTGCTGTGTTCCAGGAGCACTCTGAAGCTCCAGCCAACACCAGGGCCCTGTTGTGTGAGGTGCTGTATGAGCACATAGTGAGAGACAGTCCTTGTCCCAGAGCTTGCAGTCTAAACAGACAAAGGGTGAGAGGAAGGAGGAATTGTTATCCCCATTTTACAAATGGAGCACAGAAGCAGTAAGTGACTCGCCCAAGGTCACAAAAGCAACTTGGGGCCAAGCTGGAAATAGAACCCAGATCTCCCAAATTGCAGACAGGAAATTGGCCATAAGCCAACTCTTCCTTCCTTTTTAAGTCATATGCTCAGGTAACATTGGCTTTGTTTTTATAATGGGAAGATAGGAATTGCTGTCCTCGAACAGATCAATGATCCATCTAATATGGTAGCTGTTACCAGATACTTCACCAGAAGCAAAACCCCAGTGCACTCGAACAACAGAACAAAAAGGGGAATTCCTTCCTGACCCTACATGGTGACCAGCCTATTCTGTGAAACATGAGGATTGATCAACCCTTATAGCAGTCACTGGAGCTTTAGGTGCCATTCTTAACCATGTATGTGTTTAATCCTTTTTGAATCTTATTAAGCTATTTAGTAATATACTGTGTCAGTGAGTTCCACAGGTTAACTAAGTACCATGCCTAAAGAAGTTTTTCCGCTTAGTGATCTAAACTTGTTGCATCTTAATTTCATCTAGTGCCCTCTGGTACTAGTATCAAGAATCATACTTTGCCCTTGTCTAGCACTATTAAGGTGTTTTGCAATTTACAGTGGAATTAATCCTTGACAACCACTCATCTTGCAAAGTAGGTAAGTATCATCATCTATGTACAGATGGGGAAAACTGAAGCCAGAGAGGTGAAGTGCCTTGCTCAAGGTGACATAGAGATTTGGTCAGGGAGGCCAGGTTAAGAACCCAGGAGTTTCAGTCCTGTTCCATTGCTGCACAGTCCCATGCGGGGAAGGGAAACAGAAGCTGCTGATTGGCTTTCTCTAGCCCATTTATTAACTCAGACATTTCTCTTCCCTTTTACTCTTTTCATTTCCAGACTCAATAATCCAGGTTTTTCATCCTCTTTTCCTTTCCCACAAACACTCCTCTTCCCATCAATTTTGCAGCCTGTCCCTGGGTTTTGTTTTACACAAATACTGTATCAGCACCCAACAATATTCCATCGCAGTAGGCTGTAATCACAGGTTAATCAGCCATCTATTTCCATACAAGAGAAAGCGAGGCAAGGCTCTAACAAATTACCATTTACTTAGCTTTCTGCTTTTAATTAGACCACATTTGTCATTAGGAAATGATGCCAATTTATATAAATTGACTCTACTTAATCTCAGCACCTCAAAATAAAAGGTTATAAAATGTTCCGTCCCCACCCTCCGCCCGAGCCAAACTAGCATATTTCCTTGGGAGCATTAACACTCCACTGATTCCATAGGTTGGGATTAATGAGTACAAGGAAAAAGAAATACTTGGGTGCCAAGCTTCATTTCCAAAGCTTTGATATGGAAGGAAAACACGGGCGCAAATGAAAATTAGCTAGTAATTAACAGATATGCATTTAGCCTGATTCTGGCAACTAAACCTGCCAAATAATAAATTGTGAAGTGAAAGCTTCATCTTCTGCCATCTAACTGTATCTTACAGTCCCGAATAATCCAGATAGACAATCAAAACGTGTATGCAGCTAAGCAAACTTTATATATGGGTCAGAAGTGCAAAGTACTTCACCTACATAAAGCCCAAGGAATCGGGTTTGAGGGAGGTGAAGTTTGGTGGGATCCCGGGAAGGCAAAGGCCATATGTAATGTTATGACAGATGTAATCAGTGTCCATTTTAAACAGGACACATTTATTAAAGACAATCACAGAGTACAGACCCAAATGCAGCTCCAGCGTTATCTCTCTTGCTTATCAGGGACCATAGACTGTTTGAAACTCCATATAGCACAGAGACATCTAGTGGCTGACGTATGTAACGCAAGCAAACCTACATACACTTGGTCTGGAACCCAGGCGGATTGAAACCAACAAACAGTACAGAAGTTGCCTTCTGGTGAGCCAATAGGCAGGGGCGGCTCCAGGCCCCAGCACGCCAAGCACGTGCTTGGGGTGGCATTCTGCGGGGGGCGCTCTGCGGGTCAGGGAGGGCAGCAGGTAGGCAGCCTTTGGCGGCTTGCCTGCAGAGTCCTCTGGTCCCACGGCTTCACCAGGGGTGAAATGTCTAGAGCCGCCCCTGCCAATAAGAGCCATGCTGACCTGGGTTCCGTGGGAAGTTACTTTCCCCTGGTGAAGCTGGTCTCAGTGGGAGGTCACTTTCCCCATGCCAAACTGATAGATGCTCAGCTGCTGTGATGAGGAGTGCAATATTAGATCATGAACAGAAGAGAATGGAGCTGCTCTAGGCATCTTTTGAAGGGGATATTAAACCAAGGTCATTAAAGATGTAATGGTTCTTCTCCTAGAGGAAGGTGTTAATCTAGATCACTTAGTAAGCAGGTCACAAGCAAACAATAGGTATTTTAATATAACTAAATGTAAGGTTATATATGTAGGAACAAAGACTGTAGGCCGTACTTACAGGATAGGGGACACTGCCTTGGGAAGTAAGACTCTGAAAAAGACTTGGAGATCCTGGTGGGTAAGCAGCTGAACACAAACTCCCAGAGCGATGCTGTGGCCAAAAGGGCTAATGTGATCCTTAGACTCATAAACAAGGGAATCTCAAGTAGGAGTAGCGGAGTTATATACCTCTGTATTTGGCACAGATCTGAGGGCTATTGGAGTGCTGCATCCAGTTCTGGTGTCTACAGTTCAGGAAAGATGTTGACAAATTGGAAGTGGTTCAGAGAAAAGCCAAGAGAATGACTGAAGGAAGATTGGAAAACATGTCTTATAGATATAGATCCAAAGAGCTTACAAAAGAGAAGGTTAAGGGGTGACTTGATCACAACCTGTCAGTGCCTGCATGGGGAACCGAAATTTGATAATAGAGGGCTCTTCAGTGCAGCAGACAAATGTATAACATGGTCCAATGGCTGGAAATTGAAGAGACCAGACTGGAAATAAGGCATACATTATTTTTAACAGTGAGGGTAATTAACCTTTGGGACAGCTTACTAGGAACCATAGTGACTCACTGGACATTTTAAAATCAAGATGGGATGTTTTTCTAAAAGATCTGCCGTAATTCAAACGGGAAATATTTTGGGGAAGTTCTATGGCCTGGGTTATGCAGGTCAGACTGGATGATCACAATGGTCCCTTCTGGTCTAAAATCTGTGAATCTGGCCAAATTCAGCTCAGTTAATTGCAAGCCAGCACATGCTCCCTGCACGGTCAATTGAAGATCAGATTCGTCTTTACATCTTGCCCCAACCCATTGTGCAGTGTTGCTGTACACTGTTCACTAGTTACTGTGTTCCACCCCAGGTGGGGCTGCACTTCATTAATAAGAGAAGTGATGTTTGCATCCAGCTGTGAAGCACAATGGGGTTATTCTGGGTGTGCTGCCCTAGGGAAATGTAAAACCTTATTATTTATGAGAAGATCTGGGATAAATACTCAGGACCTGGTGTGTTCTCTCATGACCTAATGCAATGTGTGTCTATGGCCTGATTTAAGTAAGATGTCTCTGCTATGAGAGACCGAGTTTGTGCCTTCAAATCATTTCAGGAACATTTTATAACTCCCTGACTGGGAGCTGAGCACAGTATAACGTGCTGCAATTCTTTGCACTCGGAAAAGCAGGCATCAGAGCGGAGGCTAAGCTGGGACGCTTCTGAAGAATCTGGGCCTCGACGTGCTCTGCCAGGGAACACCCATTAAGGACACTCAGGGCCGGTGCAAAGAAGTTTCGCGCCCTAGGCGAAACTTCCACGTTGCGCGCCG
This sequence comes from Gopherus flavomarginatus, assembly GCF_025201925.1. Taxonomy (NCBI): domain Eukaryota; kingdom Metazoa; phylum Chordata; order Testudines; family Testudinidae; genus Gopherus; species Gopherus flavomarginatus. The sequence goes on along the minus strand of NC_066618.1, from coordinate 165,973,288 downwards.
CCGCCCCCCAGCCCTGTGGCAGCTCCCTGCCCACCCCCGCCCTGAGGTGCCCCCCCCCCAGCCCTGTGCTCCATATCCTCCCTGAGCATGCCGCCCCCGCTCTAATTTTCCTGCCTTCCAGGCTTGCGGCACCAAACAGCTGATTGGCGCTGCAAGCCTGGGAGGCTGGAGAAGTGGAGCAGTGACCGCGCTCTGGGAGGAACCGCTGTAAAAAAAATTGAGGGCACCGCTTTTTGGCGTCCCAAATCTTGGCGCCCTAGGCAACTGCCTAGTTTGCCTTAATGGTAGCACCAGCCCTGAGGACACTAGCATTGAGACAAGGGAACAGAACTCAAAAGGTTCTGTGGACAGAAAGGGGTCGTGTCAGCAAATTACACCTCACGGGCTGTGGTTATTAGAGGCATAGGCACAAACAGGCCTAGTGTTATGTCCCTGCAGGCCACTTCTCTCTCGGTTTGATTGTTCTAAGAAGCCCCTTCATATTCTGCCTGGCCAGAGTAGTAAATCCCTCTGTCAGTGCAGTGAGGTGTCTCCTTTGTCCTCTGTAAGGCTCACACTATGTGGTCCTGTCACAGGGGATTCTGAATTAAGCAGCATCAGATTGAAGGGGGCTGCATGGGAGCAATGCATGTTACTGGGAGAGCACACGAACACACAAGTATCTTGCAGGGAGCTGCCCTTCCTAGGCAAACAGTGGCCTGTGGGGGAGTTGAGCCTACAAGACATGGTGCTCAAGAGCACATGGCCTTCTGCACTGACCAGGGACAGGCTGGGTCACTGTTGCCCACTTCTGGGCCCTCGTCTCTGAAGTGCTGCGTGAGCTTTGGACAGCCATTCCCATGAGCTCTTCTAGAGCCAATGTTAGCAGCTCCAGTTATGATGTTAGGCCTGTCAAAGGATTCCCCTCCCCTTTGTTCTCACGGAGAAGCAGTGAGGGAAGCTTTGCATTGTGTGGTCTGGCCTGTGACTATGGAGAGGCCTTCAGTCTCCATGGCTGTCAGGCTGGCACCTTCCCGCCAGCACTAACATCCCCACATAGAATTGCAGCTGAAGAAGTGCTACTAACCACTGCAGGGAGCCGTGGCCTGGACCCCCTGGTGGCACCAGTCCTCACTCTGTGTTGGTAACGTAATGCAAACGTGCTGAATTGTGACCAGTTTTGGATTTTGCAATGAATTGTTTGCACCTCTTTTGTACATACCCACAGACCCTTGGGGAAGTCGAGACTGGCCAGGAGCAGCACTCTTTTATAATCAAGGGTTTAGCAGCAGATCTGGCTCCTTATTCAGGCAGACCAAACTATTAATGTATGTTAGCTGAGGTGGGGGAAGACACTTATGAACACTCTTGAAGGTGCTCTTAGAATGACTGACTGGATGGGTCTCATTTATCTGGAGCTCTTTAAGATGAGTCTGGCAATGTGGCTGATTGCTTAAGTCTCCATAAAAGACTGGTGCAATATGCCACGCAATGGAATACTTCCTGCCTTGTTCTGGCTTTGCATTGCATCCGTTCCTTTCCTCTGCACCCCCGTTTCCCTAGAATATAAAATAACCAGGGTAACCATACCTTTCACTTAAACAAGAAACTCACCAGGATGCTTGATTATGAGGAAAATTAGCCTCTGGAAATGACAGGCTGAGAAGGCTGGAGGTATTGCAGCAATTTAGGTGAGGAAAGACGTCAGGCCTGATGAAGGGAATGACAAGCTAAATGGAAACTGCTGCAGAGGCACTCACAATTAAGGTGAGAGATGTAGCAAGCAAGGAAATTACAGACCAGCACTCTGTATTCCTGAGCAGGCTGAGAAAATAGCAAGAGAGAGGGGATACAGGAGGAGAAAAGTTCATCCAGAGGGATTTTGCCATGTCTGGAAACAGAACTGCTCACTGGAGCAGACTCTCATCATTTGTGTGCTACGCAGAAAAAATCAGGAGCACAGGACTGGAATCAACAACAGATTGTTGGAAGTAAATTTATCTTCAGGCTTAGGTGTATATTGCTGTGCCAGGGGGGTCTGTGGGCTATGGGGATCGTACATCTGAACTGGCAGAGAAAGGCACACAGGGAAATGAATCCAGCCCCAGGACGGGATTTCCTCTTCTGGGGATTTTCCTTGGAATGTTTGGGAAGCCCCTGTCACCACTGCCTGTGAGGGCAGGACTGTCACATGCAGCACTCTCTCACCGGTCTTTAAGATTCTTAATGATGCATAGCCTGTGTTGAAGTGACTCTGAAGGTCTTGCTCCCTAGCTCAGCCCGGCAGCACTCCTCTCACCCACTGCCCGGGTGAGTCTCAGAGGTTTGGCAAGGAAAGGAGGGGCTGCACGTCTGTTCTTGTTTCTGTCACCACTGGAGGTGCGGGGCATGAAGGGGTTTGGTGCTTGGGCTCATACATTTGCAAGACAATTTTGTAACTCTGCGACTACCTTGTCATATAGGACCAGGGCCCAGTAGTATTATCTGACAGTAGTGCTTAGAAGCCCCAGTGGATCTTAGGGCTCCGTTGTGCTGGGCAGCTGCACAGACTCACACTGAGAAACAGCCGCTACCTGAAAGGGCTTACCCCTAAACAGACAAGACACAAAGGGCAGGAAGGAAAATGATTTGTCCAAGCTCACATTGCAGGTCAGTGAGCAGAATTAGAACCCAGGTCTCCTGAGTCCCGGTGCAGCACCCTATCCACTAGACATCCCCCAGGCCTCCCATAAGCACTTTAGGGACGTGGATGCTTTATGACTGAAATAGTCTCATGAAGACTCCACCATCTCGCTCTTTCAGATTTCAAAGCCCATGCTGTAAGGTGAGGCATGACAAACCACTGTCATGAGCTCCCTGGAACTCCTCCCCTGCCATGCTGCAGCGTCAGCCTTAACTCATTTCCCTGTGATGGCCACAGATTGCTTTAGCAGAGCTGTTTGCTGTCTGAACTCTAACTAGGGCTCAGGAGGGAGATAACTTACTGGGATTGGGAATTGAAGCCGATGAGCCATGTGCATTTGTGTGTGTGCAGCTGCTCATCTGCTTTGCATGTGCATGGCCCAGTTGGCCATTTACATGGTGTCACGGAGTGTGGGGGAGTCCGGCCCTGCACCCCTCTTCCTGGGACCCACAGTGACTCTTAGCCAGCCAGTAAAACAGAAGGTTTATTGGACAACAGGAACACAGGTTACAGCAGAGCTTGCAGGCACAGTCAGGACCCCTCCACCGAGTCCTTCTGGGCTTTCAGGGTGCTTGGATCCCAGCTAGGATACCCTGAATTCCGCCCACACAGCCCCAAGCCCGAACTCAAACTGCTTCCCTCCTGCCACTCCCTTCCTTTTTCCCCTTCCCGGGCAAAGGTGTTGACCTTTCCCCTCCCTTACCTAGCTCAGGTTACAGGCTCTGGCATCGTCCATCTCCTAAAGTCCTCCCCTGCTCTCCCGCTCCCCACACAGACAGTCCCTACTGCATCACATCTCTCCCCCCTTCGAGACTGAACTGAGCGGGGTCACTCTGCCCAGTGACCTGGGGAAGTTCAGGGTCCCCTCTCCGGGACAACGCATCCGCTGTCAGGTTGGCACTTCCCTTCACATGGACCACGTCCATGTCATAGTCCTGCAGGAGCAGGCTCCACCTCAGGAGCTTGGCGTTGGCTCCTTTCATCTGGTGCAGCCAGGTCAGGGGAGAGTGGTCGGTGTACACGGTGAAGTGTCGCCCAAAGAGATATGGCTCTAGCTTCTTAAGGGCCCACACCATGGCCAGGCATTCCTTCTCGATGGCCGCGTAGCTTTGTTCCCGGGGTAGCAGCTTCTTACTCAGGTACACGATGGGGTGTCTCTCCCCCTTTTCATCCTCCTGCATTAACACCGCCCCCAGTCCAGTGTCTGAGGCATCGGTGAACACCATAAAGGGTTTGTCAAAATCTGGGTTTGCCAGAACTGGGTCGCTAACCAGAGCCTCCTTCAGCGCCCGGAAAGCCTCCTGGCACTGCTCAGTCCAGATCACCTTGTCTGGCTTCCCCTTTTTGCACAGTTCAGTGATGGGGCCGGCTATGGCACTGAAGTGGGGCACGAACCTTCGATAGTACCCCGCCATCCCAATAAAGGCCTGGACCTGCTTTTTGGTTTGGGGAGCAGGCCAGTCTCTGATCACCTCCACCTTGGCTGGTTCCGGCTTCAGGCAGCCGCTCCCCACCCGATGGCCCAGGTAAGATACTTCAGCCATCCCCACCTTGCACTTCTCAGCCTTTACTGTTAACCCAGCCTTTCGGAGTCGGTCCAGGACTTGTTTAACCTGGGACACGTGGTCCTCCCAGGTCTGGCTGAAGACGCAGATGTCGTCAATATACGCCACGGCAAAACTCTCCATCCCCCTCAGTAGCTGATCCACCAGGCGCTGGAAGGTGGCCGGCGCTCCCTTGAGGCCGAAGGGCAGGGTCAAAAACTCATAGAGCCCCAGAGGGGTGATAAAGGCCGATTTCAGCCTGGCATCTGCGTCCAGCGGCACTTGCCAGTAGCCTTTGGTAAGATCCATAGTGGTGAGGTACCGAGCACCTCCCAGCTTGTCTAAGAGCTCGTCAGGCCTGGGCATAGGGTAGGCATCAGATACGGTAATGGCATTGAGCTTTCGATAGTCCACACAGAACCGGATTGACCCATCCTTCTTGGGAACCAGCACTACTGGCGAGGCCCAAGGGCTGGAAGACGGCTGGATCACCCCCAAAGCCAGCATGTCCCTGACCTCTCTTTCAAGATCCTGGGCAGTTTTACCAGTGACCCGAAAAGGGGAGCATCTTATAGGGGGGTGTGACCCGGTCTCCACCCGGTGGACAGTCAAATTAGTGCGTCCAGGCTGGTTGGAAAACAGCTGTCGGTACAGATGCAGCACCCCTCTGATCTCAGCGTGCTGGCCCGGGGTCAGTTGCTCAGAGAGGGGAATCGCCTCCAGGGGGGAACCAGCTTTTGTCCCAGGGAATAGATCCACTAAGGGGTCATCTCCCTGCCCCTCCCAATGTCCACACACGGCCAACACCACATTCCCCCTGTCATAGTATGGTTTCATCATGTTCACGTGGTACACCCGACGGTGATGTGCCCGGTTTGACAGCTCCACCACATAGTTTACCTCATTCAGTTGCTTGATAACCTTGAAGGGCCCTTCCCAGGCGGCCTGGAGTTTGTTTCTCCTCACGGGGATAAGAACCATCACCTGATCCCCGGTGGCGAAGGTACGGGCTCGTGCTGTGCGGTCATACCAGACCTTCTGCCTCCTCTGGGCTCGGGCCAGATTCTCCCTGGCCAGGCCCATGAGCTCGGCCAGTCTTTCCCGGAAGGTCAGGACATACTCCACCACTGACTCTCCCTCGGGAGCGGCCTTCCCCTCCCATTCGTCCCTCATCAGGTCTAGGGGCCCCCTCACCCGCCTTCCATACAACAGTTCGAAAGGTGAAAACCCAGTAGATTCCTGGGGTACCTCCCTGTACGCAAACAGCAGGTGAGGTAAGTACTTGTCCCAATCTTGCGGATGCTGGTTCATAAATGTTTTTAGCATCATCTTCAGCGTCCCGTTGAACCTTTCTACCAGCCCGTTGGACTGGGGGTGATACGCTGAGGCCCAGTTGTGCTGGACCCCACATTTCTGCCATAAGGACCGGAGCAGGGCCGACATGAAGTTGGACCCCTGGTCCGTTAAGACCTCCTTGGGGAACCCCACCCGGCTGAAAATTGTCAGCAGCGCATCTGCCACTGTGTCTGCTTCGATAGAGGACAAGGCCACCGCCTCGGGGTAGCGAGTGGCAAAATCCACCACCACCAGGATGTATTTCTTCCCTGACCGGGTCGTCTTGCTGAGAGGTCCCACTATGTCCATGGCTACCTTCTGGAAAGGTTCTTCTATGATGGGTAAAGGCCTCAAAGCCGCTTTCCCCTTGTCCCGGGCCTTCCCCACCCTCTGGCAGGGGTCACAGGATTGGCAGTACTGTCGGACATGGGTAAAGACCCCAGGCCAGTAAAAGTTCTGTAGCAGCCTCTGCCTGGTGCGCCGGATTCCCTGGTGCCCTGCGAGAGGGATGTCATGGGCCAGGTACAACAGCTTGTGACGGAACTTCTGGGGAACCACCAGCTGCCTCCTGATCCCCCATGACTCTACTTCCCCTGGGGGAGCCCATTCTCGGTACAGGAACCCCTTCTCCCACAGGAACCTCTCCTTGCAACCTCTCCTCATGGTCTGTACCGCACTAAGGTCAGCCCGGTCCCTGTGCTTCCGCAAGGAGGGATCTTTCTGCAACTCGGCCTGGAACTCAGCAGCTGGGACAGGAATGGGGACCGGCTCTCTCTTGCTGGCTGGGTCTGAGGCCGCAGCCTCTCTGCACCGTGCCCCTGGGCGTTCCCCGCTCCCTGAGTTAGGGTCCTGCACCTCAGGTCGAGTACCTTCCCTGTTTTCGGGGTGCAGTGCCATTTGCCGACTCTGACTACGAGTCACGACCAGGGCACTCTGGGTGTTACTAGGCCAGTCCTCAAGGTCCCCTCCCATTAACACGTCAGTGGGCAAATATTGGTGTACCCCCACATCCTTGGGGCCCTCCTTGGCCCCCCATTTCAGGTGTACCCTTGCCACGGGTACCTTGAATGGGGTCCCGCCCACGCCCATCAGGGTCAGGTAGGTGTCGGGCACCATCCGATCTGAGGCCACCACCTCGGGCCGGGCCAGCGTCACCTCTGCGCCCGTGTCCCAGTACCCCAGTGACCTTCCTCCCATCCACTTCCAGGGAAACAATGCACTCTTTCCGGAGGGGCAGCCCCGCGCCCACCCGGTAAACCAAAAACCCGGAACCGGGAGCATCCACAGGTGGTATGTTGCCAACCCCCCTTTCCTGGGAATGTAGCCCCTCCTCCGATTGGGTTTTTACACAGTCCACCCTCTGCGGGTTGGGTCTGCTTGGTCTGTCCCTGAGCTTGGGGCACTGGGCCCGTATGTGACCTCGTTGGCCACAGCGATAGCAGCCCATATCTCGTGGGTCCCCTTGAGTGGGTCGGAGGGACCTGCCGCTGGATGTTCCCCTTTTGGGGGGGTTCTCCATAGGCCCCCTTTGGGAGGTCCCATGATGACTGACTCTCTGCGTTGAGGCAGGCCTGCTCCTTCGAGACTCCTCCCTGCCATCCCCTGCCCGACTGTCCACAAATTGGTCGGCCAGCTGGCCTGCATGCTGCGGGTTCTCCGGCTTCTGGTCCATCAACCACAGCCTCAGGTCGGACGGGCACTGCTCGTACAGGTGCTCCAGTATAAATAGGTCAAGCAGGTCCTCTTTAGTTTGGGCCCCAGCTGTCCACTTGCGAGCATACCCCTGCGCCCGGTTGACCAGTTGTAGGTATGTAACCTCATGGGTTTTACGCTGGCTCCGGAACTTTTTCCGGTACATCTCAGGAGTCAGCCCAAACTCGCGGAGCAGGGCCTGTTTGAACCGTTCGTAGTCCCCTGCCTCCGCCCCTTTCAGTCGGCTGTACACCTCCACGGCTGTGGAGTCCAGTAAGGGGGTGAGAACTGCAATCCTGTCTGCAGGGTCAACCCTGTGCAGCTCGCAGGCATTCTCAAAAGCCGTCAGGAAGGTATCTATGTCCTCCCCCTCCTTACGCCGGGGCAGCAAGTGCTTATCAAAGCTCTTTGTAGGCTTGGGTCCCCCCTCACTCACCGCAGCCGGGGCCTCACTTCTCCTCAGCCGGGCCAGGTCCAGCTCATGTTTACGCTGGTTCTCCTTCTCCTCCAGCTCTCGCCTCTTTAACTCGAGCTCCTCCCGTCTCAGCTCCCTTTCATATTCCAGCCGCATCCGCTCCACGGATGCCGAGCGTTGCCGGGAGGATCCCCTGCTGGGGGGTGAGCTTCGCCGGGCGGATTCCCTGCTGGCCGGGGGTGTCACGGTGCCCTCGGTATACACTGGGCTCCTCCCCGCCCTTCCTCTACGCCTAGGAAGGGGGGGTCCCGGGAAGCCCTCGTCTGCCGGCTGACCACTCCCAGCAGGAACAGTCACTGGTGCCTGCGCTGCATCTGCTCGGCTGCTTCCCTCAGAGACAGGGCTCCGTTCATTCATGTGGTCTCCCTGCTCCAGCTCGGCAATCAGCTGGTCCTTGCTGAGCCTCCCTGGGTGCAGCCCCCGCTGCTTACACAGCTCCACCAGGTCACACTTGCGCCGCTTGGCATACATCTTCCTGCTGGCCACTCACAGGCCGGGGTGCTCACTGCTCCCCACGGTTTCCAGGGGGACCCCTAGTGCACCAGCCCTTCATGAGGTCACCACCTCTCTGCCAGGGTCGAGCTGCAGACTCCTCCGCCCCTGGGACCACTCGCTGCAATCCCCCGGGGGACCCTGTTACTGCAAAGTCCTTCTCACTGGGCACACACTCCCAGGGGTTAACCACCCCTTCGTTTTACTGATCCCCAGTCACTTACTGCAGGAAGCGCCGTCCACGGGGTGCAGTATATCCCACCGCTGCCACCAGTTGTCACGGAGTGTGGGGGAGTCCGGCCCTGCACCCCTCTTCCTGGGACCCACAGTGACTCTTAGCCAGCCAGTAAAACAGAAGGTTTATTGGACAACAGGAACACAGGTTACAGCAGAGCTTGCAGGCACAGTCAGGACCCCTCCACCGAGTCCTTCTGGGCTTTCAGGGTGCTTGGATCCCAGCTAGGATACCCTGAATTCCGCCCACACAGCCCCAAGCCCGAACTCAAACTGCTTCCCTCCTGCCACTCCCTTCCTTTTTCCCCTTCCCGGGCAAAGGTGTTGACCTTTCCCCTCCCTTACCTAGCTCAGGTTACAGGCTCTGGCATCGTCCATCTCCTAAAGTCCTCCCCTGCTCTCCCGCTCCCCACACAGACAGTCCCTACTGCATCACATCTGGGCAATGAGTATTTAGCCCAGTTCGTGTGTGCAGATGCCAAACACGCACACAGTAATTGGAACAGGAGACAATTCTGCTCCCTCTCACCTGTAATGTAGCTGATGTCCTGTAGCTGATCTGAAAAAGATGCTTTAGGGAAAGACCCACCTTCCATTCTCTTTAAAAGGTTCAAACAACTCTTCGTCTCCTGGACTCTCAGCTGCGTAAGGAGTCTGAGCTGTAACTAACTTTGGGTATGTCTACACTGCAGCTGGGAGGGTGCTTCTCAGCACAGGCAGACAGACACAGGCTAGCTCTGCTCAAGCTAGCATGCTTAAAATAACAATAAGAACAGAAGTACTTGTGGTGGCACCTTAGAGACTAACAAATTTATTTCAGCATAAGCTTTTATGGGCTACAGCTCACTTCTTCGGATGCTGTGGCCACCTGCATATGTACTTGGGGGTCTGGGCAGGTTTGTAGCTCCAGCGACTGCCGAGGCTGCTGTAGTCCACCACACTTCTATTTTTAGCACACTAGCCTGAGCAGAACTAGCATGTGTAGTTCTACCTGTGCTGTAGCACAGTCCCAGCTGCGGTGTAGACATATCCTGAAAGGGGCTAATGCTGCGGTCGCAAAGCTCCGACTGTAAGGGTTCTCCAGTCCCTGCATACCCTTGCCTCCATTTCTGATCCCAGCAGAGCACCTCCCCTATGCTCTGAGTTAGGTGGGGCAACTTCCCCCATCTGTGCTTGAGGGACTGCATCTCCCCTATGCTCTGGCATACCAACACAGCACCTCTTTGCTAAATAAATGCCACCTGTGCAATGCAAAGCGGGCTAGCTACAGCATGTAGACAAAGGAGAGATGCCTCTGAAATGCTGCGCAGCACCCTACCTTCTGAGCAGCGCCAAGACCCTCCTCATAGACTTTAAGGTCAGAAGGGACCATTATGATCATCTAGTCTGACCTACTGCACAATGCAGACCACAGAATCTCACCCATCCACTTCAATAACAAACCCCTAACCTATGTCTGAGTTATTGAAGTCCTCAAATTGTGGTTTGAAGACCTCAAGCTGCAGAGAATACTCCAGCGAGTGACCCATGCACCACGCTGCAGAGGAAGGCGAAAAACCTCCAGGCCTCTGCCAATCTGCCTTGGAGGAAAATTCCTTCCCGACCCAAATATGGCGATCAGTTAAACCCTGAGCCTGTGGGCAAGATTCACCAGCCAGCACCCAGGAAAGAACATCTGAGAGCAATTTAAAGGGGTGAGTGTGTGTGTAGATATATTTGGAGAGGCTATAAAGCTGAGGAACAGTGTTTAGTCCCTTTAATTATAGCGCAGATGGTCCTATTCAAATCTGAGCCTGAAGAAATCCTCTAAGAGCTGGCAATCAGGAGAAGGCCAGATGGTCGACCTTCCCTCTCTGTGCAAGAAGGAGCTCAAGCTTTGATCATCTCCCCAGGCTCGCTGCCTTCTTCCCAGACACCACGTCCCCACCAGCTCTCCCCACACTCCACATTATTCAGCTGCTGGGCTTTTGTATCAGTGCTCAGCAAGTCGTAGCCTTTCCCTGCAAGCTGGGTTGTGAGCTCCGGGTTAGCCCCAGGGATGAGACATTAAAATAAATCCTACACTCTTACTTTACCCTGCCAGAGCAGTGGACAGGGACGGGCTGTAGAGCGACTGCAAGCCAGCCCCAAGGTCCCCATTGGCTGTGCAAGTAGAAGGTTATGATTGCCATAGTTTGGAAATGGTGGGAGGAGATAGACCTGGGACCTGGTGTTTCACTCTGCAGGATGTAACTTACATTGATTTTTTTGGTCTAGCAATTGGAGCACACACCCAGGTGTCAGAACTCCTGAATCCTAATCCTGGCTCCGACACAGATTCCTCTGCTATAACCTTTAGCAAGTCACGTAACCTCTCTGCCGCCAATGATGCCTCTATATCATGGAGATAATTCTAGTGACCTCATGGCTGAGCTGCAAAGATTCATTGATAGTCTACCCTCCACTGAGGCCATTGCGAGTTCAAAGAGCAGGTGCAGACCGGCTGCGCTGGTGATTCTGCTATGTGGAGTTCATGCGTCCCCGACGCAGCTAGGAATCTGCTTTGCTTTGGGAACATCCTCAATGCCTTGCTGCCTTTGTGTACCTGCAATGTAAAATACCACACTCAACCCTGGCACAGGTTTTTAGTTCTAGCCTTTACTAGGAAAAGTGTGGGTAGACCCCCGAGTTCATTAACATTTCAAATGCATTAGTAATAGCATTGGATTAGTCTTGCTGCCCTGAAATTAGGAGATAAACTGGTACCGAGACCAGCTATAGGATTTGCTGCTTCCTGAGCCCACTTCCCCCACTGCACTCTGTGTGCTTAAACAGAGACATGTGCCAGAGGAAAATATCAAGAGTGGTAAGAGAAGAGAGAAGTGCCTGAGGGCACCTACAATACATTTGAGATTTTTCTGTGACTTTCTTTCTTTATGTCTGTGCCTAATACCCCAGGAGAAATTGCTTTTCATGCTCTTTACCTAGTTTTGCAAAATGCAACATGCCATTGGAAAGAGTGCACCCTGCAATACAGATGTGTACTAATGATAAAGATAGTAACCCTACCTTGCAGTGTACAGAGCCTTCCATATAAGGATCGCAAAGCCCATTACAAACTCTGGCCCCCAACCTAAAATCAGATTCATTAGTGCTCTGCAGGATCAGGGCTGTTAATTATAAGCTTTTTGGAACAGGCACTGTATGTTTATATATGTTTGGACAGTGCTTAGCAGGAACACGGAATACAAGTAATAAGTAGAACAAATAACGAATTAATTTAGATTCCTGGGATGTCCCCATTTTACAGATAACGAAGAAGAATAGTTAAGTGCCTTGTCTAAGTGAGTCAGTGCTTAGAACAGTACCCAGTTCTCCTGATCCGCAGTCCTGTGCAGTAGGCCCAATACCTCTTCTCCCCTCTCACATATGACAATCTGAACTCTATGGACCTTGCAATCTTTTCAAAAGCAGCTGATGACCCAAACCCAGTGTCATGCAACCTCTGAAAGAAGCCGAAATAAAGCAAGGTGTAATAAAATCAAAAGTCTCATTCCCAAAAATCCAGGACTCTCACCAGAGAGATTTTCTACTAAATACATATATACAGATTCTTTGCACAAGTCCTGACATGAAAACAAAATATGGAAAAGCTCTTTTCTTTTTAATGATCACTACTAGGTTCTTAAAGCAAAGGAAAAAGGTGCCAGTCTGAGACCAAGTGAGTGAGTTCTGCCCTAGGTGTCTCAAAGGAGCAAAATCCGAAGCAACCGCTCTCCAGATTGGAAATTACTTCTCATGTTCTAAGTGTAAATTCCCTGTGTAATCCATTTCAATGTGCTGGAAATGTCACCCAAACACTTATTTATTCCTGTCAGACAGCAGCAGACATGGGGAAGATGCATTAGGCTGAAGAGAATTAGTTTGATGAGAGAAGGTTGGAAATTATGCAAATTCCAAATGAACCCATACGTTCAGCAATCAGGGAGCAGTTTTAATTGGCTTGGTGAGATTTTTCAGGCTTGATATATCTAAAAAATATTTAATGCACTGAATGCACCCTCTCAATGGACCAGGGAGGTGCATTCTGGAACAACATCAATGAGGTTCCATCTTGATCCATGTTGCAAAGACTGAGCAATGAAAGTGAATACTGTGAGATACGTAGTCTGTTGGCAAACTTGGTGGACCCAATTTTCTAACCTTGCACTGGGCAAAATCTCCCCAGAATGCTATAGCCTTTCTGTTTGTCACAGTCCATTCTGAGCATTCATCCCTGTGGGAATCTGCACTCTGGTCTGTCTCTTTAGCTCCTGGTGACCTGTCTCAGCTCCCCTTGTCTTACCTCTGACTTTCTCTAACATTGAGCTCATGGAAGTGGAAGATCAAAACTTACAACTTCATTTCCCAGGGTGTCTCTGAAGAACCTCCCAACTCTCTCCCCCATTGGGGATGATTCATGTGCCTCAGTTGATTTCAGGGCTCTCAGTGTAGCCAGAAAACAAGATCCTGTATCCACTGAGAAGAATCACTGCTAGCAAGTGTGGTGGAAGGAAAGAGTTTTGAAGTCTCTGTTCGGCTGGTATTGTGTCTTACTGATGCAAGGAAAATGGTCCTCAGATATAATGGTCCTCATCTGAAAGTAATTATTAATCGCCTTTGTTGTTGTTTATGGTCCCGCTTGAGTGTGCCAGCTGAGGAGGGCCTGTGTTTTAGGGTAACGCAAAGGGTCATACTCCTGCAGCAAGGCGAGATAACATTAGCTAGATGGAGTCACTGCAGTGTGGGGTGTGAGTGTCTGATGTAAGAGATGCAATAATTGATTCTGCTTTCTTGAAAAGTCCCCGAGTCACATATTGATTATTTTTTATTAACATTAATTATTCTCTGTCATGCAATAGCGCTGTCCTGCTGTTGTCCATTTAGTGCAGAGAGTGAACTCCTGCGCTATCTGGACCAAAGGGTTCAGAAAGGGAGACGGGTGGTGGATACCTGCCTGTACTGCTGTTGTGCTGGGAATTTTCCACCTGGCCTTTTTTATTTATTTTTTACAGACCCCCTTCACTGTACACAAGAGCATTTTCTGCTTTTAACATTATACAACTAGCAGGGCTGGCTCTACTGTTTTTGCTGCCCCAAGCAGCACGCCGAATTGCCGCTGTGGACGGCGGGGACAGTCGATGTGCCTTTAGGGCAGCACGTGCGTTTCCGCGGTGGCGGCAATTCGGTGGCAGCTTCTGTCTTCAGCTGGAAGACAGAAGCGGTGCCGCCGCAGGCAACTGAACATAGAAGCTGCCGCTGAATTGCTGCCACTGGGGAAACGCGCGTGCTGCCCTAATGGCACACTGATTGCCCCTGCCACCCATGGTGGCAATTTGGCACACTACTTGGGGGCAAAACCACACAGACTGCCGCCCCTTGCAGATTGCTGCCCCAAGCACCTGCTTGGAATGCTGGTGCCTGGAGCCGGCCCTGGCAACTAGCACAACACTTAAAAGGAAATTAAAGCATCAGATGGAGCCGCTTTTTCCATCCGTCACCGCTTTGGCCTACGAGGACAGCTCACACTTCCAATTCATTTGTCTCATGAGTCAGAGCAATCAAACTGAACTCAGCCCTTTCAGTGCCTTCAGGTAAGTGCTTGTCCCCAGTTTTGCTATCTTGGAGTGGATCATTCCGTGTGGTTCCTGAGCTACTTTGGGTTGAGAGGGGCTCCATTAAACTCTGCACTGGAACACAGCTTGGTAACTAATACTTTTTCTTAGAGCAAATAGAAGTTTCTTGTCATTTTTCCCCACAGGATTCACATGTCCTTATGGAGCAACAGACAAGAGAATGATGTAGCCCTGGGTCTGAAATACTGTAGGGTCCATTCAAGTAAGTGTGAGCTGTAGAAGTTATTCTCACTCACAAGCCTCGGTTTGTGCACAGACTAGGGTGCCTCTGAAGATAATAAAAGAAGAGTAATTTCATTTGCATGCTTATTGTACCTTTCCCCCCAAGTACCTCAAACCACATTGGAGACATTAATTAACAGAGCTTCACAACTGCCCTTGGAGATAGGTATGTGTCATTATCCTCAGCTGACAAAGAAGTACACAGAGCTGTTTATCTGACTTGCCCAAGTCATGCCGCCAGTTGCAGAGCCAGCAATAAAAACCAGGCATCTTGACTTCCACTACCATACTCTAATGCTGTCTCTCAGAGCTGGGAATGGAACCCAGGCGGTACCTCAGTATGTCTATACTCTGCACACTCCCCCAGGGCAGGCAGCTCTGCCTGGGCACATCGAACCTGCAGCTGAGAGGTGTAATTCCCAGTGTGGGCTGATTCACATGGTCTAGCTCTGCTTGAGCTAGCACCTAAAAATAGCAGTGTGACTGCGGCAGCACAATCTGCATCTGGGGCTAGCCCCCACCAAGTACCTATCCAGAGGGTCAGGTGCTGTGGCCACGCTCCTATTTTTAGGCACTAGCTCGAGTGGAGCTAGCACGTGTACATCTACCTGAGCTGGGAAGCACCCTCCCAGCTGCTGTGTAAATGTAGCCTCTCTGTCTATACTCCACACGCTCCCCTAGTGCAGCCAGCTCCCTCCCTCTGCTGACATGCATCTATATCTCACTCACTCCTTATTGGCCTGCACATAGTCAATAGAGAGATTTGGGGCTTTTTTAAAGGGGGTCCACTGTGACAGGTTCCACCCAGGGTGCCATTTGGAACTGAGGTGCCACTGAGCCCCCTTGACCCACCAGCCTGGTCTCCCTTTCACCTTGTGATGCTGTGATAAGTTGCTAAGTTCTCCAAGCCTGCTCTTTCACCAGCACATGCACGGGAAGGGACACACTCTGCTGCAGCTTCACACAGATGCTGAGATCAGCTCTGCATGGGAAGGCTCAGCTAAGGCACCTCCCAGCTGCTAAGACAATTCCCCCTCCCCGGAGTGTAAACCCAAAATGATACTGTCTTGCACTGCATAGGGAACTGTACAGCGTAAGCTCATAAAATTCAGCCCCTCCCTCAATGCGACGAGAGGTATGCACCAGCTTTCTGCCCTGAGTTATAATTTTCACATACTGGTTTTAGACAAGACAAAAGCAAATTTATTAGCTACAAACAGGTTGACTTAAGTGATTATAAGTGATAGCAAACAGATCAAAGCAGAGTACCTAAGTAAATAAACAAAACTGCAAACTGAGTTTAATACACTAGATAGGTAGGATGTAAATTAGAAAATTCTCACCCAGAGTGATAAACAGGCTGGCAGATTCTTACAGCACAAGTTGCCTTGGCTCTGCAGCTTGGGTATTTCCAGTTTTCATACACAGGTTAGGAATCCCTCTAGCCTGGGACCATCACTTCCCACAGTTCAGTCCTTCCCCCTCAGGTGTTTCCAGGTGTGGTGGTGTAGGGAGAGTGAGGTCCCCCCATGATGTCATATCCCCCCTTTTATATCTTTGCCCCTCTTGCTGGAAAGCTCTTTTGCTGTGACGTTGGTCAAGCAGTTCCCATTGTGTAGTGCTATCTCTGAGAGGTTTCATGGTACATGGTTCCTAGGGTAATCCTTGTGCTTGTGTGTATTTCCTCATAGCCATTAACATTGTTTGGCCTTTTTACTGCTGTACCTGAAAGGCTGCTTGTGGGTGCTTTCAACCTCACAACATGTTTCAGTAACACACACATAGCCAAACTTCATAACTTCACGTACAGCAATGGCACATACAATCCAACGAGAAATTACTGTCTAGCAGATCAAGACTTTTAGAATGATACCTCACAAGGCATACTTTGTACAAAACAATCCCCTAGGCTACCAGGATAATACAGTTGGGTTAATCTTCCCTTGCAGGGGCAGCATTTTTTGGACACTGTGGGCCTGAGTCTCCCTGTGCCTTGTGCAGTCATTTACACCAGTGCAAAGTCCATGCAAAATGCTACAGTAGAGTTTACACTCACCTTGCACTGGTCTCAGTGACAATACAAGGTGCAAGGATATAGAGAATCAGGTCCTAGAAATGTCAGTGATGACTCTCAAAACAAATCAGACCTTCCTGGGGAAGCATCAGGGCCAGGTGTTTAAGATGGAGGCCAGTGAGTCAGGCCATCTAGAGTCTGCTTAATGTGCTGCCCTAACCTTTCTCTGTTACCCTGGGCAAGTCATTGCTCTGCCCAGGGCCCCAGTTACCCAAGTGGTAGTATGGTGGTAATAGTACCTGGCTGGGGCGGAGAGAACTGCATGTGAGGTGCTCTGTCCTCTGCTGATGTTGGGTGCCTTGGAAATGCCGATAAATAGTAACACAATAAAATGGTCTGGCATTTCAGCTATCCTACAGGAACACCTTTGTAGGAGGGTGTTTAGTATTTAGCACTTATGTTTATAACCATTTTGAAAACCTGTAGGATTTAGGCAGCATTGAAATATGATAGGATTAATTATTATTTACTGCAATCTTTTTATGAGGGAGCTTCAATACTAGAGGAGCTGGCTGCACATTTCAGATTACAGACAGAAAAACATCAAGAAAACAATGACTCAAATCCAAATGACTCAAAGGATGGAGTGAGCTCTCCCCCACTAGCACAGGGTGGGGAATGATATAACTGTAATTAGCCACCTTAGCAACAGGCTGGCTAGCAAAATGTAAACCTAACTTCCCTTTATTAGTGGGTACAGTTAAATAAGCTAAGGCACTGTCATGCAATCATGGCTCTTAGAAGCATTTGCAGTCTGTTTCCATCATATAGGAGAGTGAAAAGGCGCGAGGGTGAACATCAAGTGCATACATCGGATCGGATTCCCCCTGTATTATGGTAGCACCTAGGGGCCCCTGTCATGGATCAGGGCCCCATTGTGCCAGGCGCTGCACAAACACAAAACAAAGGGACGTTCTCTCCCACAAAGAGTTGCCATCTAAGTGTAAGAGTATGGCCATCAGGAGCAAACAACAAATGAAGGAGACACAAAGTGTCACTGAGCTGGTACCAGTCAGCACGACAAGCACCAGCTGCCTGTCCATTGCCCAGCTTTTTGTAGGGCCCATGCTGGAGAAGGATTCTAAGGAGGGAGTTGGAGGAGGACAAGGAGGTGGCTTTGCAGCTAGCCTGTCTTGCACCTGGGGCTTGCCCCACAGGTAGGCGTTTACACCTGTGCATAGTGTGCACAAACCAGAATGGGAGCATTTACACCCATTCTGCACAAGGGCAAAGGGCTGCACCATAGTGTCGGGCCATGGAGCATAGCACCCTTGTGTCCTTATTAATATCTGTGCAAAGCAAAGGTAAAACATACCCCTAGAAGCATGGGAGCATTTTACACCCGTTTTGCACAGGCCCAAGGTGATAGGCTGTGAGGAATCACACCCATTCTTAATGCAAATCTCACATTGGTGGCGAAGTAGCAACCTGCAGGCAGGGGTTTGCTTTGTGTGCCAGAAGAATGTGTGTCAGTTCTTTCCCAGTTAATCCCAAACTGAGGCCACAGCCGTGACCCCCAAGAGACATGGTTAAATCCCTTGGATTCGGGGCATGTTTGCTCCTCACACGCAGAAAATCAGGTTTTGTAAAGGAGAAATAGCCATTTTTATTTCTTTCCACTTTTCTGCTCCCCACAAGGACATTATACTCTGTGGCACCCAGGCCTTGTAGATGGGGTGTAGCGACCCCTGTCCAAGAACCTGCCCAAGATTCTGGGAACCAGTTGAGCCCAGCGATGAAGGCCAAACCCTGATACTGTGGGAGTCAGTGACAGAATGTGCCTGGACTGGGACAGATTTGGAGTCTGAAGGTTTACACAGGGCTCGTGGGCCTCAAGCAGACTTTTGCACCAGGCTGCATTTCATCCTTGGTGATTTAAGGCATACCATGTCCTGCTCACTACTAACGGCATTCTGAGTCTGCTGGAAAATACAACTGAGCCCAGCTCCAGTCAGTCACATTTAGACACCTACTCCACTAATACCAATTAGCCACGAACAGCACCTGCCAGCCTGATGCCTCCCTGCCTGATCTCCCGCACCTCCCAGGCACCACACATCTCCTCGGAATCAGCTTTGCATTCATTTCACAAACACTTGAGTGCAAACCTCAGTCCCTGGGCAGCACATAGTAAAGCAAGCAGGGGCAGTGTGGTTTGGTGCAGCCATGCAGTCTGAGGGCCACGTGCTGCAGAGTTGGGGGATTCCCTCCCACCCCCTTTTATATCATCAGTCATCATCTCCCCTTCCTGGGTAAGTAGAGGACCTCGTCTTGCTCTCGCTTCTAATGTATTTATTTATTCTTTATTTGTGGTAGAACCTGTTATGTGATAGGCCTTTCCCAACCTTTCCCTAGACACTTTGGTTCTAGGAACAAATTGTTTGTTGTAAAGCCCCTTGATAACCATGGTTTAAAGCAGGCATTACCAACCCATGACAGGGGAACCACGATGGTTCAGTGCTTGGGGTTTGGTTTGGAGAAGCACCAAAGGTTGCAGTGCTCACTGTTCCCCTGGACTATGATAGTGCTTTCTCCCTCTCTCTCCCTCTCTCTGTGTGTGTGACACACATACACACACACACACAACCTTGGGCAAATCTATCTGTGCCTGAGCTCCCCTCCTGTAAAATAGGGGTGATAATCCTTCAATTGTCTCAGTCTTGTCTATTTAGACTATGAGTCATTTGGGGGCAGGGACTGTTTCTCACTAAGTATATATACAGCAAGCTAGCACAATGGGGTCTGATCTCAGGTAGGACCACTACCAGCGTTACAAATTCCAGTAGTATCTAATGAGAACAGACCTCACATATAAATAATGCCAGCTGTTCTGCCACACACAGCATAGAATCGAGGTAAAGACCAGGACAGCAGGGGCATAGAGTACAGGGTGGGAGTAGGGAAGGAATAAAGATGACATGGTTAGATAGGAGGCTAGTGTATTCTGTCTTGCAGGAAGAGGGCCCTTGGGCAAGAAGCAGTTAAAGCAAGTGATTCTAGCAATCCACAGGCATCAGGCTGAGAATAATTGCTGCCAGACTCCAAGTATCCGGCTGGCCTCAGACCCACCTGCACTGAAGGCTGTGTGGATATGCTCTGTGACCTGGTAGCCCATCGCTGGCATGCAGATCTCAGCTGAACATTAATTATGAACCTGATAAACTGACGGCGTTGCCAATGGTTTAAGTGAAAAATCCCAGGACACCAGGGTGATTTGCATTTGCGATGCAGTATGTGGATGAGCGCTTTCATTATTTAGGGCTTCCTTTGGTTTCTGGATCCTTTAGCACAAGCTCTCCCTGCTTTGAAAAATGGCAATTATGCACTTACTTTATAAAAGCATTGGCATTAGCTACCCATGGCTCAGACCCGAGATTAGACATGGTGAGGGATGTGTGTGTTCAATAGCATTTCATGTGGATTGGGGGCATGTGTAAAGAGGGGAGAATGCAGCCTACTTGTGTGTATGAATGGCAGCTGAGTGGTCCACTCACAGGACTAGGCTGTAGGAACTCCTGAGTTCTAATCCTTACTCTGAATGACCCTTTGTAACTCTGGGAAACTCACTTAACCATTTATTGCCTCAATTTCCCCATCTGTAAAAAGCTTATTTTGCAAGGACATATGAAGGTTACTAGGTTAGTTCAGGTTTGTGCCTTGTATTATCATGAAGGGAAATTATATATACGGCAAGATTTTCAAAATTGCTTAGCACCCAGCAGCTCCCATTGTTCCCACTAGGGGTGTGTATGTTTGTTTGGGGAGCTCTTTATTGTTCTCAGTGGGGGCTGCTGGATGCTGAGCGATTTTGAAAGTCAGGCCCATTATTTTTACCATGTTGATGGTCAGTATATTTTCAGAATGAAGTATACCAGAGTCAGCTCTGAGATGGTTATGGATTGATATTACTAAGACAATTGGTTTGGTAAGATTCAAGAAAGATGTGAACACAGATGAATACGAATAGCACAGAATCATAGAACTGTAGGGCTGAAAAGGACCTCTAGAAATCATCAAGTCCACCCCCCTGTGCTGAGGCAGGACCATGTAAACCCAGACCATCCCTGACAGCTGTTTGTCCAACCTGTTGTTAAACATCACCAGTGACAGGGATTCCACAACCTCCCTTGAAAGCCTGTTCCAGAGCTTAACTGTCCTTAGAGTTAGAAAGTTTCTCCTAATATCAAACTTCAATCTCCCTTGCTGCAGATTAAGCCCTTTACGTCTTGTCCGACCTTCAGTGGACATGGAGAACAATTGATCATTGTCCTCTGTATAACAACAACCCTTAACATATTTGAAGACGGTTACCAGGTCCCCTCTGTTTTCTTTTCTCAAGACTAAACATGCTCAGTTCTTTAACCTTTCCTCACAAGTCAGGTTTTCTAAATCTTATATCGTTGTTGCTCTTCTATGGGCTCTCTCCAATTTATCCACATCTTTCCTAAAGTGTGGTGCCCAGAATTGGACACAGTATTCCAGCGGAGGCCTCACCAGCACCAATTACCTCTTGTGTCCTATATATGAGACTCCTGGTAATAAACCCTAGAATATCAACCTTTTTTGCAACTGCATCACATTGTTGACTCATCTTCCATTTGTCTTCCACTATAACCCTCAGATCCTTTTCAGCAGTACTACCACCTAGCCAAGTATCTCCCACTTCGTAGTTTTGCATTTGATATTTCCTTCCTTCCCTCCTCCACACTTATCTTTATTGAATTTCCTCTTTTTGCATTCAGACCAATTCTCTAATTCGCCAAGGTAATTGAATTCTAATCCTGTCCTCCAAAGTGCTTGCAACCCCTCCCATTTTGGTGTCATCTGCAAATTTTACTCCATTAGCCAAGTCATTAATGAAAATATTGAATAGTACCAGACCCAGGATAGGCCCCTGTGAGACCTCACTAAAGGCACTTCCAGTTTGCCAGCAAACCATTGATAACTGCTCTTTGACCACTTGTTTTCCAACACTTGTGCACCCACCTTATAGTAATTTAATCTAGACCACTTTCCCCTGGTTTGCTTATGAGAATATCATATGGCATTGTGTCAAAAATCTTACTAAAATCAAGGTCTCTCATATTTATGGCTTCCCCCCATCCACTCAGCCAGTAACCCTGTCAAAGAAGGAAATAAGGTTGGTTTGACGTGATTTGCTCTTGACAAATTCATGCTGGCTCTTCTTTATAACCCTATTATCCTCTAGGTGCTTATACATAGATTGTTTAGTGATTTGTTTCAGTATCTTTCCAGGTACTGAAGTTAGGCTGACTGGGCTACAGTTCCCCAGATCCTCTTTGTTCCCCTTTTTAAAGAGATGTACTGTGTTTTCCCTTCCCCCAGTCCACTGGGACCTCAGCTATCCTCCAGCAGTTCTCAAAGATTCTAATGGTTTTGAGTTTGTTCCATAAGTACCCCAGATAACTTTCATCAGGCCCTGCCAACTTCAATACATCTAACTTATCTAAATATTCTTAAACCTGTTCTTTCCCTTAGTTTGGCTTGCATTCCTTTCGCCTTGTTTTTAATATTAACTGCGTTGAGTATCTGGCCACCATTAATCTTTTTAGTGAAGATTGAAGCAAAATAGGCACTGACTATCTCAGCCTTCTTCATATCATCAGTCATCATTTCCCCTTCCTGGGTAAGTAGAGGACCTCGTCTTGCTCTCGCTTCTAATGTATAAAGAGCCTCTTCTTACTGCATTTTATGTCCCTTCCTATACATGCCTCATTTTGTGCCTTAGCAGTTTTGACTATGTCCATAGAAGTTTGTGCGCTTTTTTGGGCTCCTCCTTAGCAATTCATGCAGGTTTATACTTTTTGTAGGATTCCCTTTTGCTTTTCAGGTCATTAAAAAGCTCCAGATGGAGCCATATTGGCCTTTGACTATTCTGCTTGTCTTTCCTTTGCATTGGGACGGTTTGCAGTTGTGCCTTTAATATGGGCTCCTTGAGAAACTGTTGGTTCTCCTGAATTCCTTTATGCCTTAGAGTTTCTTCCCATGGGATCCTGCATGCCAGTTCTCCGAGTCTGTTAAAGTCAGCTTTTCCGAAGTCCATTGTCCTTCTGCTGCTGCTCTCACTCCGTTCTTTCCTTAGAAGCATGGCATCTCTCATTTCACAGTTACTTTCACCCAAACTGCCTTCCACCTTCAGATTCACTACCAATTCCTCCCTGATGGTCAAAATCAGATGTAAAGGGCTGCCCCCTGCTTATTTCCTTCCCCAGTAAATGCCAAGAATGTATGGGACATTTTGTATTGTGCAATATTACTTTCCCAACAGATGTCTGAGTAGTTAAAGTACCCCCATTATTACCAGGTCTTGTGTTTTGGTTATTTCTGCTATTTGTTCTACAAATGCCTCATCTATTTCCTTTTCTTAATTTGGTGGCCTATAGTAGACCCCTAACAGGATGCCACTCTTGCGTTTCCCCATTTTATCTTTACCCAGAGACTTTGAACTGGTCTGCCTCTCACCCCCTTCTGGACCTCAGAACAAGTGTATATAGTCTTGACCTATAATGCAATACCACCTCCCTCTTTTCCCTGCCTGTCCTTCCTGAATAAGCCAGACCCCTCTATATCTATATTATAGTCATGAGATTTATCCCATCCAGCCTCTGGGATGCCAGTTGAGTCATAATTTATCTTATTGTATTAACACTTCCAGTTCTCACTGTTTATTCATCATACTTCTTGCATTTGTTTATAGACTAATAACATCTCTCTAGCCTAGATATTTCACTTCAGTATATAGGCTTCTGTTGTTAAAACAGCCAGGAGAAAAATGAGTGTTGTGCCTAACCTGCCTCAGATTTATCTGCTAAATTTCATTCCAGTATATTCTGAGATCGTAATTTCCCCTGGGAAATGCCCATATGACCAGCTAAAGCATTAGCGTGCCTTGCCAAGGATGGCAGAATCTAATTAAATAACACTCATTGGTATGATTGTCCTAAATTCTGCTCCCTTACTTCACTTCCACCTAAGTCCATAAATGACTCCACTGCAAGGGACAGAAGGCTGGGTGCAAAACTATGCAGAGACTCAGAGGTAGGAAGGAAAGGAAACCTTTAAGTGTTTTTGTTTTCTTGGTATATATTCTAGAGGACTTTGAAAGTGTACATTTTAAATGTGCCTTTTCCCCATCCCAGTTGCCTCCACTGAGCCTGCATTCCTCTTCAGCACGTTCCTGGTGGAAGGAACTTTCCGAGCTGCATGTCCCAATTTGCGTGAATGATACAGTTGCACCTTCCCAGGCTCAATTAACATCCAACATCAGAGTGAACAACATGCTGTGATTCTGTGTGCTAGAAAAGCTCAAGGATGCTGTGAAGCTATGCAACACTTAAACAAAAAACATTTAATGTACAGCAGATTTCAATCCAAAGCTAATGCTGTTGAAACACTCTGTGAGGTTGCAAGGGTGAGGAGAGGAAGAGGAGGAAACATCAGGGGCACTTGCATTTATCAGGGTGTGAAAATACTGGACTTGCACCTTGCACAAGCTGCATAGAGCTGTTTGGCCCATCATCAATCATAAGCTTCATGAGCTCATTCATTCAGTGCAGGGGGCTAGGAGACAAGAGTTTTTCTTTCTACTGAGCAAGGCACTTTTCTGTACCCTGGTTCCCCCTCTGTACATTAGGGGATAATACTTACCTCCCCGTGGGGCTATGGCGTTCGATGAGTGTCTGTAAAGTGCTTTGAGAGGCTGGGACGAAGAGGCAGGCAAGGGATTGTTATTCAAAAGAATAATTACATCCCCACACTTTCCATGCATGCCAAAATAAACATGTCAGCTCGATCAAGCCAGGATTGAGCTTTCTAACCCACTGTGATTCCATGCGATACTTCGATTTAAACCAGCTTGCCTCTTTAAGGGGGACATTTAAAAAAAATGTGTTTATACTAAAAGATTTGAACAAGTGCAGAGTGAGAAGGAATGGGTTCTTTAAGGAGGAGGAGGGAGAAGCGATAGAGTGACAGAGAGACTCACACCAAGAGGTCCTTCCAACTGGTCTCTGCATTTTGAAGCCTTTTCAGTGACATCACTGTTCTTGTCTTTATAATAAAGGGGACCTAGGAGTCTGCATTCAGTGTGAGCTCAGGCAGATAAGCATATTAGAAACAACTGCACCTCTCATCTATCACCATAGAACAGGCTTGCATTTTATTTCCACCATGGATTGAGGGGTTAAGCTTAGATAATTTAGAGATCAGACCTGCCTTCCTTTTTCTTTTTTTACTGGCCATTCTTCTTGTCCTGGAAATATAAGATTTTAAATGGGAAGTTGGTAGCTTCTTCTGCCAGCCTGAAAGGAGGATTCCCTCAACTCCTAGAGGACACAGGTAAGAAACTAAATAATTCCTGATATTCTGCAGAGCTGCCCTATGGAGAAGTGGTGCTATTCTCCTGACAGCTGAAACGGATGCAAAATCTGTCTCCCCCCGCAATATCAAGAATGATGGAGAAATAGATATTGTAGATATTTTATGTTTCCAGTAAGTGAGGGGTCATTGATCAACAAAGCAGAAAAAGACTCAGTAAAAGAGTTTGCACTAATAACTCCTCAGAATCAGAACAAACCCCGCCCTGGATCAGGCAAAAACATGCCCTAAATGTTGAAACTTTGAAAGCTCTATCAGATGAACATGATCTATTTCTACTTCCTTCAGGGTCCAAATCAATTCACTGGAGCAACCGGTTAACTACAGGGCTCTGTATCATTCAGCCTGTGCATAGAATTAGAGCATGAGTGTTGGTGCTTGCTGTGTGAGCGGAGCTATAGCCTTAGATGTGGAAGTAGTCTAAGGAGACAAGGGAACTGCTTGTATTCTTGTACAGCTGAATAGGGCTATGAAGGATGTGACAATGACCACTCTGTGTTTATCCATTAAGCTTATATCAGAAGAACATTTTTTCTCCAGGTGGTTGAGTGAGAACAGATAACTGTCTGCATGTCTTGACCTCCAGGCCACCTGTAACCTTATTCTTTGTTGCCGATGGTAGCGGTTCTGTTCCCAATGGGAGGGAAATATGTGCACGCGGGAGATACTTCAACAAGAGGAGCAGTTTGGACAGCCTAGATGAACTCCTGAGTGCCCTGGAACAAGGCATAAGGAGGAGCCAGTCACATGAAGGGGAAGAGGCTCCTGTCTGGTTGACTTTGCCCTGCAGAGTGGGGTTTGTGCCATTCCCTGGGGGAAAGCACTGTAGCTCCAGAGAGAGGGGGAGAATTACATGCTGCCAGACCACGGGGGTCAGACTGGGATAGTCCATGCCAGGAATTCAGCCATTTGGATGAGGTGCTGGGCAGACAATTCTTAGCATGTGGGCAGCACCAGGATGGCCAAGAAAGTTAAAGATCAATGGCTTGATCATGCTGGACCTTCTGCACAAGGGTGTGTGTGCATTGGCTGGGGAAGGGAGAGGGTAAGGACTATCACACCCTCTGTGCCTGGCCTGCATTAGGGTCACATGAATTGGGGCCCTGGCATGCAGGGATGCTTCCCTGGGAGTAACTGGATAGTGAGTGGGCAGGAGGGTGAAGCCCTGGTTCCCCATGGGGCCCATGGGAGCTGGCTGACTGCATAGGGACTATGCCACAGCTGTAAAGGGCTCTTGCTGACAGCGCCACGGTGGGCACAGGTGGGGAATGATGGGAGTCAATGTGGCACAGAGGAACCTCTCTGAGGACCAGGCTCCTTGTGCATCCTCACTCACCCTTCCTCTGAGCTGTGCCTGAAAGTGTGACCCTGCCTTCTGCTTTTAGGGGTGGCTGGGGGAGGGAGTTTGGACAGAGCTTAAAGCAAGTGTCTGGAAATCTTCCTGGAGTGAGCCTGACAGCTTAAAACCCACACTCAGAGCTGACAGCACCCGGCAGCCCAGAACCCGCCCTTTGTCCAGCCAAAGCTTTCTGTCAGCCCACAATTGCCCTCTAGTGCCCCTCAATAGGATGCTCACAGAGTTCCCACTGTAACACAGTGCTTTGCTTAGGGACAACTCAGCTGGCGAATAAGAGACAGAGATGAAAAAGGCCT
Source organism: Gopherus flavomarginatus (assembly GCF_025201925.1). Classification (NCBI taxonomy): domain Eukaryota; kingdom Metazoa; phylum Chordata; order Testudines; family Testudinidae; genus Gopherus; species Gopherus flavomarginatus. The sequence continues at coordinate 165,946,854 of NC_066618.1, read as the reverse complement.
ATTATGTCCCATGTAGCCCATCTCCTGTAAGGAGGGCAGGGGCAGGAGTCCAGTTTGTATTTTCGCTGGATGCAAACTTTGTAGAAAATCTCATTCAAACGCATGCAGGCATCTCTCCATCCATCCACCACAGAGATACTGGGCTGGAAGAGACCTCATGAGGTTATTGAGTCCAGCCCCCTGCCCGGGCAGGACCAGATGGACCTAGCCCATCCTTGACAGGTGTTTGTCTAGGCTGTTCTTACAAAGCTCCAATGATGGTGATCCCACCCCTTGCCCCTTGGGAGCCTGTTCCAGAGCTTAACTACCCTGAGAATTAGAAAGTTTTTCCTATTATCTAACCTCAGTCTCCCTTGCTGCAGATTAAGCCCATTACTTTTGCCCTCCCCTCAGTGCACATGGAGAACAATTGATCACCATCCTCTTTATAACAACCTCTGATATATTTGGGGACTGTTATCAGTTCCCCATCCCCACCCTGCTTTCTCTTCTCTAGACGCAACATTCCCAATTCTTTCAACCTTTCCTCATAGATCAGGTTTTCTAAACCGTTTATCATTTTTGTTACTATTCTCTGGACTCTGTCCAGTTTGTTCACATCTTTCCTAAAGTGGGATACCCAGAACTGGACAGAATCCTCCAGTGTGGCCTCACCAGTGCGAAGTACACTGGGATAATTACCTCCCTTGTCTTACACACAGGAGCAATGGGACTCCACTCTTGTTAATACAACCCCCAAATTGACTCCTTCTGCATGAGAGGCACTCTAACTCCCAAAATGTTTTCTGCAGTACTGCCCAGCTCCTTATTCCTCTCTTTGTAGCTGCGCATTTGATTTTTCCTTCCTAAGTGCAGTACTTTGCACTTGTTGTTATTGAATTTCATCTTATTGATTTTAGACCCATTCTTTAATTTAACAAAATCTTTTTGAATTTGAATCCTCCTCCAACATGCTTGCAATCCCTCCCAACTTGGAGTCATCTGCAAATTTTATAAGCCTACGCTCCACTCTGTCATCTAAGTCATTAATGAAAATATTGAATAGCACCGGACCCCAGACAGACCTCTGTGGGACATTACTTGGGAAGTCCTCCCACTGAATGTGACAACCATCTACTCCTTTCAACCAGGTGTGCACCCACCTTATAGAAACTAAATCTAGACCATATTTCCCTGATTTGCTTAAGAGAACGTTCTGTGGAACTGGGTCAAAATCAAGATAAACACAGCTACTCCTTCCCCCCACCCATAGGCTGGCTACCCTGTGAAAGACAGAAAGTAGGTTGGTTTGACGTGATTTCCTCTTGACAAATCCCTGTTGGCTATTCCTTATAACCCTGTTCTCCTCTATCTTTGAACAAACAAGGATTGTTTAATAATTTGTTCCAGTATCTATCTAGTCTCCCTCCCTCCCCATACAAATCTATCTATCTAGATTGCAAGCTCTTTGGGTCAGGGGCTGTCAGTGCCTAGTGCAATGGAGCTCTGATCACTGTTTGAGGCTGATATGCGCAATACAAAAAAATCTCTCCCTAGCTACTTACCTCTTCCGTAAATCATCTCTCACTGTAGTATCGAGGCATTCTCTCTTTTGATGAAGGACCAGAGCAAGATGTTTGCATTCCTTTCTTCACTACATGCCCATTATTATAAGTCCTTTGCTCTTTAACATGCAGTGGCAATAAAAGTGGGACAAGCCATGGAGAAAGGATGGGCCAGGCCATATTTGTAGCCTGAACCTGAATGTCCAAACAGCAATTTTATAGCTCTGCAGCCCTAGCCCAAGTCAGCTGACCCAGGCCAGCTTCAGCCCTTCTGCATGTCTTTTACTGCAGTGGAGGCATGCCCAGGGGTGGCTCCAGGCACCAGCACGCCAAGCGCATGCCTGGGGCAGCAAGCCGGGGGGGTGGGTGCTCTGCCGGTCGCTGCGAGGGCGGCAGGCAGGCTGCCTTCGGTGGCAGGCCTGTGGAGGGTCCTCTGATCCCGCGGCTTCGGCGGACCTCCCGCAGGTGTGCCGCCGACTCCGTGGGACCGGGGACCTCCCGCAGGCAAGCCGCCGAAGGCAGCCTGCCTGCTGTGCTTGGGGCGGCAAAATACCTAGAGCCGCCCCTGGGCATGCCCTTATTAGCAACCCCAAAACCAAAGCCCTTTGCTCCTTCAGAGCTCAACTGCCCCTGCTGCTCCATCCCCTCAGGGGATTGCTGGCTGCTTTGCAAAAGATACTGTGATGTTGAGAGTCTAAGGGTATGTCTACACTATGGGATTATTCCGAATTTACATAAACCGGATTTGTAAAATAGATTGTATAAAGTCGAATGCACGTGGCCACACTAAGCACTTTTATTCAGTGGTGTGCATCCATGTACTCAGGCTAGCGTAGATTTCCAAAGCATTGCACTGTGGGTAGCTATCCCATAGTTCCCGCAGTCTCCCCTGCTCATTGGAATTCTGAGTTGAGATCCCAATGCAAAAACAGCGTCGTGGGTGATTCTGGGTAAATGTCATCACTCAATCCTTACTCCGTGAAAGCAACGGCAGGCAATCATTTCGCGCCCTTTTTCCCTGGATTGCCTTGGCAGACACCATAGCATGGCAACCATGGAGCCCGTTTTGCGTTTTGTATACCCTGAAACACCCAGGAAAATGTTTTTGACCCTTCAGGCATTGGGAGCTCAGCCAAGAATGCAAATGCTTTTCTGAGACTGCGGGGACTGTGGGATAACTGGAGTCCTCAGTACCCCTTCCCTCCCTACATGAGCGTCCATCTGATTCTTTGGCTTTCCGTTACGCTTGTCACACAGCACTGTGCTGTGGCCTGTCTATCATAGCCTGGAGATTTTTTCAAATGCTTTGTCATTTTGTCTTCTGTAACAGAGCTCAGATAGAACAGATTTGTCTCCCCATACAGCGATCAGATCCAGTATCTCCCGTATGGTCTATGCTGGAGCTCTTTTTGGATTTGGGACTGCATCGCCACCCGTGCTGATCAGAGCTCCACGCTGGGCAAACAGGAAATGAAATTCAAAAGTTTTCAGGGCTTTTCTTGTCTACCTGGCCAGTGCATCCGAGTTCAGATTGCTTTCCAGAGCGGTCACAATGGTGCACTGTGAGATACTGCCCGGAGGCCAATACCATCGATTTGCGGCCATACTAATCCTAATCTGACATGGCAATACCAATTTCAGCGCTAATCCTCTCGTAGGAGAGAAGTACAGAAAGCGGTTTAAAGAGCCCTTTATATCAATATAAAGGGCCTCGTTGTGTGGACGGGTGCAGAGTTAAATTGGTTTAACGCTGCTAAATTTGGTTTAAATGCGTAGTGTAGACCAGGCCTCACTCTCTCCTTTGTTGAGCAAGGTGCATCTGTGGATAAGTCAGGCACTGAGAGCCAATTTGCATGCAAATCTCCTTTAGGGAAGAGAACCACTCGAAATGCAAGGGATGGAATTCGTCTGAAAACAGAAGGGCAGATCCTGAGCTGCTGTAGACGGTCAGAGCTGTATTGGCTTAGTGGAGCTCTGGTAATTCACACCAGCTGAGGATGTCTTATTGTGGCACCTGCTCATTAAAAGGCATAATAATTACACAGCAGAACTGCGCCACCCGCTCCTGTGGTGTCATTGTGCTCACCCTCATTATGTACGTAAACTAATTACACAAATGCAATAATGGAATGCCAATTACACAGATGACTTTTCTGCTGGGTGGATTTTCCCTTCAGCCTTGCCTCTCCCATTAATGTTCTGCCTATGAGTTAATAAGTTGTTTACTTCACTTGACACATTCCAAGCTGGTTTGTACATATCTGGGGAAATTGTCTTGTACAAATATGCCTTCTCTCATTTCTCTATCTTTCACCACTCCACCAATACCCATTTCTGCATCTATCCCCAGGGACATTGTTACCGAAATATTGGGTTTGCCTAGCTGAGAGCTAATAACAGCCTGACAGGGATAAGGAAAAATGCTTTATTTTGCAGAAGAAAGGAGAGCTTTGTACCTTGGTACAAAAAACTTTACTTAATACAAAAATTAAGAATTTTTTATATATATTTACACACAGGCTTTGGTCGTGCTAGTATTTGATTAGTGGTTAACAAACCCTGCATTTTTGCAATTTGCTTAGCAAAAACTAGCTAAGAACTAGCTTTAACTGCCTTAAAACGGATAAGAGGAGACAGTTTAAGTGTTTAGGGTACTGTGTCCATGAGGCTTTTGCTTTTTTTTATTGGCTGCTTGTAAGCTGCTAAGGGGGGCTACCAGTGACTTTTACAGTTTTTTTTTTTTGAGCCTGACAATCTGGGTTGTCAGATCGTCAGGCCCGTTATGTAATTTGCGATTAAGCTGGAGGGATAAATACTGTTTTTTTGTATGGGCAGCAGAGTTTTTAGTTACAGCATTACAGAGATATTTTGCACATTGCATTATTACCCAAATAACATATAGGAAGAAAAGAGAGAAAATAATTTATTTGACAATTGTACGGAAAAGGCCAGTGAACCATGACCCAAGGTTTGGGAAGAGGTTTTTAAAACTAAAAGGTGTGATTAAGAAACACACTATGGAAAACAACAGCAGCATTTTTAATAGTTTGTAAATATTTTTTAATTAAACTAGAGTGATTAATTATAATAAAACAGCATTTTTTTTATGCGAGTACAAGCCTTTTTTAATTTAGCATTTATGGCATTTAGCACGTTTATTTTGCAAAGTTATTTTTGCTATTTTATTAATTTTTTGTTGCAATTTTTGGAAAGCGTTTATTGATGCATTAGCTGCTTTTTTAAGCTTTGCAGAAATATTTACAACTGCTTTTTTGAGCGTAGCTATTTTTAACTCAGGAATGAGTGCATGGACAAAAGAGTGGAATCCTGTTTGTTTGACAACTAAGGGATTGGGGCACTGACTATAAATTAGTTAGGTATACTAGGTAGTTTAATTTTTTAAATGTTTTGGTGAATAATTTAGTTTTATATGTATTTTTTTATGGACTTGTTAGGATTTGGTATGTGGGAGCCCACACTCCCCTAACCGGTTTAAATGCTTGGAAGGAGCACTGTGAATGTTTACACTTTTAGTTAGGATGTGTTTAAGTATGTTTTTATGACCACAGATTTGATGCTATTTTTGATGTGTTTGTAAGGGCAGTGGGCCAAGTTTGGTGCTTAAGATTATTTTGAATGGCCATTAGCTGGTTATTTAGGAAATTTTGAATTTTTAAACATATTAGATCTTATTGCAATGCCTTTTTAGCTTTAGTGATATTTAATACTTTTTTCTTTGGTGTAGTATTATATTATATTTGTTATTTAATTATTTTTGATATTTTAAAAAGGCATTAACATTAATAGCTTAGGAGGAGGTGTATTACAGGGTAATGAGGGAGATGGCAGGGGCAACAAAGTGCCTTTGGTATTTGCTATTTAAAATTTATTTGATATTTGCTATTTAAAATTTAATTAGGGAGAGCAATATATGCTGAAGGATTTATTTAGAATACAGGGCGCAGCCTGTAGAATAAACCCCATAATTTAATTAATACTACATTTTTAAGCATGGGTTTTATAAATTTTTTTTTTGCTAGTGTATAATTTTTTGGTTTTTTTTATTAGGATTAGTTTTTAATTTTTTTTTTGGATTTTGGCAATTTTAGTGGAGTGAGTGTTTTGGTTTTTTTTGAAACAGTTGTGGTTTAGTATTTTACAGGGGAGAGGTTACTAGCACATTATTTTGTAATGGTTTTGATTTTTTTAGAAAAATTTAAAGGCATAGTAGATTTGTTAGTGGACAAGGGAGAGGTTACTAGCACTTTATTTATTTATTTATTTTTGCTGTTTAGAAGGTACAGCGGAGCTAGAATGAGAAATAGTCTAATTATTAGTAAGAAATTTTTTGAGGTGGAGGGGTCTTTTTGCAGTGAGAATTATGGGTTTAAGCAGCTAGTTTTTGGCACTTTACAGAGGTGTTGGTAGTTAGCAGGACTTAATAAGGGCCTTTTTAGCATGGAGCCAAATCAGTTTTTTGTTGGTGGACTTTTATATAGATTTAGATTTTTGTTTTTAAGGAGTGGCAGGGCTGCTAGGGTTTTTGGGTAGCGCTTTTTTACTTGTGAGAAAAGAAACGTAATATATTTTATTAGTGCCTGGCAGTGTTTTGCAGATTTTATAGCTGTTTGGGCACATTTAAGCCCCCTCCTTTTTTGGTTTTTAGCTGTGAGGAGTGTATTTGAATGGGGCACATGCCTATCTCAGTCTCTATATCTGCACCATTCTGATACCCATTGTTTCTGAGTGTCTTGTCACAAACCTTCCAACTTGAAACGTCTGTTGTCAAAACACTGAAATTCCCATAATTTTCCTATGGTCTTTCACAGCTGAGCAAAATCCTTGCCAGGCCATGGATGGCCCCGAGATGGAGTCAGAAGGCAGAATCAACAAGACGATCTCTTCTTTAATGAGCCATAAAAGGAACTTGACATATTTGCCCTACTACCAGCACTCCCCACCTGTTGCCGCTATCTATATAATCTCCTACTTGTTTATTTTCGCCTTGTGCATGGTTGGGAACAGTCTGGTTTGCTTCATTGTGCTGAAAAACAGCCGGATGAGAACAGTCACCAACCTCTTCATCCTCAACCTAGCCATCAGTGACCTACTGGTTGGGATTTTTTGTGTGCCCACCACACTCGTGGACAATTTAATCACAGGTAAGGAGAGATGGTGACACTGAGTGCTCTCTGTGCTGGCCAAACCCCCAGCAGTGTCCCACCTACAAGAGTTAATGAGAAGAGAGGCACTGCTGAGAGCTCTGAGCATGGGATTGACGCAATCCCAGATTTCTCTGTGCTCTCATGCACATAACTCCACTGCTCTGGGCCATTTACATAGGCATCTGCCTCAGAGAGGTGGTGTCAGCTAATACTTATTAATTCCTTTGAAGAAGGAAATTGACTTATAAATACTAAGAGTAAGGAACCCACTAAGGCCTAAAGCAGCCTTAGGAACACAGGCAATGCAGCGCCACTGGGAGCATCCAAAGGTGTAAACACCTCAGCGAGACAGGGATCATTTAAGGTTGTACGAGTGCTGCAAAACTAGCCAACATTTGCAAACCTGGGTGCCTCGTGGCAGACTTCTAAATAAATGCTGCCTCGTTTGCAAAGGGGCCGAGGGCCTGTAGTTCCCACTGACTTGTATGGGATCAGCAGCTGCTCAGAACCTTTGAAAAAATCAGCCCACTTGCTCTGCTCCAAACTGTTGACAAGATGAGGGGAATTGTGCAGGGCATTTTGTGTGTGCCACAGGCTTGATCCAAAGCCCGCTGATGTCAAATGTTGGCTCCAGCGACTTCTGGATCAGCTCCTTGGTTCCTAAGGGAAGTTGTGGGCAGGGCCGGCTCCAGGCCCCAGCGCACCAAGCACGTTTGGGGCGGCATGCCGCAGGCGACGCTCTGCCGGTTGGCGGGAGGGCGGCAGGCGGCTCCGGTGGACTTCCTGCAGGCGTGCCTGCGGAGGGTCTGCTGGTCCCGCAGCTCCGATGGAGCATCCACCGGCACGTCTGCGGGAGGTCCACCGGAGCCACAAGACCAGCAAGCTGCAGAGCGCTCCCCGTGGTGTGCCACCGTGCTTGGGGCGGTGAAATGGCTAGAGCCGACCCTGGTTGTGGGGCTGCTGCACATGGTAGAATGGGTCAAGAGAGTCTCTTCTTACATTCCTGAGTTGGCCCGGTGATGGTTGGGCCCGTCCTCAGGCCAGGACTCTCCACAGGGATCAGTACTGTTACCTCAGGCTTGGTTAAGTGTCTGCTGAGCACAGCAGCTCCCTCCCCTCTAGAGCACACGGGGTTGTTCTCCTGTGCTGCCTAGGCCTGGGTAGGGGTGAATGGCTAAGCGCTTCCTGCTCTGGCCCAGGAGCAACTTGGAAAAATGCCCTTGCCGGAGAGGTCAGGCAGGAGGCAGCTGGCATCTATGTGGTCCTCGGGCTTGGAGCCTGGAAAAAAACAATGACTTTGTCTAACACATTGAAGTTTCCATGGTTGCTGGCACCCAAAGTCCTTGGAGGGTTAAGTATACTGGAATGCTAAATGGGCCACAGAAATGCATCTCATTTTCTCTAACTGGTAAGTGAATCCTCTGCTCACTGGGGTGAGGGGCTGCCAGTGCTGCCAGGTGCAGGGAGAGGAGATACTGTATAAACTTCCCACACACATCTCTGCCAAGAGACACCAGTCCAGACCTGCTGTGACCCCTGCCAGCCCAGTGACCCTGGCAACTCTGCCAGTGAAAACTCTCTGCTACTGCAAGTCCAGAGCTCCCACACAGCCCTGCTAAGTCACATAAATCCTGACCCACAGGGCTTGCTGCTCCAGTTCTGGGCTTCCAGACAACTGCTCTGACAACGCCTTTAATATCTGTCCTGCAGCCCCCCTCACACAGCTCTGCTGGTGCCTTTCAATCCTAACCTGCAGCACCCATGATTGCCCAGGACTGCACCCATCACTCCCCAGATCTGCCAACTGTTCTCAGTTGGACATTTCATATACAAATATAAAGATACTAACTTGTCTGAAAAAAGAATGAGGAGTCCTTGTGGCACCTTAGAGACTAAGTTTTTTTTCTCCTGCTGATAATAGTCCACCTTAATTGATTAGTCTCGTTATAGTTGATATGGCAACACCCATTTTTTCATGTTCTCTGTGTGTATATATATATATATATATATATATATATATATATATATATATATATATATATATATATATATATCTTCCAACTGTATTTTCCACTGCATGCATCCGATGAACAGGGTTTCAGCCCATGAAAGCTTATGCCCAAAAAAGTTTGTTAGTTTCTAAGGTGCCACAAGTACTCCTATTTCTTTTTGCTGATACAGATTAACGCGGCTACTGCTCTGTAACTTGTCTGAGTTCCTGTAGTGAAACCATTGCTGCTTTGACAGAGAAGAGCCGCTAAGGATATCACCCCCAACAGCTTCTCTGCAGAATAGGAGCTTAATGTGCAAGCTGCCTGGACTCTTTTCAGCTGCAGCCCGCAATTGGTGTTGTATTGGGTCACAGCATCCTCTCCCAATCTCTCTATCATGTGATCTTCCCGGGGGAAAGCAAATTGCAGTGGCGTTTCATGGTGCAGCAACTGAGTTGAAACTGTACCTCTTGGGTTTGACGAGTTTCTGCTTCCCCTGGACTGACACTGACCCATGTCTGATTGTTTTCTGCTAGGCTGGCCCTTCAGCAATGGAATCTGCAAGATGAGTGGGCTGGTTCAGGGCATGTCTGTGTCCTCGTCTGTTTTCACGCTGGTGGCGATTGCCGTGGACAGGTGAGAAGAGGCTGCATGAGGGAAAGTGGAGCTGCAGCTGCATAAATGGAAGCTCACTCCCCACCCCATCCCCGACTTTAAATAAAGAAAATCTGGTGCCAACTGCTAGGTTCAAAGCATAGGGCTCTGAACCCCCTTCCAGCTCTCATTAAGATCAACGAGGAAAGAGAGATTGGAGCAGGCTCTTTAACCACAGTGCCCGCAGTATCTGGTGTGGCTACGCCACCTTCCCCACACTGCCCTGCCAAGGTGGTGAGGGGGAACCTTGCTTGGTGTGAGCATTTGGCCCTTAGGCCGGGTCGACACCACAGAACTTTTGCTTGCATAGCTCTGTTGGTCAGGGGTGAGATTTGTGGACAACAGAGGTGTGCTGGCAAAAGCCAGGGTGGTGGGGGTGGAGACAGGCATGAGCTAGACCAGAGGTTGGCAACCTTTCAGAAGTGGTGTGCCGAGTTTTCATTTATTCACTCTAGTGTAAGGTTTCGCGTGCCAGTAATACATTTTAACGTTTTTAGAAGGTCTTTTTCTATAAGTCTATAATATCTAACTAAACTATTGCTCTATGTAAAGTAAATAAGGTTTTAAAATGTTTAAGAAGGTTCATTTAAAATTAAATTAAAATGCAGAGCCCCCCAGAGCGGTGGCCAGGACCTGAGCAGCATGAGTGCCACTGAAAATCAGCTCGCGTGCTGCCTTCGGCACGCGTGCCATAGGTTGCCTACCCCTGAGCTAGACAGTAACATCTAAAGCTCAGTGCTGGTGTAAGCTGTGTCCACACTGGGAGCGCTTGGCCGCTATAGCATATCAGCAGAGCAGGACTGGCCAAGCCTTCCAAGGGCAGGCCTGCCCTTAGGTGCTATGCTGCCAGTCCAGGCCAGTTCTGCTGGTGGCTTTTGCCTAGTGGATGCCTGCCCACATGCAAGCCCAAAGCGCCCTCCACACAACGGGCCCTGAGCAGCCATCAGCTAGAACCTGCTAGCACGAGGGGCAGGACAGAGCTGTGTGCTGCTGGGGCTGCTCCTCTTCCCTTTATCAGTCCCTGAGCCATCCAGTCCTAACGCGAGGCTTTTCATGTCTGAAATTTGTGACGCTACGCTGAGCGTGAACGGCTTCAAAGGCTGATATTTTTGCAGGACAACTACGTTTAATTAAAAACTTCATTACTTGGAGAACGGTTATGGAACTGCTGAATTAATAACTCCAAAATTGTTTCAAGTAAGAAACAGCCAGAATCAAAAGGTTATTTCCACTCCCATACGTTTTAATCATCCAGAGCCAAGTGCCTCCTCACAACCATTCACATCAACACAATGCAGCAAAGGCAGACAATTACCTCAATCAAATGCTGGCTTCCTTGTTTTGCAACCTTATGCTGCAGGTTAACTGGGGGAGTTTGACTTTCTGAGTGAACCTGCAAACTCCAGATAAGATGGAACGGAAGAGTAGGCCACTGGTTCTATCTTCCCGCTTCTGGGCACATGCCAGCCTCTAACTGATAAGAGTTAGGAAGAAAATGGTCCTCTGAGCAGGTGATTCTATAAATGCCTGTTGCCGGTTTTTTTTTTACGCTTCCTCCTTCGGCAGCTGGTACTGGCCCTCGGTCAGAGGTGAGACGCTGGGCAAGAGGCACTCCTGGTCTGAGCTAATCTGACAACCCCTCTGTCTAAGAAAAATAGTTATTTTTAGAGCTGGCTGAATGTTTTCCTCTGAAAGGGGGATGGTGCTGGAAGGTGGTGGGGTGGGGTGTTTTTGTTTTGTTTTTTTACTAATGGAAAATGGATTTTTTGATCAAACAGAAATTCATGAAAAATATCCATATTTGTCAAAAAGTGGTTGGATTTTCCTGGCCCAAGGTAATCATGCATCATGTCCCAGGAGAACCCGGTTCTGCTTTGTGCTTAGACTCCTTTTGGGTCTTGCCCTGTGGAAGTTTCTCTCAGCAGAACTCACCTACCTATGTGTTGGTTTTGCATCAGGTTCCGCTGCATCATTTACCCCTTTAAATCGAAGCTCAGTCTGCTCAAGGCCCTGAACACCATCGCGGTCATCTGGGTCCTGGCCATCACCATCATGTGCCCTTCTGCTGTCATGCTCACGGTGGTGCAGATTGAGGATCACTACATGGTGTACAATGACAACCAGAGCCTGGCTTACCCCTTGTATTCCTGCTACGAGGCCTGGCCCAACAGCGAGATGCGCAAGGTGTACACCACTGTCCTTTTTGCCCACATCTACATGGCCCCGTTGACCCTCATCATGGTCATGTATGGTAGGATTGGCGTCAAACTCTATAGGTCATCGGGTCCGGTGAGCAAGCACAGGGTGGAGAACCATGAGTGCTGCAGTGCTGCTGTCTCCAGGCGGAAGGTCAAGGTAATCAAGATGCTCATTCTGGTGGCCCTGCTCTTCATGCTTTCCTGGCTGCCCCTGTGGACCCTGATGCTGTTCACAGACTACACCAAGTTGGATGACGACCAGATCGACCTGCTGACGGGCTACATCTTCCCCTCCGCGCACTGGCTGGCCTTCTCCAACAGCAGCGTCAATCCCATCATTTATGGCTACTTCAATGAGAACTTCAAGCGGGGCTTCCAGGCAGCCTTCAAGTTCCAAGTTTGCTCGGAGGAGATGGGGCTTCACGAGGTCTATTCGGAGAAGGTGAAGGGCAGCACCAGTGGCTTCAGCGCTCGCAACAAGATCTTCACAGACAAGGAATCCTCTGACTCCATCTGCCTCAAGAATCTGCATGCCAAAGCCCCCTGCCTCGTGCAGAATGGACAGGCCCAGAAACAGGGACTTCACCTGCAGGATATTGATAAAATCACCCCTCTGAACAAAGTCTGCAAAGCATGGGATGAGTGAGACGGCTAGCGAGATGGGAATACTGTCTCTTTCCATTTGCAAACTTCACTTTTATTTGTTATGGTGATGCGTGTGCAGTGAGGAGTATTTTCCCCTCAGGCCTGGTACCTAGCTATTCATATTCTGTTTTGTAAATGCAAAATGGATCACATGGAGCTGCTGTTCAATATTCCTATTGATGCACAAATATCTGTCAATCGCTTTCAGTGTATAGTTGAGGCTAGCTGTCATATAAAATGTCTATGTATTAAAGCTACAACTCCATGCAGTTTCCTTGGCTTGCAATCAGAATGTGGTTCTTTTGGAGGTGGAAAAATGTATTTCACGGGGTCAGGATTCAGTTTTTCATTAAAAAAAAAATCTATGAGTATTTGTTCTCTTGTGTTAGCAAACTGCTGCCTGTCAAGCTCCTACTGCTGTTGGGCCACCCCATCTATTATATGTACGGAAGAGAATCCCAAAGCTGATAGGGCAGCCGAAGTCTCTCTCTCTGGATGCTCTTGCAAGGTTCCAAGGTCAGTACTTCAGTACACAAGCTAAACCATTCCAACAGCTCTGCAGTGTAGGACAAGAAATCGCAGCTGTATCCAAGGAGAGTGCCACAATAAACACTCCACACTTTTGTTACTAAGATCACTTTAAAACTGAAAGGATTAAAAACAAACAACAAAACAACAACAAAGACACCATTAGGCCCCAATCCAGCATAGCACTTAAGCAGATGCTTATCTTCAAGCATGGGAGTAGGCAGGTTCCTGATGCTTTTCACCGTTCCTCTTCCTTGACCCTGTCTAGACTAGAAATATGCACTGGTTTAACTAAACAGATTAAAAAATAATCTAATTCAACTAGTACAAACCCTTAATATATAGATACACTTAAGGCAATTTAACCTTTATTTAAACAGGTTCAGCTGAGTCAGTACGTTACAGTGAAATAGGCAAGGGTTAAACTGGTTTAGCACGTCTGGATTAGGGATTTTCCCCAGTATAATGGATCGATTTTCTGATTGATTTAGTTCAACCAGTGCACTCATCTAGTATGGACTAGGCCTTTGTTACTGCTTGGCATTTTGCTCAGCAAAAATTCCTCCTGTGAACACGAACTACTGAAACAACGGAATAGCAGACATCACCAAATACTGTCTGCCAAATTCTGTTCATTTACACTTGTGTAAATCTAGAGTAATACCATTATCTCAGGGCAGTTACTCCAGATTCACACTGCTGTGTCGGAGAAGAGAGCTTACTCCATCATCTCCCCAGCTGCCAGGGGCTGCTTGGGGACAATGCAGAACTGCATGTCATTGTCATTTCAGAGCCCCTCAGCAGAGCTTGTGATGTGCAATACACAGTGTGCCTGTTCCAGTGATTGGCCCTTGGAGACTTCACTGGCAACACATCCTGAGCAGGCAGTCAGCCACATAGGTGTGCTAGAACATGAGTCTATTATGCTCTTTGATCCATCTGTACCCATTCTTTGAATGCAGATTAGCTCACGCAAATTGTACAAACAATAGCCTAACCATTTCCTGTTAGTTACAAAGCCCATGCTAAATCAGCTCATGTCTATTCATAATCACATTGCTGGAAAATCGTGAGCACTGTGAATCAGTGACTTTTCCTCATGCCCGTGTCTTGCTCCTGCAATACATAGGGAAATTCATTACAGTGTTTTAATGGGTTCTGTGCCATTTCTCTGGATTTCTGGGATTTGCAGCAATGAGAAATGAGAAAGACTCCAAAGAACAAAGGGGACTGGAGGCAGACGCAGAAAGAACTGAACATAAGGAGGACAGTCTAAAATGAACTCCCAAACTAGTGCAGTGCCCCAGCACTAAGTTAATTTAGCAGGGAATCCCAATATTTAAATGCAGAAAACTAGATCCTAGATGCCAACAGAGATTCCTGCCCTTATGCATTAAAGGCCAAAAGGGACCATTGCATTTTGCCCGAACGTGAGTGGTGACCATTTCACAGGCTAATGGGAGCTTTCCAGAACACCGACCCATCCCATTCCCATCTTTGCAGCATCCTCCTTTTCCAGGAGAAAATTAATCCTGCACCCAAGAGCGGCCTTGAAAACAATGTGTCCTGAACCATATGATCACACTGTAAGACATCAGGTTGGATTAGCTTTCCCCACTCAGGCCAGAGGCATCAGGGAAGGGGAGCTCAGGAAAACCCTCTCCACGGCTGTTGCTAATGAAATGGTCAGAATCAGGTGTATTTTGTACAAGCCTTGAGGCCATCTGTTTCTGTTACAGGGACTCCCCTGGCTGCTCCATCATACCAAACACGGCTGCTGACAGATTATTGATTCAGGGAGGATGTCGTGAATTTGTTTTTCATCTGCAATCCGGTAAATTAAACTTGACGCTTAATCCTCATTTGTCCAGTCTCCTGGAAGAAAAGCCAAAGGGCCTGTTCTCAACTGAATCCATCACCTGCATTTATAACTAGCTCTTTTGGCAGACAGAGGAAGGAACAAAACACTCAGTTGTGCAGAGAGGGTGGTTCCTACATAAATCAGAGATCAATCCAATATGAAGGCTTCCACGCTCAGGCAATTAGTGCTGGATATATTGCTTGCTTTATCGACTCATCCACAGGGGACTTTTAGAAACACATTAATTAACACCTCTGAAATCACTGTCTACAGTGGCAAAAACTGTTGTTTTTCGGCATTGTTGCCAGCACATCACATCAGAGAGTTATTCAATTAGTATAACAACCTCCCCCACCCCCTCCCCGGTGCTCTCATATGCCAAAAAGGGTTTGTTCCCTGGGAGGTTTCCTTCCACCTTCTTCCCAGTAAATGGAAGTGCTGCCCTTTGTCAGGGAGATTTGGAGAACAACCCCATGGATGATCCAAACCCAACTCCTCCAGCCCCCAGGGAATGGGTCTGCTCCTTATTCCCAGAGATTCCCCAATTACAGCTGGTGATTTATGTGTTTGGAGACAGACTGAGGCCGATTCTCATTCACACAAAGGCCCCTTCACACTGCTCTGGCAAGGGAAAGGGGCCTTAAAGTGAGTGTAACTATGCTTATTAGCATAACTCAGAACCAGCTTGCTGGAGTGTATGTTGGTCCAGCATGAGTTCAAGGGGCAATAATATTATAGTAGTATGTAGGAATCCCAGCCAAGATTGGGGGCCCCTCTGTGCTGGGGCCTGTACAAATGCATAGTAAGAGACCATCTCTGCCCCCAAGAGCTCATGGGTCTGAATTAGCAAGACAGAGGAGGGTGGGTGAAGAGATATATCCTGCCCATTTTACAGAGAGAGAATTGAATCACAAAGAGGTGAAGTGACTTGCCTGAGGTCACACAGCAAGTCAGTGGCAGAGCAGGGAATTTAACGCAGATCTCCTAAATTCTGTTCTATATCTAAGCCACAGGACCATCCTTCCGCCGTTAAGTACTATGTGCTGATTTCTCCTCCCTCAGAGCTCACCTGACATACCAGAACAACGAAGACCAACAACAATGAACATGTTTATAGATGTTTCCATTTTCAAAGCACTACCCACAGACATTAACTCAGTAATCTGCACAATGCCCTAGGGAGGTAGTGTTCTGGGGAAACTGAGGCACAGAGTGGCCAAGTAATGGCATAGAAAGGCAGGATTAGAACTCATGACTAGACTACGCAAGGAAGAGTTACCATTAAAACAACTTCAGGAAAAGAATTAATTGAACATCTTTGTTAATAATTTAGTATCATAGAAATCTGAGATGGGAAGTCCACTCAGCCTCCTTTCTAGTCAACGCACGGCTCCTCCTATGGACTGCGTAGTATTGGAACAGCCGCTGGATCGTGACTAGGCCACGTGGCGTATTGAGGTCCTTACTGAGTTATCCACCTCACACCAGCTCTGTCTCAAATCAGAGCAGCAGGGAATGAGAACATGGTTGTTTACTGGACTGCCTGATTCTGAGGACTCTCTGGATACCGGTCAGGGTGCAGCTACACTGCACTCTACACTGGGATCTGTGGGACCCACAGCTGCAGACTTGTTCTTTCCAAGTCTGCTCTTGTGCCTCCTCCCTGCATTGTGAACCCGGGTTTACAATTGCTGGACTAGGCTGGAGTGACAATACTACACACAGACCCAACTCAAGTCACCTACAAACCCAGGCTTGAGCTGCATCCACACTGTAAAATGACAGGGCTTGGCCCGGAATCCCAGTGGGACTTGGGCTTGAACCCAACCCCTAAGACCTGAGGGCCAAGTCAGAAAGATTTGTGCGCCAGAAGATCTGGGAATGAGCAACAGGGGATGGATCACTTGATGATTCCCTATTCTGTTCATTCCCTCTGGGGCACCTGGCATTGGCCACTGTCAGAGAACAGAATACTGGGCTAGATGGACCTTTGATCTGACCCAGTGTGGCCGTTCTTATATGTGTGGACGTGGGGGGAGGGGTTGGACTCAAAGCTGAGCGTGAGCCCAAGTGTACAAGGTGGTGTAGACAGATCATGGGTTTCCAGCTGCACTTGATGGTCTCACTTTCACTTTACGTGTTTGACAACTATTACCTTCGTGGAATCTGCCATTCGAGCTTCACTCCCAAACCCATTGCCATGGCGCAAACAGCATCCGAAGGGATGTGGTTCGCTGGGAAAGGCTCAGGGTCAGCAGCTATCATGACTTTGAGATGGGAAGCCAAGCATACTAATGAACCTCTGGCAGTTCGGGGCAGTGCAGAATTCTGCTGCCGTTGTGGGAAGGTGTGAAGGGGGTTTATCAGTGCTGCCAATGCCAGGCAGAGAGATGCTAGTGGAGGTAGTTTGAGCAGTTCCTTTTTTTCGTCTCAGTCTCTCACTGAGTTCAGGGAGATGGGTCAGAGGAACACAGCAGGAGGGAATGATACTTCAGATAGATATTGCAGAGAATGGGCCCTATGCTGGTGCAAATCAGGAGTAACCCCACTGACGCCGATGGATCGACATTGGTGTTTGAAGTTTTTGGTCACGTGAAAAAAAGTTTTGTCAAAGTTTTTCTTCAAAAATTTTCAGGTTTCGTTGAAAACCCAACCCCTCTCCCCCTTAACTGACCAGGACCTGGAAAATTTAGTTGGAAAGGAGCACTTCCCCTAGAATTTTACTTTTTGATAAAAAAGCCATTT
The DNA here is from genome assembly GCF_025201925.1 of Gopherus flavomarginatus. Lineage (NCBI taxonomy): Eukaryota > Metazoa > Chordata > Testudines > Testudinidae > Gopherus > Gopherus flavomarginatus. The sequence continues at coordinate 165,929,523 of NC_066618.1, read as the reverse complement.
TTTCTCCAAAACCTGTTCCAAATGAAAACTAGCAGCTGTAGGTGTGAGGGAGAGCACTAGTAGCCCTGTTTTCCTTGCTCTACTTTTCTAGGATTTTAGCACATACCATTTCCTGGTTAGGGACTGGTATTTTGCATATGCTCTGGCCAGGCCCAGACTGGAACCTTGGCTGCACTTGGCAAGGAGTGGGGCCTGTCATTTTGAACTGGTTTGCCCAATGTGTGATATCCCAGCACATCTGGTCTTGCAAATGAGAGCAGCCAGCAACCACCTGGAAATGTGACACACCCGTCCTATCTGAAATGGCATAATGCAGCCCTATGTGTCTATTCCTGCTGCCTTGCCACAGAGTAGTATCTGGTATTCAAGCCCTCCCATGGATTTCACTGGAGTCCCATTGGTTTGAGGGTAGTAGGGGCTGGCAGAGAAGGGTACCAGGGAACATAAGGGCAGCAGACTCAGACCTTAATGCAGCTCAGGGTTGGAGAGTTCTAGCGGTGTGTTTATACAAGGCCAATCCAGCAAACCCATCCCACACACCAGGGCATTTTTCATAGCTGCCTCTTCATCCCACGATTTATCAGACTTCTGCCTATTGGAAGTCTGCATCTCTCTGAAGTTTCAAAAGCATAAATCACCATTGAACGACTTTGATCCCAGCCATATTAGATGCAAGCAAACTGCATTTCCCCACTTTGAAGATGAAAGCAGGTGTACACATGTGGAGCGCCTGACAGAACAAGTGGAATGGGGAGTCGAGAAGCACTTAGTGTGCACTAGGACGGCTGGGCTCCTTCAGCAAGGGGAGCGGCTCGGCTGTAGAGCTGTTCTCTGTACAGATGGAGAGGAAGAAATAGCCTCCACATCTTGCTAGCTGGCACTGCACCACATGCCTTCTTCTTGTGACAATCCATTAAGAACAGGCATGTGGCATATCATGATACAGCTTGAGTGCTTGCTAGGTCTGGCTGAGCAGCAGTCACAACGGCTCATGATCTGTAGCTTGTCAAGGGACATACAGAAACTATGGCTTTCTGACTATTATTATGTGCATTTCAGCAGAGCCCAAACACCTCACACAGGAGCCTTAGCACCATGTTGAATGACACAGATACTGAATTCCAATGACTCCCTTGGGCCTGACGAGTTCAAGGGAGGCATTGGGCAAATCTCTGCCCCTTTCTCTTTACCCATTAGAGAAATGGGTGCAATGATGCTTTTCTAGCTCCCTGGGGCACTGTGAGGTTTAATGAAGAACACACTGGGAGACTCCTGGGTGGGAGTTGCTTCAGAAGTGTGAAGGTGATGGCTACACTGGAAAGCTTACAGGGGTGCACCTGCACTGATGCACCTGTGGGCTCTCTGTGTCACCGCGCTAAGCCAATAGGAGGGAGCTCTCCTGTCGACTTTACTAATCCACCAAAGAGCAGCGGTAGCTATGGTGCTAAGAGACGCTCTCCTGCCAACATAGCGCTGTCCACACTGACGCTTAGGTCGGTGTAACTTATGTCTCTCACGGGAGTGACTTACTGACACCCCTCAGTGTCTGAGCCAAGAGCTGAAGCTAGATCACCTGAGTCTCAATCCAGTGCTTTAACCACAAGACCAGCCTTCCTTGGTAGGGTCCTTCAGCCCCTACACAGTCACAACACCATGTTCCCAATCCCACCTCTGTCAGAGCCTCATTGCAGGTCCACTCCAGATGTGCCTGAGGTTAGGAATGGGTGTTTGTGCCAGGCTCACATGCATGCTATACGAAGACATGGCAGGAGGCTGCAAAGGATGCACCTGGAAATGGAGGAGGAGCAGTTCTGTCTGAATTGAGACAAGCTGGACATGGCACTCCTACGGCTGCCTGGCCTCCTGGGATTATTGCAATGACTTGTTAATTCACATTTTCCTCTGACAATGGGCTGCATTCCTGACACATGAAGGAGTTTTTTTGTTGGTACTTTTCAATCAGGTGGTATGGCCTATTCATTTGCATTCCAGTCTTGCTAGCCTGTTTTCGAAACAGCAATATGTTTTATTTTAAGAACCACATCTCAGGAGCAGGGTAAACTCTCGTTTGTTTCTTGGGGCAGGAGAGGGGGAAAACCTCAGCTCTTGGAAATGAAACAAACCAGCCGAATGTTCTCCAGGCTGCGTGCAGTTGTGCAGATGGTGGTGACACAGAGAGGTCTTTGCAATCGACCGTGCCCATATCATCTCAGGGTCCCTCACAGCCATATGATGAGCTACTACCGAGAGGGTGACGTATGGCAATGGACAAGTTGGCTGGAGCCCTGTGACCTTTATTGTAAAAAGGAAACATGTTACTCTCTTAGAATAACCTGGGGCAGTGTGGACTGCAAACTCTGTGCTTCCCAGCACTCCTGCTGTCCTACCCAACAGTCTCCCACTCCTGCCTGGGCTCAAGGTTTCCCTCTTTCCTGCCTCCCACTGCTTCACCCTGTTCAGTTCCCCTTCTTGACCCAATGTCAACCCACTTCCTCTTCCCTTGCACTGTGTTGCCTGAGTTAAGACTTCATGGAACACAGGCCCTGCCAGACTGGATCAGGCTCCAGGCCCATATAGTCCCATATCCTGTCAGTGACAGCGGGCAGCTTCAGAGGAAGGTATGAGAACTCTGCCGTAGGCAGATGTGGTATAATCTGCCCGCATACAGGTCTCAACCTAATCCCTAATAGTTAGACATTAGCAGAAGCCCTGAATTAGGAGCCTTTACAGCTCCTCCAAAAATCAGCTATGATAATTATAACATTAACTCTGGCTATTCTAGTTATACATATAAATATCCAGTCCCTCTTCAAGTTTTGCTAAGCTCTTTTCCTCAGCCTCTTCCTGTGGTATTGAGTTCCACAGTCTAATTATGCATCAAGTAAAAAAAGTACTTCCTTTTGTCAGTTTTGACTTTGCTGTGTTTTCCCGTCAGTGGATGCTCCCTTGTTCCTGTGTTATGAGGCACCCTCCTGTCATAAACAAATAGCTAAGGGTTAATGTCTCTTTCACCTGGAAAGGAGTAACCTGAAACACCTGACCAGAGGACCAAGTAGGAAACAAGACTTTTTCAAATCTGGGTGGAGGGAAGTTTTGGGTGTGAGTTCTTTGTCCTGTGTCTTGTGTCTGTCCCTCTCGGCTATGGGAAGGATTTTTCTGCCTCCTGCTTTCTAATCTTCTGTTTCCAAGTTGTGAGTACAAAGATCATAAAACAGTAGGGGTTATTGTTTTTTTTTCTTTTGTATTTACATGTGTATAGTTGCTGGAATGTGTTAAATTGTATTCTTTGTGGATAAGGCTGTTTATTCATTTTTTTCTTTTAAGCAAATGACCCTGTATTTGTCACCTTAATACAGAGAGACCATTTTTATGTATTTTTCTCTCTTTTTACATAAAGCTTTCTTTTTAAGACCTGTTGGAGTTTTCTTTAGTAGGGAACTCCAGGGAATTGAGTCTGTAGCTCACCAGGGAATTGGTGGGAGGAAGAAGTCAGGGGGAAATCTGTGGGTGTTAGATTTACTAGCCTAACTTTGCATACCCTCTGGGTGAAGAGGGGGGAGGTTAGACCTCTCTGTGCTTGTGTTTTCTAGGACTGGAAACGGGGAGGGTGGAGTCCCTCTGTTTAGATTCACAGAGCTTGCTTCTGTATCTCTCTCCAGGAACCCAGGGAGGGAACACCTGGAAGGGAGAAGGGGGGGGAAATGGTTTATTCCCCTTTGTTGTAAGACTCAAGGAATTTGGGTCTTTGGGGTCCCCAGGGAAGGTTTTTGGGGGGGACCAGAGTGCCCCAAAACACTAATTTTTTGGGTGGTGGCAGCTTTACCAGATCCAGGCTGGTAACTAAGCTTGGAGGTTTCCATGCTAACACCCATATTTTGGATGCTAAGGTCCAAATCTGGGAATATGTTATGACATGGTGGCAGCGGTGGGAAAGATAGAATCCAGAAGCCAGTAGGAATATTATATTTTTCTTTCTCTCTGCTTAAAAGCCCCTAGCAGAGAAAACAGTTTGGTTTTAAAAGGAACCAGAGAGAATTTTTTTTTCCTGTTCTGTCCTGGCAGTAGCTTGCATATTAAGCAAGGAACCATTATGCATCAAGTAAAAAAAGTACTTCCTTTCGTCAGTTTTGACTTTGCTGTGTTTTCCCGTCAGTGGATGCTCCCTTGTTCCTGTGTTATGAGGCACCCTCCTTGCTCAGAGAAATGCATGTCCTGGAGAGAGGTCACTGGCAGATGTGACTGGAGCCACTGCAGTGTCATCAATAGCCCTTTCCATGACTGCCGAGTCCAGACCAGGAAGACACTGTGTGGTGACACTGGGTAGCACTAGTTTGTGTTGATCAGGGCCCAGGGGCCTGTGTGAACCACAGGATCTGTGCCCAGCAGACTATGTAAAGAGCCCCCTTTATATCCATCACAGCTAAGCCCTATTTCTTCTCTAAGACAGGCAGCCATTAGCAGTCCTTTCTGGAGTCTAAGTCCCCTGGAGTAAGGAGAGGTGGCAGCCTACTTCCTCTCTTGGGCACTTTGGGTACCTCTAGACGCCAAGCCAAAACCTGCCACAGCGAGTCACAGAGCCCTGGTCTCCACACACAGTCTCACAGGGCTAGCTCTGTGGTGCTACAAACAGCCCCAGTCTGCAGGTGTCAGACCCCAAGCTCCAGCCTGAATGTCGACACACACTATTTTTAGTGCCATTCCATGAGCCCTGTAAGCCTGAATCTGTGGACCCCAATCTTCGGGATTTGCTGCCGCAGGTTTCTGCTTGCTGTGCAGATGCACCCTTTGAGAACTATGGATGAAAAGCACTAAATATGAAGTAGGT